>NC_069695.1:27761643-28385506 GCF_023699985.2 Odocoileus virginianus
TTCCTGGTGCTATTCAGCAGGTTTTCATTAGCTAGCTCTTTTATATGTAGTATCAATAGTGTATATATGTCAATCCCAACCTCCCAATTCAATCCCCTCCTTTTTCCCTTGGTATCCATACATTCGTTCTCTACACCTATGTCTCCTATTTCTGCTGTGTAAATAAGATCGTCTATACCACTTTTTTCAGATTCCACATATATGTGTTAATATACTGTATCTGTTTTTCTCCCTACCTCTTTCTTTAGCTCAAGGAAGGACTGTGGAAATCTAACCTCTAGACTCTTTCAGCTTAAATCCAGTGGACATCTCCCATGCTGGCCAAAGGTGATAGGGAATCAGAGAGGAGACAATATTAAGTGTTACCCAGGGGATGCCTCATTTTAAGTAGAGAACCCATCACCTTTAGCCTATCTTTCCTCCATCTTTGAAACTGATGTCAGTTTCAGACCCAAGCACACCAGAGTGGCAGCTTTGTGAGCATAGCTATTCCTTTTCCCTGTTCAGGTTTCATTATCTTTTTCATCCAAGGTGAGCATGAGCTTTTAGGCAGGGCTCAGAAAACAACTGTTTGGCTTGAATACAAGAATTTTCTCACATTCTTTCAGGACTGATTTCCTCCATGCAAAGCACAAAAATTTGTTGTTCAATAAATTTCCATCTCTTCTCCAAGTACAATAAATTTGGTTATTTATCCAAAGTTTTGTTCCATTGAAAGAGAGCACTGCATTGAGGTGATGCTTCAAAGGGAGCAGCTTTGACACAAAAAAGCAACATGTTCTTGTTTCCTGGGTTTATTAAAAGGTACCTCCTTTAGATCAGAGTCTGAATGCCTGTATGTGGTAAATAAAAAACCTGAAATTTTAAAAAGTGAAACTTTTTTTTTTTTTATCCAGTAGAATTCCCTGTGTAGGTCAAGGAAATGCCAGACTTAACAGATGTCTTACACTGTGCCCTGAAGGTCAATAAATGAGAGTTTTGTTGAACCAGGAAGAAGAAGGAATTCCAGAACTTTGGGTCCCCAAATGGAAATGCCCCTTAGGACAAGTCTAAACTAGGGAAATAGCACTGGAGCTCTTCCAAGGCAGTTGGCCCAATGCAGTGTAACTCATTTCTGGGGCCCCTGAAGCTGTTTGTTCAACTCTGCAGTCTACAATGTTACAGTGTCAAAAGGAGTTAATCATTAGCAAGTGTGAATAATGTCAGTGTAACAAGGCATGATTGCAATTCTCTCTGCCTTGACAGTGTTTTGCACATTTGTCAGAACAAAAAAACGAACAAACAAAAACAGAACCACCATACACACACCATGTGACCACATGTGAATGTGAAATGTTGCATGCAATCTGGGGAGCTGTTAATTCACTTTCTAGCATTTTAAATCACCAGTCTCATTTTCCTGGAGGACAGGGTGGTGTGGTACTCTCCAGATGAAATAAGGGTTCCTGACTGGCCTGGGGTGGTCCGATCTAGCTCAGGTAGCTGGTGTTCAGAGAACTGGTCTTTGGAGAAGGAGCTAAAGTTGTAGATGTATGACCCTCAGCCTCACCATTCTCCTTCTCCTATGCCAAAGCCACCAAATTATGCTAGAGAAGTAATGTGGACCCAGCTGTGATCCAGAGCCTCATACATCTCCTGTTTGTCTCCTGGGCGGGAGTGTCATAGTGAATCCAAGACCTCTCTTTGGATGATAATCATAAGAGCCCTGGGTTCTGGAATTCTGAAGTTAGGGGCAGGATGAAAAGCAACATTCCAGCAGCATTGAAGGACTCATTTTTATTTTTTTGGTTCATCTGAAGTCTTATTGAAAAAAGGATAGTCATTCTAAAACACAATCAAGAATTCTGGTAGCTACTCATCATGGCTCTACCGTTTGGTTTCAGAGTCAAGGGGACGAAGAAGCACTCAGCCAAGCTCGCCAAGGTAACTGCTGCATCCCTCACTCTGGGGAGTTGCTGAACATCAGTAACATGATATATCTGGGATAATCATTAAGTTCTTCCAAGAAGATACACAGGCTTCATCTTTTCCTGGGACCAGTGCCCCTCAGAGATGTCCTTCTTCACTTAATATAGCTCCACTGATTTCCTTTGTTGCTTAGTCCAGAAAGTCAGGGCACAATGAGTCAGCTGCAAATCCCAAGATCTCAAGGTACCTTTCTCCTCTGTCTTCCTGCTGCCATGGGCTTAATTCAACCCTTGTAACTTCTCTCTTGCTAACTTTCATGATCCTCAAACTCCAACAGGTACTAGAGTCACCGCTTTAAAATCAAGACCCTGGCACTCCCCTGCATATTCTGTATACCCTTTTCCTGTGGATAAAGTCCAGCCCATGGGTTGTGGTTTAGTCTCTCAGTCATGTCCACCTCTTTATGACCTCATGGACTGCAGCATGCCAGGCTTCCCTGTCCTTCACTATCTCCTGGAGTTTGCTCAAACTCATGGCCCTTGGGTACAGTCTGCCATTTGCTGTCTAACTAGGACTTTGCCACCCACTCTGGTCCCATTTTTGTTCTCTGAAGCTTTAAACCACATTCTGAAAGTTTATGTATCATGAACTTCCACACCTCCTGTCTCCTTCAAACTGTTCCCTCTACCTAGGACACCCTCTATGCAGGGCCAGCTTGAAAAACAGAAGTCTCAAAGTCTTGAAGAAGCTAAATCTATTCATAGGTGTATATATACATATATATATGTGTGTGTGTGTGTGTGTGTGTGTGTGTGTGTATATAAACCCAAAACACGTGTATTTGAAAAGGTACATGCATCCCAATGTTCATAGCAGCGTTATTTATGATTGCCAAGATATGGAAGCAACCTAAGTGTCTATTGAACAGATGAATGGATAAAGAAGATGAGGTATATACACACAATGGAATACTACTCAGCCATAAAAAAAGAATGGAATTTTGCCATTTGCAGTGACATGGATGACTTCGAAGGGGTTATGCTAAGTGAAAGAAGTCAAACAGAGAAATAAAAATACTGTATGGTATCACTTATATATAGAATCTAAAAAATACAATAAGGTAGAGAATTAAACACAAAATGCAGACTGACAGATATAGAGAACAAACTAGTGGTTACCAGTTTGGGGGCAACATGCTAGGGGGGAGTGGTAGTTACAAGCTATTGGGTGTAGGTCAGGCTCAAGTATGTGTTGTCCAACGTGGGGAATATAGCCCTTATTTTGTGTATGTGCTCAGTCACACATGTGACTGTGTGCTCAGTTGTGTCTGACTCTTTGCGACCCCAAGGACTATAGCCCACCAGGCTCCTCTGTCCATGGGGATTCTCCAGGCAGGAATACGGGAGTGGGTTGCCATGCCCTCCTACAATATTTTGTAATAACTGTAAATGGAAAGTAACCTTTCCAAAAGTGTATTAAAAAATTTAAAAGTTGTTCTTTTACTGCCATTCTCTTTTGCCCTCTCTCTTACTACCACCACCTTAAACTGAGTATATTCTCTAAGTCCCTGTCAATTGCCTATCAGAACATTTACCACAATGTATTTACGTCTGTCTCCTGTTAGACTATAAGGTTCTGGCAGGTAGAGGTTGTAATCACTTTTTCATCCCCATCTCCTGGCATACTGGTTCTGAGTCCTGCAGAAGCTTGTTGAGGTGCACGGAGCTGAAGGCTTGCCAGTTTTTAGTGTTTATGTTCAAGTAGATAGACTTGATTCAAAACGTCTTGCTCTGGCTTCCCCAGTGTTAAAGAATCCTCCTGCTGGTGCAGGAGACCCAGGTTCGAACCCTGATCCAGGAAGATCTCACATGCTGCAGAACAGCTAAGCCCGCGTGCCACAACTACTGCACAAAAAGTCTGTGCATTTCATCCCAGGGCCCCAAACTACTGAGCCCGCGTGCCGCAGCGACTGAGGTCTGCTTGGCCTAGAACCCATGCTCTGCAAGAAGAGACACCACTGAAGTAAGAAGCCCATGCATTGCAGCTAGAGTTGCCCCTGCTCTCCACAACTAGAGGAAAGCCCATGCAGCTAAGCCATAAATAAATAAAAAATTTAAAATGTCATGCTTGGTTAGATTGCAAAGTGAAATGGTCCTCATATAGTAGTTCTCAGCCTTGCTGCACTTTGCAATCACCTGGAGATCATTAAAAAGTACCAAGGGCAAGTTGGTCTCAGAGGAAGAGGAATATGTCTGTTTGGGAGCCATAAACCCGAATCCCCTTTCCTAAGGTTCCCACCTAATGGGCTTGGGGTGGGGTGCGACATCAGTACTGAAGATACTCCGGGAAGTGATACTAATGTGTGCCAAGTTTGACATCCATAATTCTCACTGAACCCACTGTATTAAGGGTACATCGATATTGTTGGTGTCTTTCTGACATTCGTAGCTTTTTCCTCTTTCTACTTCTCCAAATACAGAGATCAAACACAGAGAGTCAGACCTAGTATGGGAGTTGCTCTCAACCCTGGCCTCACAAGAGAATCATTACTCAGGAAACTTAAAAATACTGATTTCCCAAAAAGAAAGATGAAAATAAAAAAACCCGATACTGATTCCTGGACCTATACCTTTGCACTTAAAGGACACATTGACTTCTCTGTATTGCTCTGGATGGCAGCCTCCCGGTAGACCCATTATTGCTCTCTGGGGAGAATGATACTTTGTTTTAAAGATTGTCAGGAGACAAGGAAGGAGAGAGACTGGGAGAACAGAAAGGAGAGAAATGGAAGGAGAAAAATAATTATATATGACCCTTCATGGGAATGTTACCAATAATAGATTAGGTTTCATTTAGAGACACTAAAAATAAGTCATGGAAAACTGTTTTCTCTGCATGTTTCTTCACCACTCACCCTTGTATTGAATGGTAAATTGTCGAAATGTGAACAGATGGTCTACTTTACAAGCATTATTTAACATGGTCTGAAATACATTAATTCTTTAAGAGATGGGAATAACAGACCACCTTACCTGTCCCCCGAGAAATCTGTATACAGGTCAAGAAGCAACAGTTAGAACTGGATGTGGAACAACAGACTGGTTCCAAATTGGGAAAAGAGTATATCAAGACTATATATTGTCACCCTGCTTATTTAACTTATATGTGAAATGCCAGGCTGGATGAAGTGCAAGCTGGAATCAAGATTGCTGGGAGAAATATCAATAACCTCAGATATGCAGATGACACCACCCTTATGGCAGAAGGTGAAGAGGAACTAAAGAGCCTCTTGATGAAAGTGAAAGAGGAGAGTGAAAAAGCTGGCTTAAAACTCAACATTCAGAAAACTAAGGTCATGGCATCCAGTCCCATCAATTCATGGGAAATAGATGGGGAAACAATGAGAGACTATTTTTTTCGGCTCCAAAATCACTGAGGATGGTGACTGTAGCCATGAAATTAAAAGACACTTGCTCCTTGGAAGAAAAGCTATGACCAACCTAGACAGTATATTAAAAAGCAGAGACATTACTTTGTCGACAAAGGTTCATCTAGTCAAACCTTTGTTTTTTCCAGTAGTCATGTATGGATGTGAGAGTTGGACTATTAAGAAAGCTGAGTGCTGAAGGTTTGATGCTTTTGAACTGTGGTGTTGGAGAAGACTCTTGAGAATCCCTTGGACTGCAAGGAGGTCTAACCAGTCAATCCTAAAGGAAATCAGTCCTGGATATTCTTTGGAAGGACTGATGTTGAAGCTGAATACTCCAATACTTTGGCCACTTGATGTGAAGAACTGACTCATTGGAAAAGACCCTGATACTGGGAAAGATTGAAGGCGGGAAAAGAAGGGGACGACAGAGGATGAGATGGTTGGATGGCATCACCTACTCGAGGGACATAAGTTTGAGGAAGATCCGGGAACTGGTGATGGACAAGGAAGCCTGGTGTGCTACAATCCGTGGGGTTGCAAAGAGTTGGACACGACTGAGCGACTAAACGGAACTGAAATACAATTCTTCTATTGCTATAGATGTTTGATTTTATTTTACCTCTAAAAAATATTTTACAATTCTGGAAAAGAATGATTTCTTATATGACTTGGGATCCCCCTCAAAATATTTAGTAATGAATTTTGAATATTGTGTGTGCATGCTTAGTTGCTCAGTTGAGTCAGACTCTTTGTGAGCTCATGGACTCTAGCCTGTCAAGCTCCTCTGTCTATGGGATTTTACAGGCAAGAATGTGGGAGTGGGTTGCCATTTTTTCCTCCAGGGAATCTTCTGGGGTCCCCTGGGATCAAACCAGTGTCTCCTGCAGCTCCTCCATTTCAGGTGGATTCTTTACCACTGAGTCATTAGAAAGGCCCTTTGCATATAGCAAATGCCCATTAAATACTTACTGAATGAATGAACAAAGGTATGTTTGTTCTTGATATTTTCAGAAGGTGGTTTGGATTCATGCTTTTTGATATTTGGCATCTATAATTCTATGTTTGTGTCACTGAAAGATTCATGCTTCTTTCTTTCTTTTTATCATTTTTTCATTTATTTATATTAGTTGGAGGCTAATTACTTTACAATATTGTAGTTGTTTTTGCCATACATTGATATGAATCCGCCATGGATTTATTTCTTTTTAGTTAATAAAGATAAATTGATTTTTTCCCCCCATAAAGCATTGAAATTATTTTTTCCTAGGAGAAAAATTTGGAGAATGGTTCTACATTTTTCAGGTTTAATTAAGAGCCAAATTGGATGTGCTATATAGAAAGTGGGGTAAAATATATTTGAGCTACAAATTCTGGGTCCTGATCATTTTCTGACTGTCTTTGCTCACATTTTTCATACTACTCACCCTAAATGGTCATCAGAGCTGGTCACCTAAGAAGACGATGCATCTGCAATATGTTAAGTCTTTAATTCCTCAAACAGTAGAAAACTGTTCTAGTCTTTTTCTTTGGCTGCTAATATCTTTGTTAGGGAAGACATGTATCAATCACTAGTATTATTTAGTCAATGGGGGAGAATCAATAAAAATGTCAATATAAAACCAATAAGTCATAATATAATTACTAGTGTCCCCCCCACCCCCAGCCCATTTCTCAGCTTTTAGGTGCATCTCTTTTAGAGACTCGGAGAAGGCAATGGCACCCCACTCCAGTACTCTTGCCTGGAAAATCCCATGGACGGAGGAGCCTGGTAGGCTGCAGTCCATAGCGTCGCGAAGAGTCGGACATGACTGAGCAACTTCACTTTTACGCATTGGAGAAGGAAATGGCAACCCACTCCAGTGTTCTTGCCTGGAGAATCCCAGGGATGGGGTCGCACAGAGTTGGACACGACTGAAGTGACTTAGCAGCAGTAGCAATTTTTAGAGACTGAGGACAAGGAAGGTCAGATTAAAGGTGGCCTTCCCACCCTCTTCTCTAGAGGAACTAATCTTTCCCTTTCTCTTTCCTTCCTTATAGTGCAAGATGTTTTCAAAAGATGCTAATAGTGCAAGATATTTTCAAAAGATACTACTGACTTACCTGAATGGTTTCCCTATTTCTGCTCCACTATAGTAGCATCTTGGGGTTCAGACTTTGAAGTTTATAACTGCCTGTGCTCTTGCTCTGGCAGAAAGACATTCTGTCCCTTGGGCACCTTGCTGCTTCACTCACTGCTTTGAACTACAGCCATATGGGTGTGTGATCAATCTGTCCTGCTCAAGAAATCCAACCAGAGCAAGCAGGGGGATCCATCTGGATGCTCTGTGGCTCTCTGAGAGGTGGGAGAGCACTGGTCAGCATCGCGCAGACCATGATCGCTTCCAGGTGTCACCAGAGACGCTCTCAGTGAGGACAGCTCATGCGTGCACGTCTGCCTGCGTACGTGCTCAGTCTCGTCTGACTCTTAGCAACCCCATGGTCTGTGGTCCACCAGGCCCTCTATCCATGGGCTTTCCCAGGCAAGAATGCTGGAGTGGATTGCCCTTTCCTTCTCCAGGGAATCTTCCCAACCCAGGGATTGAATTTGCATCTCTTGAATCTCCTGCATTAGCGGGTGGGTTCTTTATCACTAGCCTGAGCTCAGGACATCCTATTTTGAAACTTGGATGTCTGGCCACATTCTTTCCTAGTGGGTAGAAGGGAGTAAAGTTAACGGCGGCCCCAGTTCTCACAGGAGTGAAAATTTCTGGTTCTAATTGTGCTGCCTGCACGTGGGGTACAAGAACTACGTGGGCAAACAAACAACTCCATCTCAGTAAGACACTCTGCAAATTCTTTGAAAATCTGAGGGGTCATGTGGATTGGATGATCCAGTGTTTAGGCAGTATTGATGGAACCACCAGTTCCTGGATCGCTGATTAGTCATCTTCATCCAGCTCTGGTTTTTATCTGCCCTGTTCAGCATCAGTTACCGGTGATCTGATGAGATCATTCAAGGCACACTGATCGTTTTAGTTGGTTATGGGAAGCAGGATGAATTTAGCAAATACATTCAATGACAGAATAAAAATTTGAAAATATTGGATCAGTGGGTGGACTCTAGCAAGACAGATTTCAATAGGGTAAATGTAGAGTCTCACGCTTGGGTTCAACACACACACATACACACACACACACACACACACACACACACACACACCTGTACTATCGGTGGTTCTTCTAAAAGGTGAGGGAGATGTGTTTTAAAGCCTGAACTTGGGTGTGGCATTCAGGTGATGGGGATGAGAGTGTAGAAGGCAGGGTGGCCTTGTCCCAGGGAGATGCTGAATGAAAAACTGGCCAAGGGACTTGCCTGGTGGTCCAGTGCCTAAGACTCTGCATTCCCAATGCAGAGTGGCCTGTGTTCCATCCCTGATCAGGAACTAGATCCTACATGCTGCAGCTAAGAGTTTGCATGCTGTGACTAAAGGATCCTGCATGCTACAACTAAGACCTGGTGTAGCCAAATTAATTAAATATATATATATGTTTTTAAAAGGCTGGCCAAGCCACTCTAGAGTAATATCCAAAGAGGTTGAGGGTGGGGTGGGGAGGGAGCATCAGACTACAAAGGCAGCCAGATACAGATCTGTGACAGAGAATCCTTAAAGAGAGAGCAGGAGGCAGGTTTCAGGCAGAGCCCGGGGCAGTTCCTGCACTGATGGTTGCTTTCAACTGTTGCAATGACCTTAGGCAAGGGTGGGGAGGGACCAGTTAAAGGCACCTGCCAGGTGTGGACAAGCATAATTACAGAAAAGGGAAACTGTATCTAGGAGTAGTATATAGAAAAAAGGCTCAGGCACTTGAGTTGAAAGCATGACATGAATGAGGCTTAGAATGTGGTTGCTGAAATAGCTCATTTGCTGTCAGGCTGCACTGATAGATGGGGAAAGTATTTGCAAGAAATCCTGCTCTGATATCATCTAGTGAACTGACCCCATCCTGGGTAACCCACTCTGCAAAGATCATTGACACCCCAGAAAGCACCCAGAAGAGAGGCTTCATTCATTCAAATATTCAGTTAACAATGACTTTAATGTGCAGCTTTCCAGGGCAAGGCACCCGGCTTGGTGCTGTGTATCGAGAGATGAATGAAACAGCTGACTCTTTAGAGGGAGAGACAGACGATAAACAAGATACAAACAAATATCCATGTAATTTCAAATGTTATTAAATGCTAAGAATGCCATGAAATGTGTTTTTGTTATCTATTGTTGAATTACAGTTCACACTAAAATTTAGTGGCTTCACACTAAAATTTAGTGGCTTCAAACAACCACAGTCATTTACTTTGCTCACAAATCTGCCATTTGTCGGCAGGACTACAGTGGGAATAGCTTCTCTCTGCTGAAGGTGGCACTAGTGGTAAAGACCCTCCTGCCAATCAATGCAGAAGACATAAGAGACTTGGGTTTTATTCCTGGGTCAGGAAGATTCTTTAGAGTAGGAAATGGCAACTCACTGTAGTATTCTTGCTGGGATAATCCCATGGACAGAGGAGCCTCACAGGCTATAGTCCGTGGGGTTGCAAACAGTCAGACATGACTGAAGTGACTTAGTGCATACATATGCTGAGCACAGCATCCGCTGAGGTGGCTTGATGGGGTTGAAGCATCACTTCTGAGACAACTGACACATCCTTGACACTGGCTGTCCTTTGGGAGCTCAGCTGGAGTTGTGGCTGAGGCCCTCGTCTCTGTTCTACCTGAATCTCCTCAGGAGACTGCTTGGGCTTCCTCACAACATGGTGACTAGGTTGCAAGAAACTGCTGGGCTTTTAAGGTCTGGGTGAGAAATGGGAAGAGTCACTTCTACCATATTCTATTGATCAAGCAGTCAAGTCCACTTAGATTCAAGGGAATTTAGTCCAAGAGTGTGCAAAAGCTCAACTCTTGATGGGAAGAATGTTAATTTTTTTTAAAGTAGCCATCTTTGATATATCACAAGCCATCATTCTATAATTTTCTATCTTTAAGTCCAGTGTCCTAGAGAAGGTTGATTATTGCCTGCAGATTTTTCCTATTATTAGTATGTGTTGACATTGGAGGTCATGGGAAGTCTGACTTAGCTGTGAATTTATGGCTTGACTAACTCACGGGGGTTATTAACAGATTATCATGTTTCTCTCTTGCTTTTATAGTTTCTTTAAGAAACAACCTGTTTATTAAATAATCAACAATAGAACATCAGGTATCAAATAAATATTTGATAAATCCAAAGTTACATATGGATCCTGTATATTTAAAACTTAAAAAAAAATCAATAGCCCTGTAATTAACCTTGTTCTTTCATCAGGTACTGAATCGTAGGAGGATTTTTTATGCCCTGGTAGTGGTGATTTAATCACTATGTCGTGTCTGACTCTATCAACCCCATGGTCTATAGCCCTTCAGGCTCCTCTTTCTGTGGGATTCTGCAGGCAAGAATGCTGGAGTGGGTTGTCATTTCCTCCCTCAGGGGAGCTTCCAGACCCAGGGACTGAACCCAGGTCTCCTGCATTACAGGCAGATTCTTTATTGACTGAGCCCCACCGGGAAAGCCATTTTATGTTCTGGGAGATTGTAATCATGTCAGACTTCATATCCAGAGCCCTTGGAAGTGCTTTCTTTCTTTGACTATCATGATTGTCAAAGGCATATTAAACAAAATCATGCTTGCTCAGTTGTTAGCCAAGGACTGGATGTCTTTTTTGGCTTTCTCCTTCTTCCTGTTTAGTTAGCTTCCCCCTGCTGGGTGAAGGAGGAAGCACCTGGTTTAAATTCCTTCTAAACCAATTTACTTTCCAGGGATTGCTGGGTAAGTTAACCTTTCTGGAATCCTTTTTGCACAACCAGAAAATGGAGATAACAATACTAACTGGAAAGATGTTTTGGAGGATGTAATACGCTACCTTAAGTGAATCACCTGTGCACCCAGTAAGTACTCAATGAAGTCTGGTCTCCTTTCTCTTCTCCAGGCTCTGACTGATTGATCTTTCATGGCAAAGTTGTAAGAAAGCCATGTGGGAATGGTAGCATATTTTCAATAGTCCTCACTTCACTATCACCCCCAGTGACTGGCAACCGTTGAAACCTTTGGGGCTGAAACACGATTTTGCTGGTTAAAAAAAAATTCGTACGTGGTGACATGCATACACACACTGCGTTTTCTCTCTCTGTGCTCTTAGTGGTGAGACTCAAAGTTTAGCTCACTTAAAATCTTGTTTCAGAGTTCTATTACAATAGAAAACGGGGGCTTCCCTGATGGACCAGTGGTTAAGAATCCGCCTTACAATGCAAGGGGCACCGGTTTGATCCCAGGTCTGGGAAGATCCTACAGGCTGTGGAACAACGAAGGCCCTGCGTCACAACTACTGAGCCAGTGCTCTAGAGTCTGAAAGCTGCAACAACTGAGCCCATGTGCTCCAACTACTGAAGCCTGCACAACTTAGAACTTGTGCTCTGCAAAAAGAGAAAACCACCTCAATGAGAAGCCCGTGCACCACAATAAAGAACGGCTCCCACTCGCAGCGGCTAGAGAAAAGTCCGAACAGCAACAAAGACCCAGCACAGCCAAAAATAAAAATACATGAATCTTTAAAACAAAACAAAAACTAAGCGGAACCAAGTACTTAAACCAAATTTGAACAGAAAGAAGATTGTGAAGCACGTAGAAGCTTTTTCTCCACAGTAGCAAATGTTTCCTTTATTTTCTTCCTTTCACTGGTGACCTTGTGGTTCCTGCTCTGAATGGTGCACAGGGGAAGGCAGCCCCCCTCAAGGTCAAGCTCTGACCTTAGCAGATACTTGCCACATGGATCTCAGAGAGCAGCCTGGTTTAGCCATTCCCAAAGGTTTGTTTATTCCTTGGATAGATGCTGTTTGCAACCGGCAGCTCCGGAGAGAGGAGAGGAAGGAATTACCTCGGATGGCTGGAGCGGAGAACTAATGAGGGGAAGGCTTCAGGGCTTTGCCAATGGGGCATCTGGCCGGAAAATCTGTGGATGAATCAGCACAAGTGGATGCTTGCTGTTACAAAAATGACCAGAATCACATATTCTAGTCATCACGACTGATGGTATCGCATTAGGAGTGAAAAGCTGCTGTGAAAGAATGCTCACTTTTCTTGGTGGTGAGAGGTAGGAATTCAGAAACCTTGGACCGAATCTTTTGAAAGCAAAAGGACAGTCTCCAGACATTTTTAAAGCCAGCATTCTGACTTCCAAATGGTAGGCTAGCTCTATAAGCATTATAAATGGATGTCATTATAAAGATGTTAATACCTATCTTTTCTCCTAGAATCATGAAAAGCACTACCCTTAATATAGAATTGGATATTAAAAGCGGTTTCTTATCCATGTGTCCTAAAGCAATCAGTGACATCCATGATTAATTAGCAGGGGTGATTCCTGGAATGCTAATTGTCATTCTCTGATACAAAATCACAACCTGGGGATTCTCTTTTCTTTTTTCTCTTTATGTGACTCTGGGTATCCAAATCTAAACATTGTTTGCTCAAGACGACTCATATAACTTACACGCCCCACAATTACAACTGCCAAATATTTTGTATTTTGTGTAGCCAAATGGCAACTCAAAGTCACATTTAAAGGATGTGAAAAAGGAAATCACATTTAGAGCATGATCCTACAAGTTCAGTAGGGAATAAGAATTAAGGGCACAGGCCGTGGAGTGGGACAGACTTTGGAGAAGAATCCAGCTTTCTCGTTTCTGCTGTGTGCCTCATTTAACTTCACCGAACCTTTTTTTCCTTGTCTGTAGTGTTGAATAGTGATAACAACTACTTGGGCAGGTTCTAATGTGGAATAAATGAGATAATCTATAGAAACAGTTCAGCACAGCCCCTGGCATAGGACAGATTTAATAAATAATAGATATTATTTGTGCAAAAATATATACAGTGCACATAATCTTTCTATATGACCTTGCAGAAGATATTTAGCTCCCCCCCCATTTTATTTTTATTTTTTTTTAAAGACTTTTTTTGATGTGGACCATTTTTAAAGTCTTGACTGAATTTGTTACAATATTGCTTCTGTTTTATGTGCTGTGTTTTTTTGCCTGCCAGCCATGTGGAATCTTAGCTCTCCAACCAGGGATCAAATCTGGACCCCCTGCAATGGAAGGTGAAGCCTTAACCCACTGGACTGCCAGGGAAGTCCTGGCCCCCTATTTTATAAAATTTTATTTTCTTATTTCTCAGAGTTGCTTAACTAATTCGGGCTTACTATATGCTATTTATTGGTATTTATCATTTCATAAATTGTCTCTCATTGTCTCAAGTGCTCTCTTATGTCTTAGAAGTAGGGACTGTATTTCATGTTGGTTTGTAATTTTCATTGTGATTAAACTGGTGGCTTGTATACTGTAGGTGCTCATTCAGTGCTGCTTGATGGAAATGGTGGTTGAATAGTAGTATGTGGTGCAAAGAAGCCAAAGGTCAGAGATTCAGGCTTCATGTGCATGAGAATGCTTGAAGTTTGCTGGAGGAAAGAATTCTGTTTTCTTCTCAATTTTTTGGCCACACGGAACCATAGCACGTGGGATATTAGTTCTCTGTGAAGTGAAGTGAAGTTGCTCAGTCGTGTCCGACTCTTTGCGATCCCGTGGACTGTAGCCTGCCAGGCTCCTCCATCCATGGGATTCTCCAGGCAAGAATACTGGAGTGGGTTGCCATTTCCTTCTCCAGGGGATCTTCCTGACCCAGGGATCGAACCCAGGTCCCCCGCATTGCGGGCAGATGCTTTAACCTCTGAGCCACCAGGGAAGCATTATTTCTCTGAGGAGGCATCAAACCTGTGTCCCCTGCATTGGAAGGTGAAGGCTTAACCACTGGACCACTGCGGAAGTCCTTCGTTTTCCCTTTGTGGTCAGAGACTTCACTGTCCATCCTGTTTGGTCATTTCACCTCTTCTTACCCTCATTATATGAAAACATGGAGATGAACAGATACAAATACATCATTGCTACTGGCAACACATCATTGTCACTGATGACTGTCTTTGTTTACAGAAATATTCATGGTCAAAGGAACTTATTACTTTAACTTTGGATAAAGATGTTCAATAACTACCAAGCTTTATTTTTATTGTGGTAAAAGATAAAATTTACCATTTTCATTATGTTAAGTGTTCAATTCTGTGGCATTAAAAAAAAACCCAACCCATTTATTTATTTATTTTTGGCACCAGGGATTGAACCGGGCCCCCAACAATGGTAGTACAGAGGTCTAACCACTGGACCTCCAGGGAATTCGCTCTGTAACATTAAGTGTCTTAATGCTTCCCAAGTGGTAATAGTGGTAAAGAACCTCCCTGGCAACACAAGAGACAGGTTTGATTCCTGGGTTAGGAAGAACCCCTGGAGGAGGGCATGGCAACCCACTCCAGTATTCTTGCCCGGAGAATCCCATGGAGAGAGGAGCTTGGCAGGCTACAGTCCCTAGGGTCTCAGAGTCAGACATGACTGAAGTGACTTAGCACACAGGTAGCACACACATGTTGTTGTGCAAACTTCACTATCATCTCCAGAACTTTTTAATCTTTATTAACTGAAACTCTGTTCCCATTAAAAAATAATTCTGCATTCTTCCCTCCCCTGGCAAACACCATACTACTTTCTATCTCCATGAATTTAAGTACTCTAAGCATCTTATGTAATCTTCTCTGGTGTCTCAAATGGTAAAGAATCTGCCTGCAGTGCAGGAGATGTGGGTTCAGTCCCTTGGTTGGGAAGATCCCCTGGAAAGGGAAATGGCAACCCACTCCAGTATTCTTGCCTGGAGAATCCCATGGGCAGAGGAGCCTGGTGGACCACAGTCCATGGCGTCACAAAGAGTTGGACACGACTGGTGACTGACACTTTCACTTTCAAGCATCTTATGTAAGTGGAATTATACAGCATTTGTCCTTTTGTGACTGGCTTATTTTACTTAACGTAATGTCCTTAAGTTTCAACCATATCTTAGCATATGTTAGAACTTCCCTGCCTTTTCAGGACTGAATAATATTCCATTGTATGTCTATACCACACTTTGTTTATCCATCCATCTATCTGCTGGTGGACTCTTGGGTTGCCTCTGCCTTTTGGCTGTTGTATACAGCCAAATGGATGTATACATTTTGATTTTGAGTAGTATAGACTGTTATTATGTGCTTGCATAACTATCAGCTCAGTTCTTTTCATGTAAGGATTTATGCTGGTCACCATCTTATAGTGATCCCTTTTTGTTTCTCCCTGAATCACTCCATGAAGTCTTTTCTGCTTATAAGGACTGGTGTCCACAAGATGGGCTTCCCAGGTGGCTCTGTGGTGAAGAACCCACCTACCAATGCGGAAGATGCAGGAGAGCCGGGTTTAATCCTTGTGTTGGGAAGATCTCCTGGAGGAGAAAATGGCAACCCATTCCAGTATTTTTGCCTGGAAAATCCCATGGACAGAGAAGCCTGGAAGGCTACATACAGCCCATGGGGTCCCAATGAGTCAGCCACGACCTATCGACTAAGCATGAAGCACGTCCATAACACCTGTGAGTTTGGCCATCCTACCTCTAATCCAGTTCCCTTATTCAGAGAAATACTTAAGAAGAGCCCCTGCTGCTTAAAAATTAAAGCTTGGCAATTGTCTGCTTGGGTTGGGTTTGTCCAAAGAAAGAAAAATGTGAAAAATCAGACAAACTTCAAACAAGCCACAGTCCTACTCGCTTTAGACACATCCTGGAAATGTAACATCCCCCACCCTGGGCCAGCAATGTGCCGCCTTCTGAACTGGTATGCAACTTCCACGTTGTTTATAAGGAGAGGGTTCTGGTCGCTCTGATGCTCTGACTCAGACGGCATATGGCAACCCCAGCTCTGTTGTAAAGAATTCATAGATCCCAGAATTGATTTTTTTCCCCTTAAATCTGAAGGCCAGGGTTCCTTTGAGCTATGAAGTCACAGGCGCTAGCATTTGCAGACATCTGGTGCCAGCATCCTCTTGTGTGGCTGAGCCTCCGGAGGAAGAGAACAAACCTGCTCATCTCCTGCTGGTGAGACCGGGGAAAACAGTTCTAACATTTTTGAAAAGAAGCCAAATCATTCCTCTTCTGACCCTGCTGCAGCTTGTGGGGTCATCTTTTTGTTTACTATATGTTTGCTTTTGATGTTAGGTAAGTCCTAGTGTTAGTCGTTCAGTTGTGTCCGACTCTTTGCGGCCCCATGGACTGTAGCCAGGCTCCTCTGTCCATGGGATTCTCTAGGCAAGAATACTGGAGTGGGTCACCATTTTCTTCTCCAAGGAAATGTAGTAGGTCGTGGAGACATAGCCAAAACAAAGACGAGGAAGTCAAACAAACAAATGGATGCAAAACAAAACAAAAGAAGGACTTTAATCATTTCCAGGTATGAACACCCTGATGGTAAGACAACTCTCAGCTTTTTGGGTAACATTCTGAGAAACTAACCGTGTTCTACCTAACAAAAGTCATCTGTCGCCTTATCACACACCCAGCAAGTGCCAGGCACCTTCTGTACTTTTCTCCCAAGTTCCCTTTCCTCCTCCATTTCCATCTTGGTGTCCTAAAGGACAGGCAGTGTGAGCACAGGCTTAGTGGGGGCCCGGGTGTCCTCAGGCAGCCAGTCTGTGGGGACTGAGGAATGTTGGATACCTGGAGGCCTGGAGGATGAATGCCTGGCCTGTTGAAAACTGTCAATCTATGGTTCTTGAAGGATAAATGAATGGAAGAGAAACGTCTCTGTGACCAGAGATACAAATTGCCAATCTACATCTAACATGAATTTCCCTCTGCAGATGGAGAGACTGAGTTATGGAGAGATTAATTGATTTACACGGGCTCAGCCAGCCAGCTACTTAACATCAGAAACAAGACCAGACTTCATGTTTCCAGGCTCAGAGCTGAAAGTGTTTGTACTAGATTTATGCTCTTGCTGACCCGTCCTGCTGATGGCCACTTTGATAAATCATCTCAATTAGAAACAGATGTTATCATGGTATATCCAGAGACAGGTCTTCCTGGGGTTCCAAACAGGGAGGTCGTGTCTTTTAATGGTTTCCTGTCCCCGTGTGCGGCAGTGTTTGTGCAACCCTCACAAACACACAAATAAGCAGACAATAGTAACAACAATAAAAGCAACGGAACTAGCTCCAGTGGCATTGCAGTTTGCAGAAGAACCTGAGGATAAAGTCCTGTTCTTTTCCCTAGATTGTGGTCAGCTTTGCTCGGAAAATGAGCAGTAAGATGAAGAGCCTTGTTTGTTGTACAGGGGAATCAGAAATCACGTACCCAGGAATGGAAGTGTCTGGGAATCTTGGTCTGGAAAACAATAATTACAACAACCTTTCTTGCCTTTATGGCATCTGGTACTAACCATCCCATTCTGGGAATCTTGACTTTCATGCAACGATTTTCCTAAATTATTTCTTTCTCATTTTAGTATTCACATGACTTTTATTTTCTTGTAATAGCTTCCTTTTTGATTATAAATTTAACACATGTGAATTTTGCAGTAATTTGGGGAAGGTATAAAGGTATAAAGATAAAATAAAAACCAATGATCATTCACTACCCAGAAATAATTGTTATTGACATTCTGGGGTACACTCTCCCATTCTTTTATATATATATTTAAAATTGGAATGTGTTATACATTTTGTTGTACAATCTGCTTTTTTTTTCTGCTTAAAGGTACATTGTGAGAATTTTTCCATGCAATTGAATAAACTTCTAAACACAGTTTTTTTTAAAGGGATGCAATGTTTTCCTGTACATATTTACCCAACCATTTTTTATGGTGGAATTAAAACAGAATTCTGACTTATATAGTTCATATGCATATGGATAATATAGCTTCTATTTTTATACCTGTAGACTATCTTTTAGAAATGCATTTATTTTGAGCAATCAAGCATTTGATCTTACTTTTGACTTACTCTTTCCCCTTGGGAAACTGGAATTGGAGCAAAAATGAGAAAAGAAACAAGACAATGACTAAAGTTGAAGCAGTTAATGTTGATTAAACTGTAAAACTTTTCCTTCCTCCCTTCTCTCCTCTCTCCCTTCTCTTTCTTCCCTCCCCTCTTTAATCAACACCAACTATGTATCAGGCAGTGTGCAAGCCCACAGAATAACAGTAAGCAAGTGTTAGTCCCCACTTTAATAAACACATCACAGAAGGCGGGGACCGCAGCATGCCTGGTGACGGTGAGAGAGTGGAGATGGTGGCTACCTGGGATTATTAGCCTCGCAGGAAAGGTAAATTAGGTCACCACTGACCTGAGGTGGTCGTGGAGTGTAGCTGAATAGGGAGGATGTGCACATGTGTGTATGTGTGTATGTGTGCACACATTTTCATGGTCCCCAGGCAATCGAAAGGAAGAGGTTCGGATGAGCTGAGTGCCTTTGACTCTGATACGAGAGAGAGACTCAGGGCTTCCATTTTCAGTTCCTCCCTGAATATAATAACATAAATTCCTGCTTAAGAGTCCAGAGTTTCTTTACTAGATCAGTCATGTCTGACTCTTTGTGACCCCATGAACTGTAGCCCGCCAGGCTCCTCTGTTCATGGGATTCTCCAGGCAAGAATACTGGAGTGGGTTGCCATTTCCTTCTCTGGGGATCTTTCCGACCCAGGGCTTGAACCCAGGTCTCCTACATTGCAAGCAGATTCTTTACCATCTGAGCCACCCGGGAAGACGTGGTGGGTATCAACCAAATTGCAAACTCTTGGTACAAGACAAAAAAATAAAAGAAAAAAAGAGGGCTTGCCATCAGTGATCCCCCAGTCTCCTGCTTCGCTCCCAGGGTCAGACTCTCTTCTCTCTTGAGCATGCTCCCTCTTGGGGTCGATGTGGCTGAGGCTCACGGCCGGTCATTAAAGAGTCTCTGCTAACAAAGCAGTGGGGTGGATGGGGCCTTGGGGTGCTGGCTGATGGGACGGGCTGCCCATGCCGTGGCAGTCTGGCCTTGGTATGGTTGGGATGTGGGCTCCTACAGTGCCCGTGCCCCCTCACCTCCTTGCCTGCCCCCAGGCTTCTATCAGAACCAGGCAAGCTTCCCACTGGCCTGCCAAAATTCTAATTCCATTGAGACCTCTCTCTTGTTGACTTTGGCTCTTAGAAGCCTCATCAAGGACCTGTTCCACTATGGAGCAGCTGATTTTCTCATTTAGTTATATTTGGGGACAGAAATATTTTTGTGGCCATGACTTATCCACCAGTACAGTGTTTGATTCAGTTGCTCCAAATAAATACTCCTCTTAAAAAAGAACTGGATAACTAAATGTATTTTTTAAGCAAATTCCCCATAAACCAGTAAAACAAATATTTTGAGATAGAGATATACACATGTTAACAGAAAAATGTTATAATTATCTTTATAAATCTGAAAGTGGTTTAAAATAATGTTTTCTAAAATTATGACTTTTCAAGTAGTTAGAATTTGCCATATGCAGTGAGATAAATTTTAAATTCCTTTTGAATATATTGGAAAAATCTGAGGTTTAAAAAGGTTAAATAACTTGCCCAAGGTTACATCGCCAGTGAGTTCCAAAGATGGAAGTTGAACTCCAAATTTTAACCAGTTTGCATGTTTTAACGATACTATTTTGTGAACAATATGCCATGGAACCACGGAATTTCATTTAATACTCATTGTGACCCTCTGAGTTGTTCTTCTTTTACTAACAGGGAAACTAAGGCCTAAAGAGATCAAGGGAACTGCTCCAGGTGCATGGTTATTGTTTGACTGATCAAGAATCTAACCCTTATTTATCTGGAGAAGAAAAAAAAACAACAAAAAACCCCTGACTTGAAAAGATACATGCACCCCAATATTCATATCAGCATTATTTGCAATTGCCAAGTTATGGAAGCAACCTAAGTGTCCATCAACAGATGAAAGGGTAAAGAAGATGTGGTATATATATATATATATGAATACTACTCAGCCATAAAAAAGAGTGAAATTTTGCCACTTGCAGCAACATGAATGGACTCGGAGAGTATTATCCTAGATGAAATAAGTCAGACAAAGAAAGACAAACACTGTGTGATATCACTCACATGCAGAATCTAAAAAATAAGACAAACTAGCAAATATAACAACAAGGAAACAGTCACAAATATAGAGAACAAATTAGTGGTTACCAGTGTGGAAAGGAAAGGGGGAAGAGCAGGATAGGGAGAAGGGAATTAGAGTCACAAATGTGTCAAATAAAGAAGTTCCAAGGGTATGTTGTACAACACAGGGAATATCGTCAATATTTTACAATAACTTTGCGTGGAGTATAACTTTAAAAATTATGAGTCACTATGTTGTTCACCTGTAACTGATATAACATTGTACATCAACTATATCTCATTTTTCTACAAAAGTAAATACAGTGCCTATACAGGGCCAGGAGATGGTGAGGGATAGGGAAACCTGGCATGCTGCAGTCCATGGGGTTGCAGAGGGTCAGACATGACTTAGTGATTGAAAAACAACAGTGCATGAAACAGCAACTAAAGTGTGTGAGGCAATCTGCTTTAGCAGATCATGATGCCACAGCTGTATTTCCTGGCAAACTGAAGGAAATGAAGAGAGTTAAAGGAAAAAAAATTTCAAAAAGGAACCTCATCCTCTGTCTGACTCTAATGCTCAGTTGCTCAGTCGTGTCTGACTCTTTGTGACCCCATGGACTGCAGCCGGCCAGGCTCCTCTGTCCATGGAATTTTCCAGGCAAAAACACTGGAGTGGGTGGCCATTCCCTACTCCAGGGGATCTTCCTGACCCAGGGATCAAACTCATGTCTCTTGGCATCTTCTGCATTGGCAGGTGGATTCTTTGAGCCCACAAAATTCCAGTGCACCACAGTTTCTACTGGAACCTGTACAGTTTGGAATATTTTTGGTTTCTCAAAATCTACTTTCACCTTTGTTAGTTCTCAGACTTATGGACCCACTGGAAGCAAAAATAAGCTGCATTTGGACTGGGAGAGAAGAAAGAAACCAAGAAAAAAAACATCTGGGCAGAGTCAGAGAAAGGATTGTTTTTCCCCCAGCCCAATTTTCAAATGATTTTTGAATCTTTTTTTTTCTTCCCCTCTTTCAATCAAATTCAGAACATGCTCCATTTATTTTCAAACCTGGGTGGTATAATTTTGTCACGGTAATTCACATTTTCATAATCTTCACTTAAAATCACCAAATGCATGTGCCTGGTGTTTGCAACAGCAGCCTGGAGTCCTTTCTCTGGGAAGGGCTGCGGTGATGGCAGGGGCGCTTTTCTCCTAAAGGACAGAAAGATGCAGCTACCGGGAGCTCTGACTCAGGACAAGATCCAGAAAAGTAGGACAGCCTGGAGGGTATTTGGCATATAACAAGGTTGAGTTAGATCCCAAATGAAGCGAAATCAAAGCAGGCTGGCCTCCCACTGGAGATAGGAGTCTGCCTGGAGCTGACAAAGCCCAAGCTATAGAGGGGCTTCAGGACAGGAAAGGAAATGAAGACATTCCTCAGCTCCCCACCCAACCTTCCTTCCCCCAGACCCAAAGATGCTCGATAGCATTTCACGCTAGGTGAAAACAACACACAGGCTGCCTGCAGATGCCTCCGTCCACAGGTCATTTGGGTTTGGCCCAAAGCCAGTGCTTTAAATGCACCCTCAAAGAAAATCCTAAAGGAAGTCTCTCCCCTGCCAAGATACATATGTGTGCAGAGCACATAGATGTGCATTCTGGAGACGAGGAAGCCGGCGAGGAGAGATTTTGCTTGGAGCGTCCCAAAAAAGCTCCTGGCCACGGGACCGGAGAGGGAGAATCTGCGTGTGTGAGCAAAGTCTTTGCCAACTGGTTGCTGTGGGGGAACAGAAAATGCTTCCTGGCCCAAAGTAGAATCTTGCAGCCAATGCGGGAAGGATTGGCCAAGGTTTGCTATGGGAGTTTGCATCCTTCAGGCTGGCAACGTCCTTGGCACCTAGGCAATGAAAGCATCCATAGTGTGAAGCTGCATCTTTACTTATTTGATGGATGGATGCTTCTCTGTGTCCAGGTTGCCCCTGGACACAGAGTTTTTATCAGCTAAGGCAACTTTGTGAACACAAGCAAATAGACGAAAGAACAGTAACATTAGGGGACATGTGCTGTGCTTAGTCACTTAGTCGTGTCTGACTCTTTGTGACCCCATGGACTGCAGCCGGCCAGGCTCCTCTGTCCATGGGATTTCCCAGGCAAGAATACTGGAGTGGGTTGCCATGCCCTCCTCCAAGGGATCTTCCCAACCCAGGGATTGAATCCAGGTCTCCCACATTTCAGGCAGATTCTTTACTGTCTGAGCCACCAGAGAAGCCCAAGAATACTGGAGTGGGTTGCCATGCCCTCCTCCAGGGGATCTTCCCGACCTGGGAATTGAACTTGGGTCTCCAGCATTGTAGGTGGATTCTTTACCAGCTGAGCCACCAGGGAAGCCCATTAGGGAACATGTTATTGTGCAAAACGTATGTACACACGCACACACCTGCCTACCTTGGTGGTGGTTTAGTTGCTAAGTCATGTTGGATTCTTGCAACCCCATGGACTGCAGCCCACCAGGCTCCTCAGTCTATAAAATTTCTCAGACAAGAACACTGGAGTGGGTTGCCATATCCTCCTCCAGGGGATCTTCCCGACCTGTAGACTGAACCTGCGTGTCTTGTATTGCAGGTGGATTCCTTACCACTGAGCCGCCAGGGAAGGCCACTACCTACCTAGGGATCACAGCTGATATCCCAACAACTAGTATCTTAATAATACCTTCCTAAGACGGTCCTTGCGTTCAGAAAGATTTTTATCTTTGACTAATCACATTTTAAAATTCACATAAGCCAGTGACTCTCAGGCCGAGATTTGGGTTTGATTGTTCAGTTGCAGGTCTGGGGTTTGGGTTGTTATTTACCTGTTCCTCTAGTGGTTCCAACATTCAGGGGGGGCTGAGACATCCATGAAGAAGCATTTACAGGCCATCCTCAGTTACTTCCTGCATCTTTCCTACTGAGTTTAGATGTGAGTATAGGGGCAGAACTCTGAGTTAGGTTATCATACGCTCTTATGACAGCATTGAGGATTCCTTGTGTATTTTAACATCACGCTTTTCAGATACAGGGAATCAGTTTGACCTACCGATTTTGTGGAGCAGGTCTCCAGATATGTTAAAGAGGCTCCACAGTCCTACGTGGCCATGTGGAGACCTTTGGGTTCACGGGTGATGCCAGTTCTTGATGTAATATTGATACCAACCCCCTTGTCAGGAGACACACATCAGAGAAAACACACTGGCATCCTTTTTTTTCACCTGTGAAATGAAGAGAAAACCAAATATAATCAATGTTTGGCTGGGCTTTACTCTCTGAGAGAATTCCATGTGTCAGTGATTATCCTTTTCAAATGACCACAATTATATTGTGCTTCTTGTATTTATATTTGTTTGTTTCTATTTCATTTTTTTAGCAGAGGATGTGGAAGTATGTGGGTAACTTGGTCAGAGTTACCTGGTTATGACTGGACCAGCCAAGTCAGTTTCAGATCGCAGTGAGAGTCCTTCACCCTGGTTCCACATGGCTCTCTGCTCAAGCCTCAAGAGAAAGGCTTATTGACACATGGATTGAGAAAACCCCAAATGTCTTCAAATCTTAGGACATTATTTCTGGCTCATTTGTACAATTCTAGGAGTCTGAATTTATTAAGCTATGTTGCATAATACAGTAGAATCCCACATTTTAAAAATTATATATATAATATATAATACATATATAAAATAGAATAAACATATTTATAATTGCCTTTCCTAGGATTAGTGAATAGATGATAACATTGCATACATGGTCTGGATCCCATAAATTTGAGAAAAACCAATACAGATTTCCCCTATGACATCCTAAAAATTAATCATGGTACAGTTTGGACATTTTAGGTAAGTAGTATTTAATTTTATTTTAAAATATTATTTACTTATTTACAAATATGCACATGGTTCAAAATTTGAAAGATGCAAATGATTAACAGTAAAAAGCCTTTCTTCCATTCCTCTCCCAGCTGCCCATTTCTTCTTCCTGGATTTGCACAGTGCTACTAGTCTCTTGTAAAGAGAACTTTTATTTATGTATATTTAAGTAGAAATGGAGGATTAAAAAATCTTATTCTCATTGGAAGCCAAAAAAAAAAAAAGTATTTGGTGGCAAATGGAGGGAGAAAATGGCATAATCTTTTTTTTCCTTCTTGTTTCATTGAGATAAAATTAACCTACAGCACTGTATAATTTTAAGTTGTATAGAATAGCCTTCCCAAGTGGTAAAGAATGCACCTGCTAATGTAGGAGATGCAGGGTCAGGCAGATCCCCCTGGAGGAGGGCATGGCAACCCACTCCCGTATTCTTGCCTGGAGAATCCCATGGACAGAGGAGCCTGGTGGACTATGGTCCACAGGATTGCAAAGAGTCGGACAAGACTGAAGTGACTTAGCACACACACATACAGTATAGTGATTTGATTTACATATTTCATGACATGATTATCACATATTTAGTGAACATCTATCATCTCATATAGACACACAATTAAAGAAATATAAAAAAATGATTTTCCTTGTGATGAGAACTCAGGATTATTCTCTTAACTTTCATATGGAACATACCACAGTGTCAATTATATTCCTCATGTTGTACATTCCATCCTTGGGACTTATTTATCTTATCACTGAAAGTTCTTATAAGCTTTTGACAGTCTTTCTCCAATTCCCCCTCCATGCACCCCTCAGGGACATTATCTCTGAATATGAGTACCGCAATATTTATCGCCAAATGACTTTTTTTGTTTTTGACTGTGTTGTGCATCATGTGGGGATCTTAGTTCCCCCACCAGGAATTGAACTCATGCTCTTTACGTTGGTAGTGCAGAGTCTTTCCACCAGGGAAGTCCTGCCAAGTTACTTTAAAAAAAAAAACTTTAAATTTTATATTGGAGTTAACCAATTAACAATACTGTGGTAGTTTCAGGTGGACAGCAAAGGGATTCAGTTATACATATATATTATCCCTTCTTCCCCAAACCCCCCTCCCAGCCAGGCTGCCACATAACATTGAGCAGAATTCCCTGTGCTATGCAGTAGGTCCCTGTTGGTCATCCGTTTTAAATATAGCCGTGTGTACCTCCAAGTGACTCTTTTCAGTCTCTATCAATAGCTACCCCACTATCGTGCCTTGTCAGGAGACGCTGAAGAAATAGTTGCTCATTTAATTGACTGTTGGTAGGATGCTGTCTTTCTTATATATCACACCTTCTGTGTACTTTCTCCTGTTTCTACATCCTCTGTAGAGGGTCTAGTATTAGGCAGATTGGGCCTCCTGACCTTCGATTTCCCTGCTCCCTGAACACCCACCCTACCTTGACTTGGAGAGTCTGGAGTTGCTTGCCTGCATCTCACCACGTGTGCAGTCCGGATGCTACCTCTGCTCGGGGTTGCACTCATGGTGGCACTTTCTCCTGAGATGTGGGGCAGGTGAGGGCTGAGGCGCTTCTCCTGCTGGGTTAAGAGTTGCCTCCTACTTTCCCAGCAGGAAAGAAAGCCCGGTTGGGGTGAGGAAGCAGTTTTTTAGCCACTGCTGCATGTCAAATAGGGCTTCCTATTGTTTTGTTTTACCTTCTCATCTAATTCTGTGATTTGACTTCCAGGAGGGTTTTGCCAGGTGGCAAATATTCTAGGTGACCGGGAAAGAGGGGAGAAGGGAGAAACTGCATGAGGGCTCTGTCTGCACTGGCACAACTCTGACTTTCATTCCCTCTCATCTTTTCCTTCTTTGATTTCCTTATTTTCAAAAACCCTGAAGAATATGTGAAACGGGCTGGGCTGGACAGGTTGAAGCTAAGAAAGCTGTTTCCTTAGCAACTGTAGCCGTATGAAAGGCTGGCAAGCATTCCTTGTCTCATTTTTCATTTCATTTTCTGCAGTTCCTGAAAGGAGGTCAGATGCTCTGTGTTAAGTTCACATTGCAGTTTTGCTTTGCGGTACCTTCTGTCTCATAGCTGGGGAAGGCAGAGCTTGTGCAAGTCACTGACTGCTTTTGTTTACTTCAATGAGAAATGATACATCTACACACAGAGTCACATTTTGCAGCCAGTTCTCAAAGAGTCATAACATATTCATTTTATTTGTGAAGAGTTCAGAAAGTGTCAGAAGCAAAGGATGCATCAGCTGCACACATATTTGCAGGTCATTAGTCTCGAATGAGAGCTATTCTGATTTCAAAGTCACATCAGAATATTTTTGGTAATGGCAAAGGGCACCTTTAAAAAAAAATTCAGATTAGTTCTTCACTAATCGATTCCTCTTCTAAAATTATATGCGAGATATAAAATTGAAGTGTATGGTTAATTTCCAGTTTCCAAATTCAATTCAACAATATTTATTGCCTCTCTGATTCTCTAAGAACTGCAGGGGATAAGCAGATGTGGTAAGATGGTCTGTGCCCTCAAGGAGTTTCAAATTTAGTAGTGGGAATAAGACAAATACGGCGTAATTACAACTACAAGGGAGAAAGTGATAAATGGTGCAATGCGGTGGTTATCGACCTCGACTGCAGATTGGAATCACCCGGGGAGCTGTAAAAACACCGGAGGTTCCTCCCCAGAGGTTCTGATTTAATTGGTCTGAGGGGGGTGTGCAGCCAGGAGACAGGGATTTCAGAATAGCTTGCCAGGTGATTCAAAGACACAGCCAAGGTTAAGAAGTACTGGCAAAGAACGTCCAAGAGACGTCTCAGAGGACACATTTTGGCTTGGTTGGGAGCGGAGAAGGCTCAAATGTAGCACTTGAGAAGAACCCTGACACGTGGGTGTGATTTCAGTATGTAGAGGAATTGGGGTGTGAAAGTTGATGTCCGAGGAGAAGAGGAGAAACAGGGGAACAGTCACAGAAGTGTGAAACCCAGAACCGGAATCATAGGTGTCTATGATCGGTGAGCGCATCACCCGCGCAAGCATCCCAAGCGCGGGAGAACTCAAGCTAAGAGGCAGCCGGAGGAATAGAGAGGGGTAAGGAAGGCGAGAAGGACCCTGAGCTCAAGGTGGCACCTGGTTCAAGTTTGGTCTTTCTGCTTTTAGTTGTTCCTCCAGCTCTTTGGGACTTTGAGTCTACTTGTGATGGAAGAGGAGTCTAGCGGAAGACAAGAAAAAGAGCTAATTGTGGGAGAAAGTGTGAATTCAATATCTGACAATATTGCCATCTTTTAGATTCAGGAGGAACGTTGAAGATAATTCAGTTATGTTTGTTTTCCAGTATAGGAGGCCCTAGAGGAACCGACCTGTGACAACTACCTGATTAGTTAGTGAGCTGTCGTGATTCTGAGGTCAGCGGGGTGTCCAGGTGCAGATGTCCAGCGGGCAGTTTACAGGCAGGTCTGAGGCTGAGGAGAGAGGTCAGGGAGAGAAGTCCAGTTATGAGAATAATTTGCAGTGAGGACTTGAGGGCGAGGGAGGCATGTGGAAAGGAAAGGGAGAGTGATATTTAGATGAAAAGAAAAACTGAAACCAACAAAAGAGGCATAGAATTAGTATCTGAGAAATAAAAGGAGATTGAGAAGAACTCCCTGGTACAAAACTCAAGAAAGAGTGTTTTGGGGAGGAGGAGTGCAAAGTGCTGTGGGTGGAGAGGCTGGAGTTTCCAGGCTGAGTGGACTCGCATGTGCTTGGCTTGTCTGTGTAGTGGCTGGTGGGTTATGAATGAATGGCACTGTTGAAGTTACTGCAAGCTCTTTTCCTGGGCTGGAGAACCCTTCTCCAGGTCTCACTTGAGTCACTTCTCATCTATCAAAACACAAAATGGTTGCAGTGAAAACCGGATTGACTCATGTGTTTTTGAGGAGAAAAACAGCCTCCAATTCTCCAATTTCAAGTCAGATCCATGAAAAAATGACATTCCATAATACAACCTTGAAAAAGAAAATGAATAACTTATAAATGAGGCTGTAATTAGCTGTCTTTGCACTGTTTAAGTCATTTACAAGTATAAGCCAACCAATGGCTGTTGTGAGTCTGTGGATAGATTATGGATATCATAGTTGCTATACAGGTCAAGAGAAAGAGGATGAGTGAGGTGCTGGGGGTGGAAATAAAAGGAAAAGACTCTGAATTTTCCTCTTGGGGAGTGGAGGCAGCCTGCTCTAAGCTGCTTAGTGGTTTTGCTCAGCAGTGAGAATACC
Organism: Odocoileus virginianus; assembly: GCF_023699985.2. NCBI lineage: Eukaryota > Metazoa > Chordata > Mammalia > Artiodactyla > Cervidae > Odocoileus > Odocoileus virginianus. Next base: position 27,790,226 of record NC_069695.1, read on the forward strand.
AAAGGCATCAAGGCCCCCACAACCCCTCGGCTGCCCAGAAAGAGAGAGTTTATGAACAGGGGCAAACGCTATCAACAAAAGGAGAAATGCTTTATTATTCACAGCCTCTTGATTAGGGTGAAAGAAGAGAGTGAAAGGGCTGGCTTAAAACCTAACATTCAAAAAACTAAGATCATGGCATCTGGTTCCATCACTTCCTAGCAAATAAATGTGGAAAAAGTGGAAGCAAGATTTTCTTTTCTTGGGCTCTAAAATCACCGTGGATGGACTGCAGTCACAAAATTAAAAGATGCTTGCTCCTTGGAAGAAAAGCTGTGACAAACCTAGACAGTGTATTAAAAAGCAGAGACATCACTTTGCCAACAAAGGTCTATCTAGTCAAAGCTATGCTTTTTCCAGTAGTCATATACAGATGTGAGAGTCGGACCATAAAGTAGGCTGAGCACGGAAAAAGTAATGTTTTTGAATTGTGGTGCTGGAGAAGACTCTTTGAGAGTCTCTTGAACAGCAAGGAGATCAAACCAGTCAATCCTAAAGGAAATCAACCCTGAATGTTCATCAGAAGGGCTGATGGTGAAGCTGAAGCTCCAATACTTTGGCCACCTGATGTGAAGAGCCAACTCACTGAAAAAGATCCCCATGTTGGGAAAGACTGAGGGCTGGAGGAGAAGAGGACGACAAAGGCTGAGATGGTTGTATGGCATCACCAACTCAGTGAACATGAGTTTGAGCAGACTCTGGGAGATAGTGAAGGACAGGGAAACCTGGTGTGCTGCAGTCCATGAGGTCTCAAAGAGTTAGACACTGCTTAGTGACTGAACAAAAACTGATTATTCACTAATCTCTAAGGTCCTTGTGCTATTCAGAATTAACAAACTCTCTGTAATAAAGGTCTGATGTAGCTGTCCCCATCCACACATATGCAGCATCTTTCTGAGGGCCAGGAAGGGGAAATATACCCCTCCAGTCCTTAGAGTCATCTGGTACACCTCCTACCCCAATGTACAAATTACCTCATGGATCCCTGACAAGGGCTGCCTAATCTTGCATGCTGCTAATGATGAAGAGTTCATCATCTAATAAAGCACCTCATTTTGTTTTTAAGTGATTTTTATAGCCTTCAGGAAATTTTGCCACATGTTGAATCCCACCTTTCTATAGCATCAGTCTTGCACCTTGTCCTAGGTCTTATCTCTTTTAGAGTCTGTCATTCCCCTCAAGCTCTTTCTCTATTAACTATTGAATGTGTATTCTACAACTGGAGTCATTTTCAATTGCTTTATAATTTTAAAAACAGAAACAAAAAATTTCAGCTTATGTGCTCAAACTAAAATTCTTTGATAGGATGTCTATGTCCATTGGGGGCCCTCCATCCCTTTAAAAGGGACCTTGAAGTCAGTACAACATTGGTCACTTGCTTTCCTAGTTAAGCTTAAACAGTCTAGGCTACTCATAGTAGTTTTCCTGAATTAAAAGAATTTAGTGTCTTTGACTAATGTCTGTCTGTGCAAGGTTTTCCATTCTTGTGCTGGACCTATTGAGTGGAACCAGTCTACTGCATGAAGTAATGGTACCACTTTTTTCAGTGGTGAACTTAGGAGATGTCTGAGCTCTCAGAAAACTTAATAGTTGTCACTTGTGGAGGTCCATTTACACTCAAATCTCTGAACTCTTTTTCATCATCATCTTAGAGAGAAGGGACCATGCTAAATACTTTTTTCCAGATAGTAAGGTATCTGGTAGTCACAAGTGAGTACTTGGCAAATTCCTGCTAAGTTGACTTGAATGGAATCTGCTTCAATATGTTTACCCTTTTCCCTGAAGTCACATTTTCCTGTGGGAGTACAGGTGGGGTTCCTTTCCATAAAATAAGAAAGACATCTTTTGATAATCTCTAATTCTGTGGGATGTATTTGGATTCTCCAGCAGTTCTTTGCAAGACTAGGTCAAGGATGCTGAGAGATGTTATTCAAAAACATCATTTTTTGAAATTGATAATACAAAAGGGAGAAAAGATGGGATAAGCAGCTAACGAGCAGACACAGTAGATCAGGAATCTATGTTAGCATGTTCCTCAGGGTAGCAGAAACTCAATATCTTAATTTTCAAAATGCTTGCCTTTTTTTTTTCAATCTGGGTTCTTCAGCATCTTTAGTATGCTGGATGACTGTTTTCACCCACATTCATTTATCAGATGTATTTATCAGATAATTAAAACTGTTTTTTTGTGTGTTTTTTTTGTCGACAAGGATGAAGGGATATGAAAATAAGTTGCAAATGACTTTTTTCATATGTAGTTTTTCAGGGCATTTTCCCTGATTCTCTGACATAAGTTTAAAAGTAGTATGACTTGCTATGGGAGACCAATATAAATTAGACACTACTATTTGTTTTTAAAGCTTTATTTATTTATTTTTGACTGTGCTTCATCTTCGTTTCTTTGCATGGGCTTTCTCTAGTTGTAGCGAGCAGGGGCCACTCTTTGCTGTGGTGCGCAAGCTTCTCATTGCAGCGATTTCTTTTGTTTTGGAGCACAGGCTCTAGGCATGTGGGCTTCAGCAGTTGTGGCTCCTGGGCTCTAGAGCACAGGCTCAGTCATTGGGCACGTGAGCTCCGTTGCCCCAGGGCAGGTGGTATCTTACAGACCAGGGATTGAACCGGTGTCCCCTGCATTGGCAGATAGATTCTTATCTTCTGCACCACCAGGGAAGTCTGACACTGCTCTTTTTAACAAATATCTTAATCATATTCAGCTCTATTTGTTTATCCCAATAGGCAGTTCTTGCTAGTATCCCTTGGCTGGTATGGATTCATGAGCAGTATCACCAGCACCCGAGTTCCTGGGTACTGGATGCATCTGTAAGTCCCTCTCTGTCCATTCTAGGCAGCCACTCTGTCAATCTACTTAATGATTGTTCCTCTTGGCCTTTTTAGTAGGTGTTGATGTACATTAATGGTAGAAGTTTTATGTACAAATAAAATTTGACATGATTTTCAAATGTTGGGTTGGCATTTAGTGAATACTTCTGTGCTTCCTCTATAAACTGTAGGGCTGTTAATTTTACTGGAAGGCCAGTCCTTGGAAGGAAAGCCAGTGACAAAGTGCCTCTCCTGGTCCCCTTAACTTTTTTCTGAGACATGACTTTTCCTATCATTTCAAAGAAAGGATAGCTTAGTCAATGACTGTAATCTGGATGTCAAGATTTTGGAGAGGTGAACAAAAGGAAAAAGTGTGAAAAAAAATGCAGGGATTGTTTAAACAGAAGATTGCAGAGTCTATGACTGTATAAGAGAGGATAGGTAGGTTTGGAAAGCAGACATATGAGTTGTGTCTGACTCTTTGTGACCCTATGGATCATAGCCTGTCAGGTTCCTCTGTCCAAGGGATTCTCCAGTCAAGAATGTTAGAGTGGGTTGCCGTGCCCTCCTCCAGGGGATCTTCCTGACCCAGGGATCGAACCCATGTCTCTTGCACCTCCTGCATTGGGAGGTGGGTTCTTTACCACTAGCACCACCTGGGAAGCCCAGACATCTGAGGCTTTTAGACAAATTAACAAAACATCCTCTCTCTGGCAAATGTTGTGGTGAAGACTTCTTGCCTACAGTGGAGTGTGGCTTGAATCCAGATGTTCTTGAATTTTCATGTGTAGATTTAGTTGAGTTTGGGGGAGAGCCAAGGCCTTTTTTGCAAGGTCTATTTCCAATGTCTTTTTTTTTTTTTTTCCACAAAGTCTCCAATTCTCCTGAAGATGGACCCTTTGTCCTTGAATGTCCTAGAGCATTCAGTATCTCACTTTGTTTAGACATTCTCCCTCATTGCTCTTCATCTCCTTTGCTGGAATTGATGCCCCCTGAGGGCAGGGCTGACCTCTTATCAACTGTGTGACTTCTGCTGGTCTTAGTGCAGGAGGCGCCCTCCAGACACTGGAGTCGAGTTGTGTGGACTGGGATTGAAAGGGTGGGAAAGAAAGCAGGTCAACTCTGAAAGCCTCTTGCATTTTCAAGAGCTGGAGATCACTCCAGAGGCCACCCCGGGGAAGGAGCCAGCTGTGTCATGATGCGAAGGAGCTGCCTTCTTGGATGGCTGTGAAACCCTGCCAGGGCATCTTTAAGTGGATGACTCCTCAGAATCCTCAGTGCTCTTGGGCATGGCTAGGCTCTGAGGAAGAGGGTGACTCTGTAGAGTAGTTAACAAACATTTAACCTCCAAGTACAGAGGGTAGGAAAGAAGAAAGCCTGGAGGATGAGGCCAGCTCCGGGTACCAGGAAAATAGGTCAGAATTCTGAGTGGCATCTTGGATGTTTAAAGATAGTGACATCCTTCTCTAGGTAAAGTCTAGCAGATTGAGTGGGTGTCCCGTCTCTCCTTTATTTCCCAATCCCTTTCAACTATACTGATCTGTGGAGTCCTCCAATAGAAGGGTTTTAATCTCATTCATCCCTGGGTGCCTGACACTGTGGGAGTGGAGTGAGCATATCCATCCGCTCCAGTTACTACAATGTCCATGTTCCTGCTTCTGCTTTGATGTTGTCATTCTGTCAATAAATGCTTGACTCTTTAAGGACTGCTCTTGTTTTTGAATTTCTAAACTTCCTAGCACAATGCCTTATGCCAGTTAGGTGTTTTTTTTTTTAAACTATAACAATACATTTTCAATAAAACTATTATTTCACAAATGCTTTAATTTTATATGCTAATTAAAAATCAAGAGCATTTCATTTTTAACACTCTTCTACTTAATTTTATTCTATTCTTTGATATTTATAAAACATTACTGTGTTAAAAAATGATAGTTTAAAAATCATGAGCCACCACTTAATCTAAGAGCTATAATGTTGTTAAAAACTTCCATTTTGCTGCATATTTTTCTCCTTCCCCAAACCCTGCTTCTGTCCCATAAATAACAATTCCCTTAACACTCCTGTTTAACCAGTCCATTGCATTTCATCTTAAGTACAGTTTATCTCAATATGTATATGCTTACACAATGTACTGTTTAGTTGCATTTGTTTTTAAGTTTTATTTTAAAAAAACCTATCATCTTACATTTAGGTTTCTGAAATTTTCTTTTCTCTACTTGAAGTTACGTTTCCAAAATGTATTCATTCTTTTGGATGTAGTTATAATTCATTACTTTTCATTGCTACATTATATTCTATGGTATGAAAACACTACGGTTGTTTCATCTTCTTGTTGATGGGCTTTTGGCTTGTTTATCGTATTTGCTATTATACTTTATGGATGTGAACCAAGAGCAGTAATTTGGGGGCATATCCACTTAGGAATGAGAGCTTCCTGGTGGCTCAGATGGTAAAGAATCTGCCTGCAATGCAGGAGGCCTGGATTTGATCCCTGGGTTGGGAAGTTCCTCTGGAGAAGGGAATAGCAATCTTGCCTGGAGAAGCCCATGGACAGAGGAGCCTGGTGGCCTAAGTCTATGGGGTCGCAGAGTCGGACATGACTGAGCGACTAACACTAACTAACTAACTAACCACTTAGGAATAGGGTCTGTTAAGTGTTTGACCTGGCCAGACAGTGCCAAACTGTTTTTCAGAGTGGATTAGCACTTATTCTTCCACCAGCCAGCTATGAGATTCCCCGGGTCTGCTTTATCCATAGCCCTTACTATTGGCAGCCTTAGCTTTTCTTCCTTAAACAATCTAGTGGGTATAAGATGATATGTGACTTTCCGTTTCTGTGCTTTATCATGCGGATGAGATTCAGGGTAGATTTTGCAACTTTGGTTGTTGAACTGCATTGACCAGAAGTTCCACAGATGTCAGAGCAACAGAATTTTAGAGCTTGATGGGATTTTGTAGAATAGATCGTCTGAGAAAGCCAAGGACCAGAATGCAGGAGGCTTGCGTTCTCTCTCTGTGTGCATATATACACATCCATCTCTCTGTATCTTTATTATCTGTATCTTTATTATTTATAAGGGCTTCCCTGACAGCTCTGTTGGTAAAGAATTTGCCTGTAATGCAGGAGACCCTGGTTCAATTCCTTGGTCAGGAAGATCTGCTGGAGAAGGAATAGGCTACCCATTTCAGTATTCTTGGGCTTCCCTTGTGACTCAGCTGGTAAAGAAACTGCCTGCAATGTGGGAGACCTGGGTTCAATTCCTGGGTTGGGAAGATCCCCTGGAGAAGAGAAAGGCTACCCATTCCAGTATTTTGGCCTGGAGAATTCAATGGACTGTATATTCCAAGTCGCAAAGAGTCGCAAAGAGTTGGACACGACTGAGCGAGTTTCACTTACTTATCATCTGTATCTATATATTTAATCTATGCCTAAATATTTAATATACATCCATATATATATTACATATATATATGGATATCTATCTATCTATCTATATAAGAAGAAAGGAAATGGCAACCCACTCCAGTATTCTTGCCTGGAGAATCCCATGGACAGAGGAGCCTGGCAGGCTACAGTCCATGGAGTCTTAAAAGTTGGACACAACTTAGTGACTAAACCATTCATATATATTTAATCTATCTATTATATCTATATTATTTATTTCTATCTGTATCTCACAATTGTTTGTATATGTTATGTATTATAAAGAACAAACATAATGATGTGTTAATATTATTGCAGTTACCATTCAGGAAAGGAGGGGAGCAGGAAAGGAAAAGAAGGATGGAAGTGGTGCAGGCTGGCAGATTTACTAGTCTCTGCTCCACTAAAGGGATTGTGGGTTGTGGGGTCATTACTGATTGGTGACCATCATGCAAGGGGACCCGTGTGTGTGCGTTTATTTGTGTGTGTGTACATGTGAGTGTGGGTACATGTGAGTGTATGTACACGTGTGTGATTGAGGAAGATGTGTCTGTGAAAGAAGAGTACAGATGAGAGAAATTTCTGGAGTTTATCAATAATCACAGATTGGGAAGCTAGAGAACTGAAGAGGAGAGAAGATTCTAGTGATATTGTCATTACCCATGCATTCTTCTTTTTTTTCCCATGCATTCTTTTATGGGTCACTGAGAAATATAATAAAGGATTTGAGTCATCTCTGAAGTCCTGTTGGAGACCTTGACGTGTTTTTTTGAACCTGACAAAACTTTGTGATGGAACCAAATGGAGTGCAGAGAATTTCATTATTGTATATACACGTATCCTAAAAACTGGGGTTCCCAGGTGGCACTTGTGGTAAAGAATCTGCCTGCCAGTGCAGGAAACACAAGTGGAGTGGGTTCAGTCCCTCGGTCGGGAAGATCCCCTGCAGAAGGAAATGGCAACCCACTCCAATATTCTTGCCTGGGAAATTCCCCGGGCAGAGGAGCCTGGTGGGCTGCAGTCCATGGGGCCACAGAGAGTAGGACATGACTGAGTGACTGGGCACAGCACATATCCTAAAACTCGAAGCACAATAGGTTGAAAAAAACCAACTTATCATGATGATCATTGCCATGTTCTCACTTCAAGAATAAGATATAAATGCTGCATGCACAAAATACAAGGGAGAGTTGCCTTTTCAAGTACCACTATCTCCTTATAACCAACAGTTCCCTTTTAAAACATCTTTTTAATATAAAAATATAATATCCACTGAACCCTGGATGTATGTCAACTAATAAAAGACAAATAAGTAGAAATATGCTTCTTCTACTAAATCTCAATATTAGCTTTTGGTTTCAGGTGTAATAGTGTCATTGTGATCGGCAGCATCAATTAAATTTATTTTCACTTCTGTGCATTTTGGAATTCTCCTGTGCCTTGTGAATTAGAACTCAGTTGTGTTTAGCTGGGCTGACACGTCCCTTGTCAAATCCACTAACTCAAGCCAAGTTGTAACAACATTTGTTGATATTTCTCTTAGGGACTATATATCTATTTGTTTACTTATTTAATGTGACACTTCCTTACTGGGTCCTCCTTCTATTTCTGGTTGTAACAGGAAATCCTTCTTTTGTACAGTGAGTAATAAAAAAAAATCTACTCCTTGGATATTTAAACCACTGCATTCACTTAATACATGTCTCTTTTAACCTATAACAGAGGTATAAAAATATGGGCCCCTGGAGTTTGGGGGAGAATTGATACATGTATATGTATGGCTGAGTCCCTTTTCTATTCACCTGCAACTATCACAATATTGTTAGTCGGCTATACTTCAATACAAAATAAAAACTTAAAAAAGTGCCACCAAGTTTTTTGGGGCTTCCCATCTGGTACCCCTTGAGAAGCATCATCTTAGATAACGCTCTCAGGGTGACTGGTCCTGTTCCAAGATCTCCCTTTTCATTTATAAAATGTCAGGTGCTATAACAGAGAGAATCCCTTACTGAACTCAATTTCTGACCTCCACTTAGCTTAGAATTTCCTGGCTTGAGAAACTCCATTTTGCAGTGGCAATCCCCTTGTTTCTCTTCACAGACAGTTTCTCTGTTGCCTCTCCTTCCACCAATCTGTCAGACAGTCACCGATTTTTCTTCCCTGGCGAGGCCCTGTTACCAGTAATTGCAGAAACCATTAATAACATGGGTGGGAGGGGATGAGAGGGAGAGGGAGGCGAGCCACAAAGGGAGTCAGCATTGTACACAGCCCACAGGCTTTTCCCTCCCACACATATGATTCACTGTTGTTCCCTCCTCACGTGGGAAAATGTTGTCCTGCTGAAAATCCACCTGGAAGGCAGCTCTGCCTCAAAGATATCACATATGCATATTAATAACACACACTTTGTCCTGCCTAGAGTTGTTTTTAACCAAGCGAGCTGAAATACACCAGCCACTTTCTCATCTTCTTCTGCGTGCCCCTGGATCCCCAGGTATGGGCTCGGGTGACCCCTGCCTCCAAAAGAGAGATGGAAGAGGCACGGGGAGGAATTCCTCGGGACCGAAGTGGAGAGGGAAGGAAGCTTCGCTGGATGAAATCAGTCCATCTTCCAGGAAGATCGAAAGAAGAGTTTCAGCACAGGAAATGTCCCCACGTGTCAACAAGAGAGAGCGCAATCAGAGGATTGGAGAAGGACCTGGAAAGGAAAGTCAGAGGCAGACAGGAGAGTATCTGAGGGAAGGTCTTTAAAGATGCACAGTGTTAGTTGCTCCGTTGTGTCTGACTCTTTGTGACCCCATAGACTGCAGCCCACCAGGCTCCTCTGTCCATGGGATTACGCAGGCAAGAACCCTGGAGTGATTTGCCATTTCCTTCTCCGGGGGATCCTCCCGCCCCAGGGAGAGAACTCCGGTCTCCTGCATTGTAGGCAGATTCTTTACTGTCTGTGCCACCAAGGAAGCCCAAAGGAGCACAGGGAGGTTTTAAACCCTGAGATGACTTTCCGCCATCCTGTCTGCCATCTCCCATTTTGCTACAGGGCTTCACAGTTTGCTTATGTGAGAACAGCTTACCTCTTTTAACTGGGACAAGTGGAAGCTTGAATTTCTCAGAAGGATTTAGTGTACCAATCCAGTTCCCACCCCCTGGGGTCCGCTGCTGCAAAAGATGCTTTGGGCTCAGCAGTGAGCCACACTGGCTAATGGATATTTGGCTTCCCTTTGTTAGACCAGCCCAAGATGCTGGTGTGGCCTTCCTCAATGGCTTGTTAGTTGGTTGGAACATGCTGTTAATGAGACCAAAGTTAATGTCTCTGAAATCTGGTGGTTTAACTATGTAGCAGAAAATCTCTTCCGTGTTCACAGGATTTACGCACAATGAGAAGAGCATGATGGATTGCCCAAGAGAGAGCCACCAGCCCCAGTGGAAAACCATGGACAGAGCCTAAGCTGGTCCTGTTTCTTGACACCTATTCCTTTTTTCCATTTTGGAAAGAAAGACCCTGTGACCTGTCACTTCTTCCTTCAGCAGTCCTCTAATATTCTGTGTTTTTAGACTCTTTCCACCCTAATCAGCGTATACAAGATGGCTAGTTGGAGTTCTACTCAGGTCTCTTTGATCAGTGGCCCCGAGATTAAAACCCAGTGCTTTGTATTTAACATCTTCTGGGTTTGATCCTGGGTTTTGCTTCTAATTTTGACCCTTAATCCTTCTTATCACTGAATGTTTCAGTCAAATTGACTGTTTTCCATTTTTCTTACCTCTGTTTCCCTTCTGCTGATGTTACCCCTGGTGGGAACACCTTTCCCCATTTCTGTCTCTGAACGTTCTTCCATTTCAAGGCACTGTTCAAATGTCACCAGTTCCAGGAAAAAGTTTCTGTTCTCACAAATGAAGACAAACTCTATCCTCTAAATGTCTCCTGTGTTTGGTTTGTATCTCTTTTAGGACATGTGTGATTTTTAAAATATAATCATTTATTCCTTCAGTAAATGTTAATTGAATATCTAGAAGTGCTAAACATCATGGTACATGGGAAGTCAAAAGTGAACATATGTAATCTTCTCACATTAGTTAAGGATAAACTGGTTGTTCTGGGAAACAGACCCCCAACGTTTAGTGATTTAACATGACAGTCCAACCTAGTGCTACTGGTTGGCCAGAGGCTCTTCTCTCTATGGTGATTCAAGGACTCTTAGTTTTATCTGTCAACTTTAGTTTTATCTATTTTCTCTTAGTTATCTATAATATACGTAACAAGTTAGTTGCATTACAAATTAGCCTCCAAACTATTGTCTTAAGAAAACATTTACTATTTCGCAAATGCTGTGGGTCAGGGATTTAGGAGAAATGTAGCTGGGTAGTTCAGACTTTGGGGTTTCTCATGAGCTTATAGTTAAGCTGTTGTCTGCGGCTGCAGTCACCTGAAGGCTTGCCTGGGGCTGGTGGATCCATTTCCACTCGTTCACCGTCCTCACCATCTGCCCATTAAGTGTCCTTATGGCTACCCACTCCAGTAGTCCTGCCTGGGTAATCCCATGGACAGATTAGCCTGGCAGGCTACAGTCCATGGGATTGCAAAGAATCAGACATAGCTTAGTGACTAAACAACAACAACGATGGCCTGATAGCTGACTTCCCCCAGAGAGAGAAACCCCAGAGAGCACAAGGAACAGTCTGATTCTATTCCAGAAGTGAGTCCCTAAGTTCAGCTCACCCTCGAGGGGGTGAGAACCAAGCTCTGACTTTCAGGGGAAGGGTATAAAGGATCTATGGACCTGTTTTTCTCTTTTTCACTGAGGGCTTGTGGGATCTTGGTTCCCCGGTCAGGGATAGAACCCGGGCTCGCGACAATGAATGCGCGGTGTCATAACCACTGGTGTGTGTGTGGGTGCTCAGTTGCTTCAGGTGTGTCCGATTTTTGTGACCCTGCGGGCCAGAGCCTTCCAGGCTTCTCTGTTCGCTGGAGTCTCCAGGCAAGAATACCGGAGTGGGTTTCCATTTGTCCCTCCAGGGGATCTTCCTGACCCAGGGATCGAACCTGCATTTCCTGTGTCTCCTGCATTGGCAAGTAGATTCTTCACCACTGAGCCCCCAGGGAAGCCCCCATAACCACTGGATCACCAGGGAATTCCCTGTGGACCGGAGCATGGGACCCAAGCTCCTTCAATTCTGTGGGGCTCTGTCATCTCCTAGAGCCTAGATCCTCCAGCTTCCAGCAGATGGAAGTTGAAAGCATGGAGGAGGCACTCCAGCTTCTTAAAAACACTGATCTGATAGTGACACGTATGATGACTCTTCTCCTTTCAGTGGGGAGCAGCACATGGCCACCTCTGGATTCAAAGGTGACTGGAAAATGCCATCTGTGCTGGGTAGTCATTTCCCAGTGACAGCCCTCTGTACCTGCCACCCTTCCCAAATGTTAGCTTCTTCCAGGCAGGAACTGTCTTGTCCTTTGTGTGCCTCATTATACAAATAGCACAGACCTTGTGTGGAAGAGGTGCTCTTTAAATATTTCATGAACAAACGAATCCATGAAGGATGGGATGGCAGCATTATTTTTCTGTATATTTCTAAAGGTAAACCTAGGCTTGCTTCTGTCTAGAATCCACATCAACTCTGCTACTTAAATCCTCCTTACAGCTGAGCTGTGGCATATGTGTCTATGTTCAGAACTATCTAGGCATGATGGTTCTCTTGTTATTTCTTATGAATTATTTATCTTCCCTCCTCTGAACTTTCTTCAAATGGCACATAGAAAAGGACTAGTTCTTTACTAAAGAATATTATATAAAGGCAAGAATGTTCAAAGCTTCTCTGCATCACTACACAAACAATTCAAGTAAGATGCTGCCAAATACTGAAGTGATGGGATCACAGGGTAGCAGAGATAAGAAATACATTGTCATAGCAACCAGAAGACCTCAGTTGGGAGGACTGTACTTCAACTTAAAAGGTAGTTCTAAGAGCTTAAACATACACAAAGAAGTGGCTAATTGCATAAAGATGTCATTCAAATACAGGAGAATCTATTTAAACTTTTCTGGGTGAATATAATTTGGAAACATAATGTGGGAAAGTACGAAATAAGAGCATAAGTGAGCCTTCACCATAACGTTTAATAAGAACAATAATTTTTGATAATTGTTGAATGCTGTTTATTTACCAAAAAATAAGATATTGTTCATTTGGGAATTATAATGATGTTGCATGGTTGGTGTAGAAAAATTGAGGTGGGAAACAGGCTCAAGAGGAAGGGCATGTATGTATCCATGTGGTTGATTTACTTTGTTGTACAGCAGAAACTAGCATGGTATTATAAAGCAATTATAGGAAAAAGAAAAATTTAAAAATGCAGAAAACAAAAAGGGGACGAAAAAATCACCCTACCACTCTGAGTAATTTAAAAAATATTTTTAGTGTATATATAAATATGTGCAAGCATGCTATGTCGCTTCAGTTGTGTCCAACTCGTTGCAACCCCATGGACTATAGCCCACCAGGTTCTTCTGTCCATGGGACTCTCCAGGCAAGAATACTGGTGTGGGTTGTCATGCCCTCCTCCAGGGCATCTTCCTGGTCCAGGGGTGGAACTCGTGGCTCTTACGTCTCCTGCATTGGCAGGTGGGTTCTTTACCACTAGCGCCACCTGGGAAGCCCATGTATATATATCTATATATCTGTTTCAATCATATGTATATTAAAATTTGAGATTATGTATTTTTCATTTAGTACTTTGATTTTACTTACATTATCTCATAACATTTTCCCATTTCTTTCATATTCTTTAAAACATTTAGAATTACTGCATGATATTTCATAACTTAGATTTATCATAACTTTATCTAACTATTCCTATAGTGTTTGACATCTCAATTATTTCCATACTTTTGGTATCATAAATAATTCTATAACTAACATTGTGGTATAAGCAATGCTTGTCACAGAGTGGGTGCTGGATGAGGGTTTGATGAATAAACTACAAGATACACATCTTTTGGCACATCTCTGATGACTGATATTATGTTCCTAAAACATGAATTATTATCAATTATCTAGAAGATTTATTAAACTTCATTTTGAGTATTTGGAATAAACTTAGCTTCTAATACCTGTGTTGTAGACTCCCCTATGTGTACAAGTAATAGTTTGCAAAACACAGGTGAGGGAGCAGGTACCATGCCGGGTACAGAGTCTGATTGGTCAGAGGCGTCTGCTGGTGTCTGGTGTCTTTTGTTATTGCCCACAGGAAAGCCTTCCATGTGTGGGGGGCTTCAGATTTGATCAGGTTGTGATCCCCACAGCCATCCTGCAAGGCCAGCAGGCCAAGCTCCCCCCTCACCCCACCCCCAGCCCATTTTGCAGCAAAGGAAACTGAGACTCAGTTTGTGAGTTAAAATTCAGCCCAAGGATCTGAAGCTCATCTGGTCTCTTGTTTCTAGAACACATGCCAAAGACCCAAGACCCTTGTATTGGCACCTGTTTCTCAAGACAGTGCTTCAAAAATAAATTGGGCCAGCATGGAAGGCTAATCTTTTAATTTTATTTTTAAAAATTAAAAAAAAATGTGGACTGCTTTTTAAAGTCTGTATTGAATTTGTTACAATGTCATTTCTGTTTTTTGCTTTTTGGCTGCAAGGCACAAAGCATGTAAAATCTTAGCTCCCAGACCAGGGATCGAACCTGTGCGCCCTGCATTGGAAGATGAAGTCTTAACCACTAGACCACCAGGGAAGTCCCAGATCTTTTAAATTGTGTGGTCTATTTCTCATTATTAGGAGTCTTGAGGGACTTGCTGTTATTAACATGTAAGGCTTTTCTTGCAACAGTAGAAGTTGTAGCTTTTTCAGTTTTCATCCTCAAACTCTGGGAAATGACTGTGACACCTGGTTTCCTTTTGCTATAAGGATGAGAGGGAGAAATAGGAATATAGCACACAATTCAAAAAATCCTTTTTAAACGGATTTCTTTGTCTCAATAGAAAATAGAGCAAAATTTCACAAAACTCTTATGGAGGCAGATTAGCATGAGGCCAGTGCCTTAAAGAATGTAGCATTCCTCTGCCAGCCACGTGTCAACCTCGGGGGTGGTTGGGGGGCGGGGGAGACTTGTCACCGCTCCCAGGTTCACTTTAGGGAAGAACAGGCCGCTTTTGGACTTCCCCTTTAGTAACACCTTATTGAACCCTCAGGTTAGGCTTGAAAGATGTCAAGAGAGTGTTTGAATTAGGTGTTTAAAATTAGGTGTCACCACTCTGACTGCACAGTAGAAATGTCTGGGGAGATTAGAAAAATGTATGGGTGTCTGGCCCCACCCTTGATAATTAAAATCAGCATCTCTTGGAGTGGGATCAATCATCGGTAGTTTGCGAAAGCTCTCATGTGATTTTGATGTGCAGCGGGGGTTGAGATTCAGTAATTTAAACTTTGTGAGCATCTCCCCACAGTGTAGAAGTGGATGGATAAGAAGATTCAACAGGTGGGCAGACGGCAGGTGAGTGGATGAGAACAGTTCCCCAGAGGTTTCTCTGAGTTACTGGGGACTATGGATTTTAAATATTTTAAACATTGTGTTAACCCCTCCCTCCCTCTCATTACCTGCAATCACAGGGCCATCTTTTATATCAAGAGGATGGTGTGAGTCTCCTTTGAAGATATTTAGGGAACCCTGGGGAAGTAACACAGGCCCCCTCCGAATTACTAACCTCCTCATCTAGACTTCAGACATCCCGTTAGATTGTTTCCCTTGAGGTGCCTTTCATCCCCTGCATTACAGAAGGCTTTTCTAGTGCCTAAATTATAATACTTGGTTTACCAAGTGCCAAAAGGGTTTGACATCTAAAAGTCGGACAATTAAGGGTTGAAAAGGCAAATATTTCCAAGCTAGACCTAGGCTTTGAAGCAATTGACATTCTCAAAAAATGTCTTTATAAAATAATGTCACAAGTAAGTAGATTGCAAGTCTCATCACCTTTAAACTCAGCGCCATCCACATACAAAGTCTTCCTGAGCTCATGGAAGACACACCTTAGGCTCCAATGGTCTACGTTTCACAACTGGAAGGGCAGGAAAATAAGCTGTGACTTGAAAAGGTATATAGCGGCTCCCTTCCCAGCCTCTGGATCTCAGCACTATGGGCTCAGCAGCCTAGCCTTCTTTGTTTCTGGAAAACGGGGAACAAATTTGACCTGGGCTGCACATAGCTGCAAGCAGATGTGGGCAGACAGCTGCCATTCCTCCTCTCGCTTCCCCACCCTCTTCCCTCCTGGGCTTGTTCTCCATCATTTTCTATCAGGGCATTATTTTTCTTAAATATCATTTCTCCTATCTCTGGGGACATTGCATAGAAACTTACTGATGAGAGTCTTATGTGATGTCACCATGGCTCCTGCATGTGTTGGGTGATTTGCTTAGTTTATCAGACATCCAGAAGCTAACAAGTAACAGGCATGTATGTGAGTGTTTAGCGTTTGCCAGCATGGCAAGAAGTCCTCCAAAATGCAAGGAGGAAAAGTCAGCTTGTGCTTCAGTTGCTGGATTTTAGCACCTCTGACCTCATCATCTTGCTATTTTGAGGCACCTAATTTAGTGTCATTGCAATTGCTGTGAAAACAACTCTCCAGGAAGTCACCCCACGGAAAGGAACACCCCCGGTGGATGCTTTCACAGCGTTGCTGTGGTGATCCCGTTACCGAAAAGAAAAAAGAAAACACAGAAAAAACAACTTCACCACCCTGTTATTCATCCTCCATCCCCAGGAGCTTAGAATTTTATACGCACACACACACACCACACAGCCACATCTGGTATTAAAAAAAAAAATCAGAGTTGTTGATGCAGAAATGACTTACTTTCAACACCTTCCAAGGGGTGGAGCTGCAGAACCACAGACCACCGCGGGACTGCGTTTTCCATCCATCCCGTCAGGACTGCTTTCATCCAGGATCTAGGCAGATCCACCTTTTTTCTTTTCAAATTGGAATATAGTTGATTTACAATGCTTTGTTGGTTTCAGGTGTACAACACAGTGGTTCAGTTAAACGTATATCTACATACACACACATACACAGACATATATGTATATACTTTTTCAGATTCTTTGCCCTTATCAGTTCAGTTTAGTCGCTCAGTCATGTCCGACTGTTTGTGACCCCATGGACTGTAGCACGCCAGGCTTCCCTGTCCATCACCAACTCCCAGAGCTTACTCAGAAACTCATGTCCATTGAGTCGGTGATGCCATCAAATCATCTCATACTCTGTCGTCCCCTTCTCCTCCCGCCTTCAAAAATTTGCCCTTATAAGTTATTACAAAATGTTGAGTATAATTCTCGGTGCTATACAGTAGGTCCTTGTTGGTTATCTATTTTACATATAAATATATCTACTTTATTATAGATATATCTTTTTCCATCCCATCAGTACTGCGTTTATCCATGATCCCTTGTGGTTCAGACAGTAAAGAACCTGCCTGCCAGGCAGGAGACCTGGGTTTGATCCTTGGGTTGGGAAGACCCCCCGGAGAAGGGAACGGCAACCCACTCCAGTATTCTTGCCTGGGAAATCCCATGGACCGAGGAGCCTGGTGGGCTACAGCCCATGGGGTCACAAAGAGTTGGACACGACTAACACTTTCACTTAGAAACAGATCTACATTTTATCACTTTTCCTTATTTAGTTTTAAGCTCTTAGCCCTTTTCTTTCCTGGTGCATTTACCCTGAGTATAAATGGGTGCGAATTCCTTCACAATTCGTCCCTGTGATAAGATCTGAGGGGGACAGGTGCTTAAGGATTCAGCCCTCAGAGAATCCGTCTTATCAAGACGTGTGCATGAAACGTGGAGAACTAAGTGGTCAGGGAAAACGGTGATGCAGAAATTGTGCATCGGTTTGTTCACTGTAACAAGTTTGGTTTTAAAACTTTGTGCAGGGTTGCTGCTTAGTTTAAAATACAGGGCTGATGGGGAAAATAAAGGTGTCTGGAAATTTAGCCTAAAATTCCTGGATTTGAAGGGACACAGGCAAGCCCAGACTTTTCTCGATTTTGTTTACTAAGCATAGCAATGTTACATGCTTTTTAGCTGTCATCACATCTAGTTGGTCCTTAATCTGGGTTTTAAAATTTAGAAGCATACTCAAGATCTTCACTACAGGGACCCCTCTGGTGGTCCAGCGTTTAGGACTCTGAGCTTCCACTGCCGGGGACGAGGGTTTGATCCTTGGTCATTGAACTGAGATCCTGTCGGCCAAAAAAACCCAAACAAATAAAACAAAAAAATGATCTTCACTAGAGCCATAAAAAGTGAAAGCAAGGGTAATCTTTGTAACTGTGATGAAGGTATTTATGCTCTTATTGCATTTAAATTAAAGAAGCAGTGTGAGATTTTTTTGTCTAAAATCAGAAGCAATTGGTGTCACCATTAGGTGGAGCACTCCAGCCACCAATTACTTAGGCTGAATGGAAGCAAGCGGTGCCATCTAGGCGGAAATTCCTGGACCCTTCCACCTTTCCTTTAACCATTTAGGATTACAAGAAGACAGTCTGTGTGGAAACCGGCAGCAGGCATCTTTTATGCTCCTCTGACACTTTTTGTTTTACCATTTGGCTTCTAGCTGCACCGACTGCTTCTCTTTGCCCCCACACGGTTTCCAGGCCGGCTGCCTCCGCTGCCTTCGTTTTCCTTTCTGCCGCAGCATTTGCACTGGCAGCTATGCAGTGCATGTTAAACCTGCATTCAATTTGGATTGAAGTCTCTATTTTTTTTTTTTTTTTTAATATTTGCAACATTTGCAATGGGTCAAGAGAATGAATGAGTCTAATGGGAATTGAGTCTGGTGAACAGAATGAGTGTGGTGAATAGAGCTCTTCTAGCATCCCCTCCCTGCCTGTCAACGTTAGGCAAAAATAGAAAAGAATAGTTAAAAGGAGAAATCATGGCAATTACTAGGAGTCTCAGCATCTGCTAATGGAACACTTTTCCTTTAATCATGTTCTATAATGTGCAACCTTTACTCTCCCAGGTCCCACTGGCTAGAAGGACCAATTCCAGAGCGCAGTTAATAATAATCAGGTTGGAGATCATTGTTTTTGAGTTGCCTGCCTTCCTCCTGGAGGTTTCTAGCCACGCTGGCTCCTCTCCTTGGAGGCCTGTACGGTTTCTCTTCACCTGGCATTCTTGACTCCAGTGTTTCACTCAAAGTAGAGGCTTCTTTTTTTAAAAATTGGAATATAATTGCTTTATAATGTTATGTTAGTTTCTGCTGTACAGTGAAGTGAATCAGCTGTATGTATGCTTATATCCCCTCCCTCTTGGACCTCCCTCCCATACCCCTGCCATCTCACCTCTCTAGGTCATCACAGAGCACCGAAAGAGACTTCTCTGCTGCCAATAATCAGCCTACTGCTTCTGTTGTTTTTTAAAATTAATTAATTTATTTTTATTGAAGGATAATTGCTTTAAAATATTGCATTGGTTTCTACCATACATCAGCATGTATCAGTCACAGGTACATGAATGTTCACTCCCTCTTGAACCTCCCTCCCACCTCCCACCCCTTCCCACTCCTCTAGATTGTTACAGAGCTCTGATTTGAGTTTCCTGTCATACAGCGAATTCCCACTGGCTATCTGTTTTACACATGGTAGTGTATATGCCACTGTCTCCATTCATCCCACCCTCTCCTTCCACCCACCCACCTGTGTTCATAAGTCTGTTTTCCATCTACATCTCTATTGAAAGTGAAAGTGTTAGCTGCTCAGGTGTGTCCGACTCTGTGGTCCCATGGACTGTAGCCCACTAGACTCCTCTGTCCACAGGATTCTCCTCTGCCCAGGTAAGAATACCGGAGTGGGTTGCCGTTTCCTCCGCCAGGGGATCTTCCCAATCCAGGGATTGAACCTGGGTCTCCTGCACTGGCAGGCAGGTTCTTTACCATCTGGCCCATTTGGGCAAGAAGGTGTTGCATCTCCGTTGCTGCCCTGCAAATAGGTTCATCAGTACCATCTTTCTAGATTCCATCTATATACATTAATATATTTGTTTTTCTCTTTCTGACTTACTTCACTCTGCTTCTGTTGTTTTTTGTGGATCCGTGGCTTGTATCATTAAAGGTGCTTTTCCTGGGCTCCCAGAAGGTTGACCCTGGGCTTTCAGGATCTTACATTCTCTCTTACTCTAGGAACTTGGAGCACATGCCCTGAGGCTGGATTGGAGAAGATTTTTTTCAGTGGCAGCACCAATTATCAAACTCTGAAATGTCCCTTGTCACCAGCAGACAAGAATAAAGCCCTGGCTTCTTGAGTCATGACTTCTTCCTATAGCCATATGGCCCAAGTTCAAGGATCTTAGGTAAGTTACTAAGCTCTCTCTGCCTCAGTTTCCTCAATTATAATATAATATTATAATCATAATATAATAATTCATCATTTAATTCCTCATAAATAATATAATATAATTCCCTCATATAATAATATAATATAAAAAAAGTTCATCACAGGATCAACTTTCCAGTTGTTGTGAGGATTAAATGATTCGGTGCACGTGATGGCTCCTCTGTTCGTTGGATTCTCCAGACAAGAATCCTGGAGTGGGTTGCCATGTCCTCCTCCAGGGGATCTTCCCGACCCAGTTTTACAGTGCTTCAGGAATTGAACCTGGGTCTCCTGCACTGCAGGGGGATTCTTTACCGCTGAGCCACTGGGGAGGCCTTGCAACTCTCAATTTCCTTTGTTAAATCAATCTGAGTTGAGCTTTTGGTCACTTGCATCATAAAAGTCTGTCTCTATTGTTATGATGCAACCTAGTGAAAACATTCCTTTGATAGAGAGAAACACGGTTTCTCTCACAGTTTCTGTCATGGTTTCTTAACATCATACTGGAAAATTATTACTGTTTCAGTGGTATTTAGAGGCTCTGAAATATCTAAACATCGCAAAACTTTGTATATTTACATATGACCTCTCTTGATATGCGAATCTAGAGAGGAGCCATTTGTTAAATTGTATTTCCAGAAAGATGTGTATCTATCAATTAGAAAATGGCCTTGAACGTTTCTAAAGTAATTCACCGCACATAGAGAAAGCTCATGAAATGTTTAAGAAATTAGGTTTTCTGGATAAATGGATTTCTGATTAATTGAAATTAATTAAAGCTTTCTCTCTTCAACACACATAACCTACTAGTTCCTCTCTGTAGAAAATCTTTGTGAAATGTATAAATGCACTTTCTTTCATTAGTAATTACAGTATAGTGAGCATAATTGCATTTTTGATTATTAAGAATTTTACAGTGCCTCAGGGTTATGAGAGTATAAATTCTCGTTGTACAGTATTTTACAGAGAGAAATTCAGGAAATTGGGCTAAATATGGATTGATCCTGGGATATTTACTAGATGTTTATTTTTCCAAACCTCCAATATCTACTAGATTTCGTTGTCTTCCATTTTTTTCTATAAAAAATAGCGTGCAAAAAGTTTAATAGGTATTTTGGTTAGCTGGGCTCTTGTTAAGGAAAATTTTGTTTTATTTTTTCAATAGGCCCTTTAAGCACAGAAAATTTTGTTATATTTTTCCAATAAGCCATTTATTCACAGTAATTGTGTGCTAACTTATTAATGTGAACAAGATTGCAAATGGAAAATGTGGGACAAAGGGACCTGACATTGACAAGAGAGCTTCAGTGATGAAGTTACTTTGGGGGTTGAATTTAACTGTATAGAGTCTCAGAAATGACCCAAGATGTTCAATGACTGTGAATTCAGGAGGCCAGGGCATCCAGCACATAAGGACCATGGTTCATTCTTTTCATGTGTCTTTTGTAGAGTGGAGGCCCAGTTGTTCCAGATCTTTACATATCCTGTGGCTCAGCCAACTTTGGTTGGTTGGTTATATAGGGAGCTTGACATGGAGGGAACACATCCCGCAAAAACGTACGGTGTGTGGCGTTCTTCTCTCCAGGTCCATTCTTTCTAGTTACCTCTCATCACTAGACTGATAAGCTGTAGAAGATTCAGAGATTTGGAACCAAGGCCAGTAGTTCCTTTCTTCCCATCAGAGACACAATTAATAGTCAAAGTCAGAGATCAGACGTCGACATAACATCACATGGAGTCTTAGGGGCTGAATTGCGTCTCCCCACCCCCTCCTGTTTTCATACGTTGAGGTTCTCATTGCTAGGGACTATATGTGGAGATAGGGTCTTTAAAGACATAATTAAATCAAAATCAGGCCATTGGGGTGAACCTTAATCCTATATGAAGGGCATTTTTTTTTTAAATAAGAAAAGGAGATTAGGACATCCAAGTACAGAAGGAAGATGATGCAAAAAATCAAGAAAGAAGACAGCTGTCTATAGCCAAGGAAAGAGACCCCAAGAGGAACAACCTCGCAAATACTTTGGTTTCAGACTTTTAGCTCTCAGATATCCTAAGGCATCCTCATACATCCTTGTGTATCTTTAAACAAAATCCTTTTCTCAGATATTCTCTTATCTGCCTCTGACTTTCTTTTCTAGATCCTTCTCTCACCTGTGTGCCTTTGGGCATGTGTGCTAAGTCACTTAGTCTTGTCCAACTCTGTGTGATCTTAGGACTGCAGCCTGCTAGGCTCCTCTGTCCACGGGATTCTCTGGGTGGGAATACTGGAGCGGGTTACCATGCCCTCCACCAGGGGATCTGTGTGCCCTTGCTTCCTCTCTCATTGACATATGGACCATTTCCTGTGCTGAGACTCTTCTTATAGCTTTGGTCTTCCTGAAAGATGGACTAATTTCATCCAGCGAAGCTTCCTTCCCTCTCTGTTTTGGTCCCAAGGAATTCCTCCCCATGCCTCTTCCATGTCTCTACTGGGGGCAGGAGCCACCAAAGTCCACACTTGGGAATCCTGCTACACACAGAAGGAGGTGAGGAAGGAGATGATGAAGTTGCTGGTCCATTTCAGCTTGTTCGGTTAAAAACAACTCTAGGCAGTACAAATCATTTCTGTGGTTTAAACCATTCAGTCTATGGCAGTTTCTTATGGCAGCTTAAGCAAACTAATACATGGAGTTATTCAAGAAAGGAGCAGACCAACCATCGGTGTGTGTAGTCAAGGATGGGATGGAGAAATTGTATGTCAAGGCAGAAGGATATGAAGACCTGTCAAATCATCCAGGAAGCCAATGTCAGGTTGCACAACATGGAAAGTTACTGGCTGGGGATCAGCGGTGGTTGTGGGTCCTCCCCTTTGTCTCCATCCCTTTGAAGTTGCAATTCTTCTCTTTCTACTCCTATTCCAATATCCAGTTATCAAGAGGCCATATTCTGCCACAGTTCAGAAACTGGCATTGGATAGGTTGTCGGTTTGTTTTCATTTTTTTTTTTCCAGCCTGGTCTGTCCTATGTTAGGGTCATCCTTCATCTGAGTTGATGTTATTGACCTACCATCTGCAGGGCATGTACGTTGAGTTTTATTTACAGCAGTGATGATGAATTAAGCTTGAGTTAGTAAAATTCTCTTACGAGCCTCCCCTGGAAAGATGGCTTTGCATTTGTGGAGAAATCACAGAGGTTTCCTGGAAAAGAATGTATTTGCTGGAGGACTGATAAGATTGAGACGCAATCTATAATTGGGGGGACTAACTTTTCTTCATGCAAAGCTGCTTTTTTCTCCTTTAAAAAAAATCAGATTTAACCTCAGTCATGCCTCAACAGCACCATGCTATGCTCATTTCGGTTCTAGACAAAACCTTTTACTTCCTGAGTCAATCAGCCACCACTGAGCTGAGTACTACAGGGATTATAAAGATGAGTTAGACAGGGTTGGCAATCTCAGCATCCCACAGGGGAGACATAGGAGTGATTCTAACATGAGAAAGACTATGAAATGAGCTATAATAAAAGTATGAATGGATTTCGTTAAGAGGAACAAAAGAAGAAGTTGTTTCCAACTTGAAAGGCATCTGGAGGAAAAAGGGACATCAGTTGGGCCTTGGAGGAGATGGAGATGGGTAACAGACACAGACTAGGCGGGAGAGAACAGCTGCACATACACAGAGGCTGGAGAGAGCAGGGCATGCTCCAAAGCAGAGAATAATCCAACGAGACCACGTGTGGGTATGTAGTGGTCAGGTGGGATGAGAGGGCTGTCTTAAGGGAGATTGGAGCTGGAGGCTGGGCTTGGCTGTGGATGGCTCTGACTGCCAGATCAGAAGAAGGTGGGAAATCAATCAACAGCTTTGGAAAAAGGAGCTGATATGGTTATACTGATTTTAGGAAGATAATTTTGAGGATAGAGTGGGTGGTATGGGTGGGAGTTGGGGACAGACTGAAACTGGAGGACCCTGTCTGGAAGCTACTGCAATCCTTCAGATGAGAACTGCTAAGATCATGACCTAGGAAGATGGTGGGAAGGACAAAGAGGCTATGGACTCAGGAGTTGTAAGGACCCAGGGAGAAGGTGGTACTAATGACACTCAGGGTTAAATGCAATGAGGAACCTAGAGGAAGGAAGGAAAGGGAACAAGATTTATTTTAATAAGAAGATGAAGAACTTGTTTTTGAGTACGCTGAGTTTTGTATGTGTACATGTTCAGCAGGAAAACGATGCTTGTTCCTTGAAGATCAGGTTATGTCTCATTCACCTCAGCCTCAGCCAGAGGCTAAGTTTTCATTTATTTGCTCATTCATTCATTCATCCATTCAACCAATACTGAGTAAATGCTCATTCCATACTAGACTCAGAACCTGGCATATAGTAGAAGTCAACAGTGGTTTTTTTTAGCTGAACTAAACTGACTTTTATGGATTCTCATGCAGTTGAATTGTCATTATATTGAGAACTTCTAATCAGTAGGTTTAGTAAGACTGTTGGTTCTATGGGGAAGGGATGTAGGGGTTGAAAACAGAAGGGAGGGTGGAGCTCATAGCCTCCAACTATAAAAGTCACGCATGAAGTGCCGTGGGTGTCCACCTGCCCTCTTCTGGGGCTCTCAGTCCAGAAGTTGACGGCGAACACAAAGTTTTGGAGATCTTATATACAGACATTTTCCAAAAACAGGGGGAGGGATGGAATCAGAGTTGAGGCAGTCACTTAGGTATTTATGCCTATGTCAGAAACCTGTAATTTTAAAGATTCGCTGTGTTTACACCTCTTGTATTTTCTTTGTACTTGCAAGCTACCTTTTTTCTTAGGTGTTGGCATTTCTCAAATTCCAATCTGTCTTTGTTTGGTGAGAGACAGAAAAGAAGACCCCCTTTAGACTGTTTTCTTTCTTGGGTTGGAGGTTTATATGGAGAGAGTAAGGCAGGGGCTCAGCAGGGTGGTAGCCTGGATCAGAAAGGAAGCAAGCACAGTGGGAAGGCAGAGCCTGGGGGAGCAGTCAGCGTCTGTTGCACAGAATCCTCCTCTACCTGGGGTTCCTGTTCCAAAGGCACTGAGGGTTTGTGTAGCGCAGTGGGTAAGAATGTGGGTGTGGGAATCAGAGCCCTAGGTTGGAATAATCCCAATATAGATCATGTGTACTTGTGCCAATTATTTACTCTCTTTAGGCTTCTACTTTCTCATTTAAGATAAAGATAATAATCATATCTTCCTTGTCTTCTAACATGAAATACTTTGCTTAATGTCTGTGTTCATTTCTGTTTCCTTGAATGTGAGCTTCACGGGGACAGAGATTTCTATTTGCATTGTTCTCCTCTGTCTCTCACATACTGAACACATGGTTACTTGGAGGAATCTCCAGGTAAAAGAAGCAGGAATGGTGGGAAGGAATGATTAGAAACGTAGAAGGAGAATAAGCTGGGAGATGGTTGTGGAAGCCAGGATAAGAAGGGGTTCGTTCCAGCAAGGGGAGGTTGAGCAAGGCTTAATCTGAGGAAAGACGGAAAGAGGTAGGCCCCAAGGAAAAGTCACTGGATTTGATAACTAGAAAGATATTGGTGGCTTAGAGAGTCCGAATGTCATTGGAAAGTGGCAGAAACACCTGGTAGTCAGTGATGAGAAGTTAAAGAGAACATAGGATATGGTGAATTACAGGATATAGGATATAGGAATTACACCTCCTGTTTGCAGAAGTTTGGTAAAGAAGAGAGGCAGGATGGGCTTGGTCTTGAGGGCAAAAAGTGTTCAAGGGAGAAGTTGTATTTTTAAACCAAGGAAGGAAGATGCCCAAGGCGAAGGAGAGACAGAAGATGTGAACAGAGGCAATGGCCCATAGATTAAATCTTGGGAGGGGAGGAGGGGGATAAAACCCCATGGGGGAGGGGAGAGAAATTAGCCTTAGAGGACACTTCTGGTTGAATGAGGATAAAAAAGGAAAACTATGAAAAGAAAGGAAATTTGAGGCTTAAGGGAGGATAGTTGAAGGAGTTCATACACGGGTCACCTATAATCTCAATGACTTAGTAGCAAGCAAAGAAGGCTGATTGCTGAAGAACTATTGCTTTTGAACCATGGTACTGGAGAAGACACTTGAAAGTTCCTTGGACAGCAAGGACATCAAAGCAGTCAGTCCTAAAGGAGATCAACACTAAATATTCAGGACTGATGCTGGAGCTGAAACTCCAATAGTTTGGCCACCTGATGTGAAGGATTGACTCACTGGAAAAGATCCTGATGCTGGGAAAGATTGAGGGCAGGAGGAGAAGAGGGTGACAGAGGATGAGATGGTTGGGTGGTATCATCGACTCAATGGACAGGAGTTTGAGCAAACTCTGGAAGATAATGAAGGACAAGGACAGGGAATCCTGGTTTGCTGCAGTCCATGGAGTTGCAAAGAGTCAGACACGACTTAGCGACTGAACAACAGTAAGAACCAGGCGGTGGATTGGTGGGAGCTGAGGAGGGTGGGAAAGAGCTGGAAACTCACCAGGGGCCAGTAGAGACATTGATAAGATTGCTCAGTGGACTCGGGCAAGGTGGAATTAGAAGGCAGGGGTGTGTCTCCATCTGATCGACTCAGTAATGTGACTCCCTCTCCCCAACTCCCAACAATGCCCCAAATGGGGATTAAAAGCAAAATGGTGACTGAAATCATGTGAGATGACAAATTGGAAGGAGGATGGGGAGACGGATAAAGGATGAATGACTTCCTGAAAACCAGCATCTTGAAAGTATGTCTGAAGCAATGGAGTAAGAGTAATAAGGGATTGAGTCACACTGGAAAGATGAAGGAATTGAAAACCTTGAAGATAAAGACCAGATTCAGCAGGAGTGAGAGAACATAGAAGAGGTGGAAAGTTTGGCGTGCTCATCAGGTCCAATCTTACTTCTTTTTTTCTCCCCAGGAAAAAAGTGTGGATGTCATGAAGTTGGATGTTTTCACAGATTAACCTGATAAATAATGTCCTTTGTACTTTTTGGTGCACAAGTACACACAACTGTTTCCTGGTGAAAATAACTCACAGAGTAGAAAGAGCTGAAGATCTATCTGTAACAAGGAGATGGGAGAGGGCATTATCCCTCATCTCAATCACGATGTTCTTTGACGTTAACCTGGGAAATAGAATCTCAGTTTGAATTTTCCCTGGGGTTCTTTTTCATACATATGCTAAGTTATAGCAGGTTTCCTGCCCCACCCCCTTAAGTTTTTATTTCTTTTTTCCTTGGCTGTATAGAAATAAAAAGTGGTGTCTTTCAACAGAACACAAGATGTAGTCTTATGAGTTGAGGTGTCCTGAATTTATGGGCTTCTGGTTGACTGAATGGTACCATTGATTCTTAGTAGGTCAGAGTCTAGCTACCATCTATTTGCATTTAAGGAGGTGGTCCAGGTAATAAGTCTCTTTTGACCTTGGCCCAAAAATAAGGTTGCTGTCCATGCTGCTCATATCTAAAACCCATCAATGATAAAGTGACACAGAAGCCCACATTCTCAAGACAGAGGGCACAGGCCCTGTCCAGAAGCCACTAGGATTCCACTTTGTTGGGATGCCGATATGAGTCTTTTGCTCTTAATGTGGGTACAATATTATATAATAATCTTTTTAAAGGTGGAAGTGGCTGAGGTTTCTCTATCACCTCTGTGAAACTTATCTGATTCTCTCTCTCTCTATCTCTTTTTCTCTAGAGTGGCCAATAACTGCTCTGAGAAAGCAGTAGACTAGGAGTGACTGCTCAGGCTGAAAAGCACCATTGATATTTGAATAACAGTTTCCATGTTACAAAGAATTTTCACATGTCAGGTAACAACAAACTCCTACTGTAGAGCCCTGGGAACTATATTCAATATCCTGTGTGATAAACCATAATGGAAAAGAATATATATATATATATAGTGTTTATGTATGTATAACTGAGTCACTTTGCTATACAGCAGAAATTAACACATCATTATAGATCAACTATACTTCAAAAAAAGATAAATTCAAAACAAGCAAACAAACAGGAATAAAAACCAAAGAATTTTTCATGTATCAGTGAGCTCACATAGCAGTGAGTTGTAGTATAAGTCAAGACATCACATTGCCGACAAAAGTCCATAGAGTCAAAGTTATGGTTTTTCCAATAGTCATGTGTGGATGTGAGAGTTGGACCATAAAGAAGGCTGGGTGCTGAGGAATTGATGCTTTTGAATTGTGGTGTTGGAGAAGACTCTTGAGAGTCCCTTGGACTGCAGGGAGATCAAACCAATCAATCGTAAAGGAAATCAACCCTGAATATTCACTGGAAGGACTGATGCTAAAGCTAAAGCTCTAATACTTTGGCCACCTGATGTGAAGAGCCAACTCATTGGAAAAGACCCTGATGCTAGGAGAGATTGAGGGCGGGAGGAGAAGGGGACAACAGAGGATGAGATGGCTGGATGGCATCACTGACTCAATAGACATGAGTTTGAGCACGCCTGGGGAGACAGTGAAAGATAGGGAAGCCTGGTGCCCTGCAGTCCATGCGGTTGCAAAGAGTTGGGCATGACTCAGTGACTGAAAAGTAATAACAATAGTTCCTCTTCAGCTCTGCTAAGACAGCGATGATTGAGTCTGATGGGAGGAAGCTGTGGGGATCCCAGATATGAGCCTCTTAGTGGTGTGGTTTTAGCCTCTTAGTGGTGTGGTTGTAAGGTGGCTCATCCCTAAGGGTGGATCTTGCTTAAAATCTAAAGGGAGAGTAGTTTGAGCAAGGCCGTAAAGTTAAAAATGGTTGCAGGAATCATTGCCGATTAAATAGAACCAGAGGGATATGAGTATGAAAAGAGAGGATGAAGCCTGAGATGGAGGCAAGGAAAAGTAAGGTTATATTAGAGAATTCACACTTAGCAGATGTTTGCAGGGGATGTGGTTTAACCTGGCTATTCCTAAGCTATCATAATAGAAATTTATTCTATTTATTGGGAAAAAGTTATAATATGATTAGTTACTTAACATATTTTTTTCTGATGTGTCCTAGAACATATGTGTGATATAGGCAGCCGATGTTCGAACAAAGATATCAACTTTCTCTTTGATGAGTAACTGATCAGATCATGTATCGCTGACACGCTCCGGTCACCTTCACTATAACAGAACAAGGTTTGTTTCAGTTGTTTCGTCATTGAAGGTGGCCCGTTAGGCCTGGCTACTTGGAAGTCAACTTGCAGTGGGAGCATTTTTCATTGTGACAGCCAGACAGCCTCAGAACCGTAAGCTGCCAGTCTCTGATCTCCTACACAGAAATAGTCGCAGCTTCTCAGAATGAAGATGGAGAGGGAAGTGTGTTGCCATGTTTTGTTTCTCAGCCTCTAAGATGTAATAGATTAAACCAAAGCAAGAGTCAGTGTTCCTGATCCTGTCTGTGGTTTGCCTTTATTGTTCAGCAAGAGGAAGCTTCACACATGGAAAACCATATGTTCTATCACTTTTCAACTTGTGATGGCTCATCTGGGGGTGGTTTGAGCCCCCATCCCTCAACACTTTTTTATGACTCCAAGATTAAAAGACCACACTCCATCTTATTTTATCGTATCTTTTGTGAGAGGCATGGAAATGTAACTCTTAGCGGAGGAGGGAATTGTATGCTATCTGAGCTGGAAACAGATGCTAATGTTAACCTCTTGGCAAGATTGCTGGCAAGAATATACACAGTATTTTTGTATCTTTCAAAGTGAGGATGCCCCTGACAATAAAAGTAAGTATAGATTACCTCAATATAACCCCCCCAAATACCATTTTCATGTGTAATATCATAACATTCCTCTTTTTTTACCAAAATCAAACCTTTAGTTGGTCGCTCAAGCAAAAAAAAAAAAAAAAAAAAAGAAAGAAAAGCCAATTAAAGTAGGGGATCATAAAAAAAAAATAGCTTGCACAAATCTTATAGGCATTATTTAAACTTGAAACTCATAACTGTACACTAATTCACCAACCTTGTGAAGTAGGTCATGACCTTGTCCTTGAGTCAGGACCTGCTGCTGACTGTTCTTCCTTGGAGCTTATGGGCTAGTGATACCCACACAGCATCATTTACAGTTTTCGGCTTCAGTTTTTTCCCTCTTTTTTAAAATAACTTTTTTTCTCCTTGCAGGCCTACAACACCCTTTCCTTCTTTCTTTTTTTCTCTTATCTGTGTCTATTTATTTGTTTATTATTTTTATTTCTGGCTGCACTGGGTTTTTATTGCTGTGCACAGCTTTATTTAATTGCAGTGAGCAGGGCTACTCTCTACTTGCAGAGAGTGGGGCTTCTCCATGCAGTGGCTTCTCTTGTTGCAGAGCATGGTCTCCAGAGCACACGGGCTTCAGTATTTGTGGCTCACAGGCTTAGTTGCTCTGAGGCATGTGGGATCTTAGTTCCCAGACCAGGGATCAAAACCATGTCTGCTGTATTGGCAGGCAGATTCTCAACTACTGGACCATCAGGGAAGACCCCAACTTCAGTTTCTTAAGTGAATGGAGAAATTACAGAAACTCACAAGACAATCTGATATCAGGATTCTTCTAGATATTTATGATAACTCGCCGCAAGCTTTTACAGTTGTCTTGCTCACATTTAATACAAATGCCCTGTTTTTACTGTTTCTTTGCAACACACTTGATGTGATTTTGTTGAAAGAGATCTTCTGTTCTTTGTATTCATATTATTTCCTTTTAAGAATCTTCAATTAAATACATAATTACAGTAACAAGTACAAGTGGCAACCCTGGATTTAGGAACAGCCTCTTGCTAGGCATCCAATGCAGGGGTCCAGACAGACTTGTATGGGTACACTGATGAGTCTACTAGTTGTGAGAATTTGAGATTCATTGGGCACCAAGCAGTACATTTTACCAAGGGCAATGAGTGCCTCAGTTAGTCTTTCCTGATGGGATGGAGGCTGGTGAAGAGACAGTTTTTAAAAATCATTTCCATTAAGTATGTGGGCTTCCCTTGTGGCTCAGCTGGTAAAGAATCTGCCTGCAATGCGGGAGACCTGGGTTTGATCCCTGAGCTGGGAAGATCTCCTGGAGAAGGGAAAGGCTACCCACTCCAGTGTTCTGGCCTAGAGAATTTCATGGACTGTATAGTCCATGGGGTCGCAAAGAGTCGGACACAACTGAGCAACTTTCACTTTCATTTTCATTAAGTATGTAGGTCCCTGTAGGTCCATCCATGATCAACTCTTTCATATTCTTTTACTGCATCAACACGCAGAATGTCTGCTCTTAGCTCACACCTCTTACCTTTAAACAATTGCGATATAGCATCCTTTAAAATCTGGTCTTGCCTTCAGGAGCCAGTGTGTCTTTATTCAGGCAATAGAACTGTGTAAGTTAATAAAGTCTGTGACACTTCTGAGTGCAGGGTATCTCAAACTCCTTTTAGTTTTTTCTTTAAAGACATCTGCATTATAAACAACAGGAAATCTCTGTATACAACCGTAAAAGTAAAAAAGAAAGCCAGAGTGTAATTTAATGTTGGAAATCAATACTGTAACCCTCTGATTGAATTGAGAGGTGGAGATGACATATATGTCCCTGGTTGGACTAGAAAATGTTGGTGCCTGCAAGCCTGCCGTTGGTCACAGAATATCCAGGCACACGTGTTTTCATTGTCTCTAGTATCTCCCAGCTCTAGACCACACCTGCTCTGACTAATGAAAGGGCGACCTTGGCTGGGAGCCCTCTGAACCTTCCCATGGAGCCCCTTGTGCTTATTCATCCCTTGACATCAGCCTTCAGAGTACATGATACAGAAATCTTAAGGACAGAAAGAGGACTGAAAGGATGCTGTGTGCTCATCTGGCTAAATTCTTAACGTCTGATGATTATATCTGATTTTTAAGTCATTCTGAACTCTATTTGCAACCCTGCTCCCTTTTATCTTTCCTCGGCATCACAACCTTTACTACAAAGCTTATTTCAAGGGAAAATCTCTTAGAATTCAAATCACTCCTGCTTCGTGCCAGCCTGTTTGTTTGGGATACCAGCTTACAAGGTGTCCTTTGAATGATTGCTTTTAGTGAAATCAAAGTGACTCAAGGAGTAAGACTTTGATAACAGAATATGTGTCTTTTACTACTTCATGGGTTCCTTTTGCAACTTGATGGAGTTGCAAATGTGAAAACTAAAATGAATCATTACAGGTAAGAGAACCGAGGCTTGTGACCGACAGTGTGAACAGAGTTCTAAAGGAGCACCCGCAAGGCCAGAAGAAGTGGCCATTTTGTGAGACTTCAGAAGCAACCTGGAGTCAGATCTGTGATTCTAGAATGTTCTCAAATTGGGGTGATGGGTGTTCTTTGTTGTCAGATGCCCTGGCTGCAGCAGGAAGAGTGCTTCTTGTCCTTAGAGGGCTTTTCCTTGCTTTTGGAGGGATTCTTAAAGTGGTGGTGACTTTGGGGAGTTAACTAGGGTTAAGTGGGATGGATAGAAGACTGTTCCGCTCCATGCTGGGTTGGCACCATGGATGCAGGACCCATTACCTCCATCTGCAAGCCCTCTGGAGCTGGTCTACCTGTGATGGATGTACTTCCCCTCATTAGAAAAGGCATCTTCAGCCAAAAACCATATGATGAAGTAGCCTTACCTTTCTTTCCATCAGAGTGAACACATTGTCTTACCATGACTTAGCAGAAAAAGTCGCTAGATGTCCATTTATCACCTCTAATAAAACATTGGGGACTTATTATGGACAAGGCAAGGCACATGTACATTTCCATGAACCTTTCATGTATCTTTCTACATGTACCTTTCTACAAAGGGAGCTTCCCTGGTGGCTCAGAGGTTAAAGCCTCTGCCTGAAATGCAGGAGACCTGGGTTTGATTCCTGGGTCGGGAAGATCCCCTGTAGAAGGAAATGGCAACCCACTCCAGTATTCTTGCCTGGAGAATCCCATGGACGGAGGAGCCTGGTGGGCTACAGTCCATGGGGTCGCAAAGAGTCAGACACGACTGAGTGACTTCACTCACTTCACTTCACTTTCTACAAAGGAGGAAGATGAAGTTTAGAAAGGTAATGGCCCCGCAGCTGGTAAATGGTGAAGCTGGGACTTGCAGTTCTATCTAGTTTTAAAAATAGTGATCTTATCTAGGAGGCATTCTACGGCTTTCCCGAGTATCATAAGATTTACTCAGTATTATTCAAGTTAGAGAAATGAAAGCACATAATGTTCCCTCTAACTTCTTCAGTTCTTGGGAAGGAGAGCAAAATGAAAAGGTGGATGCTTTTCCTGATCATATATGAAGATCGTCTTCCATGCTGCCAAACAGATGACATATCATCACCATGTATTTGTTCAGCATAAGGACAAGGAAGATAAATTAGTAGCTGTTGTCTCACAGGTAGGAAAGAGAATGGAGAATGGAGAACATTCTGAAATAATATAAAGTGTAAACTCAACTGAAAGAAGACTCTTCTTGCTTGTGCAATAACTGGCACCTACCCTGGTCATTGCAAATGTCAGTTGCTGGGTGCTAATGGTGAACTGTGCTTGGCCAGACCCAGCTTCTGTGGTCCAGTTCCTCCATGGACTTGCTTTCTGAAGCTTCCTCACAGCCCACATTCGGACAGGCTGGCCATCCCTAGAAATGAGAACAATTTCCTTTGCACATATTTGCCAGGGTGTGGCTTAACACAAAGAACGATTTTGTAAATAATTGGACAACATTGTGATGAATGTTTTTAAACAAAACAAAACGAAAAAATACCTGGAATCCAGATGGATTTTCTGACCTCTTTTTGCACCAGCATTTCCTTTATGTTCTTGGAAATAGCTGGAGAGAGTTTTATATCTGTTCACATTTCAATCCTGGGACTTGGAAAGTTTCTCTCTTGTGCCTCAAAGAGCAGCGCGTGTCGCTATTAAACCTGAACTGTCTGGACAGCTGTGAAGATGGAAAAGAAATACCATGCCTGGAACATTTTCATTTTGTGTGTATTGCTTATTGTGCAGCTGGTCTGAATTCTCTCTGAAAAGATGTTGTGCAGCTGTTTCTCTGAGGCACAACCTGAGGGCAAGTATCAACTCATCACCTCACACGTTTCTGATCTCAGCAAGCCATTTTGGCCTTAACTCTGTGTATATAATCACAAAAGATCTCTGTTTATTGGAATCTTCTTTAGGATGCAATATATGAACTCACTCTCAGAAGTTGCTGGAACACAGCATTCCATTCTAAGAGATTTTCTACATCTCCCCTCCCCCCCATGCCATCTTCACAGTTGCCATGGTGACACTTTTGCTCTGATGACACCTCCAGGATTATTGCACCATCACAGTTATTTCTTCTGATAACTATTGTTGCTTCTTGTCATCAACATCATTTTGCCTGTCGGTTCATCACATTCTGATCCTTAACACCTGGCCTCTGGGGAGCATCTTCCCCAAACAGTCAAAAAGTGAAAAAATTCAGAATGTAAGTTCCAAGAGATTACCAGAAGAGCAATTACCCTACATCATGTTTATTTATTTTTTTCTTTCCTTTTAAAGTTTCCCACCATGTCAATCTAGTCTTTCCAGAATATATGTGTATCAATTTTCTCATAATACCAATATATATGTGGTTTGTTGCCAGCACTTCTTGCTTTTAGAGAAGGAACGTATATGCATGCATTCCTGCCTGTGTGCATGGGGGGTGTTATACATCTAAAGCTTTCTAATATTACTAAAGGAAATTTTCATTAGACACTGGAAACGAGTTACTTAGGGAACAAGTTTTAACAGACAATTATCTACCAATAATTATCTGCCTCCAACACTGTGACTCTCCTCGGGGCTTTCTTAGGGTGACATGTCAGTGAGACCCCAGTTCTGCTGGGACACCCTTGTACCTTTGAGATCTTTCTAAAGTTGGATTGAAACCCTATCCCCTCAGGTCTTGAGAGTCTAGAACCCTCATTTTAAGTCCCCACAAGTCTCACAGCTGTCTTTTTTGTGCTTTCCACCTCTGGGTCCCCGTGTTGATACCAGCTGCTCCTGCTGGATCTAGGAAAATGCTGGAGGCAGATTCACTGTCTCCATCAATTTCTAGAGGAAACTCCCAAGGGGTAAGCTTGCCCTCTTGCCCTCCCTCTCTCCTTTCTCCTTTACTCTTTCTTCTTTCTGCCTTTCCCCCTCATGTACTCCCCCTTTCCTGTCTCTTTTGATAGGGGGAGACAAGGCTTTGAGGATTTGGGGAGTTGCTAGGAGTCATTTCCTAGGGGAGCAGGTTTCCACCATCTGGTTCCCAGCTCCACCCTCTCACCTCCTCTCTTCCTCTCTTGTTACCTTGCCACAAGGCACACTTAAGAATGTCTTCCCCTTGTCTCCTATAAGGCAGCAGTCCCCAGAAGGAATTCAGTTTTTTCCACTTCGTTTCATTTTGCCCATAGATACATTTGTAGCAGGCTTCCCAGGTGGTATAGTGGTAAAGAATCTGCCTGCCAATGCAGGAGATGTGGGTTCAATCCCTGGCTGTAAAATTCATCACAAAGTGTCCATTCTTACCACAAACTACAGCATTTCCACTGCTGGGTCCCAGGCAGGTCTTTGTCATTTGTAATTCTTGCCCTTCACACACTGCAAGGATGGGGAGGGGACAGGGTCTTGGTGTGCCTGGCCCCAAGGTGAGGCGCACACTGGTGGGTATGTCCTCTCAGCTTTGATCAGAGTCTGGAGTTTGGACCATGAGCCTCTGACCAGAGCCTTTTAGAAGGACTGGGATCGTTCCTGGCTGGGACAAGGAAGCTCATTGTCTATATGCCTAGCGCTGTCAAAACTTCTCTCTGGCCCACGTGATGACAGTGAATCTCCCAGATAAAACAGTTTATCAATGTAAATACATTTTTATTCATCAATTCCCCAACATTTCATTAATTCCCCAAAATTTATTGAAGACTTAACTATCTCCTGGGCATCAGGGAGACACACATCTGTCACTAAAGCACTGTTAGCATCCTCAAGGAATCTTCAAGGCGTGGTGGTGGTGGTTTAGTTGTAAAGTCATGTCCAACTCTTGTGGACCCCATGGACTGTAACCCACTATCTTCCTCTGTCCATGGGATTTCCCAGTCAAGAATACTGGAGTGGGTAGCCATATTCTTCTCCAGCAGATCTTCCTGACCCAGGGATCAAATCCAGGTCCCCTGTGTAGGCAGGTGGGTTCTATACCGACTGAGCCACCAAAGAAACTCAAGGTATCATGGGGATCAGATGTGAAACCCAGAAACTTTGTGCAGACTGATGAGGGCACAGCATGGACAGCACAGAGAAGAGGACTTCAGAGCAGAAGATCAAGGAATCTGCTGGGCTGCAGGGTGGAAGTGGGCAGTCCAGGTAGAGGACATCGACTCTGCAGTTTGGCGTGGAGGTGGGAAGAGCATGTGTGTTCAGGAAACGAGGCTTATGATTAGGGAAGAGGTGGCAGTGTGAGTGGAAACTCCAGAGCCCTGGTTCTCATGTGAGAACTCATGGAGGAAAGCTGCCTGGACGAGCTGATTCAAACAGACTTATCCTAGGAACAAACTTTCCTTGGATGTAGATTCATAGTGGGGAATGCTGGCTGCAAGTGTATTTACTACTAA
Source organism: Odocoileus virginianus (assembly GCF_023699985.2). Classification (NCBI taxonomy): domain Eukaryota; kingdom Metazoa; phylum Chordata; class Mammalia; order Artiodactyla; family Cervidae; genus Odocoileus; species Odocoileus virginianus. The sequence continues at coordinate 27,826,439 of NC_069695.1, forward strand.
ATATATATTTGTCCTATGTTTTTATTTTAGTGGTGGGGATTCCCTGGTAGTTCAGATGGTAAAGAATCTGCCTGCAATGCAGGAGACCTGGATTTGATCCCTGGGCTGGGGAGATCCTCTGGAGAAGGGAATGGAAACCCACTCCAGTATTCTTGCCTGGAAATCCCATGGACAGAGGAGCCTAATGGGCTCAGTCCATGGGGTCACAAAGAGTTGGACACAACTGAGCGATAAACCCTTCACTTTATTTTAGTGCCAAGGCTTATAGTTGACTTTTGAAAATTAAAGGGAGAATGATGAAGCTCTAATGGAAAGATCTTTTTCAAATACCTGCAGAACACCTACAGTTTATACTTTTGGTATTCCCTAAGATCTCAGTTTTGGGCTGACTGCTATTTTAGTTCTCAAAGAATACCTAAGAAATATACCTTCAGAGTTGAAACCTTTGTAATGTAGGGTTAATAGTGGAACTCAGATGTAACACTAGATATGAATTCAGTCTCTCTCTCTCTTAATAATTCTTAATGTTGGGCAAGTTAAGTCTCGCTCTTCTTTTCTCTTTCTCTTGATCTCTCTGGATTTTCTCATGTTCCCTCATGCCACAGAACCCTTTCTCCTCCTCTTTCAACTAATTAATTCCGACATAACCTTCTGATCTCATTTCAAATGCCACTTCCACTGGGGAGCCCTCCTAGATTAGGTCAAATCTCCTTGTAAACAATGTCACAATATGCTGTATCCATTCTTTACGGAATTTCTGTTTGTAGTTGTCTGTTTATTTTTGATTATTTAATTCACATAAACCTCTAGTTTTATACTATTTTGCTCACCATGGTGGACCACTGTTTATCATAGTGTCTGTCACATAAGAGATATATGATTAACATTTTTGAGCAAATGGGTAAATAAATACCTCTGTAAGATTGAGGACTACATTTATAATGCATCTAAGCAATTTGGCACAGTACCTGGTATATCCTTGATGACTCAGTGGTAAAGAATCCGCCTGGTGATGCATGTCTGACTCTTTTGTGACCCCATGGACCTTAACCCACCAGGCTCCTCTGTCCATAGGGTTTTCCAGGCAAGAATACTGGAGTAGGCTGCCGTTTCCTTCTCCAGGGCATCTTCCCAACCCAGGGGTCAAACCTGCGTCTCCTGCGTTGGCAGGTGACTTCTTTACCACTGAGCCACCAGGAAAGCCCAAGAGCACTTGTTAGTTAATAATAAAATAAACCCTTCAGTGAAAAAAAAGAACAAGTATGGGTTATCAGAATTATTCTTATTCCTGTAGTTTTCCAATTCTTTACTCCTAGAGTAAACTGAGTAATGAATAATTCGCATGTCTTCAGCTAAGTTGGGACTTCCCTGGTGGCTCAGTGATGAAGAGTTCACTTGTAATGCAGGAGATGCGAGTTGGATCCCTGGGTTGGCAAGATCTCCTGGAGAAGGAACTGGCAACACACTCCAGTATTCTTGACTGGAGAATGTCATGGACAGAGGAGCCTGGCAGGCTATAACCCATGGGGTTGCAAAGAGCTGGATACAACTGAGTGACTGAACATGAGCAGCTAAGTTCCAATAGTTCTGTTTGCTAAGCTTTGGTAGTATGAATACTTTCTTTAAGTTTAAATTGTGCCCCAGGCTTTGATTGAGTGTTGGCTTAAGAAATGGAGACTTTTGAGGTCATTTGTGAAACCACAGACAAAGATTTTCTGCAGTAGGGCCATCAGGAGCAGGAGTTTTGGGGGCTGAATTGTGCTCTTTTCTTTCCAGCTGTAACCATGGGCAGCTTATCTCTCTGTGCCTTTATTTTCCAACCTGAAAAGCAAGGATGGTTGTCTTTCTCACAGTACCATTATGATGATTAAATTATTGATACATAAAAAGTTTAGGAGAATGCCTGGCACATAAAAGACCTTCAATACATGTTAGCTATTATTTTATAAGGACTCATAGGATAAATTATTCCTGGAATTTAGTACAAAACTAAAAACTAAAGTAGTAACCCCTAAAGAGTTAGTATTTTTTCTTTTACAACATGGCAGGTTTAATACAGTCCATAGCATTTCCTCTTTTGACTTGGTATCAGAAATTTTAGAGCTATTAATAAATTTAGTGCTTACGTGTAGCAAATATTTCATCTCTAAATTGATATACTAAGTACCATTATGTCTATGGTTTCCCTGATGATTCAGTGGGTAAAAAATCTGTTTGCAATGCAGAAGGCATGTGTTTGATCCCTGGGCTGGGAAGATCCCCTGGAGATGGGCATGACAACCCAACTTGCCCTGAAAAATCTCATGGGCAAAGGAGCCTGGCAGGCTATAGTCCATGGGGTGATAAAGAGTTGGACATGACTGAGTCTATATATGAGTGCATATATTAATACATTACTGTCTTAGTTATCTATCCTGTGTCCCTGGAGATCTTTTTTTAAAAGTTAAAATCCACCTCAAATTCTTTGTGGGGATTACAGATGATAAATTCTTGAGTTTTGTAATAAGAGGTTAGAAAGAAAACATGTTAGATGATATTTATGTCAGATACATTTTGTGTGATCCAAAATTTCTCTATAACCCTGCATAAACTTCTTCACTCCTCTGTGAATAACTAAAAACAAATTAAGTACTATTGTGGGGATGATTCAGTACATAAATTCTAATTTAGTATGTTGCAAATGCTTATGACCAGAAATTGCAAAATGATTACTAGCAATATTTGAAAAGTCCAAATTATTTTCCACTGTTTATATCATAGAATCATAGACCTTTAGAACAGGATATTATTTGCTTTTCATATTTTGCTTGACCAAAGTGGCCAACTTAATTTTCTGTTAATCTAGTTTCAGTTTCTTCTTAGAAATAAGACAAAACTACTGTCTTTTCATAGAATTATGGTGCTGAAAGGTCTCTTCAGTTGGGTATTTCATTTGACTCCCTATCAAGGTCAACCCCCCAACCACTTGAAATAGAAGGATAGCAACCCCATGTTAAAATCTTTTGGAAAAGGAATTTATTTTAAAGATTTTTACTGATAACATCTGTCAGGACTTAGCATTTCTGTTCTTTCTGCAAATTGCAGCTAAAAGTCATACCTCTACTGGGTAGAGAGCAGAGAAAGAATTGGTGACCATTTGTTGCGTGACCATTTGCTCTTTGCAGAAAACAAGCAACGGCCAATTTATTCATTCAATCATCAGCCAGTAAATATTTACAGATTGTTGTCTCAGTGCCATGTGGGTGCCAGATTTTCTTGGAAAATCTAGAAACTGACAGAAAGAGTGGTGAGCTGCTTTGATGCCACATAGAGAGCATTTCTCTATGTGGCATTTTATTGGCATACTATATATAGAAAGAATTTATTGACTATGCCAAAGCCTTTGACTGTGTGGATCACAACAAACTGTGGAAAATTCTGAAAGAGATGGGAATACCAGATTACCTTACCTGCCTCCTGAGAAATCTCTATGCAGGTCAAGAAGCAACAGTTAGAACTGGACATGGAACAGATTGGTTCCAAATCGGGAAAAGAGTACATCAAGGCTGTATATTGTCACCCTGATTATTTAACTTATATGCAGAGTGCATCATGGGAAATGCCAGGCTGGATGAAGCACAAACTGGAATCAAGATTACTTGAAATATCAATAACTTCAGATACACCGATGACACCTTCCTTATGGCAGAAGGTGAAGAGGAACTAAAGAGCCTTTTGATGAAAGTGAAAGAGGAGAGTGAAAAAGCTGGCTTAAAACTCAACATTCAAAAAACCAGGGTCATGGCATCTGGTCCCATCACTTCATGGCAAATAGATGGCAAAACAATGGAAACAGTGTCAGACTTTATTTTTTGGGGCTTCAAAATCACTGAAGATGGTGACTGCAGCCATGAAATTTAAAGTTGCTTGCTCCTTGGAAGAAAAGCTATTTCCAACCTAGAAAGCGTATTAAAAAGCAGAGACATAATTTTGCCAACAAAGGTCCATCTAGTCAAAGCTATGGTTTTTCCAGTGGTCACGTATGGATGTGAGAGTTGGACTATAAAGAAAGCTGAACACCGAAGAATTGATGCTTTTGAACTACGGTGCTGGAGAAGACTCTTGAGATTCCCTTGGACTGCAAGGAGATCCAACCAGTCCATCCTAAAGGAGATCAGTCCTGAATATTCATTGGAAGGACTGATGCTGAAGCTGAAGCTCCAATACTTTGGCCATCTGATGCAAAGAACTGACTCATTGGAAAAGACTCTGATGCTGGGAAAGATTGAAGGCAGGAGGAGAAGGGGATGACAGAGGATGAGATGGTTGGATGGCATCACCGGCTCAATGGGCATGAGTTTGAGTAAGCTCCAGGAGTGTGGTGATGGACAGGGAAGCCTGGTGTGCTGCAGTCCATGGGGTTGCAGAGTCGGACACGACTGAGTGACTGCACGGAACTGAGAGAGCCTTTCCCTGGGAGAAAGGGCCAGGCTGCACCACCTTAATTCCTACTGACCCGTGGAGGTTGCTCAGTGGTAATGAATCCTCATGCCAACGCAGGGAACACAGGAGATGTGGGCTTGATCTCTGGGTGGGGAAGATCCTCGGGAGAAGGAAACGGCAACCCACTTCAGTATTCCTGCCTGCGAAATTCCATGGACAGAGGAACCTGGCAAGCTACAGTCGATGGATTTGCAAATGACAACGTAGTGACTGAGTCAGCACACACAGGCAGGGACAGAGAACCGAGGGAAACACTGGAAGCCGGAGTACATCCGCTTCGGTTCGGTTACAGATGAGGAGTTCCTAGAGATGGGGATTCCAAAAAATTAAAAAACAAAGCTAAAGAAAACCAGAATACAGCCCAGGAGGGAAAAAACAATCAGAAGTAATCATTTACCAGAATCAGAGAAACCAAAGCTGCCTAACCAGTATTTTATTTGTTAAATCTGGCAACTCTGTTGGCTTACTTTCCCCTGTGCCTACAGCTCAGTGAGCCACTGTCCAAAGGGACAGAGGGGTGAGCGCGAAGGACAGAGCCGAAGCTAGTGCACCTCCTTTTTGTAGGTCAGGGAGCTGCCAACCACAGACCTTATCACGGTGGAGAGGGAGGACTCTTAACTTGGAAGAAAAATTGAGGAACTGCTTAATATGTTGAGCATGATACTTTCTATATTTGTGGATCTGGTTTTGTGAATTAAAGTGATCATACGGTTGTCTTCATGTAAGTCAGCAGAAAGTCAAGGGAATCTGCCAGATTTCCTTCCAGGAACAGGGGACGCCTATCTTCACTAAATAAAATCTAAAGGGACAGAAAAAAGACAGTAATAAAATTGTGTTTTGGTCCCATCAGCACCCACGTGTCTGATGGGAGAAACACAGTTTGTTAACATGGGAGTTATAGCAGAGACACCTCATGTAGGCTCCAGGGGGTTCTCTGAGGAAGTAACATTAAACAGCAGAAATCTGTGCGAAGATGGCAAATTAAAGTTTTTTTTTTCAGATTAAAGGTTTTAAAGGGGATTTTAATGGGGAATCTCCCCAAATCCCCACAAAACAATTCTGAAGTGATTTTTTAAAAAAGTATTAATGCCCAGGGCTTCCCAGGTGGTAGTGGTAAAGAACCTGCCTGCCAATGGAGGAGATGCAAGAGACCTGGGTTCAGTCCCCTGGAGGAGGGTATGGCAACCCACTCCAGTATGCTTGCCTGGGAAATGCAATGGACAGAGGACTGGTGGGCTACAATCCATGGGGTTGCAAAGAGTCGGACACAACTGAGCACACACATTTGTCATGTTTTTGTGTTAAACCCCAAAGCATAAGAACAATGGAGGAAGTACTATCTACAAAATTTTGAAACTTGGGAAATAGATGGATGAGTGAGAAAGGACCAGAGAGAATTTAAACTTAAGTTCCAGGACAGAAAGAAGAAACTTAGCTTCATTACGCAGACTCCACAGCTTAGAAAGGGGCACCATGTGGAACTTCCAAAAGTGGGGTGGGTAGGAAGACTAAAATGAGAAGGATTGGTTGAAAGCTAGTTTTTGAAGTAGTAAGACTTCCAGATCACCTTTCCAGCTCACTGACGAACAACCCTGGCAAGAGGAGGAGGATTAACTTTTTCTAGAGAGAGAAGCTGGGTTCAGTTATGGATGGAGAGACATCCTGAGAACAGGGGAATAAAGTGAATGTATACAATTCTGGATGGACTGATGCTGAAGCTGAAGCTCCAATACTTTGGCCATCTGATGTGAAAAGTTGACTCATTAGAAAAGACCTTCATGCTGGGAAAGATTGAAGGCAGAAGAAGAAGGGGGAGGCAGAGGATGAGATGGTCAGATAGCATCACTGACTCAATGGACGTGAGTTAGAGCAAGCTCCGGTAGATGGTGAAGGACAGGGAAGCCTGGTGTGCTGCAGTCCATGGGGTCACAAAGAGTCAGACACGACTGCGCGACTAAACAAGAATACAATTCTGGATGTCAAGACCAGCCCCCAGCCTTCCTCCTATGTTCAGTTTCCAGACACTGCTGTCCTAAAGCAGTCAGTATGAACTCATGGCTGGGAATTGGGGGTTTGGTTTGGGCTTAGCTGGGCAGCTCCGAGCTCTCTCTAGGACTCCACATTCACTTGTAGTGAGTCAGTTTCTGGCTTAACAGGGGCTGAATGGTCTAAGATGACCTCACTTACACGGGCCTCAGCCAGGATGGCTGGAACAACTGACCTGTTGCCAGTGGTCCTCCTCTCCCAGTTTACTAGACTGGGCTTCACACGGTGGTCTCAAGGCAGTGTCCCAAGGAAATGGGGGCTGAGGCTCAGGCACCTTGAATCCTAGTCTCAGAAGCCCCACAATAGTTGCATTCTGCTGGTAAAGCAAGTTATAGGAACAGCCCAAATTCACGGGATGAGAAATAGACTTCACCCTGTGATGGGAAGGTTCACATAAATAGGAATGGTATGAGTGCTTATGGCCATCTTTGCAAATAAATCTATCACAGCTTCTTTTTAAGAATAGGGAATTTTTTCTCAGATGAGATTAAACAAATTGTTCTCAGACCCTTTCCTAAACCAGTCACTGAAGAAGGCAATTAAATTACCCTGATTGGGTAAGCCCAATAAAGGTTGACTTCCTAGACCTGAAGACCCATTATTTTCTGACTCTTATTGCAAAATATGTGTAGGGGGTTTGGATAGAAAAATAATCAGTATCTCTTAGATTTTACTAAAGAAATATAATTTCATTTTTAGAAGATAACCTTTGAAGATAATGATTTAATTTGGAAGATAACCTTTACAAGATGAAAGATATGATTTCATTAAAAAAAGATAACCTTGAAATATGATTTAATTTTTAAAAGAAGTTTATTATTCTCACTTGGAGGGATGCAAGACTGAATCTAAGTAGACTACTTATAGGGTTTCTCAGTCTCAGCTCTTTTGAAATATTGATCCAGATAATTATCTGTTAGAGGGTAGAGGAATGTTCTTTGCATTGTGGGATGTTTAAAAGTAACCCTGGCATCTACTCATTAGGTGTCAGAAGTTCACCTCCAGTGTAACAGTGAAAAATATCTCCAGACATTGCCAATTAATATCTGGGGATCAAAGTCACCCCTGGTTGAGATTCACTGGGTTCAGAGGCTAATACAATTATGTAGGTGATGATTTCATTGGCCTGAATCAAAGTAGAGGCAGTAGGGCTGGAGGCAAGAAGGATCTAAGAGATCTTAGATTTGGAAGATCATTGACTGGGAAGGGGGGACCACATGTGATGACTGTCATGTTTTGGCTTGAATAACTCTATAGTTTGGCATACACAAAAGGAGAAACAGGTTGGAAGAAATCAAGGCAATGAGTTCAGCTTGGAATGTACTCAGTTTGAGGTGTCTGAGGAACGTAAGTGAAGATGTAAAGATCTTTACCTAGTGATCCTTGAGCCTGGTCTAGCCTTAGATGTATTTTTCTTTGCTTCTGTGATTTTAGAAAAATACATGTGAACCAACATTTAAGAAAATTTGGAGACTTCATATTCAAGTTTGAATTTCCAGTTTGTCTAAAATATTAGAAGCTCTGGCTACACCGGGTCCAAGGTCTTAGATGACAGAAATCTACAAGCCAAGTTTACTGCAGCAGGTCCCCGTCTCCCAAGGACCATTTTGACTTCTTTCCATCACTTTCTCACTTAACCACTGTAAAAATTTGAGTGTAGGACCCTCTTGCCTTGGGGGACATTTCTGCTCTTGGACATCAACACAGACACAGAACCATTACCTTCCAAAAGGCTCTGCATTCTGTCCTCCCTCTGATCCATCTATTTAAATCAGACCTCTTAAGTATCTTTATATATTTCACTCATTTTCCCCTCTCTTCTGATTCTGATGGTAATGTATGTCTTCTGTGGAAAACCTAGAAAACAAAACACACACATTATTCCAAATCCTACAGTCCTCTTGGATTTTCTTGCCAGCTTTCCATATATCCTTGGAGGTGATGGTTAGGGCTCCCTTGCCGTCCCCAGGAAGAAGTCACCCCTTTGTGCCTCAATTAGGATAAACTTGCTCCCACTTCTCAGCCTAGATCCCAGGAGTGCATCATAACTGAAGCAGACTTGTTTTTTAAAAATGGCAATGGAAGAAAATGAAATGAGTTTGTTGTATTCACCTCTCTGCTTTTGTGCTTTTTAAAATATTTAATTTATTTATTTTAAATGGACTGATGATTGCTTTACAATGTTGGTTTGATTTCTGTCATACAGCAACATGAATTAACTATAGGTGTACATATGTCCCCTCCTTCTTGAATCTCCTTCCCACCTCTCACCCTTTCCCACCACTCTAGATTATTACAGAGCCCCTATTTGAGTTCCTTGAGTCATATGGCAAATTTCCACTGGCTATCTATTTATACATGTTAGTGTATATGCTTCCATGCTACTCTCTCCATTCATCCTACCCTCTCCTTCCTCTCTCCTGCCCTTGTCCACAAGTCTATTCTCTATGCCTGCATCTCCATTGCTGCCCGGTGCTTTTTTAAAAAAAAAAAAAATTTGGCCAAACCATGTGGCATACGGAATCTTAGTTCCCCGACCAAGGATCAAACCTGTACCCTCTGCATTGGAAGTGTAGAGTCCCAACCACTGGACCACCAGGGCACTCCCTCTGCTTTTGTGCATTTTAAGCCAAAATTTGTGCATTCTGAGGGTTGCTAAGAAAAAGAAAATGAAGCAATCAAGAATTCAGGCAATTAGGTGTTTTCCCAACATTAGGAATTCAATAGTCATAATTTATCACCCCTCATGTCTCTCAGTGTTTCAAGGCAACATTTTCCATTTATGTTCATTTGTTTTTCCAAATGCTTCTTAAAATAAGCCTTAAATGTACTATTTGTAGGTCAGTGACAATGCTCTTTTAAAACTGCTTGAATAATAGAAAAAAAAAAGACTTATCTCTTTCAGAACAAAATGGGCCATAATAATGTGAGAGAGACCATGTAAGAAGGGATGTAATGGTTAGAATTACAATGACGTCTGACAATTACTTTCAATTTGAACGGAGGTGAAGAAAATCAGAATTACAATACTCTTGTGATTAAACTTGGATGAGATGAAAATGTCATCATTGTTTGATGAGAATTTTTTATTAGAGTTCAAAGAATATGAATGATTTAACTACAATGTACCAACACCACAGGGCTGAATACTCTTTATCAGTTTTCCTGACTTTTCCTTAAAGCAGGTCTCTAGAGAAGTGCCAGTCTCTCTCCTTCTTCTGTTCTTCTGCCACTGTTTCCAGAAGAATGGTTTTTGAAACAGCAAGATCCTTTGTGATAAATTTTGACACTGAAATCCTGTGCCTGCGTGCTCAATCACTTCAGTCATGTCCAACTCTTTGGGGCACTGTGGACTGTAGCCTGCCAAACTCCTCTGTCCATGGGATTCTCCAGGCAAGAATACTGGAGTGGATTGCCATTTCCCCCTCCAGGGGTCTTCCTGACTCAGGGTTCGAACCTGCATCTCCTACATCTGCATCATCATCCTGCATCTCCAAGAGCCTTGTGCTGAGATGAGGCTCATCATTTTTCCTAAGAAATACATTATAAAGGCAAGGTTTCTTGCGTGAGATGTGGGGAGATCCTGCTCTCATCCCGCATTTGTTGCTAAAAATCAAAATTCGGTGAGTCCTTTTATTCCATGGGAGAAGTCTAGGTTATTTCCCTTTAGCTTGCAATGGCAGCTCTGGGATCACAGGCTTGGTAGTCACTCGGTCGTGTCCAACTCGTTTCGACCCCATGGACTGTCTCCTGCCAGTCTCCTCTGTCCATGGGATTCTCCAGGCAAGAATACTGGAGGTGGTTTCCATTTCCTCCTCCAGGTTGTCTTCTTTGTCTCCTGCATCGGTTGGCAGGTTCTTTGCCGTCTGAGCCCCCACGGAAGCATGAGGTTTTGACTATTAAAGCTGTTGAAGACGATGCTTGTTCAGTTCTCTTTCGGGTGCTGATGACATTATAGGGTGATAACTCAGCACGGGGACTCTTCTCTGCACAGGGGCAGAGGCTGCCCTGACAATTCCCGCTCTGGGTGGGAGCAAGAAAATAGGAGCCTCTGTCCTCTGACTTTGCTCTTACTGAGGGACTCCCCCATGATCATCCGTTTTCTTCTCTTTCCCCTGTGGGAGCCCTAAGTCAATGAATTAATGTTTTTTGTTGGAATATAGTTGCTTTACAATGTTGTGTTAGTTTCCACTGTACGAAGTGAATCAGTTATATATATGTACATATTTGTCCTCCGTTTTGGATTTCCTTTCCATTCAGGTCACCCTCTGGGAACCCCAGATTTACACAGATAGTTCCCCAGTCACTGGTAGTACATCTCTATGTTGTAGTTTAAAAGACTTTTGTCTTCTGAAAGTCTGAGTCAAATCAGGTGGGAACTGAAGCTACAGTTCTGAGGCTTGAACACAAAGAGGTAAGTACTGATGACAGTCATTCTACTCGTTCATTTCCCAAAGCTGTTGCCATTCCAACAGTGTTACTACTTGGCCCACTCATTGTTATATTTATCTATTTATTTTTGGCTGTATAGCACAGTGTGTAGGATCTTAGTTCCCTGACCCAGGATTGAACCTGAGCCCTGGCAGTGAAAGCTCTGAGTCCTAAGTGCTGGACTCGCAGGGAATCCCCATCTTTATTATTATTATTTTTTTTGCAGATAAAATCAGTCCACTTTATAGGCTGATACAGAATAAGTTATCACATACTATTAGTTCAATTTATTGTCAAACATCATTTTATTGCTTCTGTTTTTTAAAATTGTATGTTAAATAAAACTAATAGCTAAATAAAAATTTATTAAAGCTTTCTATAAGATCCTGAACAAAATAGGTGTGTTAGCATTCATACTGATTGGGTAATTAATAGGTAAAGAAGAACTAAGATATATATTAATTGTTTTAATGAAGGGCAGAGAGAAATTGTCAGATTAGGTAAAGACCAATTAGGAAATCTGGGTGATTGATAAAGAGTGAGCAGTATCTGTCATACCCTTGCTCAAGAAAAGAAGGTATTTTCTTGACTATTCAGTCCCTTTCAAAAACACTTTAAGTTCAGCTGATTAATCTTTGTAGCATTTGCATTGGACGGTTTCAATCTTTCTTCAGAGGTGGTCAAAATGATAACCAGCAGTCAAGTTGTGAACAGCTGAGAGATCAAACATGCTGAAGTCTAACATGTAAGAAAGAAACAAAGACTTGGAAAAAGCAGATATGAATGTTGACATGACTGGTGGCCTAGAAACACCCCAACCTCAGGTAAGAGACAGTACAGGACAGCTACTAAGAGTTGAGTCTGTTGGACAGACTGTCTGGGTTCAAATCTCACTTCCCCCACTTGGTAGCTGACTTTTAACTATTTACTTACCCATCTGAGACCTCAGTTTCCTCACCTATAAAATGGGACTAGTAGCAGTATCTACTTTGTAAGGTTTCTTTACGTAGTGTCAAATATATGTCTAGTGCACAGTACATGTTATTATCATTATTGAATTGTGGAAGACCTAATCAGTACCTTTGCAATCAATCCTCAACACTCTCTTCTGGACCAAATGAAAATCATCTTTAATAGTGGTCTTTATAATATTTTTGTAAATAAAAATCAATCAAAATTTCTTAAATTACCCAATCTAAAGGAAACACATTGTAGCTGTCAACTCTATTCTCTTATTTGGGATCTTGTCTAAGATTTGTAATAGGTACTCCAGATCTGTAGTACTTAATTTATTATCCCTCACTGATGCTGTGTGTAAAGATTTCCCATAGTATGGAGAAGATGTTTCTTGCCACTTGATGGCTGATGGGAAATTAGGCTGATGTATGGAAGAGAGAACTCTGTGTGATTTAGGGAAACAACATAAGGGATTGGGATTAATAGGGATGTGAGTTCCTGTTTTTGCTTTAGCACTAGGTACACTTTGACACTCATCTTGGGAAATGAGAAAGATAGTAATGCTTGCCCCACAGCATTTTGAAGAGTAACAGATTGAGACCAATATTTGGAAAATCTGAGACCCCATGTATGCTCATAACTGATAGTTATTCTAATCTGTGCATTTCTCCTCTACCATTCTGATCCTTGGCCAACATTTTTTTTAAGGAAGAAGGCATACAGGCTCTGATTTTCCATCTATTCTCAGATTAACTTACCTCTTTCAGACTGGAGAGTTTCTTTCTTTCACCTATCCATCCATCCATCCATCCATCCATCTATCCATCCACCCCTCCATCTTTCCATCCAGTCATCCCTCTTGCATTTACTGAGCATTGTGCTGGGTACTGTGCTTAGCCGCTCAGTTGTGTCCAATTCTTTGAGATCCCAGGGACTGTAGCCTGCCAGGTTCCTCTGTCCATGGCGATTCTCCAGGCAAGAATACTGGAGTGGGTTGTCATGTCCTTCTCCAGGAGATCTTCCCAACCCAGGGATTGAACCCAGGTCTCCCGCACTGCAGGTGGATTCTTTACTGTCTGAGCCACCGGGACACCCTTATTGAGCACTAGCCATGTGCTATCACTATTCTATGTACAGAGGTTGCAAACATTATGCTTATGGTTTCTCAAAGACTGCTGAACATGTGGAGGCAGCAGAACTCAACTAGCTTTTTGGGATCTTTAACATCTTCTTGAAACCCAAGAAATGAAGATGTAGAAAAAACTAAAAAAATATTAAGAATTAATTCAGGTGACATACTGTTTTGGACATTTTCCAAGTAGCATAATTATCTAAAATTGAGCTGACATTTATTTTCTAGCTTCCCATGCTTGTTAAAATACTTTTCTTGCTGAAACACTCATAGAGCTAAATTTCATCTAACATCTGGCCATCATATAAATATAGCAATGAAAACATGTCTCGTTGCTTACACATTAGGTATACATTTTAGAAATCCAATTAGTGTTTTTTCTTTCTAAAGTGCATTTTTCCCTTTATTTTCTTTAGCATTTGAGCTAATTTTGGACTCCTAACTGAAACTATATGCATTCAAATATTTTGCACACATCTATACAGTAAAAATCAACTAGATCAAAGTATAGTGCTTTGTAGTATTTCCTAATGATTGAGATATTCTTTAAGTCATTTATTCACTTATACAACAAGCATTTATTGAGAGAAATGTCAAGCCTAGTTCTCAGTGCTGAGAATAAGACATAGTCTCAGCCCTTAAGGAGTTTAAACTCTAGTAGGGGAGACAGAAACCTACACAAACGATTTCACTACAATGTGACAAATGCAATAAGAGGTTCACATCCACCTGGCTCTTTTTTTTTTTTTTTTCCCACCTGGCTCTTAAGGCAGCATTCACCACTCTTCTGATGGGTTGCATGTTACATAAATGACTGTCCACAATCCTTCCTTGCAGGTCTGTAACCTCTCAAAATTGAGAAGTTCCAACCAAGAACCCAAGGGAGTAAACTGATACTCACTGAGGCTACGTTATCCATCTGGGTAGGCAGAATTTGCCAAATGCCCTAAGGCTGGATCGTCTATTTCGCAATACCAGCCTCATTTGAGTCACAGTTGTTTTAAGTCTTCACTCTTTGACTCTCTATAATGATAGCTGATATTCAATGGTCTGTTTTGCACAGATGTGAACATTTAGAATTAAGCCCACAAAAACACGTTTTCACTGTCTATATGAGGACCTACCATACTGTGTACTCTGTAGGCTTTCAAAAATATATTTTATTTTATGGATTCCACCACCATTTCATTTGGCGTTGCTTGTACTCAAATACCTAAACCTCCTGGTCCTTCTAAATGATGCTTCAAGATGAGATGAGCAAAAGCTGTGGATGAATTTTCAAAGTCATCAAACACAATGCTTATCTTTAAAAATATTAAACACTTTATTTGCACAAGCTTAGTAATATGAGATCAACATAATTCATGGAAATCAACCACAGTGCTAACACTTTAATAGATTATTCCAAATATTAGACATTACAGTTTCAATCTCCTTAACATTAGCTCTAACACTGGAATAACATTTCAGTTAATGAATAATTGTGAATATAACCATATGTTCAGCTTATTCTCACCAGTTTATCATGAATTACAATTTTATTGTGATTTGAGTCATAAAAGTGATAAACAATTGTTTATATAGTTTTATAAATTGCATGTTTATTTAATTAATCCTGAAGAGAATCTAGAAATACATTCTGATGGGTTATATAAATTCAGTGTATTTTTTAGCTCTTGGATTTTAACATGCATAGGTAATGCTATAACTGCTTTTAAGTTTAATGTTTATCATACATGTTGCATAACATTTATTTGATTTGTATTTTCATAGGTTATTGTCATTTGCCAAAGTGAGTAGCCACAGTTTTAAAGCCCTGGATTAAATATCTTGCATGTATTTTAGGGAAGAGGGTTTCAAAAGTTACATCTGTTTTGGGGTGATCTGTAAAGTACTACGGAAGCAATGCAAATGTACACAATTTGGGGTAAAGAGAGTGAGTTTTGTTACATTACACTTTCCAGAGAGTAAACACACTTTTCAAATAATTTTGATGCCATCAACATATTGGGAAAGACAGAATGACTTTCAGGTATAAAATAGCCTGAGTTTGCATATTCTATAGTGCTTATGATGAGAATTTGTATCAGCTTTCTCTTGTCTTATTAGTTGGTCTGTTGGGCTCACATTGTCATTCTCAGCTGTCACAAAGGCAATTTATCTGTCAATGGTCACAGCATGTGGGAACAGTGTCAACAGGCTGCAACCGAGAGCTTCATTGGGATCAATTCTAGTATTTGAATGTGCTGTTCTATTTTGGAATTTTTTGGTTCATTATGGAGTTTAAACCAGTACGTGAGTGGCCTGGTTTCATGGTCTGAGAAGAATATTCTGTGCTATCTGGAATCAGACCTCTAATAATGAGCTTAATTTTGCTATGTGCTGTGTGCTGTGCCTAGTCACTCAGTTGTGTCCGACTCTGCAACCCCAGGGACTGTAGCCCACCAGGCTCCTCTGTCCATGGGATTCTCCAAGCAAGAATACTGGAGTGGGTTGCCATGCCCTCCTCCAGGGGATCTTCCCAGCCCAGGGATCGAACCCAGGCCTTCTGCAATGCAGTGGATTCTTTACCATCTGAGCCACCAGGGAACCATGTTAGCAAAATATTTCTAATCTTGTAAAATCTTTAAGACTGAGCCAGCACCTACCAACTACATCAGGAAAAGGATCAAAAGAGGGAAAGTATAAGAATATATGAAAAACATTAAATGGCAGAAATGAAGTGTAGGAATCTTACATTTAAGCAACTATTTAGATACCAGAAAATACTTCCTTCCAGTATAAAAGTTGAGAACTCTTTGAAGAAAATGTCATCTTCTACAATGAAAACATACTTTCAAACTCTGGACTCGCAATTTTAAAGAAAGCCCTGAAAACTTAAACAATAACTCTTACCCTTTGTACTCCTTTGACAAACTATATACATTTGCAATGTAGGGACCACCTTACAATTGGGGGGGGGGGTGCTTGTTGTACTTTTCCTTAGGGAAGAGGCGACTGGCATCGTTTCCTGGCTGGGTATAATTCATTTATGTCCTTCCAGTTTTTTCTCTCTGATCTCTTTTCTGTGTATCTGTCAGCAGCACTCTCCTGGGAGCAGCACGATGCACTTCATTAATAAGAAGGGATTAAAGGAAAAAGCCCCAGTCTCTTAATACACTTGGATAATTTGGTGTCATCCACAAGGCAAAAGACCCCTGCTGCATAGATGTCATTAGAAAGGTACAATTTCATTACTTTTTACTGGTAGAGCCTTGAGTGAAATACAAAATATGTTGTCTCATATGCGGGGAAAGGAAAGTGCAAAAGCTTTCATTTGCTGCATGCCCCTAAAATAGTAGAAGGCAAAAATATATTCTATGGTTTTTACATTTATATGGCCTTCTCTTAGTAGTCCTTGAACTCATGCTTCTATTAAATATTGAACAAAATAAAGATGAAAAGAAAATTATATCCTTAAATCACAAATGACATGTATATATATATTTTCTCAACTAACACACTTGTTTTAAATACCTACTATCTGCCAGGTACTCTGCTTGTTGCTGGAAAACAGATGACCAAAATATGAAGGTTTTTTTTTTCCAGTGATAACTTATCAAATGCTCTAACTGGAAGTAAGTGTAAAATTGACTGTATAAGAAGTAAACCATATGGCTGAATAAAAATGCTCCTATACCAGTAAACTTTAAGTGTATTCAAAAAATGTTTCCTTTTTTCCCTTGATGTGCATTAGTTGCTCAGTTGTGTCCAACTCTTTGCGACCCCATGGACTGTAGCCAGTCAGGCTCCTCTGTCCATGGAATTCTCCAGGCCAGAATACTGGGGTGGGTTGCCATTCTCTTCTCCAAGGGATCTTCCTGACCCAGGGATCAAACCTGTGTCTCCCGCATTGCAAGCAGATTCTTGATCATCTGAGCCACCAGGGAAGACCCTTTCCTGTGCTAACCTAACTTATTTTTGAACTGGCATGTTTGTCTGTGGTTGATGGCATTATCTCTTGAGCTAAACCACCCCCAGTTTTAAGCCTTTAATGATATATTGAGCAAGCACTTGAAAAGGTGGGCATAAACCATCCTTAGAAATACACCCTAGTTCCTATAGAAGCTGTCCTAAGCAGGAAGCAGTGTGCCTCAGTGATGGAGGGTATGGATGGCCACCAAAGGGACCTGGGATTTAGGCACCTGCCAAAAAGATGACAATGGGACTTCTGGGGACTCCTCTGGTGTGATGTCTCTCTTGGAAACTTACGCATTCCTTTCCTAGCACCAAAGAGAATCAGATTTAATAGTGGTCCACTATCTCACTGCAACAGACACACAACTGCCATTAACACTGAAAAGTGACACGCAGTTGGAACTGTGCGTGGGAGAAGAAAGCCCTTGATTATCAGCTATTTATAAGCCACTCTTTGCAGTGACAGTTTTTTTGCTTTACTATTAGCTTTTGTTCAGTGAAATCGACTTTTGCAGCTCTGTGTCTAAAACAAAGGCTAGAACAGACTGGGGTTTCGATGACAGCAACTGGCATTTCTAGAGACAATTTTACCGACATAAGCCAAAGCGTACGGAAAAAAAAAAACAAAACAAAACAAGTTATTTTGACAAACAAATGAGTCAATAATGAAAATACTTAAAAACCACATTGGGTTACATACAATATCTCTACAAATGAAAGATTGTCATCTAGTCAGCTTGGAATACAGAGGATTTTGATGTTCTCACCCTTTTATTTTGCAGTCTTGTTGTTCCTTGACCCTCGTGCATTTTAGTTCATTAAAATATCATTACATGTACAGTGAAGATGAACAACAAATGCACAATGAAGATTATCAATAAATGTCATGAGAAGTGGGAGGGTAGCAGCGATTGGGGCTGGCAGGACCAGTGTGTACACCTTCTAGAACGAGCAAAGCTTAATAATTAACAAAAACTCAGAACTCAACTAGTTGTGTTCTTGTTATCAAAAATATGTCTCAGCTAATGTTTAAGTACAGTTAACCAAAATTACAAACAAACAAAACCCCCAGTTTTGCCAATAAATTAAAAAAGAATAAGCAAATGGTTAAGTGGTTAAAAGTTTAGATTGTTAACCTCTTGTGGTGTCTTTGAGGATGTGCACTGAAAACAGATCAACTATCTGAAACCATGAGACAGATTGCCTTTTTCCATATGATTTTTGTATGATGGTACGTTTCCACCCACCCCCATACGATCTTTCAGGTCTGTTTGTCCTGAGTCTCAATAGGTGCCTTATGATGTGGATGTTTTATTAGGTGAATAAACATAAAAAATTTATGAACATTATTCAAATTTCTGGGCTTTAGGTCCATATTTACCCTAGAGACAGTGAGGAGGAGGAAGAAATATTATGAGCTGAAGTTTGGGTTGAAAGTTGGGTATTTGAAACATAAATGAAAACAACTCATTAGCAATGACTCATTAATATTCATTTGCCGAGGTAGTTTAAGCATAAGGGATTGCGTGTAAAAGAGTTTGTTATATTTTCTTTCTTGAACGTGCAAGACTCTGTGACATACTCTGTATTTTGCCATTGACAAACTTGATTTAAAAGAATATTCAGATGAGGATTGACAATACCAGCTACAAGGAAGAGGAAATAAGCTGATAGGTTATGTCTGTGTGATAGATATGTCAGGCAAGCCTTAACAAAATCTGATAGCATTTTAAATTGATTATCAATGAATGTCAAATAGATAAATTAGATACACATTTGCTTTCGGGATACTTCAAAAAAAAAAAGATTTTTTTCTTGTTTTAGATTTGAAATTCATGATATGTTTCTTCCAGCCCTCCTTGGTAAATAATGAAATATTTACTGTCTAGACTGAGTAATATGACATGAAACGACAAACCTGCACATGTCTAATTTATAACAAATCTGTTTCCTTAATGGGTGGAAGGAAATCTGAGGCCAGTTCTAAGGGCTCTTGTCTGCTTTCAGTGCTGTCTCCTAGTCATACTGAAGACAACACCTCTCCAGATGGGTCCTTCCCTTTCTTCTCCTCACCCCGGTCAATGTCGATCACGTGTACCACTCCGGGTTTTAGAATCAAGTCGTCGGTCTCTACCTGACTCCTGTTGTCTTCCACCTCCATGTAGCTCCCTTTTGTTTGCTGGGCAGCTTTGCTGAAGGCTTCTTTAAATCGACGTTTGAGCTCAACATCTGGACAGAAGACATACTCATAAAGGCCACCAGCGAGGACAGCTCCTATGATTGGTCCAACCCAATATATCTGGGAGAAAGATGGAAGAGTTATAGAGTATAAGTAGAGTAAAACTAGTTCTCTGAACAATGCGTGAATATAGAACTTTGGATTTAAATTGAGAGCAAATATGGCATGCATAAAAAGACCACTGGAAACAAAATAAGAAAACACATTAAATCTACATCTGAGATCCATGTATTACTAAATAACATTTTGAACAGAAAATAAGAAGACTGTTTCCTCTTCTCTTTTCCTGCTTTCATTATGTTCTTTTCATTTTCTGATAATCCTGAAAGATAGGTCCTCTTTGATGGTACTTTAAATTAAAAAGACACTAAAGCTTATTAAACTAAAATAGAGAAAAAATTTTCTGGAGAGTATCAATACTTGTTTTCTTAATATTGCCATCTTATATTGGTTTTCTGCATAATCACAATCATAGTACAGATTGTAACCACTTGGGGCTTTAATTATTCAGTATAGCATGATAAATGGAATCTGAGGTCTACTACTTAGCAATTTTGTGACTGCTCGCATCCACTACATAACTTCATGAACACTTAATTCCATCAGCTGAAAAACAGGAATAATAATAATACACACCTCACTGTTGTCAGGATTAAATTGAAATAATACTTGTAAAGTACTTAAGAGTTCCGGTTTCATAGTAACTTGCTCCTTTCCATGTTTCCTAGACAATTTAAAGATGTATGGGACTAGGCTGGCTATAAGTCACTTTCCTTATGTTACGTGTTTTTTTCTCTGAAATTTGGTGATTTGTTTTAAGAGAAGACCTCAAGGTTTGTCCATTAATCTTCTTGCAGAGTGCTTTCATCCTCATGGTTCTTATACTGATGACTTGGTGGAAAAATCTGTGCTGAGTTTATGGATGATGGTGAGTAGAGGACTTGCCATCCCATAGGATTTTAATTCAATAACTAGAAGTTTCTATCATATTAGTTATGTGTCTAGGATAAACTAAGTTTTGAAATTGGATAAACTCTAACACCTGCCTTAGAGTACATGTAGACTACAGGATCTCAGACAGTAAAAATCTGCCTACAATGCAAGAGACCTGGGTTCATCTCTGGCTCGGGAAGGTTCCCTGGAGAAGGGAATGGCTACCCATTTCAGTATTCTTGCCTGGAGAATTCCATGACAGAGGAGCTCGGTAGGTAGGTGACAGTCCATGGGGTTGCAAAGAATCAGACAAGACTGAGCAATTAAGACTTTCACTTTCAGATTGTAGAATATTAGACATTCATTCAACAGATGGACTTGAACAACAGTTATTGTTGTTGTTGTTCAGTCACTAAGTTCTGTCCAACTCTTTGTGACCCCATGGACTGCAGCATGCCAAACACTGTTTATTGAATACTTTCTCTGGGCTGGCTATATTCAGTACTTAACTTGTATTAGCTCATTTTATTCTAACTGATCTCTGAGATAGATATTATTATTATTATCCCATTTTATTGGTAAGAAAATGGATATGCAGAGAGGGTGAGAAGCTTGCTTAAAAATTTATGCTTAACAAGTGGTTGAGCTGGGATTTCAGGTCTGTCTGATTTCAAAGCTCTCTTTTGAACCATTATGCTGTTTTCATTATACTCGCTAATGGTAAAGAACCCACCTGCCAACGCAGGAGACATAAGAGACAGGGGTTTGATCCCTGGGTCAGGAGGATGCCCTGGAGAAAGGAATGGAAACCCACTCCAGTATTCTTCCCTGGAGAAGCCCATGGACAGAGAAGCCTGGTGGGCTACAGTCAATGGGATCATGAAGAGTTGGACACGACTGAAGTGCTTAGTGCGCACACACACACATGCTACACTTCTCTCACTTGAAAAAAAAAATCAGATGAATGCTTTTTGGTTAAAACACTCTCTAGAAATTAAATTCACTTAGCACCCTCATTGCAAAGTCTAAAGAAAATTCAAACTTAAGCTGAAGCGGAACACACATACTTTACAGGGAAATTGTTGACAAAGTGGCTCCAAGAACCAAGTTTCTTATCTTGAACATGAAAGAAACCATGTCAGAGTTTACCTTCTTGATGCCCTTTCAAAGGGGAAATGAGAGCCCTCCTCTAAATGTCTTTGTGCTATGTTCCTTTGGTAAGATCTCTTTTGGTATGCTCTGTTCCATAAGCTACAAATTTCGCAAGACAGACAAAGGACTGCTAAATAATTACAATTCCCTCAAAACACTTATTCAGAAGACATCTGGCTGCATGCTGTCAAAAAAAATCTCAGTTTCAAGTTGCTATTACCAAAGTTATAATGCCCCTTAACTTTTAAAATTCATAAAGATAAAGAATTTTTACTGCTAAAAATCCAGAAAATTAGACTAAAAAATATAATTACACCACACACAAAATTCATCATGAATATCTTGCTATTTTCATCTATTGGTCTACCTATTTACAGATATACTTTAAATTAATTGTTAATTTTACACAACCTTTGTTACAAAATGGACATTAGTTTTCAGTAGGATTAAGTGTTATAAAATAGCAACAAGGGGAACCTTAGATTCAATCAACAAGCTAAGGATTTTTTTTTGGCACTCAAATTTTAACTAGTGTATCACAACTCAAGTTATTAATAAAAACATGTTTTCATCTACATTTTAAAGTCCTCATGGATTAAAAGTTTTCATTTTTTAAATTTTAAATAGAAAAATTGTTTAAATGTATAAGTTGAACTAAAAGTTGTACTTTTATCATAAGATCTATATACTGCGTTCAGTTGCTCAGTTGTGCCCAACTCTTTGTGACCCCATGACACCAGGCTCCTCTGTCCATAAAATTTTCTAGGCAAGAATACTGGAGTGGGTTGCCATTTCCTCTTCTAGGGGATCTTCTTGACCCAGGGATCAAACCGGTGTCTCTTGCATCTCCCGAATTGGCAGGTGGGTTACCACTAGTGCCACCTGGGAAGCCCTGAGATCTATATACTGCATTTCCATGCCTGTTAATGTGGTAAGTCCTTAGAGACATACATGGGAATTTCAGTGGCAAAATGACCAATTGCATGGATAGCATTGCTGACTAAACTTTTTCATGGCTGGGTCCAAATCCTTGCTTTTGATCACTGATGTTCATGCTTTTATTTAATGGGATAGATTACTCGTGAAGACTTGCGACACTTTTCTTAGAAGTGAATGCACATAGCAGTGTGGCAGTTTCTCCTCATTTGCAACATAAATCACGGATGCATGCATGTGACTGTGTCAGTAACCCCTGTATGCATGACGTTAAAACATAAGTGACATCTATCACAGAAAAGAATCTGAAAAGAATATATGTATACATTCATATATCTGTATGTATAATGAAATCACTTTGCTGCACACCTGAAACTAACATGGAATTGTATATCAACTATACTGCAATAAAACAAATTAGTTAACAAACATTTTCTTCCATTCATGAATTAAAAATAAAAGGTGTAAAAGAGCATTCACAACATATACATGAAAATAAAAGTTAGCCCCATTTGAAGCTGGCTGATATACACCTATTTTTATTGGTTGTGGTCAGTACGTAAAAGGTCTTCAGAACTGCCACATTATTCATTTAAGGGATTTAAATTTCTTTTTGGTAAGAAACAATTGAAAAGAAATTGTGGTATTAAAAATGCATACCGCCGCTCTCTAGAAGCACTGCCCCTACATTAATAAGTAGGGTAGGCATGAGGTGTGAGAAGTGTGTCTTTTCTGAAAGTCATTTATTTTTCCAGCTATGGTTATGGTGATAATAGCATAAGCACTGGCACTATCTATTCCTCAGCATCTGCAGTTCAAATGCTTCCAACTCCTATACTATTAATTGGGTTCATGCTTTTGTAAACAAAAAGGGTAAATATTTTTGCTATGTGCTTTTAAGCATTTCTCTTTTTCTTCTTTTTATTGTTTTGCAAGCATATTACGTGTCATTGCTGGGAAGGGTTTACTTTCAATTATTTAAACACCATATTCACTTCACCACCCTGATTTTAATTTGTTACAGACAGGCAACCTCCATATATAATATATTCTGCCAAAGTCTGTCAGAATACAGTGTGCAGAGCAGTGCTTAAAAAAAAAGACTATCACTAAAGGCTCAAAACAGATATGAAATGTTTTACAGCAGATAAAATCTGTCCTAGTTTGTCCCTAGTCTTTATGAAAGATGTAATAAAGTGATGGTGGGGGTGTTAAAATTGGGTGAAAGAGAAACTAGTGAGCAAAATAACAGGAAAAAGCTCTATGGCTAATTGTCCTCAACTGTAGGAAAATAGGAACAATGAACATGGTGGTTACCCAGTGGTTTTCCCAATTTCCCATGATAACTGCAGGTCCAAAGGATCGGGCGGGGTTCATGCTGGCACCAGTGTAATTGATCTACAGGGAGAAAGAACACAACTTCAGACATTGCTGAAACAGGGCTACTAACAGGTAGCCTTCATTGCATTATGTCACTGTTGGCCAGATCAGTTAGAGGAAGGTTAGCAGCCTTAGCAACATTCTCATCACAAAGTTAGCAAAACAAAAACCTAAAATGGACAGACAAGGCTGGATACTAAAGAACTACTGCTGTGAAACACAACATCTTCAGGCCAGCTGTAGGGTGAGGCTAAACAACGTGGATCCGTTATTTAAAGGAACTTGGAAACTTACTGCAAATAAATGTCCAATTGCAACAGAGATGCCAATGGCTAAAGCTATGGAACCGGTGACATCAGTACGTTTGGAATCACAGCTGGCAAAAATAGTAAACACCAACTGAAATGTGATTATCAACTCCACCAGGAGACCGTGTCCAGCGCTAAGATTTCCGTGAACCTGGAAACAGAAAAATACTCCATCTGAATCGACAAGAGAACCTTTTCTGTGATAACATATCATTGTGAAAGGCACATTTTATTCCTATAAAAACTGATAGTAGTTTGAGTCTTCTATTCCACCCCTGATTGAGACATGCATTCCTCACCCCCCACCCCAGCCAAAAAGAAATACTCATGTTGGGCCAGCACAGATAATTAATTACTCTTACAATGACCAAGTGGGCGTTTGTGCTGAATATTCTTTTCTACAAAGAAAGCAAAATATGCTACTGCTGCACTTAACTTATAAAAGAGTTTCTTGAGAGTCTTGTAATTTTATAAGGCAATGATTAAATTCATTAATTAGGTTTAAATTAATTAATATATATTTCAATTAAAATTTAAACTGTGTGGTTTTTTAATCAACCCTTGTGCTGAGCTAACAAATGATATACTTAATCAGCTAAGAACAAAACCAGGATCAAATGCCAATTTATTTTTTAAAGTGTGACCCTTGATGTTTTAAACCTCACATACATGGCAAAAAACAAAACTGTTCCTTCTGCTAGTGAACCAATAAATAATTGTAATAAAAATGGCTTTTGTTACATATATAGTCAATGCAGTCACTGGGATGGAGAGAAAGAGGATAAAAAAGAACCCAACATAATTTTTGTGCTGCCCAGACTTAGTGCTATTCAAGTCACTCAACAGCAAATAATGACTTTATATGATATATTCAATGTGGCTAGAATCAGTTTGCACCCCTAGCAAGAGTTATCAGACAACCCCTGGGAATAAATTAGCAATTTTAGGAAAGACTCTTAGGTCAGCAGGGTGTCATTTAGCACTCCATATAAGCTGCCTGGAGTCCGAGACTGAAAACAACAGCTAAAGATGGTACCGTGGTGACTCCGAGGCCCCCCACCACACTGGGAGGCGTGACCAGGTAGAGAATTCCGGCTCCAATGATGGCGCCCAGGCACTGAGCTGCAATGTAGAAGACAGACTTGGCGATGCTAATCCTCCTGGTGCACACCATGGCCACCGTCACAGCAGGATTGATGTGGCCACCACTGATGTGGCCAAAGCACTGGACCATAGTCGCGATGCTGAGTCCAAAGCAGAGGGAGATGAGAACCATGTCGACAGGTAATGGCTTTTCTGCTCCACCCCAGTTGATGGTGGATCCCAGGCTGAGTAGGACAAAAATGAGCATGGCCAGAAATTCTGCGGTGACTGCCTTCCAGAAAGTTTGTGTCCAGACTCCTTTGAAGGCCACCATGATACTCTCTCTTGTACACAAAGGTCCACACTTACTGAAAAGAAAAGCAAAATTGGCATCAGAAGCTACCGAATCAGAGTCTCCTTGAAATGAAGATGGCCGGGCCCTCGGGCTTCCAGGTGGCTCAGTGGTAAAGAATTTGCCTGCCAATGCAGGAGACGTGGATTTGATCCCTGGGTTACGATGATCCTCTGGAGAGGGAAATGGCAACCCACTCCAGTGTTCTTGCCTGGAAAATCCCATGGACAGAGGAGCCTGGCAGGTTACAGCCATGGGGTCTCAAAGAGTCTGACAACTGAGCCATCAAATAGCAGTAGCAGGTTCTCAGTCTCGCCCCATTGTGGGGCGCCTCCCACCAAAGTTTATTTGCATATAAAGCCTCCCTGAAGGTCATCTGCATACAAAGAAAGGATGCTTCTGGAAAATCTCCTTAATTACTTAATTATCTCCTTAATTAATAATCAGGAGATTCTCATTCTGATCCCCTTTGATTTAATATCCAAAGATCATCCAGTTTCACTGAAAAATTACCTGAATTGTCCTAGAAAGGAAAATGTCTGGATGAAGTTCCTTAAAGAATTAAGAATAAAGTATATTTACCTTGTAGTTAATTCCCTCAGAGCAAGTTTTGACGTTTTCAATGTACTTTTTACATGTCATTTCTATTTGGAACCTATGGCCATAAGAAAGAGAGATCTTTTCCAGTTTTGCACTTTCTGGTTCAAATGGCATTCTGGAAATGGATTTTGAGAGCTGACAGTCCCTTCTCTCCTCCAGTGGAGAGTCTGATGAAGGGGTGTTCTGCGAGGAAGCCAGGAAGGCTGTCTTTTGAGAATTTCCTTTGACTGATACGGGCAGTGGGGACTCACACAGCAGAGCTGGGACCCAGGAATGGGACGAGGACGCTGCCGTGCCCTCCCGGCCAGCGTGGGGAGAAGTCTGAGAGCCCGCCTAGTCCGGAAGAGGCAGGTGGGGATGCGTCCAGCGCAGGCCGCAGGGGACCCGGAGCGCCTCTCCGAGGGAGGGGAACGGGCCCCGGCTGGGGCGGCTCCGGGCAGCCCGCCAACCCCCGGGTCCTACTTGGGGGATGGGTTAGAAGTGCATCCTGGCCTATGCAGTACTTCTGCAGGGTTGAGGGACCATCCCTTCTTGGGCTTAACTCCCCATTCCTTGATGTTCACCTCTCTGATAAAACCTCCCAGAGGGATCCTGGAGGCCAGTGCGGGCGGGCAGCGCCCCGGGCACCCTAGCCACCAAATGCAGGGGACAGCGACTTGGGGAGAGGGGCGGGAGGCTGCTGGACGCGGGGAGGGTGGTTAGGGAGACCGTGGGCCTCAAAGCAGGAGGCTCTGGAAAGTGGTTTTTCTCTAGTGTCTTCTTGATGGCCTTTTCTAAATCTGCTGATACCTCTTCTGGGGGAGCTTGCGTGCCTTGAGGGGGTGGGGAGGGTTGGTGGCGAGGGAGGTGAAGGTTGGGGGGGGGGCAGCAAGGCAGCCTTTGGGAAGGAAGACCCTCTCTTCCTCCACTGTTTTCCTGATAATACCTTGGGATCTTCACAGCTGAGAAGGGATGAGCTTTGAGGATATTAATGGCAAAAAAAGACTAGGATTTCTCTTGGGGGGCAATCATCCCAGTGACCCCGTTTTTCAAGATATTTGCCCACCATCCTTGGTCTGTGATGGGGTAGGAGAGAGTGATGGAATGTGGGAAGCAGTTAATGAGATTCATCCCAGGGGACTATGAAAAGGTGATGTGAGAAAGTGGGTTTCCCAGGTGGTGCTAGTGGTAAAGAACCCACCTGCTAATGCAGGAGAGTTGGGTTCCACCCCTGGATTGGGAAGATCCCCTGGAGAAGGGGACAGCAACCCACTCCAGTATTCTTGCCTGGAGAATCCCATGGACAGAGGAACCTGATGGGCTAAGGTCCATGGTGTTGCAAAGAGTCCGAAACGACTGAAGCGACTTAACACGCCCAAAGGCAGGCAAGAAAGCCAGGTATTTTAACAGATTAGAGTTATCCCATTTCTACTGAGCATGGGCCCTTCCCTCCCCCATCGAGTCCCCAGGAGCCGGGTCTTATTGAGCCAGTGGGTGAGAACTGTGCCCACAAGGGCCAGGGGAATGCTGCCTTGACCTTTAGGATCTTGACTCAGCCCCTGGTTTGACGTGGGGCTTTGCTACAGAACTGGAAAGCGAAGCCCATTTTCTGCCCAAGCCTAGGTGGCTCCAGGAGGGGACCAGCCAACCCCGTCTGTCCAGAGCATCCCCTGTCCCAGTGAACAACTCTAAGCAAATCATGCAATTAGGAGAAAGCCCAGCTGGGAGGACATTGACATCACACTCCCTAGAGGAAGAGAAAATAGAGATAAAAACAATGCTTGGAGCCAGGCAGCCAGCGAGGGTGCCCTGGAGGAGAAATGACAAGTATCCCAAAGGGGGAGAAATTCACAAATGGAAGAAAGAAGTTTCAAAAGTGGCTTTAGAACTTACCAGCAGCCCACGGCTGTAGCCAGGATGGCAGAGGGCAAGGTGCTATGTCAGGGGCTGGTCCTCTGTGGCCAGATTTAGTGGGAAAAAAGGGAGAGGCAGGAAGCTAAGGCAGCAAGGTGGGCAGGACTCGGCAGGTCCCATTCAGCAGCCACACAGCGAGCCCAGGGAGAGGCATGCCCTGGACACAGGCCGCCCCCTCCCTGCACCCTCTCCATCACCTTCCCTGCTCATTCTCTGCACCTTCTCCAGAGACCCAGTCTCAGAAGCTCAGTTGCTCTTTCAGCTTCAAACCTTTATCAGCCAGAGAAATAAAAACAACCCCCCTCCAACCCCTGAAGTAAACAAACAGACACCTTGAGCGTGCCTTTAGCTTTCTTTGAAAATCTGAAAAATCTGATCTTTTCCCAGGGCAAAGTGACCAACCCCAGAGGGCTGTGAACCCCAGGGTCCCCTGGCGGCACATACATACCTCTGTCTGGACAAGCGCTCAGCCCAGCTCTTTCACAGCCCCTCTGAGTTATCTATCGTCAATGTTCCCTTCCCTGTTCACACTCCCTGGAAACGCATCAACACCATTTGTTGTGCCTTTTTTCCTTTTGCTCCAGAACAAAGGGGGTTTGTTGATGTGACCGGGTTGTAGAGAGCCCGACAACATTACTTTCTAGCTGAACCCCTAGCCTGATCCACTTCTGGACAGCTGAGCCCCTAGATGAGTGATTTTTCTGATGAAAAATACTAGAGGATAGATTTACCTCCATAGACTCCATAGAGGCATTTTCTTAGGCTTTCAGAGGTCTCCAATATATGAAGGATTTTTGCTGTAAATCATCCCCTTTTTTCTTCTGCCCTCTCTCTGCCTCTCTTATGAGTATGCCCAATACCCAGCCCTGGAAGAACCACCCACCTGCCCTAGAGTTTCCTTCTAGATTCTGCCTGAGCAGCACACGTATCTGTAATAAAAGTGTCCTAAGTTTCATCTTTCATCCGAGCCTCAGCATTGTTCCCTTAAGGCAAAGAAAGACTTACCCCCACCGCCTCGCTGCGGGTCTGTCACTCATGCCTCCCCCGGCCAGAGTGCAGCGCTCACATTGCCAGCCCCGCGGCTCCCAGTGCGCCGGGAGTCAGATTACGGCCACTTGTCTGATTGGGTTTTTGAAGTCTTAGGGGTGGAAAGATTCGGCACCATGTGGCAATCGCCAAGTTATATTTGAACTTGAAATGACTTTCTTTACCTGATCACTGTAGACCCAGGGTATTTCAGGAACACAAAATGCTGGCTCACTTTAGGTTTCTTTAGCTGGTAATCCTTGAAAATGAGGATTTCCCCAAATCTCTATTTGAAATCCTCCCACCACAGGGAACTGCTGAGAAATTTTGTTGTTTTTGTTCTGTGTGCAGTCAAATTTGGGTGACTATTAAGAGCATGGATTTGAATTATCCAGCAGTTGAGATGAACTGAGTAAGATTCAGGCTTTGGTGCATTTGTTTTTGAATGGTGACATAGCCAGTGGGTTCTGTTGCGGAGTTTTTGCTCACAGAAGCAGTTTTTAAAGCAGTGCAGATCACTTCAGGTCCCTTGGAGCCTGTGAAGCACTGATTTGAGTAACAGGATATAAGACTGCTTTAGCGTCTCACCTGACTGTTGTGTTAACAATTGTTGGGTAAGAAGTAGCAAATTTTAAACAGATAAACGTTAAGCGGCACAACATTATTGGGAACTAGCTTGTTGTTGTTCAGTTGTTAAATCATGTCTGACTCTTTGCGACCCCAGGGACTGCAGGATGCCAGGCTCCTCTGTCTTGCATTATCTCCCCAAGTTAGCTCAAATTCATGTCCGTTGATTCGGTGGTGCTATCTAACCATCTCATGCACTGCTGCCTGCTTTTCCTTTTGCCTTCAATCTTTCCCAGCATTGAAGTCTTTTCCAGTGAGTTGGGAACTATAAGTAAATTTAATATCTAGAAACCCAAGGATAGGACTGACTTGACTGCACACCATTCGTGGGGTCCAGTGAAAAAGGACTCTTTGTTGAAAAATTATTAAGAATTTCCAGTTTGCAACAGTATGATATGAAAGAAAGTGTGGGACCCTTCTAAGTGCACAGGTTGTGTGCCAGTAAGGCAGGCCCGACTAAAGAGTTTGGTGAACTCTGGAAGATCTGACAGTTAGTGCCTGCATTTCCATCTCATTAATTTTTTTCTTTCTTTAAATAGACCACAGGTACCTAGAACTGGAATAATCATCATCCTTGATACAGGACACTCTGTCCTGGTACATCCCTGGTACATTTATGGCCCTCTTTTATTTTATAATTATATTAGTTACTTCTTAATAGTATAATGAACATCATACTGGCAACTAGACCTGTGATAATAACTCACTATGGGACCCTCTTTATCCCCATTCTGCTTCTCTACCTACTGTCTCATTTCACATAGGAGCTTCCCACCGCCCCCCCCCCCCCCCCCCCCACCCCCAGAATCGACTGTGGCAACAAAGAAATGCAGGAGAGAGAAAAAGAAAATAGTTATGTTTTCACATCATGGTTACGATTTCTTGTTTTCTTGTCTCCTCTGGATACTTGAGAACTGGGAATGGTTGAAAAGCTCTCATGAGAAAGAGGGATTACAATTTTGAGTGTGAATTTCAGAGGAGCTCTTTATTTCTGTTTCCAGCATTCTCAGATAACAAAGATTGAATTTATATCCTTTAAGAATGTGGCTGCATACTGATGGCTGTTCGGGGGTTTCAGCCTTTGAAAAAACATTCAAGTCAGAACAAACTCTGGTAAGAGGGCAACAGAGAATTTATGGCAATCTGCAAAGAACACTTAAAATATTTCCTGTTCATCCACCTTATTAGGATTGACTAGAATACATTCTTTTTTTTTTTACATAGCTGAGTAATATTCCATTGTATATATGTGCCACAATTTCTGTATCCATTCATCTGTTGATGGACATCTAAGTTGCTTCCATGTCCTAGCTATTGTCAAAAGTGCTTCCATGAACACTGGGGTACAGGTGCCTCTTTGAGTTATGGTTTTCTCAGGGTATATGCCCAGTAGTGGGATTGCTGGGTCATATAACACAATATTATAAAGCAATTATCCTCCAATTAAAAAAATAACAACAACAACAACAACAAAAATTATTTCCTGTTGATTTTTTTTTTAAAGGTGCAAAATGTTCTTTTCTTTTTTTTAAATTTGAAAACTTTGATTTGGACATTGGATCAGAAGTGTTTGTGAGGTCTTTGAGTCCAAGGAACAGTGCTGCAAGGTTTAGGTTCTTCCTTGAGAATGAGGCCTGTAGTACTAGCCACAGAAACCTACCAAATGTGGCATTCTCTAGGGCTTCTGGTCACTAGGGGGGACATTTTTCAGGTCCACACTTTGTAAGTTGCACTCGGCTCATTAGCATTCACTCCATGGCGGTGGCAGTTCCCGGCACCATTTTACAAAGTGCCAACAGAACTTGGTTACCACAGTTTCTCAGACCCTTTCCCTTTCTTCTGGCTGGCTGATCACTGCCCTGGTAGAATGTGTTGACAGTCCAGTTCCTAAGTGATGGCTGTTCCCATCGAGGGAAGGGCCACCCTAATTGGCATCAACTCACACTTATTAGTACTCTCAGCAGAGAGGTTCAGAATTGACTAGGGATTAACCCTTCACTTCCTGGAGGTAGTTTTTCTTTTCAGATATTCTTTATTATCCTTTCTATATTTGAGATGGTAATATTGACCTTCCTGTGATACATTCAGTCTACTTACTTCCCTGGCTTTTCTTTAAACTAGGGATAGAAACTTCCAATAGGATTGTTTATGGCAATGCATGCAGGATACAATAATGAAAGAATTCAGCTGTATTGGACTTATGACCATGCGAAAAGGATGAGGTGGGAGCCCTGGTGAATATAAGTAATAGCCTCTAAGTTGACCTGTTTTGAACTGGCTTAGGACTAGAACCAAAGATTTGAAATCTAAAATTTTTCCCCCCACTGGTAACCTTAAAAAGGCCTAAATTCATTTAAAGATGGAATAAAAATTTATTGATGAAGTTTTCTTGACTTTCTAACCTTTAGGAAAAGGACGGTAACCTGAGACATTGATTTAAAATCAGTCTTATATGTCAAGCAAACTTGTGAGTTTTTAGTTAAATAGCTTTGTGAAGTTGTGGGTCAGTAACATATGAACAAAATGAAGGCAGGGTAAATGAAAATTACAAGTACTTGACAAAAACTAGTGGATGGATGCACATCGCTCCTAATTTTTAATCTACTACATCATGTTGTTATCCTTGGGTGCTGATGTATATCTCTGGGATTTATAGACCCCTGTCCCCACCCTGGCCCTCAGAACTTTTAGTATTCCTTCATGTGTTCAGAGATTGAAGACTAACACAAACATACTAAAAAATGCCAGCAAGGCCTCAGGATCAGACAGGAAGTGTCTCCAGGCTGGCAGGGACAAGACTCAGTAGCAACTCACAAATCTCATCTTTCTTTTCATGAATCTCAGGGATAGGAATCCCCGCAGAGCACTTATGTATCAGTAAGTTCATTAAAAACAAACAAAACAACAGCCGCAGCAGTGGCAACCACAGGCGTAGGCACCACAACATAGGACTTCAAAGAGCTTTGCTGGCTTTTCAAAGAGGTGTTACCTTATTGTTGTTATAGGAACGCAGAGTGGTTGCTGCAAGTATGGCGCACCACCCAAAGAGAAAAATAAAGACAGCAATCAAAAAACACAAAGGAATCAAAGAAAGTTTGACTTGCCTCCCCTTCTCAGTGAGGTGAAACTGACAAAACCTGGGCCTTTGCACCGGTCTGGACCCTTCTGCTCTGGTGCTGCCCCTGCCCCATCGCCCCTTCAGTCCAGGTTTTCCCGTTCATGATAGCCGGTGCTGTTTCCTTGATTCAGGTCCAGGTCGACCCTGCTTTGGCTGGTGAGTTGTACTCTGCTGACATTTAAGGCAGGAATTCCCTGGGAAAATAGTCAAGAGATTCTTCTGGTGCCACTGGCAGGGTTCCAAAAGGTTTAGGGTTCCCCTCTCTAGGCAAACGGGCAGAGAGAAAGGGAGGGATGGAGAGAGGAACAGAAGGACTTTATTGAGTGACTGTGTTTCATCCGAAGCTTGTACAAAAAAGCAGAAAGGTGCTTGGATGACAATGCTTTTCTTATCCCTTATATTTACCCAGCTTCTATGAGAGTTCAGAGTTTAGTTTGGGCGTTTTAAAGGCTGCTCAGACATCCACAGTAGGAAGTCGGTTTTCTCAGAAGAAAGGACTTCGGGATCTAATGGGCTGGACCAGAATGTTTGGAATGGTTAATAATCTGTAAAGTGTAGTCTGTAGTAGCAATTGTTCCAAAATTTAAATTAAATTTGAAGGTTTTAAGAGCCAAAAGAGCATTTTGGCAATTATCACTTTTACAGAGAGATTCAGAATCCTCATGGTTTTAATAGAAAAAGAAAGATAATCCCAGTTTCAAGGAAAGAGCAAAATGCTTAAAATTCAAGGGGCTCTCGCAGGAGGAGTAGACCCAAAAACAAGAAAATTGAAAGAAATGCTTTTAGAATAATACTAGAAACAGAACATTTTCTAAGAAAAGAGAAGAAAAGGTCATAATCTGTGACCATAAAAAATACAATAGACTCAACAGTTTCGTTATTTAAGAATTTTCTCGGATGAATCTTACAATTCAGTTTTCTGTTTCTTTCCTGAATGATCATTCATACTACTCTCTAACCTCTGTGCTTCCTTTTCTCATACAGTCAGAATAAATCTATGTGTGCGGAAATTCACAGGGCCTCTTAGAGGTGTCAAGTCTCACTGATGGTTTCACTGCTGGATAGGAATGTCCAATGCTACCCCGTGTGCCTGTTGTGGGGGACCACGCCATGACCACTCCTTGCAGCTCCTCCCGGGAGCCGCCTGAGGTGACCCTTCCGTCTTCAATCCCTTTCCCTTCTCTCTGCCACATGATTCTCTGTTTCTTCTTTAAGAATTCCTCAATATTTATTCCCTCCAGGAAACCTGCCCTTTGCAGATGTGCTGGGCTCTCATCTCTTGAACTATAGCAACCTGTGAACCTATGTGAAACCCTACAGTCTTTAATAGGCAATGTGTCTGTAGTATTCAGTGGTGTTTTGATGCTAGCTTACCCTCTCTTCTTGGATATGAACAGAAGTTGTGGCCTACATGCTGCGCTGTTCTTAGTTGTTCAGTCGTGTCCGATTCTTTGTGACCCCATGGACGGTAGCCCTCCAGGCTCCTTTGTCCATGGGGATTCTCCAGGCAACAATATTGGGGTGGGCTGCCATGCCCTCCTCCAGGGGATCTCCCCAACCCAGGGACCAAACACAGGTCTCCTGCATTGCAGGCAGATTCTTTACCATCTGAGCCACCAGGGAAGCCCAGGAATAGTGGAGTGGGTAGCCTATCCCTTCTCCAGGGGAACTTCCCGACCCAGGAATTGATCTGGAGTCTCCTGCATTGCAGGTGGATTCTTTGAGCTACCCAGGAAGCCTTGTGGGCTATATATATCGTATTACTTTCTTACAATGATGATGGTTATGATGGATGGACAGTAATGATTTTGGTGATGATACCATTGTGTAGTGGAAGGATAAGGGGTAAGAGCTGCCAGTCTTAACTCTGTCACTTAATTCTTATTGGCTGTAGGCCATGTGATGTCTCTGAGCCTTGGTTCTTCATCTGTGAAATGGAACAAAGCATTTTCTGTCCTCTCTTTTTGTAAAGTTGTTTTAAGTCCAGATGCCCTCCTGACCCATTGTAGTTTTGGACCACCTCATGTGTGCTTGCTTGGGAATTCCATTTAGGAATTTCCCAAATTCCATCACAGAATTGTCCCCATCATCTGTTTACTTGTCTGTAATTGAAATGAGGGCAGAGAACACTCTCAATAATCACAGTAATTAATTAGACTTGGTAATTAATTGCTGTATCCTCAGCCTTTAGTATATCTCCAAGACACTCTTTATTTTTATTTTTTTTTCCATTTATTTTTATTAGTTGGAGGCTAATTACTTTACATCATTACAGTAGTTTTTGTTATACATTGAAATGAATTAGCCATGGATTTACATGTATTCCCCATCCCAGTCCCCCCTCCCACCTCCCTCTCCACCCGATCCCCCTGGGTCTTCCCAGTGCACCAGGCCCGAGCACTTGTCTCATGCACCCAACCTGGGCTGGTTATCTGTTTCGCCCTAGATAATATACATGTTTCAATGCTGTTCTCTTGAAACATCCCACCCTCGCCTTCTCCCAGAGTCCACAAGTCTGTTCTATACATCTGAGTCTCTTTTTCTGTTTTGCATATAGGGTTATCGTTACCATCTTTCTAAAGTCCATATATATGTGTTAGTATACTGTAATGGTCTTTATCTTTCTGGCTTACTTCGCTCTGTATAATGGGCTCCAGTTTCACCCATCTCATTAGAACTGATTCAAATGAATTCTTTTTAATGGCTGAGTAATATTCCATGGTGTATATGTACCACAGCTTCCTCATCCATTCGTCTGCTGATGGGCATCTGGGTTGCTTCCATGTCCTGGCTATGATAAACAGCGCTGCGATGAACATTGGGGTGCACGTGTCTCTTTCAGATCTGGTTTCCTTGGTGTGTATACCCAGAAGTGGGATTGCTGGGTCATATGGCAGTTCTATTTCCAGCTTTTTAAGAAATCTCCACACTGTTTTCCATAGTGGCTGTACTAATTTGCATTCCCACCAACAGTGTAAGAGGGTTCCCTTCTCTCCACACCCTCTCCAGCATTTATTGCTTGTAGACTTTTGGATAGCAGCCATCCTGACTGGCGTATAATGGTACCTCATTGTGGTTTTGATTTGCATTTCTCTGATAATGAGTGATGTTGAGCATCTTTTCATGTGTTTTTTTGCCATCTGTATGTCTTCCTTGGAGAAATGTCTGTTGAGTTCTTTGGCCCATTTTTTGATTGGGTCATTTATTTTTCTGGAGTTGAGCTGAAGGAGTTGCTTGTATATTTTTGAGATTAATCCTTTGTCTGTTGCTTTGTTTGCTATTATTTTCTCCCAATCTGAGGGCTGTCTTTTCACCTTGCTTATAGTTTCCTTTGTTGTGCAAAAGCTTTTAAATTTCATTAGGTCCCATTTGTTTATTTTTGCTTTTATTTCTGAAATTCTGGGATGTGGGTCATAGAGGATCCTGCTGTGATTTATGTCGGAGAGTGTTTTGCCTATGTTCTCCTCTAGGAGTTTGATAGTTTCTGGTCTTACATTTAGATCTTTAATCCATTTTAAGTTTATTTTTGTGTATGGTGTTAGAAAGTGTTCTAGTTTCATTCTTTTACAGGTGGTTGACCAGTTTTCCCAGCACCACTTGTTAAAGAGGTTTTCTCTTTTCCATTGTATATCCTTGCCTCCTTTGTCAAAGATAAGGTGACCATAGGTTCGTGGATTTATCTCTGGGCTTTCTATTCTGTTCCATTGATCTATATTTCTGTCTTTGTGCCAGTACCATACTGTCTTGATGACTGTGGCTTTGTAGTATAGTCTGAAGTCAGGCAGATTGATTCCTCCAGTTCCATTCTTCTTTCTCAGGATTACTTTGGCTATTCGAGGTTTTTTGTATTTCCATACAAATTGTGAAATTATTTGTTCTAGTTCTGTGAAAAATACCGTTGGTAGCTTGATAGGGATTGCATTGAATCTATAGATTACTTTAGGTAGTATAGCCATTTTGAAAATATTGATTCTTCCAATCCATGAACACGGTATATTTCTCCATCTGTTTGTGTCCTCTTTGATTTCTTTCATCAGTGTTTTATAGTTTTCTATGTATAGGTCTTTTGTTCCTTTAGGTAGATATACTCCTAAGTATTTTATTCTTTTTGTTGCGATGGTGAATGGTATTGTTTCCTTAATTTCTCTTTCTGTTTTCTCATTATTAGTGTATAGGAATGCAAGAGATTTCTGTGTGTTAATTTTATATCCTGAAACTTTACTGTATTTGTTGATTAGTTCTAGTAATTTTCTGGTAGAGTCTTTAGGGTTTTCTATGTAGAGGATCATGTCATCTGCAAACAGAGAGAGTTTCACTTCTTCTTTTCCTATCTGGATTCCTTTTACTTCTTTTTCTGCCCTGATTGCTGTGGCCAACACTTCCAAAACTATGTTGAATAGTAGTGGTGAGAGTGGGCACCCTTGTATTATTCCTGATTTCAGGGGAAATGCTTTCAATTTTTCACCATTGAGGGTGATGCTTGCTGTGGGTTTGTCATATATAGCTTTTATTATGTTGAGGTATGTTCCTTCTATTCCTGCTTTCTGGAGAGTTTTAATCATAAATGGATGTTGAATTTTGTCAAAGGCTTTTTCTGCATCTATTGAGATAATCATATGGTTTTTATCTTTCAATTTGTTAATGTGGTGTATTACATTGATTGACTTGCAGATATTAAAGAATCCTTGCATTCCTGGGATAAAGCCCACTTGGTCATGATGTATGATTTTTTTTAATATGTTGTTGGATTCTGTTTGCTAGAATTTTGTTAAGGATTTTTGCATCTATGTTCATCAGCGATATTAGCCTGTAGTTTTCTTTTTTTGTGGCATCTTTGTCCAAGACACTCTTTAAAGACTGAAAATCATTGTGGAATCGGGTAACTTAGAAACAGTACAGTGCTTTGAAATAAAGAGCTAGATAATTGCAAAGTATTAACATCAATGATAAAATTTTATGAACTTTATATGGGCATAGATAATTCCAAGACCACATTTTTTTTTTTAATTGTTCACTGGTTGTTTATATTTTTTTTCTTTTTCTTCATTTTTTAAAATGTGTTGCCCTTCCTGATCCCCCCTTCTGCCTCCCTCTCCATCCCATCCCTCTGGATCTCCCCAGTGCACCAGCCCTGAGCACTTGTCTCATGCATCCAACCTGGGCTGGTGATCTGTTTCACCCTTGATAGTATACTTGTTTCAATGCTGTTCTCTCTGAACATCCCACCCTCGCCTTCTCCCACAGAGTCTAAAAGTCTGTTCTGTACATCTGTGTCTCTTTTTCTGTTTTGCATATAGGGTTATCGTTACCATCTTTTTAAATTCCATAAATATGCGTTAGTATACTGCATTGGTCTTTATCTTTCTGACTTACTTCACTGTGTATAATGGGCTCCAGTTTCATCCATCTCATTAGAAGTGATTCAAATGAATTCTTTTTAATGGCTGAGTAATATTCCATGGTGTATATGTACCACAGCTTCCTTATCCATTTGTCTGCTGATGGGCATCTAGGTTCCAAGACCACATTTTGGAGTTTAAGTCAGAAGTGATATTTTAAAAAGCCTCTATCTTATGGATAAATCCAAAATGTCTCAGTGAATTTTATTAAAAAAAAAGAAGAAACTGCCTTTATGTCATCTGCTCATTAGCTCAGTAACTCTTCAGGGATGATAATGACATTTACGACTCCCGCGTTTCCACCGAGCCTGAGTATTGCTGGAAAAATAATACCACTGGGATTGATCATTTTACAAATTTGTCATTTCCAGTGTAAACTTGGGCTTCCCTGGTGTATCAGTGGTAAAGAATCTGCCTGACAGTGCAGGAGACGTGAGTTTGATTCTTTGTTGGGAAGATCCTCTGGAGAAGGAAATGGCAACCCACTCCAGTATTCTTGCCTGGAGAACCCCATGGACAGGGGAGCCTGGCGGGCTGCAGTCCATGGAGTCACAAAAGAGTTCAACTCAACTTAGCATCTAAACAACACCACCAACAGAGTAAACTTGCTCCTCAATGTCACTCAGCAATCCTATTGGTTCAGAGGCGTTCGTCTCTCATTCTCCTGTCAGGAAAGAGATGAAAATTGTTTGCAACCAGGGACTTTAGCAGAAACAGGAAATGACTCTGGCTTTCTTAAGCAAAGTGGACTTTATTGAAGGGATGGGTGCATGCATGCTAAGTCACTTCAGTTGTGTCTGTCTCCTTTTGACCCCCATGCACCATAGCCTGCTAGGCTCCTCAGTCCATGGATTCTCCAGGTAAGAATACTGGAGTGGGTTACCACTTTCTTCTCCAGGGGATCTTCCCAACCCAGGAATTGAACCCGAGTCTCTTGTGTCTCCTGCACCAGGAAGCAGATTCTTTACTACTGGCGCCACCTGGGAAGCCCAAGGCAGGGTCAAAAGCTAGGGCAACACCTGCACCTCAGCTGCTGGGATGTCTGCTGTCGTGCGTTCTTTTCTTCGTGCATAACTGCCTCAAGGTATAAAGTCCCAGGACCCAGCACTGGATATGAGTCAGGGAGAGAGATGGCTTCTGTAGAGGGAAGAGTCCCCAGGAATGATCCTGCTACCAAGGCCAAACACAGAGAATGAGATGAAATCATGGTGGCAGCTAGCACTTCTATAGATACTCATTTGGGCCTCACTTTTTTTTTTTTTTCTGTGTAAGGTAGGATCTTAGTTCTCCCACCAGGGATCGAACCCATGTCCCCTGTATTGGAAGTGCGGAGTCTTAACCACTGAACCACCAAGGAAGTCCCCGAGCCTCACTTTCTACCATCCCTGACATCTTGTCTGCTTTCTGGTCATGAGACTGTATTAGCCTGTTAGAGTAGCCATAACAAAGATCCACAGACTGGGTTGTTTAAACGACAGACATTTATTTTCTCAGAGGCTAGAAGTCCCTGCCTAGATAATTCAGACTTTGTTCTTTAAAATTCAAGTTTTACTTT
This sequence comes from Odocoileus virginianus, assembly GCF_023699985.2. Lineage (NCBI taxonomy): Eukaryota > Metazoa > Chordata > Mammalia > Artiodactyla > Cervidae > Odocoileus > Odocoileus virginianus. Next base: position 27,866,045 of record NC_069695.1, read on the forward strand.
TTCTATTAAACCTTCCCTGTTCCTACAGTTTTGTCTAGATGCCATTTCTCTTACTTGTCACAGCACCTTCTAAAATAGCTTTGTACTTCTCTGACTTCCAAGCATGTGAATACCAAATACCCTTTACATCCCTCGCTAAGAGATGTAGGTTGCCCCAATAAGAAAGTATGAAAACCAAAGACCTTATAACCAGTACTTGACAAAAGACACTAGGAATTGTGCTTGGGGTTTCCAAATAGGGTTGCATTAGTTATAATTACCGGGCTCAGTGGTAAAGAATCCGCCTGCACTGTAGGAGAAGCAGGAGACTTGGTTTGATCCCTGGGTCGGGAAGGTCCCCTGGAGAAGGAAATGGCAACCCACTCCACTATTCTTGCCTGGGAAATCCCATGAACAGAGAAGCCTGGTGGGCTACAGTCCATGAGGTTGCAAAAGAGTCAGACATGACTTAGTGACTAAACAATAAGTTATAATGACACTGCTGGATAGTTAGTGGCTTACAGCTCTGTCTCTAACTCAAGAAATAAACTCCTTGGGGCAGAGATTATGTGTTAGTTGTTTATGCAACTCTGTAAAATAGAAGATGGTCAATACATTTTGGTTGGTTGGATAAATAAATAAATGAATGAGGAGTTTCCAAAATTGTTTCACACATTTTTCAGTATGTTTATGAAATAAGCAGAGTGTTACTTCTCTAGTTTCAGTCTAAGTTAATGGAGAATTTAAGTGACCCAGAAGGTCAGAAGTAATCAAACCAGATTTGACCTGTTATATATATTATACAAATATATTTTTTAGCTACTATGGGACTGTTGGCTGCTCTTTAAACATATTCATTCTGTCAGGGTACCAGTGTACCTTTTCATTTATTTAAGAGATTTAAATGGAAATTTATGTTTTGATTTTCTTTTGAAATAGAATAGTTTGTGGGAAAATTGGCTAATTTTGGGATCATTTGACAAAGTATTTTAACAAACATAGAATTGTATACTTGTTAACTAGATTATTATTATTGTTTTACTATACAGTTTTTAGATTATTATTTTTTAAAATAACATGTTTATTTCTAATTGGAGTGACTTTTAAAGGAACTTTTAAAAGTTTAGGGAACCAGGAACACACTGACATAATGTACTATGTTACCCATTGATGTCTGAGAGGGATTAGTACAACAGAGTTTTGTAACAAGGACTAAACAGCTTTATAGACATACTCAATGTATAGTTTATAGTTTTGTTGTGATATTTTTCTGGGTACACGTCTTTATCATCACCCAAGGGGGCATATGAAAATCAGTTTATAAACTTTCAGGAGCAATACAATTCTTCTTTATTATTATTACTGCTCATAATCCCATTTTGAAAATGAGAGCTTGTTGAGTAAATGGAAGATCTCTATGATGCCCTGGTAATACCAACATTATTACACCTTCATTAGTGGGTCATGTTGCATACCTCAGAGAATAAGTATGCAGACTTCATACACCCTTCTCACTCTGCACAACATTTTGAGTAGAAAAAGAAAAATGGCCCATGGGTTGTCAGAATATCTCTTTCTATTTGGAAAAAGCTCACCAAAATCAACCCTCCCTCAACCGCAATTACCTACCAGAGACCATTAACTCTACTTTCCCCTGTGTAGCCAAATACCCTTAAAAAGATCATTTCCATTTGTTGTCTCTTTTCTCATGCTTTATCCTTTGCAATCTAGTTTTCTGTCCCTGTCGCTCTCTGTGAACTGCTCTCCTCATGTTCTGGGGTCTCCTCTGTTGTGTGACTCTAGAGGAAATGCTCCCATCCTTACTCCCCTTGATTCTCTGCAGACCTGACCCTGCCCACCACTGTTCTATCATCACAATGTGCCAGGTCTGTGCTAAGTGCTTGATACAAGATGATTTATTTAATCTGGGTGGCATTCTGATGATGGAGCTCTGATTATTATTCCATGTTACAGATTAAAATAAAAACAAAATAACAAGTGCCTGAAGTCATATAGATCACAAGTAGAAGTGCAGAGACTCAAACCCAGGTCTCCATGACCCCAAAGCTACATGTCTCAAGCACCACAATCTATCCCCTTCTAGAAACACCTGCATCTCTTTCCAATGACATCATTCTTCAGGTTTGTTGTTATCAATTGCTCAAACCTTTATTATTTCTGTTGTACCTTCACTATTTTTTTTCCATATTGAAGCCAACTTTTCACTGCATACACACACACACACACACACACACACACACACACAGTTGACCCTTGAACAATGTGGGTTTGAACTGCATAGCTCCACAAACATGGATTTTTTTTCAATAGTAAATATTATAGTTCTACATGATCTAAGGCTGGTTGAATCCATGGATATGGAACTGTGGATCTGGAGGGTGAACTGTAAGTTATATGTCCACTGATTTTCGACTGCTTTGAGAGTGGATGCCCTTAACTCCTGAGTTTTTCAAGGGTCATATGTATTTTCAAGGGTCATTACGTATTTAAGATTAGCTCAGATTTTTGCTCAGAACCAATCTGTGCAACAGTACTATCCATCTGATACACTGGCTAGATTTTTTAAATGTGTATTAACTTTAGTATATAACTTTCAGGAAAGTTCATTCCATGTATCACCTCAAGCCATCTTGCACACCATCAGCATATGTGTGCCACCTCCATTGTGAGGAATTACACTATTTTTGAGAAAAGAGGTAAGGAAGAGAGGATTCAGAAGGAAGTCCTTCCGCCAAGATGGAATGAAAAGAGGAGGAAAATGAAGATTTGTGTGCATCTCAATTGATGGTGGTAAAAAATGGTTGGCCCTTCAGGCCACAGAGGTTGAGGAATGTTTGATAGAGCAGCACAGAAATCATTACAGAATTAATTACTTCGGGATAAAGGATGGTGTTTTTCAAGTGAAAGGCTCGGGCACTACTGTCCTTGGGTATCTATTATGCAGATCAGAGAGCGATTGAAGCGGCAGTGGTATTGTCTTCAGACCCTGCCAGTGGGGCCCTGCCCTGGACCCCTGATTTAGAAGGCTCTGCCCCAACTCTGAGTGCATTGTCTTCTGTACAAAAAGCTTCTCTAGCCCACAGGGTCCATGACTGGGACTCTGGGATTCTCTGCTCTCAGGGTTTGGGCTGGCCTCTGGCATCACTCCCTTGACCTGGATGCCACTGCTGATGTGCACAGCCTTGGTCCCAATCGTGCCCAGTGAGTGGCTGATTGTAGGTATGTGTGTATGGAGCTTGAACAGTGCGGTCCAAACTCATGCATATGATGTTTCTCATGGTATAGTGTGGCACTATGGCTGGGAAGATTAAGGGGGACCCTGTCATGCAACTACTGGGTGTAGACTTGATTACCCCAGAGGCAAAGAACTGACCCAAGGAGAGAGAAGTGATTCCCAGAGAACAGGAGCATCAGTCCAAAGGGAACATGTACTGCAAATTCCACCATGAGCACCTTTGTTTATCAGTCTCTGGAAGGAAGAGAATTAGCTGGCATTGTGCCAAGCATCATAATGCAGACTTTACTTAAAGTGGGAACTTGTCTACTTAAAAAAGACCGAGAGATGGAGTGTTACATACAATTAGTACCAAGACAAGATTCATGGAGGTCACCATCATGACCATTTTGATACAGAATCAATTGAAACATGGTAAGTAGGACATGGAACAACAGCAGAAGTAGTGGAAACAGGGTGACAAAAGGGGCCTGAATGGGATGAACCCAGAAAATCTTCCCTTACCTGCGTCTGGCTAAGATTTTCTCCAATTCTTCAGAAGAAAGAAAATAGAAGTTCATGTAGAAACTATACTAAATATTGTTGCTTTTTGTTTCAATCAGATACATATATATTGAACAAACTCTATCTTTCAGGTATTTTGCAAGGTGCCGATGTACATAAAATAGTATGAAAATCAGTTCCTGAGGGAACTGAGTGGGAGAAGAGACTTCAGGTGGAAAAGACTTAAGATAGCAAAGATCTGGATTAATTTGTCTAGGAAATTTACTAGGGAAGGGAAATGAGGTAAACAATAAGCTTTGGGTCGCTTGGGAGTGCATTATAAGTTAGGATGAATTTGTAGGGAGGCCAGCAAGATTCTATGATTTTCTTTAGTAAAGTGATCTGCTGTCAGGGAAGGAGGTGGTTATGTCAAGTTTGGCACAGTGATAGCTTAAAAAAAAAATCCAGTGTTCAGTGAGAACAGCAGTGAAGAGGCTGCTATGCCACCTGGGCTAACTATCATCATCACAATCACTTTTTTTTTTAAACTATATAATACTTCCTGTTCTTAAGCTTTATTTTGTTCTATTTTTTATTTTTTAAATTAAAAAAAAAAAAAACTTTTTTGGCAGCGTGGCATGTGGAATCTTAGTTCCCTAGTCAGGGATCAAACCCATGCCCCCTGTCTTGGAAGAGCAGGGTATTAACCACTGTTAAGTCTTTACCTGCATTATTTCTGGACTGTGTAGAAGTTATGTGACCACAAGACGGTTAGTAAGCTGGGAAGAGTGGAACGGCAAAGTGATTCCAGGGCTTGATGAGGATTCCAGAAATTTGTGTCCAGTTGCTTTAACTTACACTGGAGATGAATGGAAATTTCACTGTGAGGAATTTAAAGGTTTGATGATCCCAGAATGAACGCCTGAGATAGAGTATAGTGATCTTCTCTGAGAGACTTCCCTGGTAGCTCAGTGGGTAAAATATCCACCTGGAAAGCAGCAGGAGACTCAGAAGATGTGGGTTTGATCCCCGGGTTGGGAAGATCCCCTGGAGGAGAAAATGGTAACCCACTCCAGTATTCTTGCCTGGAAAATCCCATGGACCACAGAGCTTGGTGGGCTACAGTCCATAGCGTCTCAAAAGAGATGGACACGACTGAAGGGACTGAGCATGCATACATGATCTTCTCTGAAGGTCATTTAAAAATTGAATGCACCATTTTGGCTGTTTTGGAGTATTTTAGATGTGGCCTTGTTTGGAAGTAGGTATAAATAAGAAGGTATAAACAAGTAGTATAAACAAGATGATCATCCCAGATTCCTTCCCATCTCTAGGGATGTGAAATTAAGCTGGTACTTTTTTGTTTTGTTTGGATTTAGGCTTCTACTGATAAAGAAAAAAGCGATTTATTTAGAATAAATATTTAGAATTTATTTAGAATTTATTTACTAGAATTTAATTGAGAAGATAGATTTTCAAACAAAATAGTTTGGCTACCTGTGCTATGGTTGAGAGCTGTAGCTGTCTGTGAAAGTATTTCCTTTATCATGTGGGAAAAAAAAACCCAGTCCAGATCAGGTTCATCTTTCGTTTGGTTAAGATTTGGTAACGTGGCCATATTTGAGGGGAATTTGCTATCCTGTGCAGAAGATCTTAGTTGGCATTGATCATAACTAACTTTCTGACTGTTGTTAGAAAGCACGTGGGAAAGAAGACACAGAGTTGAGCCTACCTGGCTGGTTTGCTTGTTTGTGGCTGTGGAGCAATCCTAATTCAGATATCATGAAAGTCAGCGGATCGTGCAGGCAGAATCATCTGTGAAGTCAATTGTTCATGCACAGCAAAACTTGCTTTCAATTACTGAAATCAATTTTTCCCAATGCCTCAAAGCAGGGACCATTCTGAGGCCTTTGAAAGCAATTCTTCATGTTATTTCTTTGCAGACTGACACATCACTCTGCTTTGTAACCGAAGAGCTGACTTAAAAGAGGTTGGTTTTCTGCTATGGCTAGCTATCTCTGCCCAGGATCCCATGATCCTCTAGACCAGCAGTCCCCAACTTTTTGTCACTCGGAACCGATTTCATGGAAGACAATTTTTTAATGGAGGGCTGGGGAGGGGATAGTTCAGGCAGTAGTGCGAGGGGGATCGGCTATAAATACAGATGAAGCTTCACCCACTTGTCCACTGCTCACCGGCTGCGCAGCACAAATCCTAATAAGCTGGTACCCATCTATGGCCTGGGGACTGAGGACCCCTGCTCTAAACTGTTATGTGTCATATAGTGGAACCTATCCCAAGACAGCTCTATAAATAGATGTGAGTGATTAACACTTAAGTGAATTTATGATTTGAACCAAGGAAATTCTTTCCCCAGTATTGCTGCCCATGTAATTGTGCTGATTCCTTAGTCAGTGACTGCTTGGAAGATTGTAAGAACCAAGCAAATGGCTTTTAAAGAATTTTCATGTTTTACATGTGTAGGTCACCTACTTGAAATCTTATTTCCCGGTTTTAATTGTTTTCTAACTAATGTGTTATGTGTCCATGGATAATCTTGAAACTGTAAGAAAATTATTTTTTTCTCCTAGGGATAAATACTGAGTTCACTGCATTTCTCAGAACACAACATTGATCATTGGTAGCCAATGCTCATCTCTCTAGTCCTCTTGTCTAGGAAGATTAGCTTAATATGGACAGGGGTGTGTGTGTGTATGTGTGTGTGTGTGTGTTTGTGTGAAATAAAAGGGAAATCCACTGTGCTCTATGGCTAGTTTCTAGATAAGTTTTGTCTTGCAAGTGATAGTTTGAAAGTACTTGGAATTCTTGGATTTACTACAGTTTAAAATCTGTATTCAGGCACGTTGCTGTTAATACTGAAACTTTAGTTACAGTCTCAAGTTTGAACTCCAATAAACCCATATCTCAGAGTTTATAAAAGTGTACAAAAGATGCTCTGAAAGATATTTCTTGGCCAACCATGGTGTGAAATGAGAGCTGGAGGTGGGGGAGATAGGGATGGTTGGAAGGAAGGGTTCCAGAGGAGTGTTTCCTGAACACAGGAAGGTCAGCAGGGCTCATGTAAATGATGCCACTTTCTCCTTTTTCACATAATATCCAGAAGCTGTGCTGATTGGTCAGAACTGCTACCTTGGTTTTCAGAGTGTTTAGGGGTATATTTACACTGCCATAGAGAAAAGCTTTCTTGAATGTATAGTATGTGCCTGGTACTGTTATCCCTTCTTAGTTTTTTCTGCTTTCCTTCCACGTGTATTAGCCATTTTTAGCTCCACCCCAGATGAGATCTTATTTTCTACCTGAGCATGAATTGGCCCTGTTTGTTTCCCCAACATGCTAGGAGCTGTTAGGTAAGCTCTTTCTTAAGCAACAGTCATTAAATAAGTATCATTAAATAATCTGTGAGCCACAATTCCTGCTCATGAGTTGAGATGAATACATGTCAAACAATGAATAACATCATCTTTCAAATTATTATTATATGATGGCATAACAGAAGCAAGGTTGTATATTATAGACAATAAGTAAGAAGGATGTATCTGAGTTGATTTGTTATCAGATCAGAATCTGATGATGTGTTAATTGAACACTTTCTTGGTTTATCCATTTGGACTACTTCTACTGAGGAAATAAAAATAGAAAAGATGGGTGGGCTTCATTTTACACTGATACTTTGGAATAGAGAGCCCGGGCCATGTGGCATGCTAAAAATTATGGATGAGCCATTTTTAGATTAATTTGGATGGCTGCGTTAGAGAATCCAAGATCCAACCAATATCTGTCACTATCTTTACAACATATGAGTGACTTTTGTTGAGGTGTGTCATTGCAAACACTGCCTACAAGGCAATTCATGGAGAGGGTTAAAGAGAAGGTACACGTTAAAAAGCTAAGTTGCCCTTGGAGAGAAGTGATGAAGCAATGTTGTGAGGCTTACTGGTCACAGTCCCAAATTTAGGATAAAAAATTCCCCTTTTGTTCAGCATTCGAGTTGGGTATTTGCCCTGCAAGAGAGAGTCAACTGCTGACTTTACTTGAATGTACTTGGAAAGAGAAGGACTTAAACTAGCCATGAACAGAGAAGAAGGCCAGGTTTTCTGGAAACATCGCCAAACACCAACAATTTCTCAGAATTTTCAGAGGCGCCAGAGGAGTGTTTGCATTTCAATGGAAAAAGTTCTGAAGCTCTGAAAACTATTGTCAGTTTAGTTTTGCATTGAAAGGCAAAACCATTACTGTGAATAAGACACAGAAGCACTTGCTAGAGCTTTGTTGAGAATTATAAAGGGGACCTCTGGGAAATTTTAATTGTTCAACCCTTTGCCACAAACCAAGACAAAGAGGACTAAGTCATAATGACAAATAGAAAATAAAAGTACTGTTAGCTTTTACAGAAGTACCCAAAGTTTGGAGTCACCTTCCGCTAGCCTGGGTTAGAAGGAAAGGCAGAAATTTCTAGGTTTAATAAAATGTCATAGCAACAACATTGCAATAATATAATAATACTCCTCATAAGTACATACTCATCATAAGTATTTCATCTTCTCACACCTACAGGTACCTGGTTAGGTAGCTTGGAGATGATTGCATTTATGAGAAATCATTTTTGAGAAAATATAATACTATTTCCAGTTGAAATATGGGAGGGTTTTTAAGTAGACCTATAGTAACAATCAAAAGTAAACAAAACTATTTTATGTCTAATTCTACCTCAACAAGCTTGAAGGTGGCACTGTCCAGTAGAAATATAATGTCAGCCAATAAAATTAAACATTTCTAGTAGCTACAATAAAAAAGTAAAAACAAACAGGTAAACTATAACACTGTATTTTACTTAATCCAATACATGTAAAATATTATCATTGCAATATGAAATCAATATAAAAATTAGTAATGAAACACTACATTTTTTCATTCAGTTTAAATTTTGTATGCATTGAATGCTTACAGTCACTTTCCATTTGGAAGCTAAATTGTCATTGGAAATACAGTTGACCCTTGAACAATTCAGGTCTGAACCACCCAAGTTCATTTATAGACAAGTTTTCTAAAAAATAAAAACCTGTGGTACTGCACGGGCCCAGGTTTGTTGAATTCCCTGATGTGAAACCATGGATACGGAGGGCCTTGAGTATCCATGGACTTTGGTGTCCATGGTGGGTCCTGAAACCAATCTCCAGCAGATACTTAGGGATGACTGTCCTTGACTGGTGTTCAGATGTCTAATACTCATATTTGAAAGAGTAGATGCACAACTATACTTGAAAAATTTCCTGAATCGAGTAACAGTTTTTATTTTAAACTGATTAAAATGAAATAAAATTGAGAAGTCCTTTTCTCAGTTTTACCGGCCCCATCTCAGGTACTCAGTCAGTGACTACTTATTAAATGATGCAGCTCTAAGGAGTTGCTCAGTTTAAAAAAAGTTATCATGCTGTAATTTTATTGTTTCAAATATTAGCTAGTCAAGTGAGCATCTGAAATTGACTTGATATCCTTTTACATAAAAATATTTGGGGGGGGGTGTAATACAAACATTGTATGAGCTTTGACCTATTCTTTGTTTAAGGAATTTGTTTCTCCATTTAATATTAAGTGTGCATATATTGCGAGAAATTTCCAAAACCCTGAGCAAACTTGGCCTGTGGGGCCCAGGGAGCCACGTGGCCATGAGGTGCAGTAGCTGTAAGAGGAAGGTGAGGAGGTAAGGCAGGCTAGAAAGAGGGGCATTTTCCCACCCGTCTCAGGCATGTGAATATTGTCTTTCAGGTAATGTGACATCATCACATCTTTTATGAGTATTACAATAATGCTTCTTTATTATAAAAATTAACAACATTCAGATAAGCCTGAGAAGATTATAGAAGCCATCCATAATTCCACCACCATGAGATAACCTCTGGTAGCAATGAACATACTTCTTGGTAGTTTTATCAATCGGTTTAGACAATGACTATTTTCTAGAGAGTCCAGGGGTACCCAGCCTCTGGGATCTAGTGCCTGGTGATCTGAGGTGGAGCTGATGTAGTAACAGAAATAAAGTGTGCAATAAATGTAATGCACTTGAATGATCCCCAAACCATCCCCTCCACCCTGGTCCATGGAAGAATTGTCTTCCATGAAACTAGACCCAGGTGCCAAAAAGGCTGGGGACCAGTGCTTAGAGTCCCTTTGGAGGTCCTGTCCTGATGGCTCATGGGGAAACTTTGCTCAATCATGAGTTATATCTCTGTCTTGAAAATACTTTCTGTTTTAGTATTCAATATTCTCAGAGTTTAAGCCTCTATCAAGGCTAGTTTAAATAGTTTCTTTTGAATGAGCTAACTCTAGTTAAATACTCAGTCTTCCAGATTTCTGCTCCTTTCCTTCCCCTTTCCAAAGTGACAACTGAGTCTATGAAGCAAGTCACTTACCCTTCTGGCAGTGAGCCTGACGACCTCTGCGGCAGAGGGGCTGTTCGTATCTACTCCTTACTAGTGACTTCAAGATGCCCCCCGTTCATCTGGTTTCTTTTTTTTCTAATTTTACCTTCATTTAATCCTTTATAAAAAAAATTTTTTTTATGGAAGTATAGATTTACAATGTTGTGTTAATTTCTTCTGCATGGAAAAGTGATTCACTTATGCATGTATATACATTTTTTCACATCCCTGTCCATTATGGTTTATCACAGGATGTTGAATACAGTTTCCTTGTTACACAGTAGCCATCTTGTTTCCTGAATCATGTATTGGTACCCATGTTGGAGTGCCTAGTTCTTCCCATTTGTCTCCAATAATAAGTCTGTATTTCCTACTGGTTTCTTCATCTCAATCTGATAGTCCATTTATCCTCTCAGCATTCTTGTGGCCCCCTCTGGATTCCCTCTAGGTGTCACATAGGCTACAATGAGCCAGAAATGCTCCCTCATACATACCTACTGTTTACCTTCCACTGCTGCTTGGCTGCACTGTCACCCATGTCCTGCTGGAGATTGCTAAAAGAAGGGCATTTCCAGGAGACCTATTGCCTCCTCCCAAAGTTCCCAGGTCTAGGTGACTAACTTCTGGCTCATTCCACCTCTCTCTGCTGTTTGCTCCCTTCAGCCTTTGGGCAAGAAAGGGTGGGCTTAGTCCTGTATGTCAGCAGTTCTCAAAGTGTGATTCACAGATCTCTGTGAGTCCTTGAAACCTTTTCCAGGGGCACAGAGGATCAACACGATTTCCATAAAAGTATTGAGAAATGACTTCTGCTTTTCACTGTGTGACGTTTCCACTCATGATGCAAAGCAATGTAGGTAAAACTGCTGGCTCCTTAGCACAATTTGAGGCAATGGCATTGAACTCTATTGGTATCATTGCATTCTTAACATCACACAGTAAATACACATACACAAGCTCAAGAGACAAAGAAAAAATTAAAACAGAGATAACCTGCTAATTTATTTCACTTAGGAACATTCTTGATAAATATATATATATATATATAAAATCTCAACTTTCAATTACACATTTTTGGAATTTTCTCTGTGGCTAACTAGCAAGTACAAATAAAGTATTTCAGATTTATGTTGAAACATGGTGGGTGTTCTGAGAAAACACACTTATGTAATTATTTGAGTTGTGAACTGAATTAGCAGTTTTTTCCCCATGGAACACCATTTTTACTTGAAAGAACAACTGACAAACTCTGAGTAGTCAGAGTTGCGCGTTTTTGGTGGACATTTTCTCAAAAATGAAGTGAGCCTGTGATTTCAAGGAAAGTAATTGGAAGTATTTGCTGCCACTTTGAGCTTTCAGCCAAAAAGTAGAAGTTTAGAAAATGTGTATCACCACCAATGAACTTGACAGCTTCCCAGCACTTCAATATTTTTCTGATGAGATGTGTGATGATGGTGATTTTTGATATTGTACCATGAAATATGTCAATGGTAGGAAAAAAACTACGTAACTCAGCAAACTAATATTCTCAAAGTGATCAGTGCACAATGTTTAAAATCATGCATAGGTTAAAGATTCATTCAGAGTTCAAGATGAATGAATGAAGTCTAACGTAGCAGTGTGAATGTTCATTGATATGGGTTCAAATTCCAAATTGTAGCTAGCATTTAAGGAAGTCTTAACTGTTGAGTTTTCACATAGTATTAAAGAAGAATATCTATGCAAAAGTCATTAAAATACTCCTTATTCTAGATACATACCTATGTGAAGCTGGATTTATTTTCTTGTACATTAACTAAAACAATATACCACAGCAGATCAGAAACAGATAGGAGAATCCAGCTGCCTTCCTTTAAGCCAAACATGAAATAGATTTGCCAAAATATAAAAAACTTCCTACTCATTCTTTTGAAGTTGGAAAGGTTTTTTTTTTTTCCCAATAAAATATGTAGTCTATTTAGTGTGTTAGATTGATTATATCTTAGGCGAATTAATAAATATTTTACAATGCTTTCAGTTTTAATCGCTAATATGGTATCTAAACTTGGGCTACGATAACAAAACATCAGAGACTGAGTGGCTTAAACAACAGACATATATTTCTCACAGCTCTGGAGGCTGGAAGTCCAAGAACAAGGTGGCAGTGTTTGGTAAGCTCTCTCCTCCTGGTTTGCAGATGGGCATCTTCCTGCTGTATACTTACATGACAGAAAGTTCTCACATTACTCTTATCATGAGAGCCCTGCCTCCATGACTTCATCTAACCCTAATCACCTCCCAATGACCTTACTCCAAACACCATCACATTGGAAATTAGGTCTTAGCATAGGCATTTTGGGAGAACACATTCAGTCTACAGCATATGGTTACTATCAATAGATATAATTCACATGGTCTTCTCAAGTGGAGCTAGTGGTAAAGAACCCTCCTACCAATGCAGGAGATATAAGAGGTATGAGTTCAATTCCTGGGTCAGGAAGATCCACTGGAGAAGGAAATGGAAGCCCACTGCATTATTCTTCCCTGGAGAATCCCATGAACAGAGGAGCCTGGAGGGCTACAGTCTATAGGGTCACAAAGAGTCAGACATGACTGAAGCAACTTAGCACACACGCAGTCCACATAAACAAATAACTATCAGTAGTTAAAACAGCAGAAATGATTAGGGTCCTCAGTAATTTTAAAGAATTGTGGAAGTGTTCTGTGATCAGAAATTTGAGAACCTCTCTCTTTGACCCTGTTTTTATTCATTCTGATGCATTTCTGTGATCTAGTCACCAGTCTGGTTTCTTATACTTAGAGCCTGGTTGGGACTTCCCTGGTGGTTCAGATGGTAAAGAATCTGCCTGCAATGTAGGAGACCCAGGTTTGATCCCTGGGTCAAGAAGATCCCCTGGAGAAGGTAATGGCTACCCACGCCAGTATTCCTGCCTGGAGAATTCCATGGACAGAGGAGTCTGGCAGGCTACAGTCCATGGGGTCGCAAAGAGTTGGATACAGCTGACTGTAACACACTTGGGAACCAAAAGAACTTTTAAAAGTCAAATCCTTGTCTTGGCAAAGAGTAGGTTTCAGAAATTCTGCTTTAATAACCAAAAGCTGAATATTGCCTTTGTCTTTCTCTTCCTGTTTGCTTTTCTTCTTTCTGCCAGAGCAGGTCTCATCCTAGGTACCCAGCTCCAGTCCTGACTGTGGACAGGTCCCAGACACAAAAATGTAAGGAAAAAGGATCTGATTGTGTTTCAAAAACATTACCTCAGTAATACCAAAACATACACACAATATTGAAAAACTGAAACCCTACTGTACAGACTCATTGATGATTCACCCTTCTCCTTTGTCATGAGCACATTTTCATATCATGAATATTCTTCAAAAGTGTGATTTGTGGGCTTCCCTGATAGCTCAGTTGGTAAAGAATCTGCCTGCAAGGCAGGAGACCTCAGTTTGATTCCTGGGTCAGGAAGATCCCCTGGAGAAGGGATAGGCTTCCCACTTCAGTATTCTTGGTCTTTCCTTGTGGCTCAGCTGGAAAAGAATCTGCCTGTAATGCAGGAGACCTGGGTTTGATCCCTGGGTTGGAAAGATCCCCTGGAGAAGGGAAAGGCTACCCACTCCAGTATTCATGAATATTCCTCAAAAGTGTGATTTGTGGAGCTTGTATAGTATTCTTCTGTAAGATCAGTTCATTTGTTGTGTCTCCTGCCACTAGCAAGGTTTAGACAGAGGGATGATGTTTATGCTCTAAGAAGGTAACTCTACGGACAATACTGAGACACCCAGGGAAACCTGTCAGAAATCTATAGTCTGCACTTGCTCCCCACGGGTGAAGTATAAATTTAATCACACACAACATTGTCTACAAAACCAAGACTTCTAAAAGAATATAAACAAGAAGGCTCTCCTCTGATACACTTTTGTTTTTTGTTTTCAACATGATAATAGATATTCGTCACCTCTCTCCTTCATTCCCCATGCTCATTCCCCCCTGATCCTCGGCCGACACTTTTCCTTGTTTGGATTTCTTGTCTGGTGTGATGACCCAGATAGGCATCCTTCAGAAATGAGAGACATTTAGTTGCTTTTTGCTTATAGGACTGTTTCTGTTCTCACCAAGCCTGAAAGCACAAAGTAATGTTCTAAGAGTCCACTGGGGTCTAGACTTCCTCCTCCCTGCCTCTAGTGGGCAGTAACGTCTCTAGTTTTTTTTTTTTTTTCCCCATTTATTTTTATTAGTTGGAGGCTAATTACTTTACTAGCAAACAGAATCCAACAACATATTAAAAAAATCATACACCATGACCAAGTGGGCTTTATCCCAGGAATGCAAGGATTCTTTAATATCCGCAAATCAATCAATGTAATACACCACATTAACAAATTGAAAGATAAAAACCATATGATTATCTCAATAGATGCAGAAAAAGCCTTTGACAAAATTCAACATCCATTTATGATTAAAACTCTCCAGAAAGCAGGAATAGAAGGAACATACCTCAACATAATAAAAGCTATATATGACAAACCCACAGCAAGCATCACCCTCAATGGTGAAAAATTGAAAGCATTTCCCCTGAAATCAGGAACAAGACAAGGGTGCCCACTCTCACCACTACTATTCAACATAGTTTTGGAAGTGTTGGCCACAGCAATCAGGGCAGAAAAAGAAGTAAAAGGAATCCAGATAGGAAAAGAAGAAGTGAAACTCTCTCTGTTTGCAGATGACATGATCCTCTACATAGAAAACCCTAAAGACTCTACCAGAAAATTACTAGAGCTAATCAATGAATACAGTAAAGTTGCAGGATATAAAATTAACACACAGAAATCTCTTGCATTCCTATACACTAACAATGAGAAAACAGAAAGAGAAATTAAGGAAACGATACCATTCACCATTGCAACAAAAAGAATAAAATACTTAGGAGTATATCTACCTAAAGAAACAAAAGACCTATACATAGAAAACTATAAAACACTGATGAAAGAAATCAAAGAGGACACAAACAGATGGAGAAATATACCGTGTTCATGGATTGGAAGAATCAATATTGTCAAAATGGCTATACTACCCAAAGCAATCTATAGATTCAATGCAATCCCTATCAAGCTACCAACGGTATTTTTCACAGAACTAGAACAAATAATCTCACAATTTGTATGGAAATACAAGAAACCTCGAATAGCCAAAGTAACTTTGAGAAAGAAGAATGGAACTGGAGGAATCAATCTGCCTGACTTCAGACTATACTACAAAGCCACAGTCATCAAGACAGTATGGTACTGGCACAAAGACAGAAGTATAGATCAATGGAACAGAATAGAAAGCCCAGAGATAAATCCACGAACCTATGGTCACCTTATCTTCGACAAAGGAGGCAAGGATATACAATGGAAAAAAGACAACCTCTTTAACAAGTGGTGCTGGGAAAACTGGTCAACCACCTGTAAAAGAATGAAACTAGAACACTTTCTAACACCATACACAAAAATAAACTCAAAATGGATTAAAGATCTAAATGTAAGACCAGAAACTATAAAACTCCTAGAGGAGAACATAGGCAAAACACTCTCCGACATAAATCACAGCAGGATCCTCTATGACCCACATCCCAGAATTTTAGAAACAAAAGCAAAAATAAACAAATGGGACCTAATGAAACTTAAAAGCTTTTGTACAACAAAGGAAACTATAAGCAAGGTGAAAAGACAGCCCTTAGATTGGGAGAAAATAATAGCAAATGAAGCAACAGACAAAGGATTAATTTCAAAAATATACAAGCAACTCCTCCAGCTCAACTCCAGATCTCTAGTTTTTTATGACATGTGTGCTCAGTCGCTTGGTCATGTCTGACTCTTTGTGAACCCATGGACTGTAGCCTACCAGGCTCCTCTTTTATGGAATTATCCCAGCAAGAATACTGGTAACCATTTCCTCCTCCAGGGATCTTCCCAACCCAGAGATTGAACCCATGTCTCCTGCATTGGCAGGCATATTTTTTATCACTGAGCCACCTGGCAAGCCCAGTTTCTTATGGAATCAGAGTCAAATCCCCTCGCCAGTGGAATGACTCCTTTCTTTGCCTTTCCTCCACAGTGACAGGAGGAGTTCAAAGTGTTCCGAAACTTCATGGGACTTATAATTTCTCCTTACTGAAAATTTCCTCTCTTGGGAACCAGTAAATCAAGCCCAGCGGTCTAAATTTCCAGGAAATGGGAAACACAAATTCTTCAAGTCATTCACTGTGACTAATAGAGAAACAATCCTTTCCCCACCCAGAGCCTCATATTTCAGTTACTGGGACACAGCTCTATCATTCAGTATGTAAGCTGTAGGACCCACCTACAAGGGCAAGGGCAAAAACCCACCTAGACAGGTGCACTTCTCAAGCCAGTGCCTTAGCTGAGTCTCTAACAGGCCATTTCATCTTGACTACTTCTGGGGAAAGCAATACATGGTCAGTCTAGTGGATTTCATGGTGTGCACACACCGTCATACCTCACTTGCCATAAAATGAGTCTCTTGATTGGAGGCAGTGTTGGGTGGGACACATATTGGTAGATCAGTCTTTTTGAGTGCCCTGGATGATAGTGCAGTGATGGCATAAAAGACAAACCTACATTTGGAATAGGTAGGTGGTGCAGGAGCCCCTGGAGACCCAGGATCAATCCCTGGGCCTGGAAGATCCCCTGGAGTAGGAAACGGCAATCCACTACAATATTCTTGCCTAGAAAATTCCATGAACAGAGGAGCCTGATGGGCTATAGTTCATGGGGCCACAAAGAGTTGGATGTGGCTAAGCAACTGAACATAACACACATAGATTCCAGGAGCTCAAATTGTTGCTCCCTCGAGTGGAACAGGTCCAGTACAATCAATGGATAACAAGTAGCTGCCTGGTCTTTGCTGCAAGCAGAGAGGGCCATCAGTAGTGGAAGGAACTAGGTCTATTTGGGTAATAGGGAGTCAGGCTGTGGGACCCATGCATCACCTCCATCCTTGCTATCATGGTCACTCTGCTCCTGGGCCTGTTGTACCAGCATTGAGGAGGCAAAACTGAAAGGCAAACTGATAGCTCTTCTGACCACGTTGTTGTTGAGAGCTTCCCTTGGGGTGAATGCTCCTGAGACAAAGATCTTCATGCATTAATTAGCATTGTTTGTGCTGTTCCCATATATCCACCTATCTTCTCCACACATCTCACTTTCCTTAGTCTTTCAATCTTATTGCTTTTTTTCAGGCCTTCTTTGAACAGAGTTGAGCTACTAGTGGTGTCTTCTTAGACACTCTTGCACGTCTACCTCTCAGGCTTCTACTTCCATGCAAAGTGGGTAACTAAATGTATTTTCTTACACCTTTCTCCTCTGCAAGAATTCCTTCTGCCACCCTCCATAAGAACCACCCCGAGGGGCTACAGTGGGACTTCTGTCTGTTTCTGTCTAAAACAACATGTCACATTAAGCCACCTGTGAACCAGGCGCAGGTTATTTCTTCTTTCAGTTGGTCATGGAGGAAGCCCCTTCAGACCACAGGTGCGAACTGATGGAGGAACACCCATGCAATAGAGACAGGTGGCATGGGAACATAAACCACTGGCTTACCACCCATTTACGTGATGTGATTTACTCACACCTTCTAGATCTGCCAGGCCTGATTAAAAATAGAACATTTCTGTTGTATATTGGATCACTGCTGCACATATCTGACCTTATGACTTTGTGCATCTGATAACACCCCATTTATTTATTTATTTATTTATTTATTTTATTATTTTTTTTATTATTTTTTTTTATTTTTATTAGTTGGAGGCTAATTACTTTACACCATTACAGTAGTTTTTGTTATACATTGAAATGAATTAGCCATGGATTTACATGTATTCCCCATCCCAGTCCCCCCTCCCACCTCCCTCTCCACCTGATCCCTCTGGGTCTTCCCAGTGCACTAGGCCCGAGCACTTGTCTCATGTACCCAACCTGGGCTGATAACACCCCATTTTTGATAGGAAGCTCCAGTTACTGGAGTTCCACAGGGGTCCCATGGCCAGGTAGAGCTTCTATTATTTGCTGATAACTAGTTTCCAAATCGAAAGTAATCTTAAACTGGTGAAGGCATGGATTTGCTGCAGACACTCAAGAGGTATGTGCTACAGTTCTTCTGTTGGGACTTTCCAGAAATTCTCTACAGCATCTTTATCCATGTGGACACTGGGTACCATTAGACACACTGGATCACGTGGCCAAATGGAAGAGCAGCTTTTGCCCAAGCCTGGGGTTGCTTCCAAGTTTTCTCTTGGTCTGAGCCTTAACTGAACTGACAGTCTCCTGGGTGTCTCCCAACATGGGTCATACCAGGGTCCCAAAGTACAGGACTGGCTGCCTCTAGAATCCAAAAAGTCTGTCCATGAACTCAACCTCTTTCTTAATGGTGGGAGATGCAAGGTGCAACCACTTGTCATTTCCATAGATGGAATGCCCCACATCTCTCAGACTGTTATACCCCCCAAACTTTTATTGATGTGGGAGATTCTTAAATTTTCAAGGGGCTTATCTGTTGTACACATGTATCTTCTTTGTGACCCCATGGACTGTAACCTGCCAGGCTCCTCTGTCCATGAGATTTCCCAGGTAAGAAAACTGGAGTGGGTTGCCATTTCCTCCTCCAGGGGATCTTCCCGACCCAGGGATCGAACCTGTATCTCCTGCATTGACAGGATTCAGGTGGATTCTTTATCACTGAGCCACCAGGGAAGCCCAGGACATCGAGAGAACTTGTCATTTCCTGTTCTACCGGGCAAGTTAAGCTGATGTTATCAGTATAAGTGAGCCAATATGATGATTTGCAGAATGCCAAGTTAATCAAAGTCTCTGTGGAGCATACGCCAACAAAAGACAACAGAAATAACATAGCCCTGAAGCAAGACGGTGAATATTCTGTCTCTTCTGTGTGAAGGTGATCTGTGTTTGATCTTTTCTATTGAAGGAGAAGAATGCTTTCCCTAGATCAAAATCCACAAAGCACATGTCAGGGGCAGTGCTGATTTGTTGCAGCAAAGACACCATGTCTGGCCAGCTATCATCTGGTTCAGATTACAGTAGCCTTTGAATAGGGAGGTGATGGAGAGCATCACTGTTGCACCCTTTCGGTCTTTGAGGGCTAATCTAAAACTCCTCTTGGGATATGGTTTTGTTTCTGGTTTAGCATCTTGGTCAGGGATGGAAGCGGTTTTAGGGGGTTCCACTCATTTTTTCCTTTCATAATGAACAGGACCACACAGCTAAGGGGACCAGTGTGAGACATTATGCCACTTCTAAGGAAATCTATTCCAATTACAAACTTGGAGACAGAAAACACAAACACAGAGTAGGTCTGTGAACCCGTCGGACTCACTGGAAAATAGATACAGGCTGAATTTCCATTTATCACTAGATCTCCATAAGCCTCTACTCTTACTGGAGGATCATAATGGGATTTGGGGTCCTTAAGTACCATGTCACTTCAGACCCCATATCTTACATATGTGGGAAAGTCTGGATATTTCCCTAATGGGTACTTGTCTTAATAAATGTGGCAAGTCACTTTTTGAAAAGATTAGGGGACTATTTACCATGAATTCTTTTTTTTTTCCATTTATTTTTATTAGTTGGAGGCTAATTATTTACAATATTGTAGTGGTTTTTATTTACATGTATTCCCCATCCCGATCCCCCCTCCCACCTCCTTCTCTACCCGATCCCTCTGGGTCTTCCCAGTGCACCAGGCCCAAGCACTTGTCTCATGCATCCAAACCTGGGCTGGTGATCTGTTTCAGCCTAGATAATATACATGTTTCAATGCTGTTCTCTCGAAACATCCCACCCTCGCCTTCTCCCACAGAGTCCAAAATTCTTATCATAGCTTTGCAAGGCCCTTTCTCAAGGGGATAAGAGTTTTGTTTGGACCAAAAAGCTCTGTCTGTAAACCAACATAGGTCTGGAAACCGGATGAACATCCATGATTTTTCATTGAGGCAAAGGATATCACCATCTGCTCTCTTGGTGTCAAGTTTTTTGATTACATAAACTGAGCAACATCGTGATCAGTTGGCCATCTACCTTACCTCTACATTCCAATGACCTATCTACTAACCATTGCTGCAAATCACTGCAAATCAAGCCCCTTGCTTATCAACCCAGTCTTCTCATCCATTATGGAACCACATCTATTTGTCTCAGAAAGCCCAGTATACACCTAGCTTCTACAACCCCCCAAACCATCATCCCCAGCTGTATTATAGAGTCTGGTTCTCTCACAGCATCTTCAACTGTCAATCCTACCCTATGGAAAATTTTCTTGAGCTTCTAAAAAATGCTGGTGTCTACTCACTAGGGCGTTCCATATCACCTTAGAGAAAGGAGTGTTTTTTGATTGGTCCTGGTTAACACAGTCCAGTGGTGAGTTCCATGGTTTTACACATTAAGTCCATTTTAACAATTTCCCATCTGGAGGTGTCTGACCCCTTCCTTGGTGCTGTGCCAACAGTTCTGGCATCTCCATTTTATTTTCTGTAGGCCATCAGCATACCCAACATTCAAGGAACCATACCCACCAACTGCTAGGATTAGCTCAAGGAGTCTTTGCCAGACATCCTGGGGAGTTCCATCATGTTCATAAGTTGTGGCCTATCCAACTTTGTATTTGGCCTTGTCCCCACCTATCCAACACCCTCAAATTTCACTCTCATGTGTGTTCCCCTGATTCCTGCTGATAGATATTGGTGATGCTTTCAGCATGCAAGCTATTTTGTACCAGAATGTCCCCTCTTGGGCTGTGTTGACTTTAGTATCAGCTGGAGGTAACAAAGGGAGTAATGAAAGTTCTTGAGAGAAACAGGCTTCATCTGATCCCTGCCTTCAGTGTGTTTCCGTGTGATCTTCATGGAAGGTGAGGCTGTTGTCTGGCTGGGTGTTCAAGACTCTCCAATTCTTCCACGTTAAGAACTCCCATCCCAGATGTTAGTGTCCCAAGCAGGGCCTTCACCTTGATATAGGGGAACATTTGAGGATGTGTGTTCAGCTCAGCCACCATCACGACTTGATCTAGGGCTGATTTCTCAGTAGAATCTGCCTTGACGCTTCAGGAATTGAAAGTCGTCTTCAAAACTACCATAGGCTCTCTGGCTTTGAAAGAATACCCTGAATTGGCAGTAGGCCACCCTGAGTCTATCATCTTTTCTCTTCAAGGTTTCAAATGCTGTTGAAAGAAGCCAACCTACTCCACAAACCCTTATACTTATCATTTATTTCAGTGACTCTCCTTCCACTTGAACCTCATCTAACCACTAACTAACCACAGATAAAAGACTTAGCAATGGCCTTTAGGCCACCTGAAGAGACACACAGGCGCCCAGGGAAGAACCATTTGATGATGGAGGCAGAGATTGGAGGAATGAAACTGCAAGATGAGAAACACCGAAGTTTGGTGGCAATTGCCAGAAGCTAGGAAAAAGTCGTGGGACAATTCTCCTTCAGAGTCTCCACAAGGAACCAACCCTGCAGAAACCTTGATTTCAGACTTCTGCCCTCCTGCACCCAGAGAGGCTAAATCCCTGTTGTTTTAAGCCACTCAGGTAATTTGTTACAGCAGCTGTGGGAAACTAATACATCCAGGTTCCTAAGAAAGCAGCATCTGAGGCAGAGATTTTATATGCTCATCCTGGACTTTCCTAGTGGCTCGGTGGTAAAGAATCCATCTGCCCATGCAGGAGACGCAGGAGACGTGGGTTTGATCTCTGGGCCAGGAAGATACCCTGGAGAAGGAAATGGCAACCCACTCCGGTACTCTTGCCTGGTAAATCCCATGGACAGAGAAGCCTGGTGGGCTACAGTCCATGGGGTTGCAAAAGAGTCAGACACGACTGAGACACACTACCCAACAACTACCCCGTATCAATACAATCAGTACAATCCCAGGGAGCCAAAGTGAGGGCTAGTGCAGGGAATCAGGGATGGGAAGATGGCCAGTGTCAGAATATGATGTCTAACTGGTTGCCAGGAGAACCACCACTGAAAAAAAAAAAAAAAAGTATAAATAATGTCTCAGTACTGTCTGTTGAGGAAATAAAGGGAGAATCATATGTCCAGTTGGACACACTTCCCACTGATCAAAAGCTCTTTCCATCTGGTATTTCTTTTTAAGATTTTTTCTTGATGTGGACCATTTTTAAAGTCTTTGTTGAATTTGTTACAATACTGTTTCTGTTTTATGGTTTGGTCTTTTGGCCATGAAGCATATGGGATCTTAGCATCCCCAGCAGGGATTGAACCCACACCCACTGCGTTGGAAGGCAAAGTCTTAACCACTGCATGGCTCGGGAAGTCCCCCCACTTGGTATTAATTCTACTTCCCAGGTGGCACTAGTGGTAAAGAACCCACCTGCCAATGCAGGAGACGTAAGAGACACAGGTTCGATTCCTGGGTCAGCAAGATCCTCTGGAGGAGGGTGTGGCAACCCACTGAAGTATTCTTGGTAGGAGGATCCCACGGACAGAGGAGCCTGGTGGGCTATAGTCCATGGGGTTACAAACAGTCGGATGGGAGTGGAACAACTGAACACACACACGTGCACATACTCCTCTACTTAGAGGCTGCATGTGCATTGGTAGCTGGTGTTCAGAAAGGCTTTCAGAGACGAGCAGCATGCTTATCCGAGAAGGTTAAGGCTCAGGGTGTGGAATTAATGGAAAGAAAGGGGCTGAAGATGATGGATATAATAGGTTTTCCTTATTTGCTTCAACATTGTGGTTAGGAAGCCCACTGTTTTAAATGATTATTCTTATTGAAAAGAATCAACCCTTGAAAGTCTGAAGTTCAATTATGTGTACATTTATTGAGCAAGACATGGTTTCTGCCCTCAGGTAACTTAGAATCTAACAGAAAATTGAATACCCATTTTCATATTGTTATAATACAAATCATAATATGCTGTAAGGGAAAGGACACAGTGCGATGCCAACATAAGGGTAGCATGTGAGATTCATTCCTGCAATCATTTCTGCAACAAATATTTAATGAGTGCCTTTTCTGGAGTTACAGAGATGAACAGGATAAGGAATTCAGTGTACTGGGGAACCAGACACATACAGAAATGATTAAAATTCTGCGAGTGCAAAGATAGAGATAGACACAGGGTCTAAAGTAGTTAAAATTTATTGACCATTTATCAAACACTTTACACAAGTTTCCCACTTATTTCTCACAATGACTTAATAAGGTAGGTATTACAGTCCTCATTTTTCATTTGAGAAAACTAGCATTCAGATAAGTTAAATAAATTGAAGAGGTCTGAAAGTTTGAAAGTTGAAGACATGGCATTCAAAACCAGTTCTTAAGGATGACAAGCCCCAGGCTCTTAACCATCAAAGCATCATAACCATACTGCCCAGTAACAGAGGCGCAGAGCATCTCATCCAAGCCAAGAGAGGGGGGGGGATGTCTCCCCGAGCTGAGGTCAGGGATCAGGAGGTGAGTGATGCTCCAGGAGAGGGATGGGATGAGTAAAGACCCAGGAGGCAGGGTACCACACACTGTCAGGGGACCACAGCCATTCTAGGTTGTTGAAGAGGAATCAGGAGGTAGGAGTTGGCAGAAAATGTGGTTGGAGAAGAACTGGGACCATGGAAGACACTGTGCATATGTTAGGAAACAAAATTGGATAAGTGAAGCCACTAAAAAGCTTTAAGTGGAGAAATGCCAGGCTTGGGTTTACTTCTCTGAATGAATATAGCAGAAGAGAGGATGGCGTTGAGACGAACAAGAGTGGGGGACCATTTAGAATGTACTGCAGTGTTGCAGGCAACAGAGGGTGAGGGTTTGAGCTAGGAGAGTGGCAGAATGGCTGGGAGGAGAGGAGAAGCTGGAGAAACATGTAGGCGGTGAAGTTAGTGGGCTTTCTCCTGGCTATGGGGTGTCAGCACAGGGAGAAGTCTGGTTTGACTCCTGGGTTCCCATCATGAGAGACAGAGGAGATGGATTATGATGCCATCAAATAAGGAAAAAGCAGGTTCGGGGGCTAGACGACGAGTCTAGCTTTAGTCCTGTTGAGTTGAGAGTGCTAACGCGCCATCTAGGTGAAGAGGTCTAGTGGGAAGTTGGAAATCTGAGTCAAGGTTCGCTCCAGACGTGTGGACTGAAGATGGGGCTGTGGCAGCCATCAGTCTGGAGGTGGCGTTACAGCAAGGGGAAGAGATTCCCCAGGCAGAGTGGGTAAAGCCGCTAACTGAGGGATGGTGATGAGGGAAGGAAGGGGTGGGCTCAGAATGGGGGGATGGGAGGCAGCATCGAGTTGGAGGGGGGATGTGAGGAGGCCATTAAAGACAGAGAGGAATGCAGTGATGTGGATGGACCCCAAGTCTGTCACACAAAGTGAACGAAGTCAGAAAGAGAAAAACAAATATCACATATTAATGCATATATGCGGCTTCCCTCATAGCTCAGTTGGTAAATCATCTGCCTGCAATGCAGGAGACTCAGGTTTGATTTCTGGGTCAGAAAGATTCCCTAGAGGAGGAAATGGCAACCCACTCCAGTATTCTTGCCTGGAGAATCCCATGGACCGAGGAGCCTGGTGGGCTACAGTCCATGGGGTCACAAGAGTCAGACACGACTTAGCGACTAAACCACCACCACCAATGCATATATATGGGATCTAGAAAAATGGTACAGTTGAACCTATTTGCAGGGCAGTTACAGAGATGCAGTTACAGAGATGCAGCCGTAGAAAGTGACATGTGGACACAGATAGGAAGGGGAGGGTGGGACGAATTGGCAGATTAGGATTAACATACATATACAACCATGTGTTAAATAGCTAGTGAGAAGCTCTTAGAAAGCACAGGAAACTCAGCCTGATGCATTGTGATGACCTTGATGGGTGGGGGTGGGAGGGAGGGAGATACCAGAGAGAGGGGATATATGGATACATAAAGCTGATTCACTTGTACAGCAGAAGACTAACACAACATTGTAAAGCAATTATACTCCAATAAAAAGGCAGAGAGACAGAGAAGAATGGATTCTTCAGACACTGTAAATAGTAGGAACCAAATTAGGAGAAGAGCAAGGAATGTAGTTTGGCTGGATAATAATGGGTCTGATGCCTTTATCAGGTCATATTGGATAAAAGTTATATTGTTGAGGGTCTTAAAGCCACGCAATGAGAAGCTGGGAGCAGAATGATGTTGTGGGAAGTTTATTTTCAAAGTGTGTAGAGTAGATTAAAAAGAAAAGCTATATGTACAAAGGACATTATTCAGTTTTAAAAGGAAGGCAATTCTGACATGTCTATAGCATGGGTAAACCTTGGGGACATTTTGCTACGTGAAAGAAACCAGTCACGAAAAGACAAATACTCAATGATTCCAATTATATGAGGGGTCTAGAGTAGTCAAGAAAAGGTAGGGCTCCCTTGGTGGGCTCAGATGGTAAAAGAGCCCATCCTGCAATGCAGGAGACCCAGGTTTGATCCCTGGGTTAGGAAAATCCCCTGGAGAACGGAATGGCTATCCACTCCAGTATTCTTTTTTAAAAATTTTAAAATTTTTCATAATGGTATATATTTAATGGTGTTTATGATTAGTTATTATAATTTTAAAAATTATTTTAATTGGAGGCTAATTACTTTACAATATTATAGTGGTTTTTGCCATATATTGACATGAATCAGCCATAGGTGTACATGTGTCCCCCATCCTGAACCCTCCTCCCACCTCCCTCCCCATCCCACCCCTCAGGATTGTCCCAGTGCACTGACTATGAGTGTCCTGTCTCATGCATCGAACTTGGACTGGTGATCTATTTCACATATGGTAATATACATGCTTCAGTGCTTTTCTCTCAAATCATCCCACCCTCACCTTCTCCCACAGAGTCCAAAAGTCTGTTCTTTATATCTGTGTCTCTTTTGCTGTCTCGCATATAGGGTCATCGTTACCATCTTTCTAAAGTCCATATATATGCATTAATATACTGTATTGGTGTTTTCCTTTCTGACTTACTTCACTCTGTATAATAGGCTCCAGTTTCATCCACCTCATTAGAATTGATTCAAATGTGTTCTTTTTAATAGCTGAGTAATATTCCATCATGTATTTGTACCACAGCTTTCTTATCCTTTCATCTGCTGATGGACATCTAGGTTGCTTTCATGACCTAGATATTGTAAACAGTGCAGTGATGAACATTGGGGTACATGTGTTTCTTTCAATTCTGGTTTCCTTGGTGTGTATGCCCAGCAATGGGATTGCTGGGTCGTATGGCAGTTCTATTTCCAGTTTTTTTAAGGAATCTCCACACTGTTCTCCATAGTGGCTGTACTAGTTTGAATTCCCACCAACAGTGTAAGTGGGTTGGTTCCCTTTTCTCCACACCCTCTCCAGCATTTATTGTTAGTAGACTTTTTGATAGCAGCCATTCTGACTGGTGTGAGATGGTACCTCATTGTGGTTTTGATTTGTAGTTCTCTGATAATGAGTGATATTGAGCATCTTTTCATGTGTTTGTCAGCCATCTGTATGTCTTCTTTGTGGAAATGTCTGTTTAGTTCTTTGGCCCACTTTTTGATTGGGTCATTTATTTTTCTGGTATTGAGCTGCAGGAGTTGCTTATATATTTTTGAGATTAATTCTTTGTCAGTTGCTTCATTTGCTATTATTTTCTGCCATTCTGAAGGCTGTCTTTTCACTTTGCTTATAGCTTCCTTCATTGTGCAAAAGCTTTTAAGTTTAATTAGGTCCCATTTGTTTATTTTTGCTTTTATTTCCATTACTCTAGGAGGTGGGTCATAGAGGACCCTGCTTTGATTTATATCAGAGAGTGTTTTACCTATGTTTTCCTTTAGGAGTTTTATAGTTTCTGGTCTGCATTTAGATCTTTAATCCATTTTGAGTCTATTTTTGAGTATGGTGTTAGCAAGTGTTCTAGTTTCATTCTTTTACAAGTGGTTGATCAGTTTTCCCAGCACCACTCCAGTATTCTTGCCTGGAGAATCCCATGGACAGAGGAACCTGGCAGACTATACAGTCCATGGAGTCGGACATGACTGAGCAAGTAACACTTTCACAGAACAGTCAAATTCAGAGAGACAGAAAGTAGAATGCGGTTACCAGGGGCTGGGGAAGGGGAGAGGGAGTGATTTAAATACTAATGGGTGGGAAGTTTCAGCTTTGCAAGAGGAAAAGAATTCTGGAGACAGATGCTTGTGATGGTTGCATAACAAGTGGATACACTTAATGCCACTTGAAAGTGACTAAGACAGTGAATTTTAGATTATGTGTATTTCACCACAATTAAGAATTAAAAAAGAAAAATTGAGAAAAAAAGAAGAGAAGAGTGGTGAGGGGTGGGGATTTTTCTAGGGGCGGTTTCTAATGCTGGTGTGACTAGAATTGCATAGGGAGCAGTAGAACTCATAGTGGAAACATTAAAAGACTGGGATTGTACGTCAGAAATGGTCAGATGTTGACAATGTCATGTGGTTCAACCTCACAGAAAGGAAAGGAGAGACATGCTTTAACGAAGTCATGAAATGTACATTCTTAACCATTTGAGTTAAGCTGCGAAAAATTTCCTGAGGCACTTGCTTTCAAACCAATAATGTAAATAGCAAATATTTTCCATTTTCTATTATCTTAGGTTGATTTGAAAGAGGCTTTTTAGTTTTTATTGGAGAAACTCAGAGTGCCTTTGCGTGGGTCAGTGTGAAGTAGAGTTGCCAAAACTGCCCTGAGTACACATTGTCTTTTTTGTCTTAAAAGGAGAAATTTTCCATCTCCCCATTTGATCCTGAAAGCTTTCAAAAGTCTGGGCAGTGCCCAGGCTGTCCCCATAACTCACTCATTTCAGCTCTAGTTCTTGCAGTTGGCAGCCTTGGATGCCAAGTTTCTGCTTCAGCGCTGGTCACAATCCCATGGCGGACTTTGGTACCAACACCTGCTGATCCATCTCTCAGTAGAGAGTTTTAAACTTTTCAACAGAGCAGTGCAATGAAAGCAGGCTTTATAATCACCTGTAATCAACCAGGATTTGAAGAAAAGAATCACACACATATAAGTGGTGCTCACACTTTGCTGTATATAAGACTAATCCCAGGAGATTATTAAAAAAATTTCCAAGTGAATTTCAGGGATTCTGATTTAGTGCATTCTGGGTGTGCAGTGTGGGACACCTGGGTTTGATCCCTGGGTTGGGAAGATCCCCTGGAAGAAGGCATGTCAACCCACTCCAGTATTCTTGCCTGGAGAATCCCCATGGACAGAAGAGCTTGGTGGGCTACAGCCCATGGGGTCACAAAGAGTTGGACACGACTGACTGAGTCACTGAGAATGCATGCATGCACACACTATATAGGTCGCCGCAGATTTTTTTTTTGTTCTTTGGGGACAGAAGTCCTGGCTATTGCTTTCCATGGTTGTGTTTCTGTTTTCTCCAACCATCTAAGTGTAGAAGTGGGAGAAAGAGAGGCTAGGGGGCTGAGAAACAGAGACAATGAAATGTTGGGAACATCATTGGGAATGCTAATGTCACTGAGGATAATTGCAGGCATGGGGTGGAGAGGAGTGCTATGAGCCAGAGACAGAAATCCTCAGAGAAATCTGGGAAACAGGCAATTTTCAGAGTTGAGGAAGAGTGGGTTCAAAATAGGAGGAATTTTTGCAGGAAGGTCAGGGACTGACAGTGTGGGTGCATCGGTGTGAGCCACTTTTTGTCCCTAGATGCCCAGGTTCTGGGGACATGGGAGAATGACTCATCTCTGAAGGGATGGGAAGGACTACTGTTGCCAGGGGGACCCAGTGGTTAATACAGAAGGATGCCAAAGAAAGGCACTGGATTTCTCCCAACATCTTGTTGTCAATCAAAAGTAATTTCTTTGAACAATGAAATACTGTTCGGTCATCCCACCACACAGAAGACCAAAGGACAGACAGCATTTCGAGTGAGGATAAGGAAATCCAGAATGTGGTGGCTTCCCAGAGTGCAGAGCACAAATACAGACGAAGAAAATGCTCAGAAATTCCTTTGGCAGCTTGGTGGATGAAAGAACACACATTTTCAAGCAGGGGTTAAAAAGTGGGACACTTAGGGGTCAGCCAGGTGAGGTAAGTGAGTGACGATGGCTGGGTGGTAAGCAAGAGAGACCTCCCGGTTTGTCAAAAGGACTGACCTGGGTTCTGCATGTTTTCAGGCAGCCAGGTAGGTTGCAGGGTAACAGAAATCCCCTACCATTGATGAAAGAGTCCCAATTTTAAAAAGTTGCCACTAATTCAAATATTAAATCAAATGCACTGTAGGTCAAACCAAACATATCTGTGGCCAGATCTGGACTGGAGGTAGCCAGTGTGGTCTTAGCAAGTGAGCCAGACCTTAGTAGGAAGCTGGCTCTGGGGCTAGTCATTAACCCCCGTGACTCTCAGTTTTCTCATTTACAACAGGATGAGTGGGATAACACGTATCTTTCATATTTTGGGGGATGGATGAGACATATGCTTCATGTAGTTAAGTGAAGGTGTTAGTTGCTCAGTCCTGTCTGACTCTTTTTGACACCATAGACTGTAGCCCGCCAGGCTCCTCTGTCCATGGGTTTCTCCAAGCAAGAATACTGGAGTGGGTTGCCATGCTCTCCTTCAGGGGATCTTCCCCACCCAGGGATCGAACCTGGGTGTCCTGCATTGTAGGCAGATTCTTTACCATCTGAACCAGAGAAGCCCATAGTTACGTTAATGTACATATTTTTCCAGTGTCTCCTATCCAGTAAATGGCTGTAAAATGGCTCTTAGATTGACCAGCATCATACATTTTTTTCAAAATTTCCTCTGAAAACTTCATAAATATATAATCTTAGAAATGTGCAAGACTACTGTGTCCACAGCTATACTTTATGTTAGGGTGTGACTGTTAGCATAGAAAAGGCATGTGGCTTGGGTCACTTCCCCTAGTTGCCCAACTCTGGACCCTTCTCTTTAATCCATTGGTCCTATAGATGCCTGAAAGTTGTAAGGCAGAAATATACACATTAAACACTAAGAGAAGTGGTAGGTGAATCTTTACAGGACATCACAAAAACATTTATTAAAGGAACTCTTTCCAAGCAGCACTTTGCTAGAACTGTGCGAAGTGAATTAAAGAGACACAGTCTTGGAAGACTAAGACACATACCAATGACAAAGAGACTCTGTATGCATATAAAGAGGGATATAGCAAATGAACAAATTAATGAGGCAAAAAACAAAAAGGGAAGGAAAATCTGCATTTGTTGGTAAAATAAGAATCTGATGCATATCAGGAGAAAATCGTTCTGTCTTTTTTCCATTGATAAGAGTGCTCTTGAAGAGATAAGATTTGAAAATTGAATAATCTAAAAAGATTCCTTGGTGAGTGAATATGAAATAAAGGCCCAGAGAGAGGGAGAGTATTTCAAATAGAGGGGAAGACCTGAGATGTGAAAACAATGGGATTCCCTGTTGGCTCAGGCAGCAAAGAATCTGTCTGCAAATGTGGGAGATCTGGGTTCAATCCCTGGGTAGGGAAGATTCGCCGGAGAAGAGAATGGCTACCCTCTCCAGTATTTTGGAGAGGCCCACGGATAGAGGAGCCTGGTGGGCTACAGTCCATGGGGTCGCAAAGAGTCGGACACGACTGAGCGCCTAACATGTTGACTTTAAGTGGATTTGAAGAAATTTACCTGGGAGAATAAGATCCTGGTGAAGAACCAAGATGGGAGCAACGAGGCAATTCTGAGAGTTGAATGATGCAGGACAAGAGCCTTCTGCTGAACTGAGAGCTGGACGTCCTCAGGTTGACTGCCCCACAGACCCAGGGAAAGTCCACCTTCTTCTGGCTGAGCACTTATTTAACTTGACTTTTTCATGGTGGTTTTCAGTTGGTTTAAGTCAAACTGCTCCTCTGATCTTTTATACAGTCTTCCTGAGTTAGTTTAGGGTTATCTAAACTATTTTGGGGGATAGGCAATCAGAATGGCCTAGTAGGTGAAGAATCCAGCGGCAAAGCAGGAGATAGAGGAGTCATGGGTTCCATCCCTGGCTTGGGAAGGTCCCCTGGAGGAGGAAAATTGCAACCCACTCCAGTATACTTGCCTGAAAAATCCCATGGACAGAGGAGCCTGGCAGGCTACAGTCCATAGGGTTGTAAAGAGTCACACATGACTGAGCACCGAAGCACACACACGCACAACTATCAAACTAGTACTTGGGGATAGGCACTCAGGAAAGAGACCAGCATCATCGCTCAGCATCATCGCTCAGCAAGGCCATCTTCAAAGGCCATCAAGTGCCGACCTATGCAAAATTGGCTGAATTCCCTCCCTCTTGGACTATATTCACCTTGACCTTACCCACTTCTGGAGCTGTCTGGACTTTTGTGTCAAATTTACATTTTGTTTCTGTTAGGCTAAATTTGCTCCCAGGACTTTTTTTCACCCTCTTTATAAAACATTGTGACTCGTGATCAGCTAGGAATAAAAAAAGGGAGGGATAGGAGGCCTAAATTTTTATAACATCTTTGAATCTGTTAGCTTAACTTAGCAGGAATAAAGAAATAAGCTGATCTGAAATGTCAAAAAAGTTTCTGGGTGCCAATAATTATTTCTTGCCTTTGGCTGTTCTGAATATAGGTGAGAGAACATAATCGGCTACATAGTACTGTACTATTCCAGGTTTATAATACTTTTCACATAAATAATACATGAAACACAGACACAAAAATAAAACATTTTTAATCTTACAGTACAGTACCTTGAAAAGTACAGTAGTACAGTAGAAGCTGGCATCCAGGGGCTGGCATGGAGTGAACAGGCAAGAAGAGTTACTGCCTGGAGGAGAGTGAGGAGGTGGGAGGTGGTAGAGCTGAAGGACTGTCAGCTACAGGAGACGGAGGGCGAGCTGCAATTTCACTCATGCCTGATGTTGATAGAACGCATGTTTGGATTTTTGAAAATCCACACTTGAAGGCTTGTACGTAGAAGACTTCCTGTCTATTATTTTAAGAAGAGTGGTAGTGGTATTTTCTGGTTGGAATCATTCTATCACCCCATCTAATTACCAGTCATGCTTCTTTAAAGCATACCCTATTTTAGTTTCCTTTATTATATATAGGAAGGGGGTGCATATAACACCTATCTTAGATAGGTAGCTCAGCTGGTAAAGAACCTGCCTGCAATGCAGGAGACCCTGGTTTGATTCCTGGGTCAGGAAGTTCCCCTGGAGAAGGGATAGGCTACCCACTCCAATATTCTTGGGCTTCCCTGGTGACAAAGATGGTAAAGAATTTGCCGGCAAGGTGGGAGGCCTGGGTTTGACTGCTGGGCTGGGAAGATCCCCTGGAGGAGGGTATGGCAGCACACTCTAGCATTCTTGCCTGGAGAATCCCCATGAACAGAGGAGCCTGGTGGGCTAGTCCATGGGGTTGCAAAGAGTCAGACATGACTGAGCGACTAAGCCCAGCACAGCTTAGATTGACTACGGAGATTAAGTTAATGCATGAAAAGCACTTAAGTATTGAATAACTATTAGCTATGATTATGAATATTATTATTAATGATTATGATTAAGATTGAGACCCTAATGGTATGACCCTAACAGTAGGACTAAATTGTGTTAGCCCTGATCTGAGGTGGTTGCATGCATGCTAAGTCGCTTCAGTTGTGTCTGATTCTTTGTGACCCTATGAACCATAGTCTGCCAGGCTCCTCTGTCCATGCGATTCTCAAGAATACTGGAGTGGGTAGCCATGTCCTCCTCCAGGAAATCTTCCTGACCCAGGGACTGAACTCCGAGTCTCCTGCATTGGTAGGTGGGTTCTTTACCACTAGCGCTACGTATCTCTCATTAAATGCCTTTGTCAACCATTCT
Organism: Odocoileus virginianus; assembly: GCF_023699985.2. Taxonomy (NCBI): domain Eukaryota; kingdom Metazoa; phylum Chordata; class Mammalia; order Artiodactyla; family Cervidae; genus Odocoileus; species Odocoileus virginianus. The sequence continues at coordinate 27,899,102 of NC_069695.1, forward strand.
TCAAATATCAGAACACTTTAGGGATGTTAGCCAGGGGCAAAACTTTCTGCTTCACCATAGTCTATAAGACCTAGAGTTTGAAAGATGCCCCAAGGGGCCAGATGAGCATTCAGAGTAAGGAGATGTTTACCGTAACCCAGCCTACTAATTCCAACTTCTACTAACTCAGCAAGTGATCTTTTCAAAGAGAAGTCTAGTATTCAAAAATTCTCTGTGTCTGCTTATAAATTCCCTGCAGCTAAACACTAATACACAGTGTTTGGGAGATAACACCTTTTTGAAGAATAATTATTCATGAAAAAGTGTAACAGTCTTTTTTTGCACTCTGTAATTATAAATGACGTACAAGTAGTTCTTGAATTGCTGGATAGTTATAGACTGTGAAGTTCAATAACAAGTTAGGTGTCAGAATGTTCGGTGTCCTGTGTATACATCTCCATTGAAGTTGGTGGCAGTTTCTGGGCACAGTCACATCAATAATGCCCATCCATAGGTAGTTTACCAGGTTAAATAACTGTGATTCTGGGTGTAATTGCCCACTTGTTACCCTAAGAATAATTCCAGACAGGAGAATAACAGGATGAAGGGGCCTGTGTTACTGCTGCCTATAAAAATAAATAAGATCCTTAGGGTTTAATTAGAGGACTGACAATTACACCTAAAGCATGCTAATGTTCAAATGGGAACATTGGACATCTGGAAGATGAGTCCAGATTTGGTCACTTGCCTGTAGGAAACTACATCCAAGAAATGGTGAGTGTCCAATGGAGCAGCGATGCTCACATTTGGCATTTGCACACAGGCAGAAATGACAAAGGTGAACGTAAGCTGGTCTGAGAATAGAGTAATTCAGGGGAGATAAATGGGAAATGGGGCTTCCCTGATGGCTCAGCTGGTAAAGAATTCAAACACAATGCAGGAGACCCAGGTTCGATCCCTGGGTTGGAAAGATCCCCTGGAGAAGGGAATGGCTACCCACTCCAGTATTCTGCCTGGAAAATCCCAGGGACAGAGGAGTCTCATGGGCTGCAGACTATGGGATCACAAAGAGTCAGACACAACTGAGCAACTAACATGCGTGCAAACACAAAAGGGAAGTGTACTTAAAATCCCAAGGAATCCAGGATTATGGCAGCTTCTTTGACCCTAACACAAAAAGACGTCATTTAGAAGGAAGAACAGGTACATAAAAATGTTCTTCCTTCATAATAACACACATGGCCCTTGGAACTCAACCACACAAGATGCCAGCTGGCATCAGAGAGTCCACTGAAGAAAAGAATGTCTACAGGGCCTCTAATGGTTACAGAAACTCTATAGACGGGGTCAGGAAAGGAACTTTTACAGCATAAGATATAGAACAGCTTTTTTTTGGCCACATTTCTTGGCATGTGGGATCCAGCTCCCTTACCAGGGATTGAACCCAGGTCCCCTGCAGTGGAAGCATGGTGTCCTAACCACTGGACCACTAGGGAATTCTCAGAAGAGCTTTGATAGAGAGCACTGTGTATCATTTTCTTCCTCTCACCCCTCTGCTCTACCACCAATGTCAAACAATCATTCATATATATGAATGATTGTGCATATATATATGATTGCATATGTATATTATATGATTGTGTGTATATACACAGAGTATATTCCATAGTTTCAAGTGCATCAGAGATGCTAATAAGAGAGACAGGATCCTTGTTTCCACCTTCTTCTTTACAAGTTATGAACAGAAAGGTTTTTTTGTTTGTTCTTTATATGGTTTCAAGAGTCACTTTGAGAAAACTGCCTCTCCCCTTTATATCAAGATCCCATGTAAAACAAGTTTTGTGTAGTTTCGGCATAAAATGTTAGGCTTCTTGGCATATTTTCTATTCTTTCGCTCTTTTCCTCCATAAAAAGCTAAGCTCAGTGTCGCTAAGTGACTGGGAATCCTCTCTACACGGTATAGCAAAATCTAAATGATACCATTTAGATGACTCGAGTAAAACTCCTCAAAGACAGAGAGCGCAGCTTAAGTGCATGGTTTAGAGGCAAGAGTAAATGGAGTGGAAAAGTAGTAAAAGTTGGGTTTTAGAAGGTTTAGTACTTATGATCTGGCGGCCCATTGCAGTTCCCCTCTCCTCAGGAGACAGATGGAATGGGGCACACGAGTGTTAAGAGGGAATCAATTCATGAAAACTCAGCCATGAAATGGAAAGTCAAAATGAAATAAGCACGAGTGTAGCTATGTTGGTCTATTAATATTCAAATATTAATACCTCCTTTTCTTGGAGAGACATTGCTCAATATTTATTGACAAGAAAAAAAGATAGTTGGAGGAGAGGAATGCATTCAAGAAAAGTGTTTGAACAGGGTTTGAATGTGTGGTTTGCTTAACTCTGTGTAACTGTCAGCCAATTAAATTTCCCATCCAAGTGCATCTACCAATTTAGGGTCTCTTGAAAAAAATTTCCAAAATGCATTACAACTTTTCATAGGGGTGACACACAGTCCTATTTTCCTAAGACTCTGACTATTTGAATACAATAGTATTTGATTCTGTTAGTAGAGAATAAACTTGAAAAGAAAAATATCTTATTTTGTTTATGCAGAAGCCTATTAAAAAAAAGTTTCTAGGGGCTCTCCTGTTTATTCTCTAGAATGTAATCTATCTTTGAAGTGGTATATTAGTTTTTAAAAAATCATTCCCAAGCTGAATAATTAGACAAAAGCTATTCTTAGAGTGCATTTCCATCTAAAGCTATGCACATGATGCTTTGATTCAAGTAATATTCTTATAAAACGTTGTTATTGTTTGAGGTATATTCAGAGTGGCAACTTTTGTTTTTGATGCTATTCTTATAAAACTTTGTTATCATTTGAGATCTATATTCAGAGTGGCAACTTTTGTTTTTGATGATTATTCCATCCTGAAACAATTTCCCCTCTACCCAATTAAACCAGAATGAGGAGCACATTTGTATCTGCTAAAGCTTAAACTTCTCCATCTTGGGCCCTTTAGTGATGACATTCATTTTGTCTCTGCAACAGGGCTCAAAAGAAAATGGAATCAATTCCCTTAAGTTTTTCTGGAAGTGGAAGGTTGCTTTTGTTGCTTTGATCTTAGCATGTTGTGCATTTTTTATTGGCTGTCAAATATAAAAAGCCATTGCCTCATCTGGTTTTTCTGCTATATTCTCATATTGTAAATCACATAATGCCTTCCAATCTAAAGTAAAACATTCAGGTCCAAAATGCCATTTCAGAATTGATTTATCATTACAGTTGATGGAAACATTTCCAGGGGTGTAAGAAAACTATCCAATGTTTGATTCATATGCCACAGACTGCTAAAAATATCTCCATGCGCTTTAGACAACAGATTCCAGGATGGAGACATAGACTCATGTTATTTTTGATTGTTTTTCCTACCCTTGAAAGAGGCAGTTGTAGCTTATGTAGCAGCTGGCTGGGTTATTGCTTCTATAATATAATCCACAATGCAAAAGCAGCTCTTTCCCAAACATCCTAGAGTAACTGAAGTTGTTTACATGTCTCTGTTAGGTAATTTTCCTATAACTTTGTGCCAATTGGTTTCATAATATTTGGTAAAAATCATTCAATCAAGACAACTGCACTTAGTTAAATTTTTTTCATACAGAGAATTATAGGAAAGTTACAGCTAGCTGATTTGAGGCCATCGGCATAAAGTCAATACAGAGTTTTAGAAAAAGAAAGCAAACTACAAAAATGGAGTTGTATAATTAAACATCAAATAATCCAAGTAATAAAAGTCATAGATTAACTGTCTCTCAGTTCTAGTCAGATCCTTTAAATACTGTCCCACCACCTGAGCATTGGTTCTTTTATCAGAAGAGTGCCTGTCTTTAAAGTTGGGAAATTTCAGTTCTTTTGGAGCTCCGATCAGCTGTAAAAAGTAATTGGCATCTTCTTCCAAAGTTTCAAATTTCCCTACAAAATCGTAGTGGATCAAACAGGGATAGCAGAGTTTGCTGACCTTTTCCCAGTGAATGTCCATTCCTACAGGACGGTGCGAGTCCAGCAAATAATGGATGAACTCTTTGAATTTGACTCCAGATCCATTATTTAATGCTTCTTCAAAGGCATTTGGCCGATATTTCTTTATAATTGCCTTTCCAAATACTGGATGGTAATAACTATTGGGGTGTTCAAATTTGTCCCTAAATGCTGACACTAATCTTTCCATGGGATCACGAACAAACACAGCTTTGGTGTAGGTGTTTAAACGACTATAAATCCCTTTTAAGTCAAAGCTGTCGAGCTTCTTTAAATGCTTCCCGTAGTGAACAGCATCATGGGAGATGTTGTCCACAGAGGGGGCCAAGCCGTTGAGCACCATCAGAATTCGCTTCCAGTTGGAGCAGCCAGCCTTGGGTACTTCACAATATAAGATCTTGTGTTTATCTTCTACATAGATCCTGGAGACCATGTGAAAAACATTGGATTGAGGATGACTCACTCCACTGTATTTCTTGCAAAATTCCTGAAGGAAAGACCTACGTTTTTCTTGAGTTTCATCAATTCTCTTCCATTTACTGTCTGTGACTAAGCTTTTATTTAAAGGGTGAATGTCCACCGACCAATTCGTTTTGCTGAACTTCCTGAAAAGGATCTTCGTCCCTTGCTGTTTTTCAATCAACTGAATTGTTGGTGACCCGGGGTTTCTGCCCAAAGCTGGAGCCTCTCCTTGGGAGTGGTTGGTCTCCGTGAAGACCCTAATAGGCCTCTTGGAGTTGAGTAGATTTTCCGGTTTATCCTTGGGATCCTCAAACATGTGGGACTTGGGGTTCTGTTAAAATAGAGAATGGGAAATGTTGAAAGAACATTCACAAATATGGGTATATAGATAAGGAGCTTAACACAATTGTTTTAAAATGCTATCCAGGGGGTCACATTTCATGTAAGCTGCCAGAACAATTTAGCAAAGCATGCAGAATATGTGGTTCATAGGCTTCTTCACAGAAAATGTAACAAGGAAAAATGGTATCCAGGAACTTTGAACCGAAGCTTCACATTGTACAGTATATGTAATTGGGTTGTTATTATGTTATTCATTTAATGTTCATGTGGTATATTACTTTAATAGATATTCTCATGCAAAATTATCTGTATATTATTGGGATAAAACTACTAGTTGTTCTTTAGAATTTATTTATTTGGCTGTGTCAGTCACGTGGGACCTTTGTTCCATCATGCAGGCTCAGTAGTTGCAGCATGGACTTAGTTGCCCCGTGGCATGTGAGATCTTAGTTCCCTGGCTGGGGATTGAACCTGCATCCTCTGCATTGCACAGTGAATGCTTAACCACTGGATCACCAGACAAGTCCCCAAACTACTGGTTATTGATTTGAATCTATGGTCACAGTAAGTTTGTTATTATTTTTGTACCATCTTTGCATCTGTGGCTGTCAGTTATACAATCTTGTGCCTGTGTGCATCTTCAGTTACTTCTATTGTGTCCAACTCTTTGTGACCCTAAGGACTGTAGCCCACGAGGCTCCTCTGTCCATGGATTCTTCAGGCAAGAATACTGGAGTGGGTTGCCATTTCCTCCTCCAGGGGATCTTCCTGACCAAGGGATCAAACCTGCATCTCTTTGTGTCTCCTGCATTGCAGACAGATCCTTTACTGCTGAGTCACCAGAGAAATCCCCTACAATCTTACAAAATGCAAAAAAAGTATACACAAGATAGAAAGGAAAAAGCCCTGAATTTTCTATCTTAACTTTGCCTGTAATGCAGTAAAATATAACTCCATCATTCTATAGGTCAATGATTCTTGAGCTATTGAAGAATGTGTGACCTTCAAGCGTTGACTTAGTGCATCTGAATGTAGATACAAAATGTATCTTGAGATTTTTGTTGTTTTTTTGGGGGGGCATTCTATAATGTGCATAATATTTCAGAGTCATAAATTATAACCTAAAATTGTAGCAAGGCCAATTATAAAAGTCTAATGGCCACTTCAGTTTTCCAGGCACTTGCAAAAACTGATATATAATTTTTTCCCCTTGGAAAATGTTTTATTTTTCTAAAATTCATTTATCACAATAATTTCATAGTATCATACAGTTTCATTCATGTATGAGACCCTCCCTCTTTCCTAAGTGAAGAAAGACTAGGGAATCCACAAATGTCTACTTGATGTCCTGCGATACAAAACTGTATCAAAAGTAGGATGAGAATTTAGTTCTCTTGGTGGGATGGTTCAGCCCACTTACCATCTGTTCTTCATCTGAATATATCCTTCCTACAACTCTCAGAAGTGACTTGATAAAGGAATTCATGGGAGACAGGGTTTATAAGGTGGCTTCCTCTAGTGACAAAAATTTTAAGAACCTTGACTTTTACCCTGGGTAAACTACAGAGGCTTTGGAGAGTTCTGAGCAAAGAAGTAACATGATCTCACTTGGACTAGAAAAGGATGGCTGAAGAGACTGAACTGAAGCTATACATGTGAGGTTGTCAGCAGGGTATTAGAAAGATGAATGAAAAAAGTGATGTGTTGGGGGACTAAAGCATGGGACTACCCGCCTAGGAGAAGAACGGGGCGCGGGGGGGGGAAATTTTCCTAGCAGAGATGTGTATATATACCTAGAGGGAGATAGCTACTGATATAGATGGATTTACCATTTTGTTCTCAGGGTTGAGAACAGTCTATGGTCTCTAGTAATCATTTGTTACATGGAGGAAGGAATGTATGACTTGGCGGATTAGGTCTTCAAGGATGATTAGGAATTTTCTAGCAAATCGAGCAAAAGAGCAGAAGAATGAAGCACTGTGTATGGGAGCCACCTCCAGGCACCACAGTCCTTCCATTGGCTGAGCTTCAAGAAGAGATGCTTCTTTCTGGTGGAAGAAGGTTGACTGAGTAAGCCCTGACCACCATGCACCAACTTGTGTAACCCCATAAAACAGCTGCCAAGAGCCACCGCACCACTGAGCCAACTATTTGGGGTTCCAACTCTAAGAGCATGTGTCTGCTATCTTCTCAGAGACTGCCAAGGTGACCTGAAAGCTTTGAGTCCCTCTTTACCCTGATCAACAGCTTGTGGTCCACAAAGTTTTCACTCTAATATAAGAGTTGACTTGAGGTTTAGAAACGGAGCGGGACCCCATGGTCCTCGCCTCCCATGTCCTCTGCTGGCCTTTTGTGGACAAAATTTTTGCCAACAAGTAAGTTTAATCAGGGAAGTAAGAACATGAGGAAGGAAAGGAAAACAGTCAAAGGTGACCAAGTAATAACAGTTTAGTCAGTAAGCAAAGTCAAGGATTTTTAATCTTCCTCAAGGGCTTCCCAGGTGGCCCAGGTTCAACTCCTGGTATGGGAACTAAAAGTATCATGTGGGCTTCCCTGGTAGCTCAGGTGGTAAAGAATCCTTCCGCAATGCAGGAGACCCCGGTTCAATTCCTGTGTCCGGAAGATCTGCTGGAGAAGGGATAGGCTACCCACTCCAGCATTCTTGGGCTTCCCTTGTGGCTCAGCTGGTAAAGAATCCGCCTGCAATGCAGGAGACCTGGGTTTGATCCCTGGATTGGGAAGATGCCCTGGAGAAGGGAAAGGCTACCCACTCCAGTATTCTGGCCTGGAGAATTCCATGGACTGTACGGTGCAGTGCAAAGAGTCGGACATGACTGAGCGACTTTCACTTTGGCTACAGATAATATCCTGAGCCATAATCTGTGAGCTGTCTTGTAGATACTGACACCCCCAGCAGGTGGGAGAAGTCGATCACACGATGACCAGACTGCAGCCAGGACATAAGCTGCCACAATTCTGAGAACTGGCCTCAAGGAAACAGAAGCAAACCGACCCTGGAACTGAAGATTAACTGTACCTAAAACAGTCAAGATAACGCTGGTCAGACCATCGATGACCAATTTCAGGATGACTATTAGAGCCAACTATGCCGTTTCTGCATGCACCACCCCCCACCCCCATCTATAACACTCTTGCCACCTGACTGTCTTGGAGGGGGCGGTCAGCCTTTGGACAGACACCTGCCCACCCCCCAGTCCCTGTTCCCAGCATCCAAAATGAAGCAAACTTTCCTTTCCATCAGCCTGGCCTCTTTAATGGCATTTGAGTAGCGAGCAGTCCGTCCCCACTTTTGGTAACAGTCTGAAAGATCACAGGGTCATTCACGGTGGCACGGGAAGTAATGAGCATAGCCCTGAGATCAAACTGCTGCTACATTTCTGCTGCTACTTCCTCAATTCCAACGATAAGCAATAATTGCTCTTGTTATTGTTTTAATAGTCATCATCATTGTATTTTATCCCAGTGACCCAGTGAATTTCAAGGCTCCCCAGTTGTCCATTATTATCCAGGCTGTAATTTGTGTGTCTACAGATGGCCCAATTAATTCTCTTCCTGCCCCATTAACAAGAACAAAAATGAAAGCAGCCCTCTGATCACCCTCTGGACCCTCTGCTTGTGGTCATCAGATTTCCCTTTATTCTCCAGGGACTTCTGGAATATTTACTTCCCATGACTTTCGCTGATGACTCTTGCACTTTTTCAAGTAGATGAAACTTCACTTCTTTACGCCACTTGTCTGTCCCTCAGGCCAGAAGATGGGGAGCTGTTTGCTTGTCTTTCCCAGCAGCTTCCAGGACACACCCCCCAGCCTGCCCTCCTGCTTCTGGGAAGCACCTGGGTCCTGCTCCACCCCTCTTTCTTCTCCCCATCTGGTCATCTGCTTTTCCCACTGACCTTTCCACTTCGTGCACTGAAGACTTCAGCTCCAGGCTCAGACGCTGCTTCTTCATCTCCACTCTGTCATCATGTGTAGTGACTCCGACACCCAGTAGACTCTCTGCTCCTTGACCACCTCGCCTTTCACAGAAGCGTCTCCATTTTACATGGATCTTGCTATTGCCAGAGTTTGCACCACCTCCATCACATCTCTGACCCCTGGCATCTAACCATCCAGTTAGTTCATCAGGGCTTCCAGTTCTGCAATTCTATGACCACTTGTCACTGTCTTATTCAAGCTCTTAGCAGCTAGCACGCCCGGTGACTCTCAGAAGTCACCTCTGTAGGGAGGTGTTCCATCTACACCTTGTTTAATTTATGTTCCCCTCTGAGATTTTCTCCCACTGAACCCTGCTTATTTTTCTCATACTGCTTATCACAACATGAAATGATTTTACTTACTCCTATGCTCTTTCCACCCCATCCACCTCTCTTGCCCTAGAATGACTGCAGAGGTCTCATCTTTCTTGTTTGTTGTTGGGTCCCTGGTATCTGGCATGTTACCTGATGCATAGAAGATGACCAATAAATAGCTGCTGAGTGAGTAAATGTGACTGTAATTTAACAACAGGCTTCCAAGGAGTTATTTTATGACCTTGTCGAAGAAAACCAGAGCTAATCAGAAGATCAAGGTTAACTTAGATAAATAATTGACTGATTCTTGTTAAGGGGCCAAAAACCTGTATTCAAACAAATCTTTGGCAGGAGAGAAAACAAATACAAGAGGCATAGGTAGGACTGCTCGTGCTAAAGTAGGTGTGGCGGCGGGACCCTCACCTGCCCCCCAGATCAGATTGGCTCAAAGTCACCCAGTACTGCCTGGGAACTCCTGGAGGCTGGCCAGCTGTCTGGACTCCCTGGCCTCACTGTGGACGCCCTGAAACAGAATCTGGGAGGCGGCTCTTGACTCTAATTTACTCTACAGGTGTGCTTGCGTGCTAACTCACGTCAGTCATTTCCAATTCCATGTGACCCTATGGATTGCAGCCTGCCAGTCTCCTATCTCCATGGGATTCTCCAGGCAAGCATTCTAGATTGGGTTGCCATGCCCTCCTCCAGGGGATCTTTCCAACCTAGGGATCGAACCCTTGTCTCTTACAGTTTTCTGGATTGGCAGGTGAATTCTTTACCAGTAGTGCCACTTGAGAAGCCCAACACAAGCAATAATGGCATTTGGAGTCCACTAAACTGGAGCATAGCAGTGGAAGGTGAAAAAAAAAAAAGAGTTCATTTCATACCATTCAGGAGAGAGAGACCCCCAAATATGCTGGATGTGAATATTTCAGTAAGCAGAGGTAAATGCTCTGCTGTAGGCAGAGTGTCATGTCGGCCCTAACATGGACCAGCTGAAATACCCTTCACAGATATCCACTTCCCTTTGCTGGAGGTCCATATTTCTCCAGACACTTTCCAATCACCAGTTTGGCTGGGGAGATCACTGCACAAGGGAAAATTTCACTGCTTATAAGTTTGACTTCAGCCCCCTATTGGTTCACCAAGTATCAATCTATTTCCCCAGCTCTGATCAAATCAAGGTATGAACAAAGGCTTCACTCTAGGCACCCCATGAGGCTTCTGGGTGAATGGACATGAGACCCTCTCCCAGCGACTCCTCATTTCAACATCACTCACCTTTATAAAAACAATTACTAGGATCTTGTGATATCCCTCCTCTCCCCACCCACTCCTGCCCTGCCTCACTCTACTTCCTTTTAAATCACAGCAAAGACTGGGTTTGGACTACTAATAGCAAGGTTAATAGCATTTTTTTTTTTTTTTTGGTCATGCTGGGTCTTCATTGTGGTTTGCAGGCTTAGTTTCCTTGAAGCAATTGGGATTCTAATTCCCCAACCAGAGACTGAACCCAAGTACCCTGCATTGGAAGGTAGATTCTTAACCACTGGACCACAAGGAAGTCCCAAGGTTAATGAAATTTTAAATTGGAGGCTTAAACCAATGAATTTCCATCATGATGGTGATAATAACAACAGTAACAGTAATAAGAGTAAACTTACATTCCCATTTTTCTTCAGGGCACTTGGTTCAGACTGTCCCTAAGGCAAATGCATATAAAGTCAAACTTATCCTGTTCTCCCAAAATTAGCTCCTCCTGCACTATCTTCTATTTCTGAAATGGTTCTAGTACATTCTGGTCCCCACTGACAGAATCTGAGAGATGCTTTGACAATTAGAAAGTAAACTGGTTAATTTACATCTCATAAAGTCTTTCAAAAAAACTTTTCTCTTGTACTTATTATTTCTTAATTGGAGATATTCTTTAGTAGCCTCCTAATTAGTCTTCCTGAAAATTACTGCCAGATTAGTCTTCCTAAAATATTTTATTTTTCATCCCTTAAAATTTGGAACTGCCTCAACTACAGATATGGAGTAGGAAATGGAAACCCACTCTAGTATTCTTGTTTGGGAAATCTCAGGCACAGAGGAGCCTTGTGGGCTACAGTCCATGGGGTTGCAAACGAATCACACATAACTGACTGAGCACACAACAACACATAAACTAAAGTCTTGTTTCCTTAGTTGGTGTTGGCAGCCTGTCACCATGGACCTCCGGTCACTTTGTGTTCTGCTTCTTTTCTGCTGTATTCTTTTTTTTTTAATTTTTTTTTAGCTTTTTATTTTTTATTTTATTTTATTTTGCTATTTTTTTTCATTTATTTTTATTAGTTGGAGGCTAATTACTTTACAATATTGTAGTGGTTTTTGCCATACACTGACATGAATCAGCCATGGATTTACATGTGTTCCCATCCTGATGCCTCCTCCCGCCTCCCTTCCCACCCCATCCCTCTGGGTCTTGCCAGTGCACCAGCCCTGAGCACTTGTCTCATGCATCCAACCTGGGCTGGTGATCTGTTTCACCCTTGATAGTATACATGTTTCAATGCTGTTCTCTCAGATCATCCCACCCTCGCCTTCTCCCACAGAGTCTAAAAGTCTGTTGTGTACATCTGTGTCTCTTTTTCTGTTTTGCATATAGGGTTATCATTACCATCTTTTTAAATTCCATATATATGCGTTAGTATACTGTATTGGTCTTTATCCTTCTGGCTTACTTCACTCTGTATAATGGGCTCCAGTTTCATCCATCTCATTAGAAGTGATTCAAATGAATTTGTTTTAATGACTGAGTAATATTCCATTGTGTATATACACCATAGCTTCCTTATCCATTTGTCTGCTGATGGGCATCTAGGTTGCTTCCATGTCCTGGCTATTATAAACTGTGCTTCGATGAACACTGGGGTGCACGTGTCTCTTTCAGATCTAGTTTCCTCAGTGTGTATGCCCAGGAGTGGTATTGCTGGGTCATATGGCAGTTCTATTTCCAGTTTTTTAAGGAATCTCCACACTGTTCTCCATAGTTGCTGTACTAGTTTCCTGATGTATTCTGTCCTTTATTTGCTTCTGTCAGTCTTTCAGGATCCCCTATCCATGCTCTCCCCCTTTCTTGGGGCTTTCCAAATCTCCTAAGCTGATATAAAGTCCCACTTTCCTCATTAAAACCACCCAGGTCTCCAGTGAGGGATTCCACTCTGTTTGAAACAACTTCAGCACTTAGCCTGTACCACCTGTAAGGAAAATAACTTTATTCTAGCCTACACTGAGATTTTATTTTCTCACTGGAGAAACTCTTTTCAGATACAGCTAAATTGTAAACTTTGGCAAAAAGCTATGGTTTTCCAAGTGTGCCTTTTAAAGCGTGGGTATTACTGCAAAATCAGCTGTGAAAGACATGTAACCACAGATGAAAAACAAGAGTATTCAAAGAAGTGGAACAAAAATTGTGGAAAATACACAAACTCTGCAGTAAATGTGAAAGCCTCACTGTTCTTAATTTTTATGGTCTACTGTCCCTCCCCTCTGAAGTCTTCTCTGATCTTCAACATTTAAATTACTTGCTCTTCCTCTTTCCCCCTCAAAGTCAAGACGCCCCTACTATACACCAGGCACTGTGCTAGATGACAGTGATGCAGTGGTGAAGACAAACGTGGTCCTTGCCCCCAGGGAGCTGATATCCTTATAGGAAAAAAATCAAATAATTACACATTTAGTTAATATATTGCCACAGTGGCAAAGGCTCCAGCAGGAAGCTGTTGGAGGCTGGGAGAGCAGAAATGTGAGTGCAGGGCACTAAGACAAGTCTGCTTATGTTGGGTGTCGGGTCCTCTGTTTAGCACCTTTTTGTTTTACTCTATTTGGTTATTATAGTTGGTTATTTAGGTGACTAGCTTTCCAATTTATTTTAAGTTTATTAAAGATCAGAGTACAGTCTAATTTTTTTTGTTGTTGTTCTCCTTTCTGTTTGCACAACATTCCCACTAGCCTTTTTCTTTTCTTTTTTTTTTTTAGATTTTTCATATTACATTTTCTAAATCATTTTTCTGACTATATAGACATTCTGTGATTGAACTGCTTTTTTAAAAATTTATTTTTAATTGGAGGGTAATCGCTTTACAGTTGGTTTCTGCCATATAACAACGTGAATCAGCCACAGGAACTGCTTTTGCCTTCCTTTGTCTTTTATAAACTTCTTATTCTATATTGGAGTATAGTTGATTAACAATGCTGTGGTAGTTTCAGGTGCTCAGCAGAGTGACTCAGCCATACAATACATGTATCCATTCTCCTCCAAACTCCCCTTTCATCCAGGATTCCACATAAACTTATACAGAGTACATTCTTATAAATCTGTATTATTGCCATAAGTATCTGGAATAGCATTTTGCATAAACATATGTTTTGATTCAATGGAAGCAAAAGCAATATCATTCCTGTACTTCCCGTTTTTCAGGCAACTAACTTACATTGGCTTTATGCTATCATGAGTTTCAGTTCTGCAATACTTTATCTGCTATTGTGAAGCTGATGGAAACTATGTGCTCAAGGATTTTGATCATTCATTTGATACACATTGAACGTCTGCGATATGTTGTTCTTGCATTGTAGAAATGGATGAAGGAGATAAAATTTATAGTCCTGTGAGGAAGCCAAAGTTTAACTGGGTTGATAAAAAAAGCAGTTTGTGAAAAAATTGTGACAATTGCCATAATGAAAGGATGCATAGGGTATTTGGGGAACAAAGAGAATAGTACTTAATTTTTCTCAAGAGATGTCTTGTGGGGCAAATCTCACAGAGGAGGTGGATGCCTGAGAGTCTAGGAGGATGACTGGGAAGCTGACAGGTGGACCAGCCAGGATGGGAGGTATCATCAGGAGGACTTTTGGGGCACCAGATTCAGATATGAGGAGAGGCAAGCGGGTTGGATTCACTCCAGGAAGGCCTTGGGCCCATATAGAGTCTAGACTTTGCCATGTAGGTGACAGGGATTTTCGATGGCAGGGATTTAGAATGAACATTCTATAAACAGCAGTGGCAAGAAGGCATGCCTGGAGAAAGGGGATCATCTAGAAGACAACTGAGACTGTCCATCAGGAATTCTTAGGAGAAGAACTAAAACAATGGGGTCAAAGTGAAGAAGAGGGAATTATTTGGGGCCAATTTAGGACACTGATCAGACTGGGAGAGTGGCGGTGAAGGAAGTAGGAAGAATGGAGTCCCATCTCCCAGAGAGAGGACACAGAAGGCTGGGGAGGCTGGGGGTGGGTGTGGTGGGTACTTAAACTATCATCAAGTTCAGACCTCTGGAGTTGGAGGTGCCTTGGGAAATCTGTCAGTATCGGGACTAAAGCTGGGTGTACAGATTCAGGAAGTGGTGGCTGGTGGAGGTGCTAGCTGAACGTGTGGGCTTTGAAAGTATTTCCTAGATGGAGAGGCAGAGATGATCACAGGGTCGTCTGTTTACTAAGTGCCTGCTATGTGCAGACCCGCAGCACACACCACCCCCTACTGCCATGAGAATCTTCCACTTCCGCTTTTCAGTTGAAGAAAGGAGCCTCTTCACTGAACCAGTTTAAGGCACACAGGGCTTTAGCACAGCTAAGAGCCCAGTCCCAGGAAGCAGTGTATGGCCAAGGCCCTGTTTACTCGCCATCCGCTGCCTACTAGTCCGAAGCTACCTGACCCCAGGGAACAGCCACGCCGACTGCGAGAGCAGCAGTGACTCTGGCAGGACACATTCCATTTGTCCTATTTGGCTAAGCATCTGCCAGACCCAGATCAGATTTGTCCGTGTCAGCATCTCTGAGTGCCACACACGCCCCTCTCTGGCTTAGTCGCGGGCAATATTTGACAGCTCAGCTTTACTCAGGGATGCCTCTTCAAAGCCCGCTCCAACCCTCTCAGTCCAGAGCGGGCGACTCACCCTTTGGTGCTACCGTGGGCTGCCTGGGCCCTGTGCTAGAAACAGAGGTGGCCTGGGGCACCGGATCTGGCCGGGGAATCTGGGGGTGTGACAAGAGGGATTTCTTTTCAGGATTTCAGGCTGAGAAAGAATGCAAAGGAAGACTGGAAGCCATAAACTCACAGCAAAGCAGGACAGAGAAACAAGAGGATAGAGTGGGTTACCTTAGGAGGGGGTCAGAGTGAACAAATGATGGACAAAACAAAGTGATGATCTATCTGATCCAGTGGACAGCGGTATGGATGGTCTTAGCTCTCCACGCGTGGTGCATAGGTGCATGCTCAGTTGTTTCCGATTCTCCGCAACCTCAAGGAGTGTATCCCTCCAAGCTCCTCTGTCTGTGGAATTCTCCAGGCAAGAATACTGAAGTGGGTTGCCATTTCCTACTCCAGGAGATCTTCCTGACTCAGGGATGGAAACCGAGATGCCTGCATTGGCAGCCGTATTCTTTACTACTGTGCCACTGGGGAAGCCCTGATCTCTTCAGGTATTAAGATAAACTTTATCACCATTTTATGAATATTATTTCATTAATAATAAAATTTGAAGCTTTTTAGGGGGTTTCCAAAAGACGTAGTTTCTCCTGAATATGACAATTTGATTCAAGATGTCACTGAAATGGCTGCTACAACGTATCAGTGGCCATAGCCAACTCCTTCGGTCTCCCTTTCTTCTCAAGGCCAGGTGTGAGCGGCACTGGTCCCGATCATTTAGTCCGAGGCTGGGAGCTTTCAGTCCGGAATACCTCATCCTCCAGAGCTGGGACGGAATGAGCTCCTGCTGGACTGCGAGGATCACGGAGGGGCGCCTGCCCCCTACAGCCCAGCCTTGGTAACTGCAACTGTTCGAACGTGGGGAGGGAGGAACTGGAGACAGTCCAACCCTTCCCGTTCCTTTCTTTAGGCAGAGCCCCAGACCCGGGAAGCAGCGTTTACCAGGGGAACTGTTTCTTCTCCACCCATTACAGAATCACTTGAACCCCTGGGACAGCAATCCCACTGGAAAAGTAGCAGTGACACCAGTAGGGCTGGTGATGATGTCCAACCACACTCCTTATATGGAGACACTGATAGACAGGATTCTGCCTAATCTACTTACAGAGACACCGCTCTCATCAAGCAAACAGGCGAGCATAATTCTCTAAAGGTCCTTCAGACACCGCATCATTGCCTCCCTCCCCTTGCTATGATTCTGTAATCTGTTCCTTGGAAGGAATAAACACATGTTGACATACCTTGTTCAGAAACAATATCACAGTCTATTAACTCCGTTATTCCCCACGCCAGAGAATACTGCTCACGGCAGGAGGAAGGAGGTCTCAGGCTTCACGCTGGGGATTTTCTTGGGCCCTCCCATAACTGTAGACACTAACAACTAGACTATAGCCAATACTGTAACAGGATGAAAGTGGATGGATGAGCATCACTCACTTCTGGACCAGTTATCAGACCCATGGGAAGACTCTCTTGCATTACCTGAGACTCATATATTGAGATTCCTAGGTCCAGACCATGCTCCCTCCTGAGTAAGGAAGGATGTATTTATACCAAGTGGCAGGGGGACTATGAGAGCCCCAGTCTCTTTAGTTGAACCGGACCTGCTGGACCAAGGGAAAGGATGGGTGGTGGTGGTGGTGGTTTTGGGATGAATATTGTCGGAGGGCTTCACCTGTGTCAAGTGCTGCTCAAACAAGTGCATCCTCACCCCAACTCTTGTCAGGAGGTCATGTGCACATTCCCATGAAACTTACTCAGTATCTTAGAGCTGGCAACTCCTAGAGCTAAGGCTAAAATCCAGGCTTGTCTGACTCTTGTGTTTGTCATCATACAGCACATGTTTACCCCACAAGGCTCTTGGTGCCACCACATCTTTATTTAGAAGATGATGGAATTTCCTTGCTCTGAGGTCCAAGTGAATATTATCTTTTGTACTGAGCTACCCTGAGGTGGCCAGATGTCAGCTTCAAATAGACTGGACAGTGGACATTGCCAAGCCTTTGATTGCTTCTCTTCTCCAATTTGAATTAGATAAGTTGGGTACCAAGAACTGATGCTCTAGTGGACAGTCCCAAATAATTAGCATGGTTGAGTGGGTCCTGGGCTCTTGCTTCTAGAAAACTATGATGTAACCATGATGCGGCCTGGACTTTGGGTTTCCTGTTATGCTGCATAAAGTACACAGAGACAGTGATCATCTGCTTAGCTTTTATGTCTCAGAATGAAGCTCCTTATTTTTACAGCATCTTTATTTCCTCTCCTGCTTCTACACTTCTGTTAGACACACCTATCCAGGCTTGGTGGTTTTGGAGGGGTCACGTCTTCACTCCATCCCTGGTGGCCTTTTTAAGCAAACTTATTTTATATTATTGCATTTCAGTGACTGTAAGTCTGGGAAAACACATGCTGAGCTGTGTGCCTGGATCAGGGCTGAAAGGAGGAAAACAGAAAGTATCTTTTAAATCCTGATAGACTCCCAGTGACACTGGTCCCCATGGATTTTTATTGAGACACTGGCTCTATGATGCCGTCTCCATTAGGATTTATACGTTGGGGATAAATGTCCACTTCTTGCCATGAGTAAAGCGATGCCTGAGTGTTGAGTCTCGGCGTCTTCTACCTCCTCAGACCCATCAGCAGGATTATCTCTCCTCCGGACCCCAGCATAGAACTCATTTTCAGCCAAGTCTAGTTTCCATGTTCTAGGTTAATAATTTATTAGATGGTTGGCCCCAAAGACAGAAACCAGAAAGCTTTGTGTATTGCATTTTGGTTAATTTCCTGGGGGTCCTATCGCCCTCCGGGTAGTGGTCTGCAAGGTAACTGCTATCATTCTGATCTCATCTCTTACCTACATCCAATTACTTTCCTGTTGGGTGTCTTCTTTAAGGTATTTCCAGCTCCCAGCCCCGCGTGGTTACAGAATGAGGAAGATAACCATGGAGGCCCATAGGGGCTCAGAGCACTTTGCACAAAACCCCTGCGTGCCAAGGTAGGTTATGAGACACACATTTCACACCCCTTCAGCCAGACAACTTGTGAAATGGGAGGGAGACCAGTTTTTATCCTATTCATGCTTTACTGGTAACTTTCAGTTGACCTTAAACCAGTACTTTCTATCAAATCAACCTCACTCACTGGAATAGGACAGCTAACCAATCAATCTGGGGTAGTTGACTCAACCTGGGGTAGTTTTACTACCCCAGAGTAAAAGAGACAATGATACTGATTTTATGGAGTCATGAAAAATAAATGGAACAAATACACAATGCTTGCCATGTACACAATCTTAGACAAAAGGCTGAGAAGTGATCTTCCATGTGGTATATACTCATTAAATGTGACTTTTAACCACAACTTTTGTTTCTGCCAAGAGAATCATCCTCCTGCAGTAACTCTGGGGACCTTGCATTAATCCCTGTCTCAGATTGTCAATTTGCTTCCCACTCCCAGACACCAAATATTCATTTTTTTCTCTAAACTGTTCATCCTCACTATCAGCATATCACTTGTGCGTGTTTGCTCGTTCGTGTCCAACTCTTCGCAACCCCATGGACTGTGGCCCACCAGGCTCCTTTGTCCATGGGATTTCCCAGGCAAGAATACTGGAGTGGGTTGCCATTTCCTCCTCCAAGGGATCATTCTAACCCAGGGATCAAACCTGTGTCTCCTGTGTCTCTTGCACTGGCAGGCAGATTCTTTACCTTAGACACATTCTCCCCCCGCCCCCAGACTATTGGCGTAGCCTGCTGGCAGAATTAAGTGATGCATTCATTTGATGAATACTTATTATAATCATTTAATATGTGCCCTGTTTAATGGCACTGGCGACAGAGGACCAGACAACTTTGACACGGGTCCTGTTCTCAGGATACTTATATTCTTGTGAGTGAAGGCAGATAATGAACAGATCAATGAACAAAAGTTTTGATGATGATATGAGTGATGTAAAATAAAGACTGAAACAGAGATGTGGTAGAGTGTGAGTGGCAGGAAAGTGGGGAGACCCCATGAACTAGGGCTCTAGGGTCTAGATCTATTTGTGGAGAAGCCACTCGAGCTGAGATCTGAATGCCAAGAAGAAACCCCGGATCTGGGAGTCGAGCATTGCAGACAGGGTCAGTGAGGGCAAAGGTCTTCCAAATAGGAACGAGGCCTGGTCAGGCAGAGGGACAGAAGGTGAGCCAGCGTGGTTTTTGTGTAAGTGAGAAGGGTCCAGGCTTCCCTGGTGGCTCAGTGGGAAAGAATCCACCCCACCAATGCAGGAGATCCGGGTTCGATCCCTGGTCCGGGAAGATCCCAAATGCCGAGGAGCAACTGAGCCCATATGCCACAACTATTGAGCTTGTGCTCTAGAGCCCAGGAGCCACAACTACTGAACCCACGTGCTGCAGCTACTGAAGCCTGCGCCCCCTGGAGCCTGTGCTCCCGCAACAAGAGAAGCCACCACAAGAAGAAGCCCTCACACTGCAATTAGAACGTAGCCCCCCCCCTCCCCCCGCCACAACTGGAGATAAGCCTGTGCAGCAACGAAGACCCAGCTCAGACATAAATAAATAAATATATATATATGTTTTTAAATTAAGGGCTCAAGAACACAAGATAACATCAAAGAGGAGGGCAGGACCACATGCCATAGGAGCACCAGGTCAAGGAGAATTTAGGATCCAGGTCATGGAAAGGAAGTAGGATTTTATCAGAGATGTACTATGAGCCACTGGAAGTTTTAGATAGGAGGATAATATGTTGTGATGGACAGTGTATGAAGCTCAGTCTGCTGGCCAAGTGGAGAATGGACGGGGGCTGCAGAGTGGAAGAAGAGTAGCTTGGAGGAAATTGGTAGCTGCTATCAGAGGCGATGGAGTCAAAAGGAGAATACAGGATGTAGTTTCAAGGTCCTGCATTGATTTTCCTAATTTTCTCAACTCCAAAATTTTCAGTGTCACCACTTTATATTTTCTGCTGAATCAAACCTGAGAAACTTTGGTTTTCAAGATTCTCCCCCGTTCTTCCCTGGCCACTTTTCATGGCTTGTTGACTTCACCAAACTCTCACACTGCCTACATTGTGTAGCTAATAAGCAAGGGAGTAATAATACACTCTCTGTGCAGTGTTGATGGTGTGTTCGTCTTCTCTCTCAAGACATAAGTTCCCTTTAGAACAGGCTCTCTGCTGATCCTTCCCTCTGCATCTTCCATCATATTTAGTACTGCTCTAAATGCAGGGTATGTGTGGAAACTGCTTACTGATTGATGAAAAACACACATCACAAGCATTCGTTTCTTCAGGATTTCTCTTGTATGAACAGGGGTGATTATCTGTCAATATTCATTGCACCATTGAGCCAATATGCAACACATGAATCATCTCGGAGATCAGCAGATGAAGCTTTCTTGTAATCTTTCCATTTTGCTGAGATAATTTCACTTGCTTCGGAGTTTATGAGGCCATAAGTGGCTCCCATCTGTTGATGAACATATTTCTAAGAGTCATTTAGTCTCAAGTATGAAATACTTGAGGGGAAGTTAAATAGTAACTTTTATATTCAGTGTCATCTTAGTAACAGAACCAAGATTGGAAGCATGTGTTCAATTTTGGTCTTTCATTTTCAAAGCTTTCGGTCAGGCAAAGAATTAATTTCATTTGTTTACAAAGCAGATTATGCCTAATAAAATCTATTTTGTTTATGGTCACATTTTAGTCAATCCATTGCCTTAGCAAATGAGAGAAATCTGATTGGCTAATTAGTCAACATAGTAAATTTCATTATTCCACATCCACAGAACATTGGCCTAATTGAATTATCCAGTAATAGTATGACGGATATATTTCCTTTTAATACATTTTGAGCAAGGCTCAGACCAGTGATGAAATAGTGAAGAATCTTGTTTATTCCATCCTTGTTTTGATGATCAACCACAGAATATAACATAAGACTTCTGTGGATAATAACTTTTTCCACATTAAGGGAAATAAAGCAAGGTAGCAGCTTTCACTGGGATCCTTACTGGTATTCTGAATTTTTACCAATTGTCTGTGCATCTTTTCCTTCCTGGAAACTTGTTCTTTGGTAAGCACTACTTTACAAAAGAAAGTTTCAATAGAATTAGTTTTAATTTATGCATAATCAAAGAGATACTTTTGATCATGTTCTCTAGTTAGAGGTAGAAAAACTATCTCAGATACTTTCTTTCACTCCTGAGGTTCTAATGAGGACTATCTCCTCAGCAAAACACAGAGACACATAAAAGTCTACAAACAATATCAGAGTTGCCCATGGGATCTGCTGTGAGGGACCAAAACCATTTATATAACATGGATTCTACAGAATTTGCATTGTATTAATGAAACTACTTGTTATTTTTTTCTTTCTGGGCTTATAGAAATATTTATTGTTGTCAAATGTTGTAAATAGTGAAATTCAAACTGATAAAGACAAAAAAGGATCATAATTTGTAAATACAAAGGAAAGAGCCATTTTAGCATCATTATAGGGAACAGAACTCAACTTAAGCTGTCCATAAACATTATCTTTAATCTATATACATTATAAAAAATTTCTGATTCCTTGATCACTATTTCTTAAAATACATCTTTATGTACACAAATTTTATTCAAAATGATGACTACTTAAGTGCCTCTTTCGCACAATTCCAGAATATATCAAGTTTTCACTTGAGTCCTTCATTCAGTGTTTTATCATGAGAAGAAAGAATAATATGGATAAAATAGTTTAAAGGTAGATTTAAAACATGTTGTATATGAGAATGTATACTCAAACATGATGACAAATGGACTCTTCGGCCCATCTGATCCTAGCTTTAACCCAAGAAGTAAGAGACTTTCTACAGGGAGGAGGTGTTTGAGTTTCTGAATGCTGATGAGTCTCCACTAACTGTGCTCCTGACTTGTAGAACGTGGTTACTGAGGTTAGTTGCTATGTGTTGAGGAAAATCCCAAATGATGGTGTGGACCATTTGGCTCATAATATCTGCTGAGCTGAAAAACTGCAGTTACCCAGTTAAACTCATCTTCAGGTATGTGTGTGCATGCTCAGTCGCTTCAGTTCTGTCCAGCTCTTTGTGATCCCATGGACTGTAGCCTGCCAGGCTCCTCATCCATGGGATTTCCCAGGCAAGAATACTGGAGTGGGTTGGCATGACCTCTTCCAGGGGATCTTCCCTACCCAGGGATTGAACTCGAGTCTCCTGTGTCTCTTACATTGCAGGCAGATTCTTTATCCACTGAGTCATCTGGGAAGCCTGCATCTCTAGGTACAGATGCTAGCAAATAGGAAGGGGTATGATTAGAAAACTCAAAACAGAGGAGGAAAAACAGGAGAAACAGACTGACTAGAAATCCCTTCTGGAATCAATTTCCCTGGACTACTGAGTGATAGCATCTTAGGTGGTAAGATTCATTTACACTAGATGGTAAATTCACTGTTTTCATCCTTTTTAATAGGAGCTACATTTTCAGCAATTTCAGAATCCATATTTTCTCACATGAGTACATAGACAGTGACACATTATGACTAGTAGTGAAGAATGTATGAAAGAGTTTTCGGAAGTAAAGTACTTTTCTGGAAAATTGAAGAGCAAGAGAAGATTTTATAGTTGTTGAGAATACACGTTTCTATTTCAATTCTTGTTTTATGTCCATGATAGTTTGGTCTGGGCTCCGCTGAGGAAAATTGCCAATGGGCAACAGATTATCCCAATGTATACTTTTTTTTTTTTTTTTTGCTTTTAATCTCTTTTCAGGTGGCAAATAGCTTTTCTCTTAGACTAGATCATTTGATTTTTCACTTAATTAATTAAAAAAGTAATTTAATGCTCATCAGGAGCCCCAGAGTGAGTACGTGCTCATCTTGATAGTTAAAGCACTTAAAAAGAAGTTTTTAAAAAATGACCTACCATACCATAAATGTCTGTATTCTAGAATCTCACAACCAATTGCTTCGGTACTGGTGTTAAAACTGGAGTACTGCTTAGGGTGGTCATATGTGGAATCATCTAATTAATAGAAGAACTTTCAGAACAAGTAATAGGACAGCACATTAGCAAAGAGAAAGGATTTCAGAATGAGATTCATCCACATAGATTCAGATTCCAGCTCTGCCACTCATCACCTGTGTGCCTTTAACTAAAGACACTTAAAGCAGCAGAGAACAGTGGCTGGTGCTTACATGGTGGGTTGGACTGCCTACTTCCACCCTTGATCTCGGGCAAGCCACACAGCTTCACTAATTTTGACTCCTTGGATTTGTACTTGCCTCCCAAGGTCACAGCTGTGAGGTTTAAATGAGAGAATTTTATGTACAATGCCTGTGCACAGGAAGTTCATTAAACAATAAATCATGTTACTAACTAACACTGTCTTCAATTGCGTCCAACTCTCTGTGATCTCAGGGACTGTAGCCCACCAGGCGCCTTTTTCTCCAGGCAAGAATGCTGGAGTGAGTTGCCATTTCTTCCTCCAGGGGATCTTCCTGACCCAGGGATTGAGCCCACACCTCTTGCATCTCCTGCATTGGCAGGCAATTCTTTTTTTTTTTTTTTTTAACCACTAGCGCTACCTGGGAAGCCTAATAATTATGTTAAACATTGTTATTATTCACTTAGTGCTAAGCATGGCAGGACCTGAAAAATTACTAAATTTTTCAATGGTGTTTCCACCCGTTGAGAAAGGAGATTAAAATACTCATCATCCTAGGCTTGCTATGACAAATAAATGAGTGACTAGAGCAATTCTTGGTCACAATTATTCAGAAGAAATCTAAATGTGAATGATCTTGAGTGAGAACAGCTGAGTGAGAATTATCTCATATCTGAATTGCTAATAGTTCTCGTAGTGTCGCTAATAAACTGTTTTCCTTATTCCAATCAGTATTTTTTCCTATTGGTTTTCATGCTTTTAAAACACCTGAGGGCTGTCTTCTCTTCTCTCTGTCTTGACAATATTGTTCCAAAGACTATATTGTCTTTTTCCATTAGACATCCTTATGTAGTGTTTTAACTTTCTCAGCTTCCAATAAAAGAGGCGAGTGCAAGCCCTTTGACATTTACACCTGGGCATCTTCTTGATGTGAAGCCTTCTGACCTTTCATAACACCCATCTTTCATAAATGCTTCTTTGTTAACCACCATTAGTGCCACCACTTTTGGATCATTTCAGTCTTGCTTTCAGGTATTTTAAAAAAGACTCATAAATTGGATGGCTTTTTAAAAGCACAACTTCCAATTCTAGAAGGCAATCTTAGAAGAGAATGAAGGGAATGGGATCTTTACCAGTTCCATTAGCACTGAACCTGCCAAGAGAGACACTCTTTAGGTCAAAGTTGTCTCCTTGAGTGCATGGCCATTTTGATAAGAATAGTGCAAGGTAATGTAATCCCACTTTAAATTTAGAAGTTGTAAAGTTCACACCACTGAAAAGGCCGCAGTGAATGACAGTGCCATGCTTACATTCGAGAAAAAAATCTCAGGGGCCAAGTCTTGATTCAAGCAAATGTTCAGTATTCTCCAGGCAGTTTTGGGATGTGGAAATAAAGGTGGGGTCCCCTTGCTCTTTGAATCTTTTATTCCCCAACTGTGTGACTATCATTTGTAGAGACCATGGGCAGCCTTAGCTGTGCCTTCTGTTTTTGGGGTAGATTCCTTACTTGGGAGGCAAAGGACAACACCTGGTTTCTGCCTTGTAAGAGTCAATGGCACTTGCCTTGTAAGAGTCAGTGTAGTCTGCCTGCCTCCAGCAGTCTCTCTGGTTTCTAGGATAATAAATTATTGAGTGAAAGAATTTACATTCCACCAGCAATTGGTCAGATGCTTAGGATATAGTGAACACAGAAATGAGCCAAACATGATTTCTTTCCTTTGGTACAATACTGTTTTGTTACAAAATCACATAGGAATATCCATAATTAGAATATAGAGTAGAAAATGCAAGGACCTATACCAAAGGGGGAGAAGGCAATGGCAACCCACCCCAGTACTCTTGCCTGGAAAATCCCATGGACAGAGGAGCCTCGTAGGCTGCAGTCCATGGGGTCACAAAGAGTCGGACACGACTGAGCGACTTCACTTTCACTTTTCACTTTCATGCATTGGAGAAGGAAATGGCAACCCACTCCAGTGTTCTTGCCTGGAGAATCCCAGGGATGGGGGAGCCTGGTGGGCTGCCGTCTATGGGGTCGGACAGAGTCGAACATGACTGAAGCAACTTAAAAAAAAATACCAAAGGGGCAGAAAAATAACAGGAACATGGAAGAAGGAAAGATTACTCTTAGCTCTGAGATGAGGAAAGCTTCATGGAAAAGGTGATACTGGTATGAGGTGCTGGAATACGAGTAAATGTTGTACCTGCAAAGAAAAGGGTGGGTATATTGGTGGAACAATTTAAAATAGGACATGTTAGCCTGGCAGATCAGTCCATGGAGCTGAGAAAAGTCGGACATGACTGAAGCACCCTAGGACACACGCATGCATATTAGCTTTATACACAGGAGAAGAATGGGAATAAGTCTAGGGAGGCAAGGGGCATGCTCTCCAAAGCAGATCACAGGGCCTTGGATAGGATTTTATCCTATAGCTGACAGGTGAGTGGGTTCCATCTTGGCTTTTTATTGGAATCACATGTTGAGTTTTAAGTTGTAGATGTCTGATTACTATCATATCAATAACATTTATGGGTCCTAGAGCAGGAGGATGAATGGAAGCCCATGCACTGTATGTCTAAATATTCAGAAGTTTTACAGTAAGTGATACTCAAGACTCTGCCTTAGTTTTTATCCAGGGTCTGCAGTCTGTCCCAAAAGATCACCTGGGCCTGGAGGCTAAAGAAGCCCCTTCTCCCTGAGGTTACCCTTCCACAGGGGTCTGAGTGGCCCTTGGTCCAATGGACCTTCAGGAGGAGAGCGGGGCAGAAACTGGACTCAGCTGGGGACTCCTAGGCAGCGTCTAGATCTGTTGCCACCAAGGACAGGATGACTCAGGAAAGTTCGTTAGGTTCTGGGAAGGGCAAGTTCTGTCACCTCGTGCCTCACTTTTCTGACCTGGGAGGGTCAGGAAGCTCTAAGTACCACCCAGAACTATCCCACCCACTGCACCCCCCTCCCAGGCAGAGGGGAGGGCGGAAGAACCATTATGGGAGGACCGCTGTCTGCCTATACATCCTCCCACTTCTGGGGGGTTGAGGGTGGGGCGGCTACCTGGAAACCGAACCAGCCTTTCTGTTTCTCTGGTTTCAAAGGACACAGGGTAGATATTGTTATACTGAGTGAAGCAAGTGAAACAGAGAAAGACAAACATCATATGATATTACTTATATGTGGAATCTAAAAAAATGGTACAAATGAA
Source organism: Odocoileus virginianus (assembly GCF_023699985.2). Classification (NCBI taxonomy): domain Eukaryota; kingdom Metazoa; phylum Chordata; class Mammalia; order Artiodactyla; family Cervidae; genus Odocoileus; species Odocoileus virginianus. Next base: position 27,925,550 of record NC_069695.1, read on the forward strand.
CTTATTTACAAAACCAGAAACAGAGTCTCAGATGTAGACAACAAATTTATGGTTGCCAGGCAGGTAAGGGGAGGGAAGGGATAAATTAGGAGATTGGGATTGCCACATACACTCTACTATGTATAAAATAGATAACTAATAGGACCTATTGTAGCACAGGGAACTCGACTCAATACTCTGTAATGACATATATGGGAAAAAAAAATCTAAAAAAGAGGGATATATGTATACCTAGAGCTGATTCACTTTGCTGTACAGCAGAACTAACACAACATTGTAAACCAGTAATTAAAAAAAATTGTAAATCAACTATACTTCAATAGAAGTAGGAATCTGCCTGCAACGCAGGAGACCCAGGTTTGATTCCTGGGTCGGGTTTGATTCCTGGGTTGGGTTTGATCCCTGGGAGAAGGGAATGGCAACCCACTCCAGTATTCTTGCTGGGAGAATTCCATGGACAGAGGAGCCTGGAAGGCTACAGTCCCGGGGTCACAAAGAGTTGGACAGGACTAGGAAACAAAGCACAATATAAAAACAAAGTATTCATTCTCCACTGGTTCTAATGATCTACTATCCAAAAGGCACAAACAGAAAGTATTCCATTTACTACAGGTTTCAACTGCCTCCTATATAAGAAGGCAATTTTTAAATCTTAAGTCAAAAGGCTTTATGTATTCCCATTCTGGTACTAACCATTTTCTACTTTGATTTGGAAGGTATTCTGGGTAGTATTTTAAGGTATTATCTTTAATCTACCATAGTCGAAATTATGGGGAAATCTACAGATTTCATCTCTACAAAGCACATTTTTCAGAGAGGAAATCATGGCAGTATTGAACTGCCAAAGGGACAGCTGAAAAAAAAAAAATGGGTCATGCATTCATCTCATTCTGCCAAGCGGTTCACTGCTCATTTTTGTCCTCTTCTCGTAAACAAGCTGCGTTAACAAGTTACTTGAAAAAAGCATACTAATTTCCCCAGTGAATTACACAGGAAAGAATCCAGCGTTCCCTCCAGAGAGCTCAAATAGTTGTTTGTTCTCTGAGCTCAGGTGTGGTAAAATAGCCATGGGCTAAAAATGCATGCTGGATATTAGCCAGCAGGCAAGAACTTCCCCTCTGCTCCAGTCCTGATTTCTCATGTTGGTGTGCAGCTTGGAGATTGCTTAATGGGGAAAAAAAAAACCAAAAACAAAACCAACAACAGGACTTGATTTTCAATTTCAATTTAATTACACAATCTATAGTGCCTAGTGGGGAAGGATTTCGGGGCAAGATTAACGCGCACCAGTGTTCTATTTTACATTCTTTTCCGATAAAGAACTCTGTATTGATTAGCCAGAGTGAGTATATAGACATTGTTTTATAAGAGTCAAATTCTTTGGGTATCAGAAAGGGAGTGTGGATGAAGAAGGACAAACTTCCAGTTATAAAGCAAATAAGTCTTGGGGCTGTAATGGACAGCACAGTGATTATAGTCAATCCTATCATATTGTGTGTTTGAAAGTTGCTAAGAGAGTAAACTCTGGGATTGCTGATGGACAGGGAAGCCTGGCGTGCTGCAGTCCACGGGGTCGCAAAGAGTCGGACACGACTGAGCGACTGAACTGAACCAAAGAGAGTAAACCTTAAAAGTCATCACAAGAAAAAAAAAATATTTTGTAACTTTAGGATAGTGACAGATGGGAACTAGACTTACTATGGAGATCACTTCAGAGAATAAACAAATATGGAATCATTATGTTTTGTATATACTATACAGACTAATGTATGTAATCAGTATATCGCTAATATACTAATTATAACTAATATATGTAACTAATATAATGTTATATGTCAATTATACCTCAATTTAAAAATAATTAAAAAGGAAGTGACTTCATTTTAGCCCAAGAATACTGGAGTGGGTAGCCTATCCCTTCTCCAGTGGATCTTCCCAAGCCAGGAATGGAACCAGGGTCTCCTGTGTTGCAGGCAGATTCTTTAACAGCTGAGCTACCAGGTAAGTCCAACTAATATAATATACCTAACTAATATAATGTTATATGTCAATTATACCTCAATTTAAAAATAATTTAAAAAGAAGTGACTTCAATTTGTGGCTCTTTGACAGACTTTAGATAAATTAGAGTTATAAGATGGCTTTTATAAGAGGTATAAGATAAATTAGAGGTATAAGAGGTATAAGGCCTTCCTTGATAGCTCAGTTGGTAAAAAATCTGCCTGCAATGCAGGAGACCCTGGTTCAGTTGCTGGGTTGGGAAGACCCCCTGGAGAAGGGAAAGGCTATCCACTCCGGTATTCTGGCCTGGAGAATTCCATGGACTGTATAGTCCATGGGGTCTCAAAGAGCCGGACATGACCAAGCGACTTTCACCTTTAAAGATGCCTTTTAGAATTATATTCCCAGTGCATTCTTTTTTGTTGTTTATTTTGTTCTTTTTTTTTTAAAAACTACTTTTAATTGGAGGAAAATTGCTTTACAATGTTATGTTGGTTTCTGCCACACAACAACGTGAATCAGCCATAAGTACACATACAACCCCTCTCTCATGAGCCCCCTTCCCACCTCTGACTCTACCCCTCTGTATCGTCACAGAGCACTTCTGGTGTATTCTTGAGAGTGGGGAGCACCTCCCTATGTGCAAGAAGATCAGAAATTCCATTGTAGAATCAGAAATACCAGTTGGCAGACACTGACTGAACAATACAACTATCTGTCCTGAAAATGACTATATAACTAATACACTCAAGACCCTTACCTCTAAAGACTAAAGAATTTCACTCTTTTACTGGAACCGGGAGACATGATGCTTTTATCTGGCACCAAATCCATGTTTAAGATTATGAGTAAATATTTGGTGTTCTGTTTTAATGTCTGCATACTCTATTGGTTTAGCCAAGGGTACAAAAGAAAGAAAAGACAGGAAATGAAAATCTACCCCTGAGAAGAAGTCTTAATATATTTATTACCAACTGTTTTACCTTGTTAATAAAGAAAACAGTTCTCTTTATAAGGAAAAATGTTCCCTCTGTGACTTAAATAAACAAAATGGTAACAATGAACTTTACTGGTTCACTGTTGCTCAACCTCACCAAGCCACTTGAGTATATACAAACAGTTGAAATACGATGCTAAAGAGACTAAGCTCAATGAGCAAATAAATATTTGAGATGACTGACTTTAACATTACATGGGGATGGCATTTTCAAGTTTTTAAGATGGCTACGACTGAGTCATTATTTACAGTTCTATTCAAAAGCAAAATGGTACCCGATAAGCATTAAATTTTGCCTACTGAATTTGCAATATAGGATGTCAGTCAAATGAAAGGACAATTTTTTAAGCGGTGAATTACAGGGCATCTGGCACAGATTAGGTAGAGCTAGAACTTACTTCGGTTGGAATGACAATGGGAACCAGAATTGGAATTTATTTTGAAGTCCATTAGGAGGAGGCGTTGAAAACTGTACCCTTGACTGGTAGAAATGTAGATGAACCATTCTTCCCCTTACAAGGATGGGGTGCAATTTATGCCAGAGGAGAACAACAACGAGACTTGGAGATGTGTGTCTGTGAATGAAAGCTGGGTATATTTTGCTACAGGCCGGTGTCTGCGTCCCCTGGGTCTAGTGGCAGCATCGGGAAACACTACAGCCAGATTGGCCCATGGAAAGAGGGTGAGGTGGGGCAAGGCTGGTCAAACTTGGTTGGGATCTATGGCTGCATGCCTTAAACCCCTTAAGCTGTTGTACAGAATGACTCCATCTCCTGGTAAATATAAAAAATTAATAAAGAAAAAGACTGGATAAGAAAACAGTGAGGCAGGCAGGAAGGCACTGGCTACATGTAGGTAGAAATCAGAGACCAGATAGAAAACCAACTTGTACGTTTCCATGGCTAAGGCTTTAGTTCTTAACTGTTGGGGAGGGAATGACTGGATGAATTAGAACTTGGGAAAACCACAGAGGACAGTCACCTTAGTTAAGGGAGAAGTAGATAAAAGTATCTCTTCGCAGCCATGCTAGAATCAATGCAGAGGTCATGACATGCTCTGAGGGCTGCTTACATCAGAGCTGGCAGAGCCCATCCTTGGGAAGATGGTGTGGAGGGGAGGAATGAGGTGGAGGAGACAGGAAAGTGCACAATCACCCATATATGATCAATTGATTTGTTCTCAGAACCAGTAAGATGTGTATCGCTCATACCCAATAACTAGCAATGCCTCCTTTTAAAAATATTTACAAATAATTAATTATTAACATTTGAAGCAAAATTCTATATCCCAGTTTATGAGAAGTGAGGAAATACCTGGTTGGTGATATGTTCCTGGATTTTTTCTGTAGTCACTGAAAAAGAAAGCAAAAAGAAAGTCAGCATTAGTACCGGTCTTGCTCTTCTCACTCAAAATTCCAAACAGCATTTGTGGGCTCTCTGAGCAAGGATCTGTATCACAGTAGAAGCAGTTATGCAGAGTACATCAAGCTGGAATCAAGATTGCCAGGAGAAATATCAATAACCTCAGATATGCAGATGATACCACCCTTATGGCAGAGAATGAAGAGGAACTGAAAAGCCTCTTGATGAAGGTGAAAGAGGAGAGTGAAAAAGTTGGTTTAAAGCTCAGCATTCAGAAAACTAAGATCATGGCGTCTGGTCCCATCACTTCATGGGAAATAGATGGGGAGACAGTGGAAACAGTGTCAGACTTTATTTTTTTGGGCTCCAAAATCACTGCAGATGGTGATTGCAGCCATGAAATTAAAAGACACTTACTCCTTGGAAGAAAAGTTATGACCAACCTAGATAGCATATTAAAAAGCAGAGACATTACTTTTGCCAACAAAGGTCCATCTGGTCAAGGTTATGGTTTTTCCAGTGGTCATGTATGGATGTGAGAGTTGGACTGTGAGGAAAGCTGAGTGCCGAAAATTGATGCTTTTGAAACTATGGTGTTGAAGACTCTTGAGAGTCCCTTGGACAGCAAGGAGATGAAACCAGTCCATCCTAAAGGAGATCAGTCCTGGGTGTTCATTGGAAGGACTGATGTTGAAGCTGAAGCTCCAATACTTTGGCTACCTCATGCGAAGAGCTGACTCATTGGAAAAGACCCTGATGCTGGGAGGGACTGGGGGCAGGAGGAGAAGGGGACAACAGAGGATGAGATGGTTGGATGGCATCATTGACTCGATGGACATAAGTTTGGGTAAACTCCGGGAGCTGGTGATGGACAGGGAGGACTGGCGTGCTGTGATTATGGGGTCTCAAAGAGTCAGACACGACTGAGCGACTGAACTGGACTGAACTGAGAAACAGTTGTGATCACTTCAATACCTGGAATAAAAAAAAAGTCAAAACTGAAATTAACTACATTAGGCAAAGATAACAGAAAACAGAGTGGAAATAAATACCAGACGATGTATAACTCTGGAACAGAAATGGTAAAGAGATGAAAGAACTAAAGAAAAATTTGAACCACAGTCATTTGAAGATCTCCGAAAAATGACAACCTGTTCAAGCATAATATTAACACTGAACTCAGGGAATCTTGGGGACCAGAAGAGGAGATTTAAAGTGACAGATGGCAGAAGTGCTACTTTTCCTTGACTTATGAAGATGATAAAGACCTTCTTAGGTTTTGGTACTGCCGGAGACCAAGTATAAACCAACAATTCTATAAATGGTATCTTAGGACAGAAACATATCAGAGTAACGTAACACATGAAAAGCAACAGAGGGGTATAAATAATGAAGATTCTAAAATAATAAACCTCATACACTGCAAAAATACCCTAAGAATGATCAATATCATGTGTCTTAAATACAAGAAAAAAAAATCCTTAGGAATAATCAATAACCAACAAACCACCAGGAAAGAGAGTAAAGAAGACATCTGTGGCTCAGCAATTATGTGCTTGTGAATATCTTGGTGTGATACCTACAGTTTATTAAATGTGTCCTTTTAAAATTTTAATTATGATGATTGTGTAGTGACATGTGTTTGTAAAAAAGAATACAGACAGTTCCCCTGTACCCTTTACCCACGTTTCCCCACCAGTAACATTTGGATGATCTACATAGTATAATAATATCTGAACCAGGATGCTGACACTGACATAGTTGAGATACAGAACCTTTCCATTACCACAGGGTCCCTCATGTTGCCCTTTCATAATCACACCCATTGCCCTCCCACCCCTACCCTCTTCTTGCTGCTGCTGCTGCTAAGTCACTTCAGTCGTGTCCGACTCTGTGCGACCCCATAGACGGCAGCCCATCAGGCTCCCCCGTCCCTGGGATTCTCCAGGCAAGAACACTGGAGCGGGTTGCTATTTCCTTCTCCAGTGCATGAAAGTGAAAAGTGAAAGTGAAGTCGCTCAGTCGTGTCTGACTCTTAGCAACTCCATGGACCGCAGCCCACCAGGCTCCTCCGTCCATGGGATTTTCCAGGCAAGAGTACTGGAGTGGGGTGCCATTGCCTTCTCCGACCCTATTAGCTCCTGGCAATCTCTAATCTGTTCTCCATTGCTGTCAAGAATGCTGTATAAATGGAAACACGCGTTTAAAAACCTTTTGGGATAGGATTTTCTCACTCAGCGTTGTTCTCTGTAGAGTCATGTGCATTCCTGTGCATTCTTTTTTTCCCCAGAATTTCATTTTTTAATTGGAGTATAATCGCTTTACAATGTTCTGTTAGTTTCTGCTGTACAATGAAGTGAATCAGCTGTATGTATACGTCCATCCCCCCTCTCGGACCTCCCTCCATTAGCTTTTTATTGCTGAGCGAGGATGTACCAAAGTCTGTTCAACCATTCACCAGATGAAGGACATCTGGCTCATTTCTAGCTATTGTGAATAAAGCTGCTATCAACTTTTGTGGACAGGTTATGTGAACATAAGTCTTAATTTCTCTGGAATGAATGTCCAGGAGTGCAATTGCTGGGTTGTATGGTAGTTGCCTGTTTAGTTGTTGAGGAAACTGTTAAACTGTTTTCAAAAAAGGATGTAATGAATACATGGTATTTACCGGTGAACTTTGTTGTTGTTCGGTCAGTCATGTCTGACTCTTTGTGACTCCATGGACTGCACTACACCAGGCTTCATTGTATTTACTGGTCAACTGAGCAACCAGTAATAAGTATATCAGGAAATTTTACTAAGCGCTCACTCAGTACCAGGTCAGGTGATATATAGGATACACTAGAGGAATAAGGAGCCCAGAAAATGGAATGGCCCTTTTAAAAGTGGGCTCTTCCTCATGAAAATTTAAAAGTCTTCTTATTTTGTTGATTGTTTACTTTGCTGTATAGAAGTGCTTTTATTGCCTGCACTTTTGGTGTCATGTTCAAGAAGTCATTGCCAAAATTGATATAAAGGAGTTTTTGCCTATCTTTCCCTCTACTTTTAGCTTTTATATTTAAGTCTCTAATCCTTCTTGAATTATTAATAATTTTTTTGTATGGGGTAAGAAAAGGATCAAATTTCATGATTTGGCATGTGAATGTCCAGTTTTCTCCATTATTGAAGAGACTATTAATAGCATCATTTCCTCACTGTGTATTCCTGGCAGCTTTGCCAAACGTCAGTTGACCATATAAGTATGGGTTTTTCTGGACTCTTTATTGTGTTCCATCAGTCCATATATCTGTTCTTATGCCAGTGCCACATTGTTTTGATTACTGTAGCATTATAACTTATTTTGAAATCAGGACGTGTGAGGTTTCCACCTTTGTTCTTCTTGCTCAGAATTGCGTTGGCTATTCAGAGTCTTTTGTGGTTCTACACAAATTCTAGAATTTTTTTTTCTGTAAAAAATGTCATTGAGAATTTGATAAGGATTACATGAATATGTAGATAATTTGGGGCAGTATAAACATCTAAACAAAAGTAATTCTTTCAAATCATAAATATGAAATGTCTTTCCATTTATTTGTGTGTGCTTTAATTTCTTTCACCTGTGTTTCATAATTTTCAATGTATAAGTCACCTCCTTAAGTTTATTCCTCAAGTAATTTGATTTTTATCCTATTGTAAATGGGATTGTTTTCTTAATTTCCTTTTCAGGTAGTTTGTTGGTAACGTATAGGAAGGCAACTGGAAGGCTTCTGCACAGCAAAGATTGATTGCTCCAATCAAGAAAATGAAAAACAAACAAACAAAAAAAGAGTAGGCTCTTCAATCCAGCCACTATCACAAAATACCAGGGCCAATTTTGGAGTTTCTAGATAATAATTACCAATTTTCTTCATTTTTAATGGTACTACCCAATTGGACACTCTTGTTATGTTTCAGTATTTAGATGTCTTTTGTCAGATAATATGTAGAGTGTATAAAGAAGAGTGTTAAATGGTTTTGGGTCGGGGCAGGGGAAACCTGCCTTTTGAATTGGATCACCACTGTGGACAGCAAGAAGAGAGGGAAGAACATTCAGGAAAGAGAGAGCATTTTGGGTCCAAAGCAGGGAAGGGAAGTCAGCGTGGCCAGAGTGAAATAAGGGGGAGGTGGGGTAGTGTGAGATGAGGCTGGACAGACAGGAAGAAACACAGCAAGAAAGCTCATGTAGACAATTGTGGGGAGATTGATGACTTTCCTCAAAGTAGTGGGAAGTCAGTTATGAAGGGGGTGTAGCCCAGGGTGTGAGTAGGGCCACTGGAATGCCTTGGTCAGCTGTGCATTTTCAGAGGACCACTCAGGGCTGGTTGCTACCTGGAGAATAGGCCAGAGGTGATGTCAGGGGCGGCAGCAGCACCAGGAAATCTTAGCTTTGTTTCCTTTGGAACAAACTTTAATCTGAAGGAATTCCAGTGAAAAGTAAGAGGCCAAACAATCAAATAATCATAAACTAATCACAAAGTCCCCTGGATTCTAGAAAATGGAGTAGATGGTAACCTGACATCTAATTTACAGCTCTGTCATTTACTAGATTTAGGGCCAGTTACTCAATGTTCTGGTCTTGTCTGGTCATCTATAACAAAGAGTTACTAGTGTTTACCCCTCACCAGATTTGTGAGGATTAAATAAGTATGAATTTTGCATGCAAAGGATAAGAGAAAGACATTCTGGGGAGTTGGGACAGAAAGAATACCTCAGAGGCAAGGAGAGAGTGTATCTTGGTGAATCATGAGACATTCTGAAAATCTGAAAGTCAGCCCTGTCAAACTGGAGAGACAACAGTAAGGGCAAAGGACCAGAGGTCAAAAGGACCAGAAATTCACATAAGACCAAAGTGACTGGAGGGTAGAAAGGGAAAGGAAATGATTCAAGCACATTTTATCTATTGTGTGCTTTATTTCTAATCTAATGGCACTGCTGATCTGACAGGCTCTTTCAAATGTTCAGGTTTCAGTTTAACATCAAGACCTCACACCAGTCAAAAGGCCATCATTGAAAAAAATCTACAAACAATAAATGCTGGAGAGGGTGTGGAAAAAAGGAACCCTCTTGCACTGTTGTTGGGAATGTAAATTGATTCAGCCAACACTAAGGAGGTTCCTTAAAAAACTAAAAATAGAGCTACCATATGACCCAATAATCCCACTCCTGGGCATAAACCCTGAGGAAAGCATAATTCAAAAAGACACATGCACTTCTATGTTCACTGTAGCATTATTTACAGTAGACAGGACATGGAAGCAACCTAGACGACCATCAACAGATGAAGGGATAAAGAATTTGTGGTATGTGTACACAGTGGAATATTACTCAGCCATAAAAAGGAACAAAATTAAGTCATTTGTAGAGCTGTGGATGGACCTAGAGACTGTCACACAGAGTGAAGTAAGTCAGAAAGAGAAAAAACAAGAATCATATATTAACACATATATGTGGGATCTAGAAAAATAGTACAGTTCCAGGGCAAGAATGGAGACACAGACGTAGAGAATAGATATGTGGACACAGGGGGCAAGGGGGAGGGTGGGATGAATTGTGACCTTAGGTTTGACATATATACACTACCATGTATAAAACAGATAGCTAGTGGGAAGCTGCTATATAGCCCTAGGGGGCTCATCTCAGTGCTCTGTGATAACTTAGATGGGTGGGATTGAGGGGTGGTGGGAGGGAGGTGAGAGAGGGGATATGCATATATATGGCTGATTCATTTCATTCATAGCAGAAACTAACACAACATGTAAAGCAACTATACTCCAATAAAAAAAAAGATCTTAGGGGCTCTTCTCTGGTCGGCCCATCTCCTCTGATGATTCTTGATATCAGCCCATTGTTTATTTCTTTCCCAGCATTTATCACAACTTGCAATTATTTTGTCATTTGTATGCATGTTGCTTCTTTGCACATCTCCTACACTATAAGCATCCTGTGGTCAGGGACCCTGCCTATCTTGGTTTATTTCTTTTTTGTCTTGCTATTTTACGATTTGAGACTACACCACACAATCCCTAGTTTGCGAGTAAAAATTCGGCAATAACATTTTATTTACAAGATGAGACCTCTTATCAAGAAACCATGTTTAAAAATAGAGCAAGAAAAAGTAGTAATGATTTTTATGAGGGGGCTGGTTTTATTAAAAGTTTAAGAGCGCTACAAAAAGGTTTAATTTCTACATTTTATAGCAGTGGTTACTAACATTGAAAGAATGTGGGTCCCTTTAAAATATCATGACAATTGCTTACATTTTGTTACTTATTAAAATTCTTTTATGTACATGTGTGCTAAGTCGCGTCAGTCGTGTCCGACTCTTTGCGACTCCCACGGACTATAGCCCACCAGGCTCCTCTGTCCATGGGATTCTCCAGGCAAGAATACTGCAGTGGGTCGCCATGCCCTCCTCCAGGGGATCTCAATCCAGGAATGGAACCCAAGTCTCTTATGTCTCCTGCATTGGCAGGTGAGTTCTTTACCAGTAGCGCCACCTAAGAAGCCCCAATATTTTATGAAGTGTCTATAAATTCAACACTGCCTAAAAATGAGTCTGTACCTTTTAAAAAAGATCTATTTTCTTCCTGTGTTTTATTTTATTTTTTAGATTAATTTTTATTGGAGTCTAGTTGATCCATCTTATTCACTGCTGTATCAAGGGCCCAGTGCTGGCACACTCGAGGTATTCAGTGCAAATTTACAGAATGATTGACAGTATTTTCAGTCACGGCTGATTTGTATCAGTTCCCACATTTTAAGGGCAGCTGTTCCTGGCTCTTGCTCTCTGTGAAAGGAAAGGTTCAGGGGTTAAAACTCATTATATGAACCATATGAGTGCCTGAAGTTGACTACTAATAAATTCTGGCCCATACCAAACACTTGGTTTTGTGATAGCCACCATTTTTGTCTTAGTTCCCAGTTGATTTCCCAAGGATTTTAAAGTATCCTAGTAATAGTGATTATGTCTAATCTTCCTTTTCCCCTCCTTTTTTTAGATAACATTTATAGTAGCCTAAGGGCTTCCCAGATGGTGCTAGTGGTAAAGAATCTGCCTGCCAATGCAGAAGCCACAAGAAATAAGGGTTTGATCCCTGGGTCCGGAAGATCCCCTGGAGAGGGCCTGGCTCCCTACTCCAGTATTCTTGCCTGGAGAATCCCATGGACAGAGGAGCCTGGTGGGCCACAGTCCAGGGGGTCACAAAGAGTCGGATACACCTGAGTGACTGAGGACATAGTAGCTTAGTTTTGTATTCCTAACATGAAAGTGAAAGTCACTCAATCCTGTCTCTTTGCGACCCCATGGACTGTAATCCATGGAATTCTCCAGGCTAGAATACTGGAGTGGGAAGCCATTCCCCTCTCCAGGGGATCTTCCCAACACAGGGATAGAACCCAGGTATCCTGCATTGCAGGAGGATTCTTTCCCAGCTCAGTTACCAGGAAAGCTATAAGTGTTCAAGATTGTGGGAACTGAAGTGAAGGACAGAGTTAATTCTAGATAACTTGTAACACCAGGTTTTATACTTTTCCTGAAGGCTAACAATATTTTAATTGTCTCTTTAGTTTGAATTTACCCAAATTTCCACCATTCTCTTTCACTAAGCTGCTATTTACCAAAATAAGGTTTCTCAGCATGGCCACCCAGAAGACTCAGGCTTCTCTTTAACTGCATTGTGGAACCAGGGGCTTTGAGGAGGGTGGCAACCCCAGGGCAGACTTGACCCAAGGGCCCCAATTACAGGCAGGAACCCAAGACACAAACCTGGGCTGTGTGTCTTGGGATGTCAATACAGACAGGCTGGATGTAAGTTTCCCAAGCAAAAAGTAACAGTGAGTCCAGGATTCAGGGCTTCTATGCAAATACAGAAGAGGCAGGTGATGGTAGGTGATGTAAATGGCAGGCAACATACCCATGTTTTGGAGAGACTTAGGGACCAGGTCATGAACAACTCAGGCAACAAGGTAGAAGCCACACTGGGGACCGAGGGATAAGGCAAGGGCTGATTCAGAAGGCAACAGAGTAAGGTTCCAGTTACTAAGGTCAGAAAGTCAGTTGAGGATCATGGGGACTAGAGCCAGATAGACCATTTTTGTGAGATACAGCTATTTAAATATGAGAAAAATGATACCTTGAGCTATTAAAACTCTAATAAATTAAAATATATAATTATATCATTATTTTGTGACTGTAGTGGTTATGATTACAGTTCATGATAATTTTTTCTCTTGCTCACAGATAGTCTTAGCCTGGTGGAGATGTAAATGTTCTCTGGCCAAGACAAGAAAAAAGGAGGGAATCCCACTTAAGGAAAACCGAAGTCATCCCCCAGATATTCAAATCGTATTTGAGAGAGAGGAATGGAATTCAGGGGATAAATTGTAACCGCATAAGCCTTTGCTAATAAAAGATTAAGAAGTATGTGGTTTAGCATCTTTTAATTATTTTTTCTAGCATCTTGAATATACAATGTTTGAAATCTCTGGTTGGATCAACATTATTTTGCTCAGAGGTTTGTGGACTTTGCATACTGATTCTTTCCTGTTTCCAAGTACATTTGCTTTTAGGCTATTTTTATTCACTTTAAAGGAATTTTAATAACTTTCTGTTGACAGCATGGACAGCTGGTCTTGAGAATTAAAGAAAATTCACTTGCTGACTGAGGAAGGAAGTGACATCAATGAGCTTCTAAAGTCAGCCCAGAGGGGGAAATTGGCTTGTGAGAGAGTAGCCTTGCATGGCACTGTATTTATCGAGCGATGCCTTGAGATGCAAATTGGTGTATCAATCAAACCTATGGTGCCTACCTCCAACCAACTGAGTGCAAAGTGAAGGAACACTGCCCCGCAACACTGAGGAGGAAAAGGATGAGGGATATGGGAACCTAGGGGCAAAGTGAGTTATGGGAACTCACAATCTCCTCTCTGGGCGGATGCTTCACTCACTGTGAAGCCTCAGTTTCTTCGACTAGAAAATGAGTTTGATGTAAGCAGTTGGTTGAAGTCAGTCCATTTCTGTGACAGATGGCTAATGAGACCGTGTACTAATATATACAGTAGATATGTTATCTCACCACTTTGTCCCAAAGAGTGTTATCAATTGCTTTTTATCCCTCACTAAGAGCAACCTACAAAGAGAAATATTTAAGTGTCATTTGTAGCTACTAGGTTTCCCTTATGGCTCAGCTGGTAAAAAATCTGCCTGCAATGTGGAAGACCTGGGTTTGATCCCTGGGTGGGGAAGATCCTCTGGAGAAGGGAACGGCTACCTGCTTTAGTATTCTGGCCTGGAAAATTCCATGGACTGTATGGTCCATAGGGTCGCAAAGAGTCGGACACGACTGAGCAACTTTGTAGCTACTACCTTCCTTCCTTGATATTTTTAAAATTGGCATTGTGTATTCTACTGCAGAAAAAGACACCAAATCTGGACTTTAAAGACTAATGACAATGGTAATAGCAATTATCATTGTCGTTATAATGAATGATTTAATTCTTCACCCTTGTTAGAGACCTGCCCCCTGGAGCTGCAGTATCCATTTTTCAAAGGTCACTGTGGTGCAAGTGGAGTGTGTGTGTGTATGTGAGGGTTGTGTCATGTGAGTGTATAGGTATGTGTATATACACACACACATCTGTGCAAAAGACAGGCAGAAAAGTACCTTAATACATTTTATGGTTATGAACTGAAAAATAAAATCTGCTGATTATTTCTTAGCTCAGTTTATAAAGTGCTTGAGTGCTGGTTCAATAAGAGTTAAATACTTTGAGTTTGAATTAGCAATCTAGAGTCAATGGGAATTTTATTCATCCCAAGAAATAGATGTACTAAGGCTGCCTTCTTTTCCTTGTCTATGAGCCTATTTGGGGTATTCAACTAAATTTTCAAATTTTATGAGCATAAATAGGTAACTTGAACCATTCAAAAAATATTGATTAGTAGAGAAAAGAAAGAATGGGCTCTCAACAGCCATAGTCTTCAGGCTAAAGGATTTTCAGATTATCCTCAAGCAAAACTCACTCATCTAATCCTACAGCAATATCATCTACTATGGAAATGATGCTTGGTGTTCCAGAAGTATAGAAGAAAAGTAGAGAAAGCAAGATGATCACTCCACAAAATGACAGCAAGTAATCATAGAGCTGTAAAGGATTTATTAGTAAATTGTATAGGTAGTCAGATCAAAAGGTATTTAAATCTTGATATAGTAGTAATGTCAATGGATTCACTTTTAGACTTTTCTAGTCTTGGTTTTGCTATTATCAAGCTGTATAGTGAAACTGAAAGTCACTCAGTCATGTCCGACTCTTTGTGACGCCATGGACTGTATAGTCCATGGAATTCTCCAGGCCAGAATACTGGAGTGGGTAGCCTTCCCCTTCTCCAGGAGATATTCCCACCCCAAGGATTGAACCCAGGTCTCCCGCACTGCAGGCAGATTCTTTACCAGCTGAGCCACAAGGGAAGCCCATCAAGCTGTGTAAGTTTTAAGTAAGTTTTAAGTTTAGTAGCTCAGTTGTGTCCGACTCTTTGCAACCTCGTGGATTATAGGCTACCAGGTTCCTCCGTCCACAGGATTTTCCAGGCAAGAATACTGGAGTGGGTTGCCACTTCCTTCTCCAGAGGATCTTCCCGATCCAGGGATCGAACCCAGGTCTCCCACATTGTAGGCAGACACTTTACTGTCTGAGCCACCGGAAGTCAAGCTGTATGGCATTTAGCAAATAACTTCACTCCTGTAATCCTTGCTTTTTCTTCAGAACAATAATCACAGTGTTGCAAGTATTGATGGTCTCTAAACTTGTCTATAGTTACTTAAATTCTTTCACCTTAAAAACAATGAGGGAGATTGACAATTTCCATAGAATTGGCACAAATAGAAGATGGCTCAAGAGGGAGGGGATATATGTGTCCTTATAGCTGATTCATATTGTTGAACAGCAGAACCTAACACAATATTGTAAAGCAATTATTTTCCAATTAAAAAAATTAAAGGATCAGCTATTAAAGTAAAAAATAGAAAAGAGGTCATGTTTGGTGGAGGAACCCAAGGAAGCTTCATAGAGGAGACAGCATTTGATCTGGGTAGTTCTATTAATAAAAATAGATTGGAGGAAAGGTTTTTCACCTGAAAGGAAAATCACAAGCAAAAGCACAGAACCAGGAAATGCATGGGATGTGGACAGGGGTAGTGAATAGGGCTTTTTGACTTCAGTGAAGTCTGTATATCAGCAAGTAGTCAGAAGCAAGGCAAAATGTGTGTGATGGATCAATATCAAGAAGGGTCCTAAAAACTTCAGGAGAAATTTGACCTTTATTTGGTAAGAGACCCCTAAAAGATTTTTGAGCCAGAAAGTGATCAAAACTGTTTGAAGAAGATGAATCTAACAATGCCATCACTTGAGGATGGGAGACACTGGTAAGGAGATGGCATGCTAAGTCATTTCAGTTGTGTCTAACTCTTTGCGACCCTCTGTCCATGGGATTCTCTAGGCAAGAATGCTGGAGTGGGTTGCCATGCCCTCCTCCAGAGGATCTTCCCAACCCAGGGATTGAACCCGTGTCTTCTGTGTCTCCTGCACTGCAGGTAGATTCTTTACTGCTGAGCCACTGGGGCATAATGTGGGTGAATGTGAGACACTCTGTGTGAATAGAATGGACTTCCTTCCACTGGGGGCTGGGAAGCAGGGCAGTGGAAAGAAAAGAACTAAAGATGATCAAGATCTTGAGCTTGGGTGCTTAGGAGAAAATGCTCTTAATGCAAAGGTGGAAACAAGGAAATAGGGAACTGTGGTGTTGGAGAAGACTCTTGAGAGTCCCTTGGACTGCAAGGAGATCCAACCAGTCCATCCTAAAGGAGATCAGTCCTGGGTGTTCACTGGAAGGACTGATGCTGAAGCTGAAACTCCAATACTTTGGCTACCTGATGCGAAGAGCTGACTCATTTGAAAAGACCCTGATGCAGGGAAAGATTGAAGGCAGGAGGAGAAGGGGATGACAGAGGATGAGATGGTTGGATGGCATCACTGACTCAATGGACATGGGTTTGGGTGGATTCCGGGAGTTGGTGATGGACAGGGAGGCCTGGCGTGCTGTGGTTCATGGGGTCACAAAGAGTCGGATACAACTGAGCGACTGAACTGAACTGAAAGAAGCAAATTTGGTGAGTAATGGTGGAGGTGTGATGATTAGCTCAGTTTGACCTTTGTTAGGTTTAACCTGGAGGAGGCAGTGAGATCAGAAAAGAGGTCAGTTACCAAGCAATCTTCCACAGAGAGATGCCAGGAGAAGCTACCGGATGCAAGATTCTTTTTAAAATTTACACAGAGAAATAATAATCAAATTAGAACTTTGGGAAACAGTTGTGTTTTATTTATATTTGATGATGCCTCCTTAAGTAATGGAATGCAAATTTTACATCATCTGTGCTGTGCATAAGAGATGCTGTCTCTGAGCTAACCCAAAACTTAGTATCAGGAACTAGCAAGTTCCAGGTTCAGATTTAGAGCTTAAGTCCTCACTGGTTCTGGATTTGAGTCAAAGGCTTTGATTCTGACGCCAATTCTGATGTGTTTCTCCTTTAACACAACAAACAACGAACTGAATTCTCCACAGATACTGACTGGTAGGGCTTCCCAGGTGGTGCTAGTGGTAAAGAACCCACCTGCCAATGCAGGAGATGTGAGAGACGTCGGCTCGATCCCTGAGTTGGGAAGATCCCTTGGAGGAGGGCATGGCAACCCACTCCTGTATTCTTGCCTGGAGAATCCCATGGACAGAGGGCCTGGTAGGCTACAGTTCATGGAGTTGCAAAGAGTTGGACACGACTGAAGCGACTTGGCATATGTGTACACACTGACTGGCTAGTTCACAAATTTAACTCAATTCTGACATTACCTCCCTGGAGATAGAGTCAGATTCTGCAGGTTAAGGACTCAGTCCCAGATGCCTGTATCCACACACCAGTCCCACAGCACACACGTGGGGGTGCACACACACACACACACACATACACACACACACACCCCACTTCAGATGCCAGCTGCAAGTCTAGCTTGTCCATTGGGCTTCTGACCTGCCAGCTGTAGATCAGAGATCCTCACAACCCCTCCCTGAAGTCTGATCAACTTTGTTAGAGTGGGGCTCATAACTCAAAGAAACAACGCACTTACTAGATCACTGGTTTGTTACGGAAGGGTATAACTTGTGTGTGCTCAGTTGCTCAGTCTTTTTGGCCCCATGAACTGTAGCCCGCCAGGCTCCTCTGTCCAAAGGATTTCCCAGGCAAGAGTAGTGGAATGGGTTGTCATTTCCCACTCCAGGGGATCTTTCCCACGCAGGGATCGGACGTGCATCTCCTGCACTGACAGGCAGATTCTTTACCACTGCGCCAGCTGGGAAACCTTGATATAACTCAGGAACAGCCAATGGAAGAGACGTACAGGGCGAGGTATGTGGAAGGGGCACGGACCCTCTCTGGGCGTGCCATTCTCCCTACACTTCCACTCCTTCTCCAACCAGGAAGCTCTCTGAACTGCATCCCTTTGGGCTTTTCTGGGGGTTTCAGCACATAGGCATGATTGATTAAATCACTGGCCATTAGTGATTATACTCAATCTCCAGGCCTTCTCCCCTCCCTAGAGTTCAGATGTGGGACTGAAAGTTCCAACCCTCTCATCATGTGGTTGGTTCTCCTGGTAACCAGCCTCCACCCTTAGTTCAGTTCAGTCACTCAGTCCTGTCCGACCTTTTCTGACCCCATGGACTATAGCACGCCAGGCCTCCCTGTCCATCATCAACTTCCGGAGTTTACTCAAACTCATGTCCATTGAGTTGGTGATGCCATCCAACCATCTCATCCTCTGTTGTTCCCTTCTCTTCCCACCTTCAATCTTTCCCAGCATCAGGGTCTTTTCAAATGAGTCAGCTCTTCACATCAGGTGGCCAAAGTATTGAAGCTTCAGCTTCAACATCAGTCCTTCCAATGAACATTCAGGACTGATCTGCTTTAGGATGGACTGGTTGGAACTCCTTGCAGTCCAAGGGACTCTCAAGAGTCTTCTCCAAAACCACAGTTCAAAAGCATCAATTCTTCAGCACTCAGTTTTCTTTATAGTTCAACTCTCACATCCATACATGACTACTTGAAAAACCATAGCCTTGACTAGACAGACCTTGGTGGGGGGGGGGTGTCCAAAAATCACCTCATTAGGATAATAAAAGACACCTTTATCACTCTCATCATTTAGGAAATTCCAAGGGTTTCTGTGCCAGAAAGTAGGGACAAAGACTAAATACATCTATTTCTATTATACATCACAGCATCAATAAGGCAAATTGTAAGTTCTAGGAAAAGAAAGTCAGGACTATTCCCTTTTTAATAAACTGAGACTTATGAGAGTTTGGGATTTTTCTAAGGACACCAAACTTAGTGATGGTCAAGAGTGAGGCCTAGCAGTCAGAATTTCTGGGCTTGATTCTCAATTTCTCTCCTTTCTGTATAGTTGGCCTTGGGCAAAAAACAACCTCTTTGAGTTTGCTCATCTATAAAATAAGGACAACACATATTAAATAATCATTTTTGGTAATTCAATGAGTTAATATAAAGGGCTTAGCACAGTACCTGGTATCTGTCATGACTCACATCACAGGAGACTCCAGCTAAGGATAATAAAACCAGATTGTTTAAAGCCCAGATGGAAGCTGTTTTTGAATGTGGTTAAGAAGCGAGACAAGAATTTTCAAGAGAGCCAAGTATCCTATTCTGGAATAACCAAGGAGTATGGGAGAAAACTAGGGTTAATAAGTATTTTCAGTGTCAAAAAAACAGATGAAAGAAAAACTTAGTCAAATTTAAATGATTAACAAGTAGTCAAACATCTGAGTTTCAGCTTGGCCAATGAAAATGCTTGCAATCCTATTTTCACCTTAAGGCATAACTGCATAGGCAGATATCCAAGTCCTGCCCTTGGCCTCCAGTCCCCAGCCTGCACACGGAGGCACAGGACAAAGAAGCCTGCAGCCTTCCCCCGGGTCTGGGTGGAGGCCCCAGCTGACGCAAGGACTTGTCTGGAGAACTGAGGGGTGGGGGTGGGGGGTTGGTGCTCCTAGTGAACCAATTCTGATTCTCCAGCGATACGTGCTTTGAGAAGAAGAATGTGCACAATTTCCTAGGTATCTTTTGCCACTTCTTAGACTGAACTATGATTGGCACCTGACAAAGACTCTCTCCTTGATTAGAGTTTAATTAGGTTCCTCTGACCTTGACCTGTGTCGTCTTCTGCCAGGCTTCCCCAGTCTTAGCAATAATCCTACTAAGAGGAAGAGTTCCCCGGAACCTTGATCTCTGATCAAGTTCCTCACCTGTCCCTTTGAGCAAGTCCTTGGCTGGCCTCTAGCTAGAATCCTGTTCGGTCGGTTTAGCAAGAATCCTCCTACGCTTAAGGTCTCCTCTCAGTAATTTTCCATCCGTTGACCCCACACTCTGCTCACTGGCTCTAAGATCCTGCTTGTCTTTTGAGCCCATCTCTCTCCTCTCTTACATACCCTTATCGCAACAGTCCTGAATAGAGTCTTCCTTGCCATCTTAACAAGTGTCGGAAATATTTTTTTCTTCAATACACTTAACATTTTATCATTAAATTCATTTTTTTCCTTTATATCCATCTTGCTTGTCCAAAAATGACTTTTTATTAATTCCTTGTTAAGTTTGCAGATCCTGTGTGCTAATTGTAATTATTGCTGGTGGTATCCTAAAGCCTTAGTATACAATCAGGGAAACTGTAAATCACACAATCCATCAATGCCAGACCCTGGACTTCTCAATGTCATTTACAGTAGGATCCACAATCTTATCAAAAGTAAGGTCCCCTCCTGCTACCTTTGAAAGTGGTAAGAAATATGAGCTTAGGTTTCAAAAGTCAAATATAGATGTTTGAAAGGGGGTTCCTTTTTTCTTTCAGATTCAAGCATGCTTTTTTTTTTAAACACTAAATTGGGATAGCTGATTTTTTAATGGTAACTTTTAGAGTGTTAGAGACTACAGACATTGTGTGACTTATATGAATTATAAGACTACAGACAGTATATATGAATGTTTTTCGATTACCTTTTCTATACATCAACACTTACCCAGTCTAGGCTGGAACTAGTTGAAGGGATTGTTAATAGCCTGTAATAGTTAGTCTATCTCCCAGCTCTTGGTACACGATGTAGACATACCTCCAGAGAGGCTGCTGGGATAGAGCAGATTATAGGTCTGCGGAGAGAAAAAGTGAATCCATGCCTTTGTCAGGGGCCCCTCTGTGACCGGTGGGTCATGCCGTGGCAGGGGGACGGCCTGTGGTTCAGGCAGCAAAGACCACACGTAAACAGGCAGCTCTTGGTGGCTCATGTGACATCATTTTCCCAGGATCAATCTACTAGACACGATCCTGTATCACCTCCATAGGAGGGGGTAGACTTGTGATGTTTATGTTTTTATTTCATCTCCCTTGCATTTTTGTATTTTTCGGCATTTTAGGGAATTTTGTCATGTTTATTTATACATTTCAGAGGTTCTAAGTATATTCTAATCACACTTCCACATCCAGGGTAGGGAAGAAGGGAGTAAGGGGGAGTGGGGAGGGTAGTAGGTTAGCACAGGGAGGTGTCTTAAATTCAATTCTGTGGTGAGAATTTTTTAACACCCAGGAAAAAGTAGAAATAACAAAGGTGAACACAAGCTATGCTTGTATAATAGCCAGTTCTTCTTTAATCAGATATTTATTTCACACCATTAAAATCAACTAGGGGGAAATCATTGAATAGTCATTTAAATTATAACTGATTCCCAGCTTCTTGCCTTTTGTAAAAAAGGATTTGGGGGGCTTTAAAGCTCACCACTTTTTTCACTTAGCAGGAAAATACGTTGCTTATTCTGTTCTACAATGGTGACAGAATAATTTTCTTTTGTTTTGTAATTTTTCCTTTCTATTTGGAAAATAGATATGTCTGATTGAATTTGGTTGGTCCCGTAAAAGTAGTAATTTAAATAAGTAACTTAAACTCGTGAATCCCTAAGCCATTTTATACACTAACTGTCATATAATTTTTTATTTTAAAATCTCCCATTCTTTTTTTTTCTGGAAAGAACAGCATAAACTTCATAAACTTTGGTAAAAGCAAATCACACTCATTCTTGTAGAATGAGAGTGCTATACTGAATGCTTGCATCACTGTAATTCTTCTTACATTTAAACATGCCCAAGTGGCTTAAGTAAGAATTTAAGATGCCAATTTCTCTCTCTCACTGCCTTGCCCATTCCATCCTTCTCTGTTAACCAAGTTAGGGTCAACACTATTTTGGTAGTTTGAATCACCAATCACAATCTTATACAATTAGAAAATTCTTTCTCCTTGACTTGGATTAAATTCACTACTTGTGAAATTTTTTTTATGTTAGACAATATATACATAAAAACATGATGATGATTCTTGGCTCCAAGAGCTGAATTAGGTTATATTTCTTTTGTAATAGCCCTGACATTGGGAAGGGTCCATTTCATTATTTATCTTTATGGTTTATATTCCAAGAACGAAAAGCATCACAAAGAAATTATAAGCCTGACACTCAGCAGATTTATTGTCAGTAGTAACAGTGGCATTATAATCTTGAAACTACTGAAAGTATACTGTAGGAAAAAGAAAATAAGTAAGTATATTCTTAGGAACTCAAGCTTTCAGTGTAATTTTCAGAGAAGGGACAAAGGAAGAGGGATTCTAAATTTGAGTTGAAAATATATGAAGCCATCATTTAGGAAAAACAAGCACTCTTAGCAGCTTGTTTAACACCCAGGTCTTAGTTTCTATGTTCTAGTCCTCATTAAAAGGAACCGGGGCTCCTTGGAGAAGCTAATTTCAGGGTTGGGGCAGGGAAAAGATAGATTTTTGCTAGCAATTAGAAGAAGTATGCAAAACAAATGAAAGTGAAAGTGGCTCAGTTGTGTCCAACTCTTTGCGACTGTATGTATAATCCATGGAATTCTCCAGGCCAGAACACTGAACCTTCTCCAGGGGATCTTCCCAATCCAGGGATCGAACCCAGATCTCCCACATTGCAGGCAGATTCTTTACCAGCTAAGCCACAAGGAAAGCTCAAAGCAAATGAGGTCATACCAAAAAGACTTAGGAACTAGCTGAAACAGTGTTTCGCTGTCCGCATTAGGAAAAATGCACACCAAAAAGAATGAATAGAACTGACTGTAATAGACTGCATGGGTAAAAATCAGTGAGTTCATAGTTGTCCTCCAGCCTAAGGAAAAGGGAGAGAAAGTGAAAAAAGGGAAAGTTTCTTTATTAAATAATGTCATCTAATAAATGTGGAAGAAGTGACAGAATTAAGAAAAGATGTTTAAAATTCCCAGTGTCATAACTGATTCAGGCAGGAATTGTCAATAGATTCTCAAGAAGAATATTACTGCCATGAAAATATTATTCCATGGATCTTTCAGTAACTGAGAAGGAAAAATGTACTTTTAAAATAGAGAAATCTGCTGTCTGTACTTCTAACAAAGTGATCAAACTTGGCATCACTAATAGTGAGAAAAGTGACAAGACAGTACAAAATAGAAAACTTCCCTCTGAGGAATCAATGCCCCAAACTGTCGATCTGGTTTGGACTAACTCAGTTTACTAAGAAAGGAAAAATTTAAACTATGCTATGAGAAATGCTCAGAATGCAGGCTATCGTAGAGATAACTGACCTGGAATCCTGAACAACTCATACATAGTTGGGGTTAAAAAAGAAGAAGGCAATTGAATTTAGTGCTAAGCATGGCACAGAAAAGATCTGAAAAATTAATTTTATTGATCAGTGGTGAGTAAGAGTAGTTTTCTTTTTCTTTAGGCTGCACTGGGTCTTAGTTGTGGCATGGGGACTTAGCTGCTCCACGGCAGGTGGGATTTTAGTTCCCAGACCAGGGATTGAACCTGCTATCTCTGCACTAGAATTCTCAACCACTGGACCACCTGGGAAATCCCAAGGATAATTTCTGAAGAATGGTGGGAGCCGAGGCCATATGTCAGTGACTTTGAAAGTGAGAAAATGAAAATGGGAAAGATGGCTCCACAGACAAGAAATTTGAATGAAAATGAAAGTCATAAGGTTGAGTCGATGCAGAAATATTAATGGAACCAGAGGACTTAAAAACAACTTTGACCGACACCCAGGAACTGGCCGTGAAGAAGAGGTTGGACATATTGGAGACAGTAGCGGAAAATGTCAGCAACAGGTCCTGAGTGGGCAAGTGGGCAATACACCCATCCAAGGCACAGACTTGGCCTTGACCTGGAGGATGAATGCACTTCCTCTGATACTAAAGGAAGGGAGTATGGAGGGTGTACACTGAGTCTGCAGGGAAAGTGAGAAGTTGAGAGAGTGCATGACTGTGGCTTCCATTTCCTTTGAAAATCTGAAGTGAGGCAGTCTGCAAAAAAATGAGGAGAGTGAGGATTTAAAGGTGGCGGGGGATGGTTAGAATCATCATGAGTGGGAATCGGGACATTGGGACACTGGGTGATGTACAGACCTTCCTCGTGTTGGAGAACATGATTTCCAAGTGACACTCATCAGCATCCCTGTGGAATGTTCTCCATCTTTCAAGCAGGTGACGTGAAAATAGAGTGTGCAAAGACTACATGTTTCTGAAGAAGGGGAGATCTGAAGATGAATGTGAAGGCTCAGGATAGTTTATGAATGAAGGAGGCTGAAGAAAGAGAGAAAAAAAAACTGCAGAGAATGGCAGCAAAATGGCAGAGATATCTATCTACGAGGTCAAAGAACAGTTAGGTGGGCAAGGAGTGCCCTGAGATAATAATCGCAAGATGAAGTCAGAGATCCTTGTTTCTGATTTTTGAAGCAGAGCAGTTACAGGTCAAGATCAAAGTAATAGCCATGGGAGCTGATGATTGAAGCTGAGCAGAGATTTAGCTCATGGTTGCAACGAAGAGTCCGCAGAACCACAGAATGTAAGAGTTACATGAGCAGAGCCTTTATTCCAATTTCCACCAGAAGAACTTTGAAAGCACTTTTGTCAGTGAAGGATCCAATTCTGGTTTACTGCCACTTTAAAAAGTTTGCTTTACTCACCTGTGGCTGATACATGCAAAAACCACCAAAACGTTGTAAAAGTAATTATCCTCCAATTGAAATAAATAAATAAATTTTAAAAAGTTTGCTTTACCCAAATTTTAATTGTTTTCCTTAATTTATTTCTATCCAAGTAAGAGAACAAGGAGTCCATAATCAACCATGAATTCCCCTTACAGGGTTTGTTCTAAAGAAATCCTCAGGGCAAAATATGAAACTGGGTCAGCCTGTGGGCTCCAGGCTGGGCAGGAATGAACTTGAGAACAACTTAGGAGAACCTCAGACAGAACAGGCAAAAGAAGTTCTGGTAAAAGCTTTCAGTGGGACTCTCAGATAGCCAATCAAAAATGATGAAATGGATATAGTTAGTGAACTAGGAATATATCTAATGAAAAAGTGGGTTACAAAACAGTATTTATATCATGAACCTACTTCTGTGAAAATGTACATATTTAATGAAAGACATTATGAATCCCTGAATGATGGACTCAAGGATTCTATTTTCTTTCTGTTTCTCGGTACATTCTAATTTTCTATAATGAGTTGCATTTCTTGTATAACAAAGAAGTCTGAATTTCAAACACACAGCAAATGAAACATAAGAAGCCTATAACATGACTATGTTAAAATCTTTATCGTCTTATTACCAAATCAATGGTTACTGTGAAAAATGCAGATGATCCACATGAAAGAAGTAAACAATTACTTGTGATCCTACCACCTGTAGATAAGACCCATTAACTCTGCGGTGCACCATTCCAGATAGTTTAAGTTTTTCAAACATGGTATCATATAACACATAAGTTTTGAAATCTTTTTTGTTCACCTCTGTAATGTAAATAATCTTTGCCTGATCTTAAATATTCTCAGTCTACACACTTCCGAATGACTCTGCATATTTTTTTAATATGCCAAAGTTTCTTTAATCCCTCTCTTGAGATGTTGAAGTTATTTTGCTGTTTTTTGGGGGTGGGGAGGGAATCCTATAAAATGCAACCCTGTGGGGGGTGCTCATAGGAATATACCTTTAAGCACATCTATGACTCTTCCCAAGCACATATTCATGGAAGTGGAATTGATAGATTATAGAGTTATGTCTGATATTAAGACTCTTCCTATGAGCCGATTTCCCAGCACTTCTGTCAACTCTAAATTTTAAAAAAATGATAATTTTTAAGGAAACATGTTTTTATGCAATCCAATTGTTTTGACTTCATTTTTTACTAGAGAGGATGAACATTTTTATATGCTTAAAGGGCACTAGTATTTCTTCTTCTACTCATTTCCCTGGCTCTCTTTTCTAATTGAGCTTTTCTCTTATTAACTTTTGCCTATCACAGATTTTGTGACTATTTTTCCTAATTTTTCATTTTCCTCTACTTGTTAAGGCAATAAAAGGATGAGGTAGTGATTGCACTGGAAGGTATTCAGGGAGCCCTTCCAACATCCTGGTACCACTGCAGGCACATCACACACATTGTCCACATTCGGACTGAGATGACACTGTGCAGATGATTCAGACTGGGGCTTACAGAAGTTAATGTGACTAAGATCACAGAGCTAGGAAGTGGTGAGAACAACCTCCTGAGCTCTGAAGCCACCATCATTCCTTCCCTTACATCTGCCCTCAGTGTCATGCCTGGAAAGACAGACCTCTGTGGAGCTATTAAAAGTAATAAGTCAAATCTGTATGTAATGATAGAGAACACCTTCATTGTGTTCTCAGAACAGAGCAGATAACTAATTTACTTTAAAAAGTACATGTATTTATATATGAATAAAGAAGTCAGAAGGGCTTCCCAGGTGACACTGGTGGTAAAGAATCTGCCTACGAGTGCAGGAGACACAAGAGATGCGACCCCCAGGGGGAGTCGGGAAGATCCCCTGGAGGAGGAAATGACAACCCACTCCAGTATTCTTGCCTGGGAAATCCCACGGAAAGAGGAGCCTGGCAGGCTCTGTCCATGGGTCTGCAAAGAGTCAGACATGACCAAGCATACACACACACAAAGAAGTCAGAGGAGATACACTTGAATACTTGGTTATATGTGGGACTTACTGGGAGAGGGGCATTGTTCACGTTAATTTAGACATAACTATTTTTTTAAGCTTTTTATTAGAAATATACTTCATTGATCTAAAGAGAATGCTTTTTCTGTTTGGGTAAGAAGGTATGGCCAAGGCCTTAATATACCCTTTTTTCTATTTTGCACATTAGGACAAGCATTCATTAACCACTCAAGACACACCAATTTATGGTTACCAGGAGGTGGTGAGGCTGGGAGGGATAAATTGGGGTACTAGATTGACCTATACCCATAACTATATATAAAATAGATACCTAATAAGGACCTCCTGTGTAACACATGGAACTCTACTCAATAGTTCGTAATGGCCTGTATGGGAAAAGAAGCTAAAAAAGAGTAGATATATGTATATCTATAAACTGATTCACTTTGCTATACATCTAAAATTAACACAGCACTGTAAATCAACTATACTCCAATTTTTTTTTTTTAAAGACACAGTGCTTGAAAGTCTACCTTGTGTTTAGCTTGGGCTGGATACAGTGAAATAAAAAAATGAGAGGACAGATCCATCCCTCCCCATAGTCTGGCAGGGAGACAAACGGGACAATGTCAGCGTGATGGCTGTTACAGGAATAAGGCAGAGTACAGTTTGAACACTGGGGAAGCAGGATCAGTTTTGGCCTGGGGGTGGCAGGAAATTCTTCTAGAAGGAGAAAGTGCTTAAACTGAGGTGCATTCCTACAGAACTCTCCCTCTCCCCGCCTGTGCCCCAGCCCCCACCCCAGGGAGAGGTTAATAACTCTCCCAGCGCTAACCTGGGGGTTACTCCTGGACCTCTCATGGTCTGCTTCCTCTCCTGCCTGATTTTGGAAGCAGTGCCTTTCTAAATTTGTTATTGTTGTTTAATCACTAAGTTGCATCTGACTCTTTTGCGACCCCATGGACTGTAGCCCACCAGGCTCCTCTGTCCGTGGATTTCCCAGGCAAGTACACTGGAGTGGGTTGCCTTTTCCTTCTGCAGGGGATTTTCCCGACCCAGGGATCAAACTCATGTATCCTGCATTGCAGGAGGCTTCTTCACTGCCGAGCCACCAGTTTAGCCCTCCTTTCTAAACAGTTCCTCTTGAACTTGTCTCAACCTGAGTGTGGTCTCTGCTTCCTTTGGGACACTGAATGATACGTAGTGGCTTTGGCCTGAGGGCAGCTGCAGTCCAGCTGGGCACACAGGGGACTGAGGACAGGAGCAGAGCTTGGGGTGGCTGGCAGATCCTCGGGAAACTGGGATCAAGGTCACAGTGGCAAACACCTGCACAGGTGTCTGATGGAGTGGGGAGAAAACTGGCAGGTGGCAAGTGATAGATGGTAGTGTGTTTACGCCAGGTAGGACAAACTCTGAAGACTTCTAGAAATCATTAATTGAGATGGGGTGGAGTCAGAGAAACATAATTGGTTTTACCATGATAAGGCTTTTTGTCTGTTTTAAACTCTCACGTTGATGTGTTTAGGGAAAGACCCATCACTTAGATGAGAAAAATCAAGGCTTCAATAAGTTGATTTGCTCATTCATTCATTTGACAAATACCGAGGGCATGTTAAGTACCAGGCAGTAGGCTGAGGACAAAGAGTAAACAAAATGAACCGGAGCCCCTTCCCTGAAAGAGCTAGGTGCATTCGAACCCAGGCTTGCTGCTGTTCAGTTGCTAAGTCATGCTGCCACTCTTTGTGACCCCATGGACCACAGCACACCGGGCTTCTCTGTCCTTCTCCATCTCCCAGAGTTTGCTCAAACTCATGTCCACGGAGTTTGTGGTGCCGTCCAACCATCTCATCCTCTGTTGTCTCTTTCTCCTTTTGCCTTCAATCTTTCTCAGCATCAGTGTTTTCCAATGAGTCGGCTCTTCACATCAGGTGGCCAAAGTATTGGAGCTTCAGCCTCAGCATCAGTCCTTCCAATGAATATTCAGGGTTGATTTCTCTTAGGATTGACTGGTTTGATCTCCTTGTGGTCCAAGGGATTCAGGCTGACTGACCTCTAAACACACTATGCTGCTGCTGACTCAGGCTGCCTCCTTTTTAAGTATTTGACAAAGTCTTGCTTTGTTGAAACATTACTTCAAAGACTCCCTCCTCCACCACTTCTTGGGACACCACAGACCATGGAGCTACTTCTGCCTCTTGTTTTCCTCCAGACTCACACTTTTAGTTAAGCCTGGCAGTAGCTCCAAGCCTCTAGAACTCTGCAGCTTGGTTAAGTCATTACTGGGACTAGATGTAAAAGCTGACATGCATGCTTACGACTGAGTCATTGGGTCTATTTGTAAGAACACAGAGAATGAAAAGATTTGCTGCCTACAAGCTCCCCCAGCTGTTCAAATGGAAAAACTTCACTGAGCCCTAGGGTTGAGCAGCACAGATTCAAGCTGATATTTTTAAAGAGGATTAAAACAAAACAAAACAAAAAATAAGTGAAACAATGCTTTGTCTCCTCATCCAGAAGCACCCATTACAACTTAAGGAATATTCTGTAGCTCTCGAATACAGTGACGACAGGCACAGACCCGCGTGTCAGACAGATCTGGGTTCCAGTACTAGCGCTTCTATTTACCAGCTATGTGACCTCAGATGCTTACCTAGCATCTCTAAACCCTTAATTTTTCCTCCAAAACAGGATTATCAGAGTAATATCTCCCTCAGGAAGTTTTCCTGAGGACTGACTGATAGAACGCATGACACATAATTGGCACAGCACCTGGCACATAGCAATGCCTCAATAAATGTAGTCAGTTTTATTAAGTGGGCTTACCCAGTGGCTTGGAGAAGGAAATGGCAACCCACTCCAGTGTTCTTGCCTGGAGAATTCCATGGACAGAGGAGCCTGGTGGGCTACAGTCCATGGGGTCACAAAGAGTCAGACACAACTGAAGCGACTTAGCAGCATTATTAAGTGCCTTATCTCTTTGACTTGCCCGCGTTAGGGAGGTAATGGGGAAATGGTAACACAATCCAAGTATTTTTTAAAATTATATTTATTTTCAATTGAAGGATAATTGTTTTACAGTATTGTGCTGATTTCTGCCAAACATCAACGTGAATCAGCCATGGGTATACATATGTCCTCCCTCTAGACCCTCTCTCCCACCTCCCTCCCAGTCTCGCCCCTGTAGGTTGTTACAGATCCCTGGCTTGAGTTCCCTGAGTCACAGCGAATTCCCATTGGCTATCTATTTTACATATGGTAACGTATGTTTCCATGTTCCTTTCTCCATACATCCCACCCTCTCCTTCCTCCCCCTGCAGTGTGTCCAGAAGTCTGTTCTCTAGTTCTGCGTCTCCACTGCATGCATGGTAAGTTGCTTCAGTTGTGTCTGACTCTTTGTGACCCTATGGATTGTAGCCCACCAGGTTCCTCTGTCCATGGGACTTCCCTGGCAGGAATACGGGAGTAGGTTGCCATTCCCTTCTCTAGGGGATCTTCCCCACCCAGGGATCAAACTTGGGTCTCTGGTACCACCTCATTGCAGACAGATTCTTTACCACTGAGCCACCGGGGAAGCCCATGTTTCCATTGCTGCCCTGCAAATAATTTTATCAGTACCATTTTTCTAGATTCCATATATGTGTCAGTATATGATACAATCCAAGTATTTGAAGCCAGTGCAGTAAAGTTCTAGTTTTCTAAGAAGAAAATTTAAATTGAGCAAGAAACCATAAACTACATTAACATAAGAGAACTGAGATGCTGATGCAACTAATACAGGTTTGACATTTATTAAAGTTGCAAAGCTTTATAAAAAGTGGAGAGTGAATCTAAATCCAAATCATGTACTTTTACTCCATTGCTAACATTTAATATAGCCATTAAATGTAATAATTTATGGGTATACTTAGAGGCAGCTCTTTTCTTTTACAATTCAGTTAACCCCTTAAACATGACATTGTTACAAACACTGTACGTTCCTTCTCAAGCTTCCATCTGGTTACTGGACTGGAGTATGAGGAAGGACAAACTCCTTGTGCTTTGGTGTATTTTGGTCTCTTTGTGCCAGTCCCAGGCAGGGGGAGGGGAGAAAGAACATTTTCTTCCTCCAGAAACAAATATGATCCTTTTAGACTTCAAATTTCTTTTTCCCATTTAGTGCACATTACTTATAGGTGTTTTATTTTTCTTGATGCATTTGCAGTAAGCGAGAAAATCAAAGCCAGGCTCAGAGTAGAGCCATGGAAAATCTGGTGTTCCTTATGGCAGGGCTTTCTGGGTGGTACTGGTACCCGAGGAGGAGGAAACAGGTGTGCCAGGATGCTGGCACCGCCCCTCCCACGGGCCCCAGGTTTCCGGGCCCTTTGCCTGCCCCCTCCAGCAGCACGTGTTCTGCACACCAGTACCACCATTATCGGGCTTCCCGGTGGCTTAGCAGTAAAGAACGTTCCTGCCAATGCTGGAGACGCAGGTTTGTTCCCTGGGTTGGAAAGATCCCCAAGAGAAGGAAACAGCTACCTTCTCAAATATTCTTGCCTGGGAAACCCCATGGACAGAGGAGCTTGGCGGACTACAGTCCATGGGTTGCAAAGACTCGGACACGACTTAGCGGCTAAACAATAACCACCACCATCGTATCCGGTGTGTGGTATTGGGCACAGGATCGAAAGCTCTGCCTCGGAAAAGGGGAAGCTTTGAGCAGTGCCCTTTCAGAACAAGGTCAAAGGAATTGTGCAGGTTGATCCAGTAGATCGCAGTACAGTACAAACCACCGCCATGGGAAAGAGACGATGCAACGAACAAACATGCAAGGCCAGGTCAAGATGGTGGGAGCTTTAGTATAGAAAATAAGAGCATACTGTGCTAAGTCACCTCAGTCATGTCCGAGTCTTTGCAACCCCATGGACTGTAGACAACCAGGCTCGTCTGTCCATGGGATTCTACAGGCACGAATACTGGAGTGGGTTGCCATTTCCTCCTCTAGAGGAATTTTCCTGACCCAGGGATCAAACCTGTGTCTCCTGAATCTTCTGCATTGCAAGTGGATTCTTTACTGCTGGGTCTCTGGGGAGGCCCAGAGAATAAGAGACACACCTCCTTTTCTGTCTGTTGCCTCCCTTCATTACCCCCAGTTGACCAAAGTCAACACCTTCTTGGGAAACTTATTAAACAGTGTAAAATGTAATACAAGGGCTCATTCTTGGTTAACAGCACTGGCCAGGCATTTTTTTGGATTTAGAACTTTTCCCATCTGCTGCAACACGGATGAACCTAGAGAGTGTCATGAGTGAAGTAAGTCAAGACAGAGAAGGAGAAATATAGTATGACATCTCTTGTATGTGGAATGTGGAAAGAAGTGATACAGATGAACTTACTTGCAAAACAGAAAGAGACTCACAAACTTAGAAAATATAGTTGCCAGGGAAAGAGATAGTTAGGGAGTTTGGGATGGATATGTTACACACGGCTATATTAAAAATGGATAACCAACAAGGACCTACTGTATAGCACACGGAACTCTGTTCAATGTTATGTGCCAGCCTGGAGGGGAGGAGGGTTTGGAGAGAATGGATACAGGGCTATGTATGGCTGAGTCCCTCTGTTGTTCACCTGAAACTCTCACAACATTGTTAATCGGTTATACTTTAATATAAAACAAAAAGATTAAAGTTTAAAAGAAAAAAGAATTTTCGGTGTGGCTGGACTATGACCCTCAAGTAAGTTGTCTGGGTGGCGGGTTGCAGCCTGTAAAGGCACTGTGCCACTTGCCACGGGTTCACAAAAGTCCTCATCTAAGGTAGCACATCCTGGTGCCGAAGAAGTGAAGTCGCTCAGTCGTGTCCGACTCTTTGTGACCCCATGGACTGTAACCCACCAGGCTTCTCTGTCCATGGGATTTTCCAGGCAAGAGTACTGGAGTGGGGTGCCATGGCCTTCTCCAGGGGATCTTCCCAACCCAGGGACTGAACCCTAGTCTCCCGCATTGCAAGCAGACGCTTTACCCTCTGAGCCGCCAGGGAAGCCCTGGTGCTGAGGGGGTGTTATTTTCACTTGCAAGAGCGGTCTGTTTTGGCGGGAGGGCACCCAACTTATAATTACGTGAAGATTTGTGGGTGGAAGCATGAGAGAACTGGCAACACATTACCTGTCTACTCCAGTGACATTCCGTGCTTTTTATAGACTGGCATCCCCAGGCAGTGGGCCACCTGGCTTGCCCTTTCACTTGACCTTGGCCTGTAGCATGTGCTTTGGCATCCACAGACCCGAGTTCAAGTTCGAGCACTGCCATTCATTACCACCTTGAGCAGGTTATTTAACATCTCTAAGCCACGGACAGCAGGTCAGAGGGATGTGGATAATAACAGAACTGATTTCATGATGTTGCTGTGAAGAGTAAGTGAATAAAATGTACCAAGTGCCTGGAAGAGCTTAAAATAGGCTCCCTCTTTCTTTAGTCCTACAACAGTAGCAGTGCTATCAGCGATGGCTCTTCTATCAGGATCAGCAGATACAGATGTTGAATAAGGATCCCTGAATTCCGATAATGAATTCAGATCCCTGAATAAAGTCAGGGATCAGAAGGCCTTGTGACCTAGTGGCAGGTCTGTCGAAGGACCCCCAAAAGAAACATCTTTTAGGAGAAGAAAATGACATTGAAGGAATAGGCAAAGGGCAAAACCCCTACGGAATCCTGATCTATCTATCAGCCAGTGACAAGAGATTGGCGATGAAAACAGAACAGATCAGTAGATGGTCTATCTTTGTCCATACGCCGAACGTTATATGGACTGGCAAAAATATATTCTAGTTTATTCAAAATGCCACTTTTATCCTTCTCAACTAATTGTCTGGTTTCTTTCTAAAGTTTCTGGCATTCCCAGCTGATCTTTTAGGGTGGGAAGTGTAAGTTAAAAAAATTCAATATTGTTAATTATTTTGAATAAGGATTTTGTTGCTGAGATGCTTTATAAAATATTGCTGTGACAGCTATTGCAAAAAAAAATCAAAGAAAAACTATAATTGATAGGACACTTTCATTTTTGTTTTTCTAACGAAATTTCTTTTAAGTCCTTGGAAAAGACCAGGCACAGCAAAAGTAAGTCAAACCTTGAAAAGTCTGTTCTTCTTGTAGGGCACTCTAAATCAGAAATATACATTCATTTTAAGTGACAAGAATAGTAATCTAGGACTTTGGGGATTTAAGACAACTCATTTCCCTGCTTTAAAGTCTTTTGAAACAACAAGGCAAGAATATATTATAAATATTGCATACAGTACTTCTTGATTTGAATCAAATCCTTGATAAAATGCTGACACTGGTTTAGAATCTCACTCTTTCACCAAATATGTTCACTCATACACACATGTACGTGCATGCACACATACACCCACATATAGCTGTTTATTACTATTTTCACTGAATTAATCACAAATCTTTCTGTATACCATCATTTTCTCAGCTGTCTCATGAGTTTCCTAGTTTCCTTGGCAATGTTGGAAATGATCCTGCCTCAGTATCAACTGGACAAGTGAAGGCCAGCTGGCTATCCTGAGGCATATGAATTATTTTCGTATTTTAGGTTCTCCCTGGCTGACTTTAGATGATAAAAGAAGACTTTAATTTTTCCTCTCTGAAAAAGATTCCTAGAAGTTATTGCAGAAGTTAAAAAGATTCTGGAAATGTAAACAAATCTTCTGATGTTCCAGTTGGCAGATGCGTTGCACTAGTCTAGAATTTACTTAATTTTAATCCAGCAATAATCAAGCACATCAAAAGTGAGTTGCACCTTGAAAAGCACATTCTTCTTGTGGTGCACCCTAAACCAGAAATACACATCTGTTTTAAGTTGCGAGAACAATAATCTAGTACTTTGGAGACTTAATTAATTTCTCTGCTTTAAATTCTTTTGAAACAACAAGAATTTGAGGGATAGGTCATAAGGACAGAGTGACCTAAGTATTGAGGGCTTTATCCTTTCTCTTATGAAATTCTAGATGCAGTCGTATTCACTGTGAAAAAACTTCCAATATTGAGAAAAAATGAAGAGAAAATTAAGAGGGTCACCTCATCCTCAGTATTATTCTCTCCCCATGGGCAGCCACGGTTACCACCTTCCTGTATAATATTCTGAAAGTTTTTATTGTATATTCAAGGATTTTTATGCTTGTCTTTGTGCTTTTAAGAAATGGGTCATACAACATGTGTGGTTAAGCAAATTATATCTTTCTTTTATTTAGCAGTATATTGTAAACATACACTGCCAGTCCACACAGACATACTCCATTTTTAATTACTGCAATTTTAATAATTGCATTGGCGTCTACTGAATAGAAGTCCTATTACTTTTTAGCAGGTAGCTATTGTACATGTCAAGAAATTTCTTAATTACAAGCAATTTGCCAATGAACTTTGATCTTCGTGTACTCATATAAGTATATTCTGTAGGCTAAGTTCTTAGAATGAGAACTGCTTAGCCAAAGGGTGTAGATTAAAATTTTTGGCTACTATTGTCAAGTGACTATAAAAAAGGTTAACAAACTTACATTCCCACGAACAATGAATGATAATGTGTCTTTCCCTTACCCTCGGTCTATAAGGTTATCAAACTTTGAAATTATTGCCATTGCTACTTTGTGGCTTTAATTGGCATTTAAAAATTTAGGAGTCAGACTGATTTTTTTTAATATAGACTAATCATTTCTGATACTTTCTTGTGAATTTTCCATGCATCTGCTTTTCATGTACAGTAGTTCATTGTGGGACTTTCCTAGCGGTCCCATGGTTAAGACTCCGTGCTCCTATTTCTAGGGGCATGGACTTGCTCCTTGGTTGGAGAACTAAGATCCTGCATGCCACATGGTGTGGTCAAAAAGAAAAAGAAAATCAAATCCTACAATAGCTCACTGAACATTAAAGAAATCAGGTATCTGTGCGACAAACTCTGAAGGACTTGTAACTTACTCTGTCTTTTAACTTGGATCATGGAAAATATTTTTTGTGTAGATATTTTTACTATTTGTGAAGTTAACTTATTAAATGTTCCACTATACTGCATGCATTTCATGCCATTCTTAGAAAAGCTTTTCCTAATTCATAGCTGTTCTTAAAAAATCAGCTATTTTTTCCCAGGATTTTCATGATTTTTTTATTTTAATGATTCTTTACATTTAAAATTTTGATATGTTTGAAACTAATTTTTGTGCAATGCTTTACAAAAAGACCTCAATATATTTTTCCTTTCAGATGGCTAGCTAGTTTTGCCCAAACAATTGAAGAATGCACATTTCCTCCACTGGTTGAAATGCCACCTTTACTTATACAAAATTGTTTCTGTTCAGTCACTAAGTCATGTCTGACTCTTTGTGACCCCATGGACTGCAGCACTCCAGGGTTCCCTGTCCTTCACTATCTCCCAGAGTTTGCTCAAATTCATGTCCATTGAGTAGGTGATGCTATTTAACCATCTCATCCTCTGCTGTCCCTTTCTGCTTTTGCCTTCAATCTTTTCCAGCAAAATATCCACATGAATTCAGGTCTCCTCTCAAAACTGCTCTGTTGATTCCTTTATCTATTGTTTGAATTCACACAGCTTTATTTTTTAATGCTTTATTATCTAGTCCACCCTCTCCTTTTTTTGACTGCTCTGGGTGTTTGCTGCTGCATGAAGCCTTTCTCTTTTTTCGGCCTGCAGTCTCTGGAGTGTGGGCTTCAGCAGTTGTGGTACTCAGGCTTAGTTGCCCCACCGCATGTGGGATCTTCCCAGACCAGGGATCAAACCCATGTTCCCTGCCATGGCAGGTGGATTCTTATCTATTGGACCACCTGGGAAGCTCTAGTCATCTTTTCTTATTCCTTCCTTTTCCCCCTGTTAATTCCAAAACAATATCAGGGTGGGAGCCTCTACACAGACTGAAGGTGACCTCTGGTTGTTAGTGAATATTTGGCAGTTGGGCTCACACATAAAAATGTTTGTATTCTCCAAAATAGTTTCCAAAAGATGACAGGGCCAGGCACTGTCCTAGGCTCTGAGGACAGCAGTGGAGAAGAATGAAAAGGTCCCTGTCCTTACCGAGCTGACGTTAGAGAAAGTGGAAGGAAATA
This sequence comes from Odocoileus virginianus, assembly GCF_023699985.2. Taxonomy (NCBI): domain Eukaryota; kingdom Metazoa; phylum Chordata; class Mammalia; order Artiodactyla; family Cervidae; genus Odocoileus; species Odocoileus virginianus. Next base: position 27,962,165 of record NC_069695.1, read on the forward strand.
AACAGTAAGCAAATAAACAGTAAGCAAATCAACAAATATGTAATGTAATATTGTGCCATGAAGTGGAATGAAGAAAATAAATTAGGTGATGAGACAGTGAGGGGAGAAGGGAGATATTTGAGATCAACTATTTGGGGAAGGTTTTCAGAGTGATATTTGAGCAGAGCCCCGAGTTTGTTAAGCTTCAGTTTATCATATCTAATTTCATTCTAACTAGCTTGACCCTGATACTTTAGTGTCTAAAATAGAACCTGCCATCTTTACCTTAAAATCAGCTCCCCTTTGGTCTTTACCACTTGGACCAGTGTTATCATTCAAATCACCAGACCCTGAAAACTTTGAGGCCTTTTTGCTTTTCTTCTCTTTCCAAGACTGTCTGTTGGTAGAACAAGAGCATCTTCTCTAGAGCGTCTTCAATGTCGGTCTCTTCTTTGTCGTGGCCATGACTGGGGCATGTGCTTCCAGTTTCCCACAATGAGATGAGGGATCTGCCTTCCATGGTGGCTCAGACAGTAAAGAATCTACCTACAATGCAGGAGACGGGGGTTTGATCCCTGGGTCGGGAAGATCCCCTGGAGAAGGAAATGGCTACCTTCTTGCCTCCAGGAAAGTATTTCTTGCCTGGAGAATCCCATGAACAGAGGAGCCTGGTGGGCTACAGTCTAGGGGGTCATGACTGTAAGACATGACTGAGTTACTAACACACACTATCTGCCTCCAAACCAGTCTTCCTGCCTCCACCTTACTATCACCTGGCTGAAATATTAACATCTATGGCTCTCTGATAAAAACTGTTGAGCTGCTGGTGTAAAGTATTCTGCCTGCAGAATGACACAACAGCCATCTTCACCTCAGCCTCAAGATCCTGTAAAATTCTTGAGGGCTGCACAATTCTCAACTCTTCTTTCCAAATCAACATTCACTCTCTGACAGGGACTATTCTAAACATTGCATGTATTGACTGATTTAATCCTCACAACAACTCACTGAGTTAGGGACTATTATGATTGTCATTTTACAGACAAGGAAGTAGAGGGGCAGAGAAGTTAACTGACTTGTCAGAGTTCAATTAAGATACCCCATGGAAAGCCAGGACTTCAATCGAGGAAGTCTAACCCTACAGTCTGGCTTCTAACCATGTGGCATACACTACCTTCTAATATTTCAAAACAGGTTCCTGCTTGTGTGTGATTGATACTGTTCCTCTAGGCAGGAATACTCTCTCCTAGAGCTATTTCTGCTTGTCCAAGTCCTCATGAAATTAAAAGTCACTTGCTTCTTGGAAAAAAGCTATGACAAATCTAGACATCATATTAAAAATCAGAGACATCACTTTGCCAACAAAGGTCCATGTCATCAAAACTACGGTTTTAGAAAACTATAAAACACTGATGAAAGAAATCAAAGAGGACACAAACAGATGGAGAAATATACCGTGTTCATGGATTGGAAGAATCAATATTGTCAAAATGGCTATACTACCCAAAGCAATCTATAGATTCAATGCAATCCCTATCAAACTACCAACGGTATTTTTCACAGAACTAGAACAAATAATTTCACAATTTGTATGGAAATACAAAAAACCTCGAATAGCCAAAGTAACCTTGAGAAAGAAGAATGGAACTGGAGGAATCAACCTGCCTGACTTCAGACTATACTACAAAGCCACAGTCATCAAGACAGTATGGTACTGGCACAAAGACAGAAATATAGATCAATGGAACAGAATAGAAAGCCCAGAGATAAATCCACGAACCTATGGTCACCTTATCTTCGACAAAGGAGGCAAGGATATACAATGGAAAAAAGACAACCTCTTTAACAAGTGGTGCTGGGAAAACTGGTCAACCACCTGTAAAAGAATGAAACTAGAACACTTTCTAACACCATACACAAAAATAAACTCAACATGGATTAAAGATCTAAATGTAAGACCAGAAACTATCAAACTCCTAGAGGAGAACATAGGCAAAACACTCTCCGATATAAATCACAGCAGGATCTTCTATGACCCACATCCCAGAATTTTAGAAACAAAAGCAAAAATAAACAAATGGGACCTAATGAAACTTAAAAGCTTTTGCACAATAAAGGAAACTATAAGCAAGGTGAAAAGACAGCCCTCAGATTGGGAGAAAATAATAGCAAATGAAGCAACAGACAAAGGATTAATCTCAAAAATATACAAGCAACTCCTCCAGCTCAATTCCAGAAAAATAAATGACCCAATCAAAAAATGGGCCAAAGAACTAAACAGACATTTCTCCAAGGAAGACATACAGATGGCAAAAAAACACATGAAAAGATGCTCAACATCACTCATTATCAGAGAAATGCAAATCAAAACCACAATGAGGTACCATTACACGCCAGTCAGGATGGCTGCTATCCAAAAGTCTACAAGCAATAAATGCTGGAGAGGGTGTGGAGAAAAGGGAACCCTCTTACACTGTTGGTGGGAATGCAAATTAGTACAGCCACTATGGAAAACAGTGTGGAGATTTCTTAAAAAGCTGGAAATAGAACTTCCATATGACCCAGCAATCCCACTTCTGGGCATACACACCGAGGAAACCAGATCTGAAAGAGACACGTGCACCCCAATGTTCATCGCACCACTGTTTATAATAGCCAGGACATGGAAGCAACCTAGATGCCCATCAGCAGACGAATGGATGAGGAAGCTGTGGTACATATACACCATGGAATATTACTCAGCCATTAAAAAGAATTCATTTGAATCAGTTCTAATGAGATGGATGAAACTGGAGCCCATTATACAGAGCGAAGTAAGCCAGAAAGATAGAGACCATTACAGTATACTAACACATATATATGGAATTTAGAAAGATGGTAACAATAACCCTATATGCAAAACAGAAAAAGAGACTCAGATGTATAGAACAGACTTGTGGACTCTGTGGGAGAAGGCAAGGGTGGGATGTTTCAAGAGAACAGCATCGAAACATGTATATTATCTAGGGTGAAACAGATCACCAGCCCAGCTTGGATGCATGAGACAAGTGCTCGGGCCTGGTGCACTGGGAAGACCCAGAGGGATTGGGTGGAGAGGGAGGTGGGAGGGGGGGACCGGGATGGGGAATACATGTAACTCCATGGCTAATTCATTTCAATGTATGACAAAAACCACTGCAATGTTGTAAAGTAATCAGCCTCCAACTAATAAAAATAAATGGAAAAAAAAATAAATAAAAAAAGAAAAAAAAAAAAAACCTACGGTTTTACCAGTAATCATGTACAGATGTGACAGCTGGACTATAAAGAAGGCTGAGCACAGAAGAACTGATGCTTTCAAACTGTGGTGCTGGAGAAGACTCTTGAAAGTCCCTTGGACTGCAAGGATATCAAACCAGCCAATCCTAAAGGAAATCGAACTTGAATATTCATTGGAAGGACTTATGCTGAAGATGAAGCTCCAATACTTTGGCCACCTGGTGCAAAGAGCTGACTCATTAGAAAAGACCTTGATGCTGGGAAAGACTGAAGGCAGGAGGAGAAAGGAGTGACAGAGGATGAGATGGTTGGATGGCATCATCGACTCAATGGACATGAGTTTGAGCAAACTCTGGGAAATAGAGAAGGATGGGGAAGCCTGGTGTGCTGCAGTCCATGGGGTCACAAAGTATCGCACATGACTGAGTGACTTAACAAAAAGTTCTCAAGGCCCAGCTCAGGTAGCCTCCCACCCTCTTCTGTAACCAGCTTCCTTTCAGTGAGTGTCTCTCCCTCTGAATTCCCAGAATTATAATTTTAATTAATTAAATAAAAATGAAACTTTAATTTTAGTTAACAGCTGTGGCGGAGGTGGTGGCAGGGCTGCAGCGTACACTGGGGTGTCGGGGAGGCAACTGCCTTGAGCATGGACTTGAAGGGGGTAAAGCAGTTAGTTGGGGCTATGTGGGAAAGAGGGTTCTAATCAGAAAGACCAGCAGGAGTCCTAAAGTGACAGAATTTCTGTGTGTTTGAAGACCATCAAGGAAGCTAGTGTGGCCGGGGCAGATGAGGACAACAGGGACTTGGAATTGAGGCCATGTGGTGCCTTGGAGATCCACTATTTTCACTTTTACTCTGAATGACCCAGGGAGCCATGGCAAGGTTCTGAGCAGAAAAATGACATGATTTCTCTTAAGCTTAAGAAGGATCTGTGTTAAGAATGGACTGTTGAAGGGTGAGAGGGCTGCCACGGTCACCCAGGTGAGAGCTGCTGGTGGCTCACTCAGGCTGATGTCACTTTTTCTTGCCATGGACTCTGATTTCAGACTTCCTTTGCAGTGTGTGTGTGTGTGTGTGTGTATGCACACACGCATGTGCATGCACACTCAGTCATATTCAACTCTTGCAACCCCATGGACTATAGACGACCAGGTTCCTCTGTTCATGGGATTATCCAGGCAAGAACACTGGAGTGGGTTGCCATTTCCTTCTCTACCTTTCCAGTTTTCATGTCAAAGGTTTCACAGGGACTGAGAATGAAATCTGGTTTCTTCCCATGACTCCCATGATGGCTTCTGCCTTCTTCCAGCTCCACCCTTTCCTACCTGCTTCTTGCTCATGAACTCTAGACTCCACTGGTCTCCTTCTGCTCCCTTGATGACCCCAAGTTATTTCCAGCCTTGCTGTATATCTCCTTCACCTGAACCACACTCTCTCTCTCCTTTTTCATGTCTCAGTTCAAATGTCTCATGTGGAAGAAGCCTTCCCTGCCCAGGGAGCATAAAGCACTCTTCTAGCTTTTCTTGGTCTCCTGTCTGTTTACTTCCTTCATGGCTCTCATTACAATCTGCCCTTCTATCACTTATTGAATTTCTTGTTCATCATCCGCTGCTGACCACTGGAATGTAAGCTCTGTGACCGAACAGCTGGGAGTGGTCTGTCCTGCTCCAAGTGTAATTTCCAGTGTCCACAAGAGTATCTGGCAGAATTAGCTACTTGACAAATGTGTTCATCAGCAAATGAATGAATGAAGAGTCTCAAGGGGTAAGTTGGAGTCAGTGAGGCAAGGATGCAGGTCAATGGATACATGGTCCCAGGGGAATTCAAAGAGATTTTTGAAGTAACTCATAAAAACTTGAGGAGGTGATGCTTTAGATGGTGAATTGCTTTTTGAACCCCAGACTGGCTCTGAGCATGCTGGGCACTTAACATATTCTATTTTAATGATCTGTTTTTGATTCTGTTTCCTCTACCAGGGGCAATGTACTAGTCTTTCTTTTATCCCTGATGCCTAAGTGCTCGACAAATACTTTTTGTACCAAACTGTACTGACTTCTCATGTCTTCTAACTCTCTCATGCTGAGCTCTCTAATTAGATCCTTATTAAAAATAAAATCTTATCATGAATCTCGTTGGGTCTTTGTGGGAAAAAAAAGGTTTACACGCATGCCATGATCTTTGGGATATATCAAGATGTTTCTAATCAAGCCACCATCTGGACCACACATTATATTAACTCAGTTTTGTTGTGTTCCATCAATTCATGACAACATTACTAAATCTGAAGTATAGGATTTGAACTATGGTCTGTGACCTAGATTTCCCTGAGATGTCTATTTCCTTTTTGAAGTTTTAAAGCCAATGTGTTTTGAAATGAAAGAAATAAGAAACTAGAACAATGAAAATCAGGGTTTAGGGACAGGTAGTGGACGTTGGTAGGCATTAGGAGGCATGGCAAATTTCTCTGACCAGTGGAGAATGGTTAGTAACTGAGACACAGTTACTTTCCATTTTCTCCAGTGATTTTGTGCCACCTGATGGGCTACTGAAAAGAAGAGCAAACATTCTGAGAGAGGCAGGAAGGTGGGGAGGAGATGGAGATGTGAAGCATTTTCTGATTGCTCATACTGAGGTTGAGTTGGTTTCCTCTGAACACGTGTTAAAGAATTTAGTACTGGCTTGAGATTTTGTTTTAGCTTAAAAATTAACATCCTATGTTTGAATGGTAAATGAAGGTTCTCAAACACTCCTGAAATCCTCCGTCTCATCTGATCCTTCCAACAACCCATAGCAGGTGGAACTGGAATTATTCTTTCCCTTTTATTAATACAGAGGAGGATAGGGAAGCTCTGAGCTTCAGACACCTTGCTTCGGGACACAGAGCTGTAAGGTGGCAGAGGTGCCAACACAGGTCTTTGAATAGCACATCTACTGGGTCCCGTCAACCTGATTTTTCTGTTTAAATCCATTGTTTTATTAGATCAGGTCTCCAGAGTCAATGTTCCAGGTACAAGTGATGTAGTGAAGGCGGGGTCCCAAGAGAAGCTAATAAGGAGTGGGGGAAGAGGATGGAGAAAGGTGATTCCAGAAGGGCTAGCCTCAGGTTAATTCTTGGGGGAGGGGCATCATAGAGCATAAGTAACATCTCAGGATTTATTGCACCTGGAATGTGAGGTCAAGTAGGCCTTAGAAAGCATCACTATGAACAAAGCTAGTGGAGGTGATGGAATTGCAGTTGAACTATTTCAAATCCTGAAAGATGATGCTGTGAAAGTGCTGCACTCAATATGCCAGCAATTTTGAGAAACTCAGCAGTGGCCACAGGACTGGAAAAGGTCAGTTTTCATTCCAATCCCAAAGAAAGGAAATGCCAAAGAATGCTCAAACTACCGCATAATTGCACTCGTCTCACACGCTAGTAAAGTAATGCTCAAAATTCTCCAAGCCAGACTTCAGCAATACGTGAACTGTGAACTTCCAGATGTTCAAGCTGGTTTTAGAAAAGGCAGAGGAACCAGAGATCAAATTGCCAACATCTTCTGGACCATCAAAAAAGCAATAGAGTTCCAGAAAAACATCTATTTCTGCTTTATTGACTATGCCAAAGCCTTTGACAGTGTGGATAACAATAAACTGTGGAAAATTCTTAAAGAGATGGGAATACCAAACCATCTGACCTGTCTCTTGAGAAACCTGTATGCAGGTCAGGAAGCAACAGTTAGAACAGGACATGGAACAACAAACTGGTTCCAAATAGGAAAAGGAATATGTTAAGGCTGTATATTGTCACTCTGCTTATTTAACTTATATGCTGAGTACATCATGAGAAACGCTGGGCTGGAAGAAGCACAAGCTGGAATCAAGATTGCTGGGAGAAATATCAATAACCTCAGATATGCAGACGACACCACCCTTATGGTAGAAAGTGAAGAAGAACTAAAAACCTCTTGATGAAAGTGAAGGAGGAGAGTGAGAAAGTTGGCTTAAAGCTCAACATTCAGAAAACTAAGATCATGGCATCTGGTCCCATCACTTCATGGGAAATAGATGGGGAAACAGTGGAAACAGTGTCAGACTTTAGTTTTTTGGGTTCCAAAATCACAGCAGATGGTGATTGCAGCCATGAAATTAAAAGACGCGTACTCCTTGGAAGGAAAGTTATGACCAACCTAGATAGCATATTAAAAAGCAGACACATTATTTTGCCAACAAAGGTCCATCTGGTCAAGGCTGTGGTTTTTCCAGTGGTCATGTATGGATGTGAGAGTTGGACTATAAAGAAAGCTGAGTGCCGAAGAATTGATGCTTTTGAACTGCGGTGTTGGAGAAGATTCTTGAGAGTCCGTTGGACTGCAAGGAGATCCAACCAGTCCATCCTAAAGGAGATCAGTCCTGGGTGTTCATTGGAAGGACTGATGTTGAAGCTGAAACTCTAGTACTTTGGCCACCTCATGCGAAGAGTTGACTCATTGGAAAAGACCCTAATGCTGGGAAGGATTGGGGGCAGGAGGAGAAGGGGAAGACAGAGGATGAGATGGCTGGATGGCATCGCTGACTTGATGGATATGGGTTTGGATAGACTTCGGGAGTTGGTGATGGACAGGAGGCCTGGCGTGCTGCGATTCATGGGGTCAGAAAGAGTCAGACACGACTGAGCGACTGAACTGAACTGGTCTTTTTATTGGGCTATAGTTGTTTTACAGTGTTGTGTTACTGTCTACTGTACAGCAAAGTGACCAAGGTATACATATACACATATCCCGGCTTCTCTGGTGGCTCAGCAGTAAAGAATCTGCCTGCAATGCAGGAGACGCAGGTCTGATCCCTGAGTCAGGAAGATCCCCTGGAGGAGAGCGTGGCAACCCACTCCAGTATTCCTTCCTAGAGAACTCCATGGTCTGGGGAACAGTCCATAGGGTCGCAAAGAGTCAGATAGGACTGAAGCAACTGAGCACACACCCATATGTATATCCCCTCTGTTTTGGATTTCCTTTGGCAAAGGAGCTGGCTTTCTGTATTCCCAATGACTTCCATGATGGACATCAGTGGGTGCCCCCCCACCTCCTTAGAAGAGCACCCAGTGATTGGGAGCAACCTTCAAAAGGGGGTTTGTTAGCAGTCAAGCATACTAAAGGGGGTGCAATAGTGTACCCTAAACTATGCTAACCAGGATTAAATGAGCTGCTGTAAGTGAGATCAAGGAAAGCAATTCAGAATTTTTCAAATGCTACACAGATATAAGAAATCATTTAATTCTGATGCATTCCTAGGGCAGACTGATCATATGGATTCTTTCTTTGAATCAGAGCTGCAGTCATCCAACTCTCTCCCTGAGGAATCTGATACAAAGACGCTCATTTAGAAAAAGCGGGTGTGGACAAGGTGGATGTCGCTTCACTGCATGTACAGAAGTTAATTTTATTCACTCATCTTGCTCTGACAAAAGACCAAGCATAGAGACCAAGTGGTGGTGGTGACTTAGTTGCTAAATTGTGTCAGACTCTTGCGACCGCAAGGACTATAGCCCGCCAGGCTCCTCTGTCCGTGGGATTTCCCAGGCAAGAGTACTAGAGTGGGTAGCCTTTCCCTTCTCTGGGGGGTCTTCTCGATCCAGGGATTGAACCCGAGTCTCTGGCACTGCAGGCAGATTCTTTATTGCTGAGCCACCTGGGAAGCCCCAGAAACCAGGTGATTTAGCCCCGCGTCACAAAATTGCTAAGTGGCAGACTCTGAATGGGAAGCCAGGTCTCCTGACTCTTAGTCCAGGGTCCCTTCCAGGTCCCCACATGCCAAGCAATCGGAAACACCCTTGCTTTCCAGCTGGGCAGGGTTGAGGTGTGGACCCCAGAGGCCGGGGGTGTTCCCTCCCTGGACCCTGGTTGTCGGCAGCCCTAGAGCCTGTCCAGACATGGAGAGAAGACTCGCGCGCACATTTTTAAGTCCTCCACCATAGACAGGCTGTCGTAGGACGAGCAAGCGCTGCTGTGACTCAAGGGCAGACGCTGCCTGGCATGGCAGTCACAGGTACACAATCCACTTCTCACTGAGACGGGAAACCCTCCAAGCTGTAGGCAGGAGGAGTGGGCATCGATCATGAGTGTAGAAGAGGAAAAAAAAACCCATCTCCTCTACTCTCCGCCATGCAGCCCTGTGAAGTGTTACTGCTAGTTGCCTGGGTTAGAGGCTCTATTCCACGTACCCTTCCCCTCCTTATAAGTGATGGTCTTATTTGAAGGGGAGAACGAGAGGGAGATGAGAGATCTGGGGAGCCCTGTGCCTCGGAGCGTGTTCTCCAGGCCCGTTCAGTCAGTGAGTACAAGGTGGGCCTGAACCACGAACATCTCCCCTGGGAAGTCACAGAATCATCTTAGGAGAAGTCCAACATGCATATCCGATTTGGTTTTCGTAAATTTCTATGGGAAATGTGCAACTCTAAAGAAAATATGTTACTTGCTAATATATAAAGCCAGTGAATTTGTACTGAAGTTAACAAAAAAGAAGGCTAAACCAAACCCAGATGGACACTGTCTAAATGCTTGCGTTAGAGAGATTGGGTCAAATACGGTAGCAGGTCCTAGAGCAATAGCTTGCTGCAGGGAGTACAAATCTATCTGCATTTAGTCTAAATGTAGAGTGACCTTTCACTACCAAGCCTTGAGCTTCAAGTTGGCTGCAGTTATTGGAAATCACTTCCAAAGGTCATTTGCAAAAAAACCCCATAAGAAACAGTAATATAGATTTAAAGATGCCTCCCATGTATACAGAAAACCAGGTCTGCAATGCTGGTCAAAAGTAATACAGGGGAATCATTGTTGCAGTGATGAGTTTGGAAAATAATCTAAAAGGTCTAGGGTGACACAGATTGGCCAATTTCATTTTCTCTCTTTATCCATCAGTAGAATTGTTCCTGTGTGTATCACTATGCTATTTACCAACACTTTATGGATGGCAGAAAAATAATATGCAGCATTATTTAGGAGGGAGTTATGGAAAACTGTTTTGCTTTCATCAGATGAGGGATAATCTTACCCTGTAGCCAAGCAGAGAACATTCCAGTGAGTAAAATTCCTCCTCTCATTCCAAAGGGTGATATTTATATGCAGGATGTCCAACATTTCAAAGGGCATACAGAGCTGAAGTCACTGGGGCATGATTACATGTGCCACCTTAACAAGTTTTTAAAAAAATCTTCATTGGCTCTGCAGGAGCTCAGATATACTCTCCCGTTCATCAGCGATGCTAAATGAGGCCCCTTTTCAGACACCGCAAAAGGAAAGCAGGTATGTGCATGTGTTAGAAATAACACACACTCTGATGATTCTCAAAGACGTTCTCTTTTCTCATGCTTTTTTTTTCAGTGAAAAATGATGCTTAATGTGTAATATCAATTTATTTTTCTTGAAGTCAAAGCAGAAGTGAATAATTACTCTGTTTTATTTAATTAGGACTCTCTTTGTTTCAAAGATTTCCTTTCCCCGCTTCCTAACCAATCCCTCTTTCTTTCCCATGTCTCTCGTGTTTCTGTGTTAATGTTTTTTTTTGCTTTCTTGTGCTCCAAAATAATTCCGTTATTCAGATGATTTATTCAGGACTCATATGTTTATTAAGTATTAAATCAGAGTACTAATGATCCTTTTGTTCTTCGCCCCAACAAAAATGTATGGAACATTTATTGTATGCCAGAACCCTTCTAGACACTAGCTGCCCACATAGGAAATGGCAACCCACTCCACTATTCTCTGGGAAATCGCATGGGAAATCCCATCAACAGAGGAGCCTGATGGGCTTCGGTTCACGGGGTCGCAAAGAGTTGGACACGACTGAACGTGCGCGCACACACAAATTAAAAATAAACCACCTCATCTGCCCTCATGAATGTTGGTCTGCTTTTGTTAGTTGAGGAGAGCTGCCTTCCATTTGGTATTTGTGACCTCGAGTAACACACACTATATTCAGAAAGAAATCTGGGTTCCAACGTTGCTTCCAACAGTTAGCAGCCTTGTAACCGGAGGCAAGAAACTTCATCTAAGTCTTACTTTCTTCAACTGTAAAATGAGAAAAATAATAGCGGTCCTATCTACCTCACAGGGCTGTGGAGAAAATAAAAAGAAAAAACTTTATGAAAATGCCTCATAAATTTTAAAGTGTTATGCAAATTTAAGGCACTAATGCGTTTAGTAAATGGCAGATTCAATGCCTGCTCAGTGCTAAGTAAGGTGGATTCTCTACAAAGAGACAAATCTAAGAGATGGTAAGAATTTTCTAGGTGGCTTATGTAATACACCCTATGTGTGTGTGTATTTTTGATTTTTTTAAAGTATGTGCCATTATGTCAGGGGACAGAAAGGTCTTTCATTCTTGAGAATGTTATCCTGTGCAGTTGTGTTCTGCACATATGGCCATTCTGTTCTGTTGAGAGAGTTGGACCATGAATCATTCTCCTATATAATGTGAACACTTGGTGCTCTTTATCTTCCTGATGACAACTTCTTGCATCTTTTTCTTTCATTATGAAAGCAATATGTTCATAATCAAATACTTGAGAAAGACCAAAAGGGGGAAGTGATGAAAATACCACCTTCCCAGGTGGTAGTAGTGGTAATGAATCCACCTGCCAGTGCAAGAGACGCAGGTTTGATCCCTGAGTTGGGAAGATTCCCTGGAGGAGGAAATGGCAACTTGCTCCAGTATTCTTGCCTGGAAAACTCCATGGATAGAGGAGCCTAGTGGGCTACAGCCCACGGGACTGCAAAGAGTTGAACATGGCTGAATGACTAAGCATAGCACCACTATCCTCAGACAACCACGACTAACACTTTCTTTGCTTTTTCTATCTCCTTTTCTTTATCCCTATGTGTGCATTTTTTTGGTTGATTGGTTTTATATAGTTGTGGTCAAATTGCATGTCCAATGTTACAGACTGTTTTTATTTCTCATATAACATTATAAAATAAGAAACTCTCTATGCTTCCATTTCCTTTCTCCCCTCTTGTAATTCAAAACTCAAGCCCTGCACCATCCTTTTTTGGCAGCTTAACATGTCTGGCTAGTTTTTTGTTTGTTTTGTTTTTTAAAAGTTTATTCTATTAAAGTATGATTGATTTACAGTGTTAATTCCTGCTGTGCAGCAAAATGATCCAGTTATATATACATATACATTCTATCTTGTATTCTTTTCCATTATGGTTTATCACAGGATACTGAACATAGTTTCCCGTGCTATTCAGTAAGACCTTATTGTTAACATGCCCTGCTAGTTTGATTTATGTGGATCTCAGTTACATTCTAATAATGCATTTAGACCACCACTGGAGACCATCTCCTACCTGTAAGATAATTCAGTCATCTGTATTCCCCAGTTTACCATGAACTACTTTAAGGAGGAACTGTATATACCTGACTTTGTGTACACAGAACCTAGCTCAGTGCCTGGCATAGGTTGTTCTATAAATATTTGTAGACTAAACTACTGAATGCTGAAATAAAGTCTTGGCAAAAATCATGAGTGTCTGCTCTTTAGTCCTTTAGTAGATAATCTTATAGTTTCCTTTAAAATCCCTCTGTTGCTAGTTTCAAGACTGTTACTACAAATAACTATGTCATTGACAATCTTAAATATATTTTTTCACATTTCACAATTTTTTAAAATTAAAGCTTCGAAGAAGGTAAATTTCAGGTGCAAACATTTTTTGACTTTCGACTATTTTCTAATTACTTTTGAAGAGGTGGCATCTGTTTTCACCATTCCTAGTCTATCTTAGCATCTATTAAGACTCCATTAAGGAACTCCCTGGTGGTCCAGTGGTAAAGAATCTGCCTTCCAATGCAGGGGGATGAGGGTTTGATCCCTGACTGGGGAACCGAGATCCTACATGCTGTGGGGCAACTAACCCTGAGTGCCACAACAAGAGAAATCTGTGCACTGAGCCTTGAGACTCAGCACAGAAAAAAAAAAAAAAAAAAGACTTCATTAAGACAGCACAGATGTTTCTCCCTCCAGGAAGCCTTCTCTATTTCCTTACCACTTTGACCTATGAAGCTTAGGTATGCCTTCTCTGTACTTCTATATAACCCTCCACTGTATATTTATGATACTTGAATACAGTTACATATTTACTCCTCTTTCTTCCAGATAAGACTATAAGCTCTTTGAGAGCAAGAAGCAAGTTCTACTAATTTTTACAGTCCTCAGTGCCTGGGAGAATAGTACATTCTCAATATATTCTTGTTGACTGCAAGTGGCTAGTATTTAATCCAACTATATAATAACAGTGATCTATAAATAAAGATAATAATGACAATGATTATTATGTACCAAACATAAGGTGGAGGCCAGAGAGAGAGAGAGAATTAGTGGAATTCTTCACTTGGGAAATCTTGACAGAATTCATGTTCAATACAGACTCTAATGTTTGGTTATTCAACAATTAACATACTGGAGTCAGCAAGTTTCACAATAATGACTTTTCCCTTCTCCATCAACCTGCCTTTATTCTGTTTCATACATCAGACTTCCTTCCTCTAAACATTCCGAGGGTTTACTGCTTCAGCATGCAGATTCAATTACTGGTAGAACTGCCTAAGGCAAGCAGCCCCATCAGGTCCAAATCTGTTAAAAAAGAAAGTCCACACTTCTCTTGAGAAGAAAAAAGGATCTTATAATTTATAACAGTTAATAATGAATATTTTACCAAGGGCAGAAAATGAGCAAAGTGGTATGAAAGAAGTTATAGAATTATCTCATAGCGACCCATTGGCCAAAACAGGAGCCTGGATATTCTGTCTTAAATCCGAGTGCAGAAAAGATACACAAAATGAAGGGATCTTAAAGAATATATGAAGTGCCTTTCACTTTTTTTGGTCATTCTTCAAAATGCTGATCAATTCTCATCCATATAAAAATGATCCTTCCATATTTAAGGAAAATTCTGTGCTATTGATGGAAACAGACTAAGGCCAGGAGGCCCTTTTTTCTTCATTTCTACACATATGCTCATAGCTAAGTTGGAATACTGGATTTTTTCCTAGTTTCCCAAATTAAGAAGTGGATTGGGAAATTAGAATTGGTTGCAGATTGAATTTTATATGTTAAAGAAAAGCTTTTGGTTTAGGGGGAGAGAAGGATTGGGAGTTTGGGATTAGCAGATACAAACTATTATATATAGAATGCATAAGCAACAGGCTCCCTACTGTATAGCACAGGGAACTACAGTCAATATCCTGTGATAAGCCATAATAAAAGAGAATATGAAAAAGAATATATTTATGTATAATAGAATTGCTTGCTATACAGGAGAAATACACAGCATTGTAAATCCAACCAAACTGCAATAAAATTTACAAAAAAGAATAGCTTGCCTCAAGACCAAACTGCTAAAATAAAGAAAAGATTTTGGTTGTGAAATAAATTTTTTTTAAGTATTGGTAAGACAAAGCTAAACACTCCTTTTTTACAGGGCTAAAAACATAAATACACCTAACCAGGCCAAGTCATTCATGCCTAAATGCTGGCTTATCAACCAAGTCTTGCTTGTGACCCATGCAGATATGACATATATTCTTCACGATGAGGTACCCATCTCCATCCCATTCACAAAAAGTAGTCACTCAAGTCTGGCGACAATTGACATGCGAACTGCTGACAGTACTGAGCTGTAGCCAAGAATTTGCTAAGTGGCATGTTTAGAGTGGAGCGCCATCAATCATTCAAGTGTTACTAATTTCCATTGTAATGAGCACTTGAGAACGAACAGTAAGTTCATTGTTCAGGAATACATGTGCGATCCTGCTGGTGAGCACCAGTAAACATGTATTCTTGCTCAGACTCTCAGCGCTTGCCTCTGGCACACAGGACTTGGAGGTATGATTTCTGTGGGTAATTATCCCACATCCTTTTTGTTCAGTGCTTTGTCGTTAACAAAGCTTCCATGACATAACCTCGCAGATCCAATAGAAGCGGAGGCCTGACAATTTAATTATTATTATTTTAAACACTTAAAGTTCATATTTTTATTTTTTTAAATTGGAGTATAGTTGCTTTGCAATACTTTGTTAGTTTCTGCTGTACAAAGAAGTGAATCAGCTATATGTATACATTTACCCGCTCCCTCTTGGGAACCCTCCCACCCCTCTCCCCACCCCATTCTACCCATTCATGTCATCACAAAGCACCAAGCTGAGCTTCCTGTATTCCCTAAACATGTCCCTATATAGCAGGTAGTTTCCCACTAGCTATCTATTTTACACATGGTAGTGTAACAATTTCTGACAGTCCCCCATCTTTGTCAGCAAATGCAGTGGACTGAGCCAATGTTCTAAATATCTGTTGAAGCTGGTCCCTTCCTTACCCGCCCCCTCCCCAATCCTGTCACAGCCCTAATGCAAGTTCTCATCAGCTCTCTCTTGATCGGTTTCAACATTTCTTGTAACTAGTGTTCTGTACTGCAGTCTCCATCCTCCATTTCCCACTTCCCAATCAATCCTCCACACAGCAGTCAGAGTGACCTTTAGAAAAACAAATCTATTATGTTATTTTCCCTCCTTAACATCACTCAGTGGCTTACAGCTGCCTTCAAGATAAAGTACAAACTCCTACACTGAGTAAACAAGACCCACAAGGCTTTTCATGGGTTGGCCTTTGCCCAGAGGCTAGATTCCAAACCTCTAAACATTGAAAAGATTGTGGTGGCTCATTTCCTGGTTTCTTCATCCATATGTAATTAACAAAAAGAGAGGAAGAAGCCAAAAAATGCCAAACGCATATGGATGGTGTAGTTGAAATGGTTTCTTAAAACATGTCTGATTAAAAAAAGTTGGAGACATTTATCAAAGCTAAATACCGCTCACATTGTCCCCCTGGTGCTCCTAAATTTTTACTGGTGCTCCTAAAATTTTGCATACTTAGCCGACTAGAAGATCTAGAACTATAGACGTCTCTCCAGCAAAAAACATCCAAGCACAAGGAACAACAGCAATAAGAAAACTTCACCTATGCCATTAAATAACTTGTTCATTCAATCATTCATTCATGCATCCATCCATTCATTCACTTATGGCGAATTCATTGTGTACACTGTACTTGCCCCTGCTGGCGACTGGGAATGGATGAGGGATAGGATGCTGTCACTGGCTTCAAGGGGCTCACCGTTTAGAAGAGGGAGGGGAAACGGGTTTCAGAGTCCTTGAGAGTTTCCAGTTTTCTTTTGAACACCTCTTGTGACAGGTCCCTCAGTGCTCCTTGCCTTCTTGAAGTCTCTATTCCCTTGTTTTACAATTACTTTTCCACAAGAGAGTCCTTCAAATATTTATTGATTTACTCAAAAATTATAGAATTCCTTTCCCCATGAGAATGCTGTTCCCCACTCAAAACATTGTATTGAACTCCTACACATGCTACACTCTGGGAAGGCAAAGTCCCTGGCCTTAAGGTCATCCCAGCCTAGTGACAGATACAGGGACGCAGACGGACAGTGACTAAGCAGTGTGACAAGAAGCACGACTGCTGGATCGAGTCTGGAACCCTGTGTGTGCATGTATGTGTAAGGGGAGAGAGGATCTGAACCCAAGGGAGCTATGAGCCAGGCTACAATCTTGATGGGGGTCTGGGCAGAGACTAGCACCCACCTGGGGGTATGCCCAGACATGGCAGGTTGCAGGAACCTTTCGTAGTGGAGCATGACTGGAGAAACTCTAAGCCCTACACTAGTGGTGTGCTTCAAGTTTTGTGACCCAGAGAACTCATTCACACACTGTTGTTTTCTGGGTTCCACTTTCTGGATTTCTGATTCAGTAGGTCTTATGTGGGGCCTAAGAACCTGTATTTCTAACTAGTTCCCAGGTGATGCTGATGTTATTGGACTGGGAAAAGCACACTTTGAAAATCACTGCCACAGACAATTAAGGAACAAATCACAAAAAGTTTTATATATAAAAATTGTATGTGTCCTATATATAAAACTGTATATATATATATATATATATATATATATGTATATATACATACATATAGAGACACACTTACCTATGTATATATACATGTATGCATGCACATGCATATGCATGTATACATGTATATACACACATGTATGAGCTTCCCTGGTGGCTCAGATGGTAAGGCGTCTGCCTACAATGCGGGAGACCCGGGTTCAATCCCTGGGTCGGGAAGATCTCCTGGAGAAGGAAATGGCAACCCACTCCAGTATTCTTGTCTGGAAAAGCCCATGGTTGAAGGAACCTGGTAGGTTTCAGTCCATGGGGTCGCAGAGAGTCGAACACGACTGAGCGACTTCATGTGACCTTGACACACATGTATGTGTGTGTGCATGCCCAGTCGTGTCTGATTCTCTGTGACGCTACGGACTGAAGCCTGCCAGGCTCCTCTGTCCATGGAATTTTCCAGGCAAGAAGACTGGAGTGGGCTGCCATTTCCTACTCCAGGGGATCTTCCCAAGCCAGGGATTGAACCCGCATCTCTTGAGTCTCTCACACTGGCAGATGGATTCTTTATTGCTGCACCACACACGCATATGCATAGAACTACAAGGCTTCATAGTTATTCCAAAGTGAATGCCTTTTGCAATGCAATGAATTGTTACTGAAGCCTGCTATGTGCAAGGCATTATTCAAGGTCCTGTTCTTTTCTAGGGTCAACCCTTCTTCTTATTACCCAGTGGTTCTTAATCCATTTGCTGTCCTGGTTTTCCATAACAAAGCGTAATTATCTCTTCTGATGACAGTGACTTAAGCACGCCTTTGAAGTCAAAAGACCTGAGCTTAAAACCAAGAGATTCATACCTTACTAGCCATGAACACGGAGAAATGTATTTAATTCGTCTAATTGTGATTTATTCATTTATAAAGCAAGGAAAAATCTATCTAATAGAGATTTTCTGAGGATAAAATGAAGTATCAACTTGCACACTGCCTGCAGCATAATCAATGCTCAAAAAGTGCTAGCCCAGAAAGAATGGGCCTTTCAATTAACTATGCTGCAGCAATTGGTTACTCCTATTTTGACCCCTACTTCACACCAACAAAAAATTAATTCCAGATGGGTTGTGGAACTGACTGAGAATGGGAAACAATAAAGCTTTTAGAACAAAACATTGGGTAATATCTTCATGAACTTGGAACAAGCAACAGTTTCTTAAACAGGACACAAAAGAACAAACCATAAAAGAAAAATGTGATAAACTTGGCTATGTTAAAATTAAGAACTTCTGATTATCCAAAGACATAATAAAGTAAAAAGGAAATTCACTAATAAAGAGAAGGTATTTGCAATGCATGTATCTGACAAACAAATTTATCTAGAACTCCCATAAAGCAGTAAGATAAAAGCTAACCACTCAGAAAAATGGGAAAGACTTTGAAAAGGCACTTTATAAAAAAGGATTATCAAATGACCAAAACCATGAAAAGCTACCCAACTTCATCAGTCATCAGGGAAATAAAAACTGAATAAATACATGCTCACCAGTATAGCTAAACTTAAAAAGAAAAAAAAAGTCAAGTGTTGATGAGGATATTGGACAAAAGGAATCTCATATACTAATGAAGGACAATATTTGTATAACCACCTTGGAAAACTCTATTATTGACCAAAGTCGAGCATATGCCTTTCCCACTGAATGCAAACATCATAGAAATTACTTCAGATAGTTTTTTTTTAATTTTTAGAAACTTTAAATTGACATTCAAAATCTATGCTGGGACAAAAAACATGCTACAGTTTTTAACATAACAAGGACCCTGAAAAGAGAGTTGTTTTCCTCTGTCTTCCTCTTATTAAATGAAAACAGTCTACTGTGTATCTTAACTGCATTTAATTTTAATTCTGTAATTATTTAGTTGTGATTGTGTTTCCCTTATTTCTGTTGAAAGTTCAGTTTCCTTTTAAAGAAAGTACTAAAAAAATCCAACAATTATAAAATACTTTGTTATTAACAGTTTTACTAATAAGAAATTATGTTGTTAGTAGGCGATGCCCATCTGGAGGTAGAGCCAGCTTTTCAGGGCTATGCTCACATATTTTATCCCCAAGGACTGGGTCTGATGCAACCTGAGTCCAATCATGTTCTGTGCAGTATTTCATCCTGTGATGTTCATGAGCCCTGTCATGTAGAATGCTGTGGGCAGGCCTGGGTGACAGAGCAAAGAGTTCACAGTGCATTGTCCATACACCCTCATACGTTGTGCTTATTTTTTTTTAAAGTACTATGTTTGGTGTTCTAAAATATTTATTTATTTATTTGGCTATGTGGGGTCTTAGCTACAGCCCACAGGCTCAGTTGTCCTCAGGTGCATGTGGGATCTTACTTCCCTGACCAGGGATCGAACCTGTGTCCCCTGACCTGGAAGGCAGAGTCTCAACCACTCGATCATCAGGGAAGTCCCCCATACTTTGTGCTTATGTGCTCATCACTTACATTCTGTAAAAGTGACTCTTAGCCAGCAACAACCTTTTATGGGAGGGCTCTGGACACAGGAAGTATAAGAGAGGAGAGGCCTGTTCTTCATCAATGCTTTCATGATGATGGTTAAGAGTTATGGGAGAAATAATTGTACAGAGGACAGAACCAAACTCCATGGGATAGAGTGGCTGGAAGGGAGGACATTGAATTACTGCCCCCAAAGATGTTAGAGACTGGGCAGTCCAATAATGTGCTAGACAGACTCAGGGATATCGACTCAAGTCAAAGGACAGCCTTGTATTTCTAAGTGTCTCTTGTTCCTTGACTGTGTGTGTATGTAGTGTGTGAGCGTACCCTTGTGTGATTATGTGTGTACAATCTGTCAGATGTTATATCTATGTGTACATAGCAGTGTGTATACACTATGCCTAATCTCTGAATTTGACTCTATGCTGCTTATTAGACAAAAACCAGAAAATTGGTTTTTTTCTAGAAAAAACTAGAAAATTGATTTGGGCCATATTTTTCTGTTGTCAACAACAATCCTTTCAAAGAATGTCCCCCAAATGTCAGAAAAATATACAGAACTTTTAAAAAATATTTTAAACATCTCAGCAACATGAGTCATTGCATACGTCTTGAATTCTGACCACTTGAGTTCCAATTTTGCTTTTCCACTTGTAGGCCAAGTGGGCAAGTTGCTTCATTCTGTGAGCTTTGCTTTTCTGGTCTCTAAAAGGGGATAATAGCAGAGTTTCCTGACAGGGTCATAGACTACTCAGGATCTACCCCCAGAACCACTGCTCAATAAATGTGAGTAACCAGGCAGAAGTGGAAGAAATTTCCCTAAAGTAAGTAGTTCTCTATGACATAACTACAAACACAGTTCTAAGTAGTAGAAGTCCAGTCTTCAGATATAAAACCACAATGTCCCAGATTATCTATTACAAAGCACAGTAGTTTAAAATGCAGTCTACCTTTCTAAACCATCTGTGAGAGTTTGGTCACTTATTATGACATTGTTGTTGCTGTTTAGTCTTTTAAGTTGTGGCCGACTCTTTTGTGACCCCATGGACTAGACCGGCAGGCTCCTCTGTCCATGGAATTCTCCAGGCAAGAATACCAGAGTGGGTTGCCATGCCCTCCTGCAGGGAATCTTCCTAACCCAGGGACTGAACCCAGGTCTCCCTCACTGCAGGCAGAGTCTTTACTTACTGACCCACCAGAGAAGCCCATACTGTAGTCTACTAAGAGCAATATCATGTTTAACAAAACAGTGCACATACCTTAATATAAAACATTGTTTATTGCTAAAAAAATAAAACACCCATCATCATCTGAGCCTTCAGAGAGTCGTAATCTTTTTACTGGTGGAGGGTCTTGCCTGGAAGTTGCTGGACAGTGGCTCGTCAGGTGGTGGATGCTGAAAGGCTGGGGTGGGTGTGGCAATTTCTTAAAACAAGACAATGATGAAGTCTGAGGTATTGATTAGCTCTTACTTTCGTGAATAATTTCTCTGTAGCATGCAGTGCTATTTGACAGCATTTTACCCACAGCAGAACTTCTTTCAAAATTGGAGTCAGTTCTCTCAAACTCGGGCTTCCGTTGTAGCTCAGTCAGTAAAGAATCTGCCTGCAATGCAGGAGACCTGGGTTCGATTCCTGGGTCAGGAAGATCCCCTGGAGGAGGAAACACCACCCGCTTCAGCATTCTTGCCTGCAGAATTCCATGGACGGAGGAGCCCAGCAGGCTCATCCATGGAGTTGCAAGAGTCAGACACAACTTAGTGACTAAATCATCACAGAAGCTCTCAAACTCTTCCACTGACTTGTTGACTACGTTTACATAATATTCTAAATCCTTTGTTGTCTTTTAAATACATCTTCACCAGAAGTAGATTCCATCTCAAGAAGCCACTTTCTTCGCTCATCCATAAGAAGCAACTCCTCATCTATTAAATCTTTATCATGAAATTCAGGGACATCATCAGGCTCTATTTCTAATTCTAGTCCTTAACTCCTCAAAAGTCACCCATGAGGGTTGGAATCAACTTTTTTCCAAACTCCCATTAATGTTGCTATTTTGTCCTCTTCCCATGAATCACGGATGTTCTTAATGGCATCTAGAATGGTGAATCCTTTCCAGGAGGTTTTCAATTTACGTTGCCCAGATCCATCACAGGAATCACTATCTATGGCAGCTACAGCCTTACAAAATGTATTTCTTAAATAACAAGACTTGAAAGTCAAAATGACTCCTTGAACCACTGGCTGCAGAATGGATGTTGTGTTAGCAGGCATGAAAACAACATTAATCTCGTTTTCGTCTATGCCTGCCAGCCCTCTTGGGTGACCATGTGCATTGTCAAGGAGCAGTAAGAATTTTTTCTGAGTGTTAGGTCTCAACAGTGGGCTTAAAATATTTAGTACAGCAGACTGTAAACGAGGTAACTTGCCGCAGCTTCTGCATCAGCATTTGCAGCTTCACCTTGGACTCTGGGGCTACACAGGTGGCACTAGTGGTAAAGAATTGGTCTGCCAGTGCAGGAGACACAGGAGACGTGGGTTTGATCCCTGGGTCAGGAAGATCCCCTGGAGAAGGAAGTGGCAGCCCACTCCAGTATTCTGGAAAATTCTGTGGACAGAGGAGCCTGGTGGGCTACAGTCCATGGGGCTGTAGAGAGTCAGACTCTACTGAGCAACTAAGCATTGCACAAAGCTTGGACTTTGATATTATGGAGATGGCTATTTTCTTCTTAACCTGGGAAACCTCATGGACAGAGGTGCTGGTTTCAAAATAGTTGGACATGACTTAGTGACTAAACAACAGCAAACATTTTCTTCTTAAATCTCATAAACTAACCTCTGCCAGCTTCAAAGTTTTCTTCTGCAGCTTCCTCACCTGCCTCAGCCTTCACAGAATTGAACAGAGTAAGGACTTTCTCTGGATGAGGCTCTGGCTGAAGGGAATGCTGACTGGTTTGATCTTCCATCCAGACCACTTGAACCTTTTCCATATCCACAATAAGGCTGTTTTTATTTCTTTTTTTTCCATTTATTTTTATTAGTTGGAGGCTAATTACTTTACAGTATTGTAGTGGTTTTTGCCATACATTGACATGAATCAGTTTTGATTTCTTATCACTTGAGTTCACTGGAGCAGCACACTGAATTTCCTTTGAGAACTTTTCCTTTGCACTCGCAACTTGGCTAACTGTTTGGTGCAAGAGGCCTAGTTTTCAGCCTGTCTCAGTGTTTGAAATGCCTTCCTTGCTAAGCTTAATCATTTCTAGCTTTTGATGTAAAAGCGAGAGATTTGATTTAAAGTGTGACCTTTCTGTTCACTTGAACGCTCAGAGGCCACTGTAGCTTTATTAATGGGCCTAATCTCAATATTAGGTTTCCCTGGTGGCTCAGGCAGTAAAGAATCCACCTGCAATGCGAGAGACCTGGGTTTGATCCCTGGGTTGGGAAGATTCCCTGGAGGAGGGCATGGCAACCCACTCCAATATTTTTTTTTATATTTACTTATTTTTATTTATTTATATGACTGTGCCAGGGTCTTACTTGTGGCATGTGGGATCCCTGACCAGGGATCGAATCCAGACCCTCTGCATTGGGAGCCTGGAGTCTTAGCCACTGGACCACCAGGGAAGTCCCCACTCCAATATTCTTGCTGGGAGAATTCCCATGGACAGAGGAGACTGGAGGGCTACAGTCTATGTGGTCGCAGGGTTGGACACAACTGAGCAACTATGCACGCAGAAATCTCAATATTGTTTTTCAGAGACTAGGGAGGCCCAAGGAGAGGAAGAGAGACAGCAAAACAATCAAAATACACACGACATTCACCCATTAAGTTCAGTGTCTTATGCGGGTGTAGTTCATGGCCCCCTGTAACAATTACAACAGGAACATCAAAGATCACTGATCATGGACCACCGTAACAAATATAACAATAACAAAAACTTTGAATACTGTGAGAATCACCAAAATGTGACAGACAGACATGGTGAGCTAATGCTGTTGGAAAAATGACACTGATAGACTTGCTTGAACACACGGTTGCCACAAATCTTCCATCTATGAGAAATATAATATCCACGAAGTAAAGCAAAGCATATAAAATAAGATATGCCTGAATAAAGAAACCCAGAGAGATGATTAGGTAGTCAGTCATATCAAATGGGAAAGAATTTCCTATAAATGCTGGAAATTCCTGGTTATCATGTGGAAATACACAGGGAGGACTTTTTAGGCCATACTCATTCCCTAAGGGGATGGAGTGTGCTGCCCAGGGCATCATGGAGCTTTCTTCGGGTAGCTGAAGATTTTGGCCACTCCCGTCTCCATCCTCTCAATCTGGCTGTCATTCCATCTGAAAGAACTGAAGTTACTTTTCACTTGGAAGAACATAAAAATCAGTTCTTCACTACTAAATTAGGATGGACAACCCTTCTCTTGGGAAGAAAAGCAATAACTGATCACAATAATGAGATTGTGCAACAAGCTTTGAAAATGCTTAGCCCGCATCTATACAGAACAGGATATGCTTACACTTCAGATACAGCCATCAGATTTATGCTTCAGAGATACCGAGTAGGTAATAAATACAAGCATCACACTCTATTGAAACCACTTTGCTCTTTTCAAAAGATAAAAATAGTATTTGCTTGTTCACTTCATATTAAACTACAGTATCCAAAATATTCCACTTCGGATTTTCAAAATCAATTCTGGCAGGATTAGCCCATAATACAATGATTCATTTTCCAAAGGAAATACCACCAGTGATGCATTGCGCTCTCAAAAACTGTGTTCCAAGCATATTAAATTTTTATTCCATATCATCAAAACTGACTTTTCTGGGTCTCATAAAGTGCATTTCCAAAAGTAATTAAATGTTTTATAAGGTCAAACTCAATATTTAATTTTAAATGTAAACAGAACCAAAATTTTAAGGGTTTATGTTAAGAAAACATTGGAAGTTAGAGAAAATGAAAGGATTTCATTATAGTGTATTATTTTCTATGTCTTGAGAAAGTTGTATTTTTCTCTTTGACTTCCTACATTTTAACCAAAGGGATAAACATTATCCTGCCTTTCAGGGTTTTTGTAAGTATTCCAACTTATAAAATATCACACAGGTAGTAGTAGTATAGTTATTGTTATCTAAGTATAAGGTAAGTCTATTGATAAAATTAAAATAAAAATCCAAAAACCATGTAATTAATTTAAATGGATACGTAGGCGTTGAGTGAGAACAATGTGTAATGATGTCAAGCTAATTATTTATCGGCAGGTTATAAAAGAGAGCAATTAAAACAGGGGAAAAAAAGAGTCCCATACACAGGAGAACAGCAGAATGAAATGAAATGGAAAACAGATTGAGGGTGGCCTCAGGTACTCGGCAATAATATGCTTTCGAACACAGAGTTCCAAGCTGTCTTTGTTGATTTGGGGAGCAAATACAGAATGATATCTTCCATCTTCCTCCTACCATGCCTGGTGGATCATATTACCGACAGCCCCATATTGATCTAACTGTGCTCTCTAGACTCAGCCAGACCTCTCAACTGTCTAACCACATCTGTTTCACTCTTGGTTCCACACGTGGAACTGTGGATTTGTTGGGCACGTTGGGGGCTTCGGCAACTTCTGCAAGAAAAAGCTGTAGTTGTGCAGGAATCTTTTGAGAAAACCATGATTTGTATTTGATGGCTGAGGTGTTTCCTCATGAACAGATCTTTCAAAACTTTAATCTGGGCCTGTTTTCACATTTCAGAGAACTCAAATATAGAAAACCCAATGTGATTTAGCTATTCTTTCAAAATTAATTAACCAAGTGATATGTAATTTGAAGGACTTCTCAGGTGACTCAGTGATAAAGAATCCACCTGCCAGTGAAGGACACAGGAGACTCGAGATCAGTCCCTAGCTTGGGAAGATCCCCTGGAGAAGGAAATGGCAACAGACTGCAGTCCTCTTGCCTGGGAAATCCCGTAGATAGAGGGTCCTGATGGGCCACAGTCCATGGGGCCGCAAAGAGTCACACACGGCTTAGCAAATGAGCACACACACATGCACACATTTAACCTGAAGACACTCTACCATAGGAAGCCACAACCTAGAAGAATGGTTGTAAGACCTTCCTCATTGCATAGCACTAAACTCTCACCGTCATGTATTCACTTACTTGTCCTTTCTATGTATTTATGGATCTATCGTCCATCTATTCTCTATCTATCACCATCATCATCTATCAACTATCTAGCATCTATCATTGTGGTAGCATATTTTGAGCTCATAAAATTTATTCCACCCCAAAACAGAGAATTAAAAAAGATTAAAATTACATATAAATGGAAGTTCTAATATTTCCTTCCCTAATATATTATCGTGCATATCTCTTGAGGTACAAGGAACTCTCTTTGGAGATGGTTGCCTGAAAGGGATATAAAGACATGTGAAGAGACAACATAAGAAGGCATAGAGACTGAAGCAACTAATCCACTGGGGGAACTGGCAGGACCTCACAGCGGAAGTAGAATTATAAACTGGCTTTTTGAAGAATGAACAGGATACGAAACATATAATACAGGAAGTGATGATGTGTGTGTGTACATGACTAGTGGATCATTTTTGACACTGATGTTTTTCATATTTGTTTGACTATTTACTTAATATCATTGAACTTTTTATTCCATTAAAATTCTATGTGGAAGCCCAGAACATAATATAAATAAAAGCAGAATTGCTCTGGTTGAAATAGGAAGTGGAGTCCAGAGAGAGCATCTGCTTAATGCTGAGAAGGTTCTGTGGAACTCGGAACTCCAGACTACTGTGAAAAGCCACAGGAGAGTTCTAAAATAAATTTAGATAAAATAAATAATTTAAATAAAATAAATAAGATAAATTAAAATAAATAATGTAGACAAGAGAGTTCCTTAAACAATGAGTTTCTTTGCTTCCTAGGTGGCACTAGTGGTAAAGAACCTGTCGGCCAATGCAGGCGACATTAAGAGATGTGGGTTTGATCCCTGTGTTGGGAGGATCCCCTGGAGGCGGGAATGGCAACCGACTCCAGTATTGTTGCCTAGAGAATTCCACAGACAGAGGAGACTGGTGGGTTACAGCACATAGAGTTGCAAAAGAGTCGGATATGACTAAAGCAACTTAGTACATACTACATTGTTTAAAGTTTTGGAGAGTATAATTGTGATGTAAATTTTGGGAAAGTGAAATTTAATCAATTTATTCCCTTTAAATACAGGTGCTTTTTTTTTTCATTTATTTTTATTAGTTGGAGGCTAATTACTTTACAATATTGTAGTGGTTTTTGTCATACATTGACATGAATCAGCCATGGATTTACATGTATTCCCCATCCCGATCCCCCCTCCCACCTCCCTCTCTACCCAATCCCTCTGGGTCTTCCCAGTGCACCAGGCCAGAGCACTTGTCTCATCCATCCAACCTGGGCTGGTGATCTGTTTCACTATAGATAATATACATGTTTCGATGCTGTTCTCTCGAAACATCCCACCCTCGCCTTCTCCCACAGAGTCCAAAAGTCTGTTCTGTACATCTGTGTCTCTTTTTCTGTTTTGCATATAGGGTTATCATTACCATCTTTCTAAATTCCATATATATGTGTTAGTATACTGTAATGGTCTTTATCTTTCTGGCTTACTTCACTCTGTATAATGGGCTCCAGTTTCATCCATCTCATTAGAACTGATTCAAATGAATTCTTTTTAATGGCTGAGTAATATTCCATGGTGTATATATACCACAGCTTCCTTATCCATTCGTCTGCTGATGGGCATCTAGGTTGCTTCCATGTCCTGGCTATTATAAACAGTGCTGCAATGAACATTGGGTGCTTCTTTTTAAACTTTCCCTCGTAGCTTTAATTATTTATTTTAATTGGAGGCTAATTACTTTAC
Organism: Odocoileus virginianus; assembly: GCF_023699985.2. NCBI lineage: Eukaryota > Metazoa > Chordata > Mammalia > Artiodactyla > Cervidae > Odocoileus > Odocoileus virginianus. Next base: position 27,989,762 of record NC_069695.1, read on the forward strand.
AATATTGTGGTGGTTTTTGCCAAACATCATCATGAATCACCCATGGGTGTACATGTGTCCCCCATCCTGAACCCCCCTCTCATCTCCCTCCCCACCCCATCCCTCTGGGTTGTCCCAGAGCACCAGCTTTGAGTGCCCGCTTCATGCACTGAACTTGCACTGGTCATCTATTTTACATATGGTAATATACATGTTTCAGTGCTATTCTCTCATATCGTGCCACCCTTGCCCTCTTCCCCATAGTCCAAAAGCCTGTTCTTTACATCTGTGTCTCTTTTGCTGTCTTGCATAAATACAGGTGCTTTTATGCTTACTTATTTATGGCCCACAAGATACCAGTATAAATGCCAAGTTTCCAGTTTGTAATCTTCTGTTAGAAGTTTCTAAATTGAGAAAAATATCCCTGGTGACTCGGTAAAGAATCTGCCTGCTATGTAGGAAATCTGGGTTCAGTCCCTGGGTTGGGAAGATCCCCTGGAGAACAGAATGGCTATCCACTCCAGTATTCCTGCCTGGAAAATCCCATGGACAGAGGAGCCTGGTGGGCTACAGTTCATGGGATGGCAAAGAGCTGGACTAGACTGAGCAAATAACACACACATACTGAATGTAGAGATTTATAATTTGGATGTGCATCTGATTTGATAAAATATTTTTCTTCTCTAGTTCAAGAAAATGAGTAAACAGAGTAGTAATTATACGTCATAATGGTCTATTCATTTAACAAACATTCATTGAATGCCTGCTTTCTGCCAGGCACTGTGTTGAGTCCTGTGAAAACATGTGAAACTCACTTGTGGTCCAGTGGAAAGAGACAGACAGTTAAATATAATAGAATGACACAGAAAATATATACATATAAAAGTTAATATGTGATTGTCAAATAATAATACCACAAGTCATGCTGAAATTACACTTTACATATGTACACTGTTATATACCATACAATGGTATATACCATAATTTAGACATACATTATTATTAAACATTTTTGCTGTGTTTTATATAAAATTGGGTCTCAACATATAATGTTATGTGTCCTATACACTTTTAGGATTTCTTTAATAGTGAACAACATTTTTAAATTGCCTGTTTCCATATTGTTTTAACTCTCACTGATTAAAAAAGATCTACATATTAGGATTATTAACTCCTGTCAGTTGAATGTTGTATGTAATCCTATTTTTAGACAAACTTTGTGTTAGTATTTCTGATGTCCAAACCAGCAACTGGCAGCACAATCTTTCAAAGGAATAATTTGTGGTCAAGTTTTGAACGAACTAAAAAAAGAGTCTTCCCTTGGTTTATAAGGTGCTGACTTTCCCAGAAAATTCAGCATCTCTTAAGATAGAAAGCTATGGTTTTTCCAGTAGTCATGAATGGATGTGAGAGTTGGACCATAAAGAAGGCTGAGAGTTGAAGAATTGATGCTTTTGAACTGTGCTGCTGGAGAAGACTCTTGAGTGTCACTTGGAGAGCAAGGAGATCAAACCAGTCAATTCTAAAGGAAATCAACCCTGACTGTTCATTGGAAGGACTGATGCTGAAGCTGAAGCTCCAATACTTGGCCACTGATGTGAACAGCCAACTCACTGGGAAAGACTTTGATGCTGGGAAAGATCGAAGGCAAAAAAAGAAGGCAGTGGCAGAGGATGAGACAGTTAGATAGCATCACCAACACAATGGACTTGAATTTGAGCAAACTCTAGGAGACAGCGAAGGACAGAGGGACCTGGAGTGCTACAGTCCATGAGGTTGCAAAGAATTGGACACAACTTAGTGAACAATAACAAAAGATAGCAATAATTTTTTTGTGTTTATATCTCAAAGAGAGGCGGGGTCTAGGACCACCTAATGATAAATATGTTTTTCAAGTGCAAGGATTTCAGAAAGGCACGCATAACTGGGGTCACTTTCTTTTTGGATGGAATGGACCTGTGCATAGAAAGGCTATCTAGCACTATTGGTTTCTATTGACGAAATGTCAGTGACCTGCAATTTCTGTGACAACAAAAAACTGTCCTCAAAGACTTTCAGAAAATCTTCCCTGAAGGTCATTTCTCCCCTGAGGAAATCACTACTCCACTGAATATAGCGTTAGCTCCTTCTGGTGTATATATTAAAGCATATTATAGGGGCCTGCATTAGGATAGTCTGTTTATAGAACACTAGTACAAACACTCCTCTTACCACTCATGGACCACCGTGGTATTTTTAGGAGCCAGGAAGCAGATGTGATACAGAAATGGAATCTATTGCTATAATCAAGAAAAGCAAATGTTCTACCTTCCTAAGGAGAAGCATTAAGGAATATTAATGACTCTGTAAATAAATATGTAAAATGTGAAGGTAAGTCAGTGGAGTAGGGCTGTGTAGGAAGAGAAGACAAATGGCAAAAATGTAGGAAAATAAGATTCTTTTCCCAAGTCAAAAACAAATTAAATTATTTATTATAGTTCAATCGTGGGGGTTGACTAAACTGGATGGACATCTTAGGGTTTAATTTGGCTTGAAATACATGGAAACAGGAATATATCCTAAAAATAATTTTGAAATTGTTTTATTTTTTATTAATTTTTAAATAATCTTGTGAAAACAGGCATCTGAAGTAACATTTTTTGTTGGTCTGAATAAAAAGTTTATTTAAAGGGTGAGGGGAGGGCTGGGTGCCAAGGGTGGCTGATTGAAATCAAAGCTTTAGAGTAATCTGCATAACAATTACACTAATCATTTTCCTACTGGAAAAATTGATGATGTGTAGACTTCCCTATGACCACATGGTGAGTCAGGGGAGCAAGGAACCAAATTCACGATTCCCAGTCCCAGACCACCATTTCATTATTCAAGAAGACCTAGATCTATCGCTCATGGGGGGTTAGCCCAAAGCTCACAAACTAGGTCGGTGGGTGAAGTGTTTCAATTTATAGGACGAAATGATGGGCACAGACCTGGTAAATTGTACTTGCAATTATTTTCTTAATTATAACTGCAGGGTAATTTCCGCAGATAGGGTGCATAGTATAGGAAGTTTTTTTCCCCTTCACATATAAGGAGTAGGGCAACTGAAGGTCTCCCATCTTTGCTCTAAGGTGTTGCTTGAGATATCCAATATCTGCTAAATAAAGACTTCGTGATTTGATATACTTTATGACTTCCTCACACGCCAAGCAAAAGAAATGGTGAGTTTGGAAAAGAAAATCAATTAAACTGGTTGTTCAGTGACTTGTGGACCAAAGCAAGCTTTCCTTTGGCCACAACTTTCACTCTCGCATCTATGGTTTTAGTCTTGCACACACACCACAAGAGGTTTTTCTGCTTGTTTCTATCCTGTAAGAGGCTAGTATGTAAGAATGTGGTTTCTTTGCTCTTATTTCGCCCCATTGTTTGATTAGTGTGAGAAACGATTCTCCTCTGGCATCAGATAATATGCTGTCTATTACCATCAAGTTTAGGTAAAACAGATTCTGGAAACACATTTTATGGGTTTCTGAAGGAAATAGGGATGTGAGTGTTTAAAAAGGAGGAAAAAAGAAAATAAACCACAACACAGGAACAGAATTAAACCTGGAACTCAGTCTAAGAGCTAATGAAAACAAAGAGGAACAATAACGGGGGAAGAACAAAGCCAGGCGTAATGGGAGGGAAAATGAAAGAAAGAGGCCTGTAAAAATGAAGACCAAGGAACTCTGGGCCACAGAGGAAGGGGGCCAAATACCCTCAGGGCCAGATTAAAGGAAGGGATGAGGGCAGTGGGAAAGAGACCAAGAGGAAGCCACAAAAGGGGCTAAGTAAGACCAAGCTCTTGTCCCCACTGGTTTTTGTCCTTTCGTCTTGTTATTTTCCCCTTTCATCTTGCTATTTTCCCCTTTCATATCACATTTATGCTTCCGGTGGCAAAAGACAGAGAGGGAGAGAGAAGACAGGATTCCTGACCTCAAAACTATGCCCACCTTATTTTATTTCAAAACTTTTCATTTTATATTGGAGTATAGTCAATTAATCATGTGACAGCTTCAGGAGGACAGCCACAGGGACTCAGCCACACATATACAAGTAGCCATTCTCCTGCAAATACCCTCCCATCCAGGCTGCCTCCTAACACTGAGCGGAGTTCCTTGTTGCTTATCATTTGAAATACAGCAGTGTGTACATGTCTATCCCAAACTCCCTAACCATCCCTTCCTCTCACTTTAAATGCTCCTTCTCCAGCCAACGTGGCACCTGTAAACATTCCATCAGAAGGTGTCCTGAATTCTTACATCCTGAATCAGGTATCTTCTCCTCTCTTAAAAGGTAAATGTCAGTAATTGTTCTATTTCAGCAAGTACTTTTGGTAATGCTGATTTTATATCCCTAAGTGCCCCCTAGTGACAAGGTCCAATTTCAAAATCTCTTTCACTGTAATTCTGTCTAAACATTTCCTTTTCCCAGCACAAATGTTGCTGGCTCAGGGACAAAGCATGTGGCTTATTATTAGTTTATTTTAATTAGGCAGAGAAAAAAGTTTCTTGAATAGCTGTAGGATGCTATAATAGTGAGTTATTGTTTTTATTTATAAATTAACTTACAAATTGAAAAAAGTGATTGTCCCCTATTATAAGAGCAGTTTTCCCTCAGTTATACTATTGGCATGACAACCCAATATTCTTGTCTGGAGAATCCCATAGACAGAGGAACCTGGCCAGCTACTGTCAACGGGGTCGCAAAGAGTCAGACATCACTAAAACGATTTAGCATACTATTACAAAACAAACGATTTGGGAATGGGATTGCTCACATCCCCCTCTGTTAAGTTTTATTAAGACTCAGATTTCTGCATAGTTTCTTTTCATTCATCTTGTGAAACAATAAAAAAGCAGAACAGGCAAGAGTGGCATGTCTCTTTATAACTCTTTTCCAGTTGTGATTTCTGATCATGTCTGCTAGCCCTATAAACTGTGTGGTAACTAAGAAGAAAAATGATACTTAAGCTTAAATCCTAATTTAATAACTTTTTGTGGAATATGGGACATGCTATGTAATTTCTTTAAATGTCAGTTTTCTATCTGCAAAATGGGAATAATAATAAAAGACTTATGGGGATTAGATAAGATATTACAAATTAAGCTCTTAGCAGCATATCTGCAAATATTTTGTTGTTAAGTCGCTCAGTCATGTCCGACTTTTTGCGACCCCATGGAAGCACACCAGGCTTCCCTGTCCTTCACTATCTCCTGGAGTTTGCTCAGACTCACGTCCATTGAGTCAGTGATGCCATTTAACCATCTCATTCTCTGCTGCCCCTTCTCCTCTTGCCCTCAATCTTTCCCAGAATCAGAAGCCCATGAACAGTATGAAAAGGCATATATTTAGGGATTCCCTGGTGGCTCAGATGGTAAAGAATCTGCCTGCAATTCAGGAGACGTGGGTTTGATCCCCAGGTTAGGAAGATCCCCTGGAGAAGGGGATGTAATCCACTCCAGTACTCTTGCCTGGAGAATGCCATGGACAGAGGAGCCTGGTGGGCTACAGTCCATGGGGTCACAAAGACTCAGACATGACTGAGCGACTACACTTTCACTTTCGTAAATGATAGTTATTAAGATGTGCAGCCCAAGAATCGATACAGACCAATGTTGTGTCTTCCTTCTCTCTTGAAAGATAACTGGTAGAAACAATCTGAATGCCCTGAAGCACAGTCACAATGACCTTTAAATAGATCATATTTACTTCTAATCAGGCTATTTTTAGATTCTCTTTAGAATCTAAGTGCTCAAGAGTTTAACTAGAACAGTCAACCTACCCAGCTCTGTTGTATCATATTTAACAAATTGAATAAAAGAGGCAAATGGGAGATATTAAAACTTTTTCTGTAGATCCGTTCACACATTTACAGATTTTTGTATATATCCTCATTTTATCGACGAGGAAACTAAGACAACATAGGTCATGTTACTGGGGAAGAAATGGGGAAGGGACAGATTCAAGACCTCCTGGAAGGAGTGGGCTTCCCATGTACAAACTCCCACACTCCTTCCAGGAGCAGGACCCTTAAGAACAGAAGTGTGTTCCCCCTGTAGCCTCTGAACCACTACTTTTGATGGAAGGGTGTTCAACTCCTTAGTTACTTCTGGGGTAGAAACAAGTGTAGGGAACAACCATTGGGTTGATAACTGATCTTGAGTAAGAATCCACATCAATTACAGTATAGAATTTCTACATCCACCTAAGAGGAATTGCTTCTATTTCTTGTATTCGGAATTTTTAGCTTCAAATATTTGTTTGCACTCTCTACACTTGCCCCCATTCTATTTCCATCCCCTATTTGTAGACCTCATTAGAAGGAAAACTGATTAGCATGAAGTTAAAAGAATCACTATACAATTGGAGTTTTCTCTCTGATGTAATCAGAATAATAGACTTTAGCCAATGCCCTGACGAGGTGAGCTGCTCTAGGCTTTATTAATTTCTCTTATTTATTTGCTCAAGATCAAATGCTCATTGATGAATCTGTTTTCAGAGTTGTCTTAAATTCATACCCCGGGCCTGCAGGGGGTATGTTACATTCATAGAAGTCGACCAGTTTCAATGAATTGGGGTGAGTAGGTATTTTCATTTTTCTGAAAACCTCTAGCAGTGCACAAATTGTGAACTGAGGTGAAACGGTATTCCCTGTCATATAAATTTTTATTGTGATTCTATTTGGCCTGTCTCAATGTCCATTCACTTGATTTTAGTCATGGCTAAGATATCACTGGTTCTTTAACCCCATAATACCCTAGTATGTCACATATATAGAGAGCTGTAACAATCATTGCTAAGAATTCTTTTCCATCCCCAGTTGTAGATTTCTTCTCTGACACTAAAATTGTCATCTTTGTTCCCCTTTCCAGATTCAAATGATTTATGTGATTACTTCTCAGCCTTTCTAGGATTGCTGCAATTTTAGAAGTTACTTCAGCTCCAACTGTCACCTAGAAAGGTGCATAGCATGGTCTGATCTCATTGGTCTAGAGCAAGTCAGACTAGCAAAGAGAAACTGTCTGAGTGGTTTCAGTGCTGGCGAACAGGACACTGAGTCAATAAACTTATTATGATAATATCAAGCATGACTTCAAAGTAGGCAAGAAGGTATGTTTTTAACACTCCAGTCTACACTCAGTGTGCGTGTATTCCCATTTATTCTAAAGAGTTAGCCTCAACCTCTTCAAAATCCAAGTCCAGTGGGTACACCCTCCATTCTACTAACAAAGTCTTCTCAGTGGAGAAACTCCAACTGTATTCTCTTCCACCAAAATGCTAATTGTTGATGATATGTTATCTCTGGGCTTAAGCATTATCTTCAAGAATGTCAGGAAATGACTGCCTTCTATTACAGAACAGCTTGGGCATTAGAGAATAGGTGGGGGAAATATATTTGTGAATTTGGGGTGCCTTTCAAAAATAAGGTAAAGGTCATCTAAGTTTGACCTTGCCTTAGAGAGATGATGAAACCTTGGTGGATTCAAATTCTACTTGGATGCTCCTCAACAGCTGAGCAATCCTTCGATTTAGTCATACATTGATGCTGTATTTGATTTACCTTAAATAGGGTGCTAATTTAAAAAAGAAAACTACTTTTATAAATTTTTACTTTATTAACTACACAATGCTGGCCATACATGTTTACATACCTTGTACATGGAAACTATTAAATAAGGAAGTGGTAATATAAAAGGCCAAGGCCATGCAAAAAATCCATCATTACTGCGAAATTTAAATAAGGATAACGTATCTATATATCTATTTATTATGGGAGTTATTAGCCTCATAAAGCCAGGAGAATCAGAACCAAAATATCAAAGTTCAACTATGTTAGAGGTATCCAGGTTATTGAGATATACTTTCTATTGTGCTTGGAGCAGGAAATGGCAACCCACTCCAGTATTCTTGCCTGAAGAATCCCAAGGACAGAGGGACCTGGCAGGGTATAGTCCATGGGGTTTCAAAGAGTTGGACACAACGGAGCGACTTCACCTTTTTATTGTGCTTAGTTGCTTCATCATGTCTGACTCTTTGTGACCCCACTGACTGTAGCCCACCAGGCTCCTCTCTCCATGGGATTCTCCAGGCAAGAATGGAGAAGTGGGTAGCCATTTACTTACAACTAAATTTAAAATAGAGCTTAGAAAAGTAGAAGATGAATAACATCAAAGTTCACATTTATAATACTGCACATAAACTTCTCAATCTGAACCACATCTGTGAAGAGGAAAACATGGACCAGCAAAACGCACCCACTTTAGAGAGATGTAGCCTGGTGAAGTGTGCATTATAACAGTTGGTACTGACTTCTGTAAGCTACTGAGTCTCTAACCAAATGGAAGTAAGGCCCTTTGATGTTCAGTGTGAGAATAACGCAATGGATTCATGGATTTAAATTCCTCCTGTATTACTTATTGTTCTCTTAATCCCTCTTTGTGGTTTAGAAAAAAGCAGAGAATCTGCTCAACACCCTGTAATGGACTATATGGGAAAAAGAATAAAAAAAGAGTGGATATATGTTTCTGTATAACTGATTCATTTTGCTGGACAGCAGGCACTAACACAACATTGTAAATCAACTGTTCGCCAATAAATTATAAAAAATTCATCATGAACTACAATCAAATAATGTAAAAAAAAAGAGAGAGAAAAAAGCAGACAGCATACAGCCTCCAAGATAACGGGTTAAGACTAGCATCAAAATAGAATCAAAATTGTTTCTACATTTTATTCAGATTTTTCCTTTTAAGATGGAAATCCTATCTCTTGTAAACTTGGAGTGGCTGGGAAATAGATTTCAGAAGAGAGAAAGAAAAAGAGAAGGTACATCATTCATTCATTGAGACATTCCGTGTATTAGAATACATGCTAGCTGATGAAGGTTCAGGGATGAATACAGTCTGGTGGGGAAGACATAGCACAGAATTATCCAGATAATCATGAAATTACAACTGTGGTAGCTGATAAAATGGAGTAGAGGAAACAGGAATGAGCAGTGACAGCAAATCTAGTCAAGAGGACTTGGGGGGATGGGAGAATTTCCCAAAGGATTTCATCTGAGCCTCAAGGTGAAGCGTGGAGATGGGCAGGGATGGCTGGGATGAGGAGCGGAGAGAATTTCAGGGATAAAGACAGCACATGAGAGGACAAGCCTATGGACACCAAGGAGGAAAGGGAGGTGGGCGGGATGCACTGGGAGACTGGGATCGGCGCACAAACACCACTATGTACACAATAGATAACATAATGAGAACCTACTGGACAGCACATGGAACCCTACTCAATGCTTTGTGATAACCTAGATGGGAAGGAAATTAAAAAAAGAGGGGATATATGTATACACTTAGATTCATCTTGCTGTATAGCAGAAGCTAACACTGCACTGTAAAGCAACTATACTCCAATAAAACTTAAAAATAAAAAAAGGAGAACAGCACATGGTCAGGAAGGAGCTTTTGTGATGAAGCTGCTAAGAGAAGCTCAGTGCAAGAGAGTGATGGTCAGAGGTGGGTAATAGGAAATAGGGAGACAGGTCGGTAGCAGAAGGGTGGATCGCACAGGATCATGTAGAAGGCTGTGCTTTTCTTCCTAAGGACACCGGGAAGCCTCTGAGGCATTTCAACCTATGGAGGGATACGCTCAGATCTGCATTTGGTTAAATTCATTCTGGCTGTGACGTGGACAATGGGACAGAGAGGAGCCTGACTGGACATGGTGGGAGAAGTTAGGGAGCTGTTTCCATAGACAGTAAGATGGCAAGTGGAGAAGCACAGAACAAGACAACACCATATACATTCAGCAGGTAACATTGATAGGACTTGATAAGTGAATATGAGAGCTGAATAAGAGGCCAAGTGTCAAGTCCCACATTTCCCACAGGAGCAATTAGGTGACATTTACTGAGAGAGGGGATTTTGGAGGAGGGGCAGGTTTGAGGGAGATAGAACAATGGCACCCCATAGGCAGAGGGTTAGATGCCTCTGAGGTTCTGAAGACAAGTGGAGAAGAGAGGCTGGCTTAGAACGGTGAATGAAATCACGAGGGAAAGGGGAGAGGCTGAAAAGCCAAGTGGACCTGCAGGCAAGCGAAGAAAAATCTAGAGTGTAAAATTCAGGTGGAAGAAAACAGATCCTCAAAGGGATGGAAGAGAGGCACAGAAGGAGAAGGAAAAGCCATTTTTTTTCGAGGAGAAAGTAGTAAGATGAAGACAGGTCAAGTGGAAGAGGGGCTTCCCAGATGTTACTAGCGGTAAAGAACACACTGCCAATGCAAGAGACGCAAGAGACATGGGTTCAGTCCCTGGGTCAGGAAGATCCCCTGGAGGAGGGAAGCTGGAAGAGGGTACAGGATTCAGAAAAGACTTTCTTTTCTTTTTTTAAAGGAGAAACTAGAGCATTGTGAACACTGAAACCGAGCAGCCAGAGAGGAAGAGGCTAAAGATCCAATAGAAAAGGAGTCACTCGTTCAGGGAGGTTTACGGGAGGACAGAATACACAGAGGACCAGAGCACAGGTTGGGACTCACCTTGATGGCAGGCGCATCCACTTCCTCCTTCCCCCATCGTAACAGGAGGAGAAGCAGATGGGAAAAAAGCAAACTGGCTGACAGATTTTGCATACATATCTGAGCTAGTTCTCAGCGGGCAGCCTCTGAACTTCTCTGAAACACAAAGCCAGGTCCTGCACTGACAATGAGTGATTTGGAAGATGGGGCTGGGGGTGGGGGTGTGAAATTTCAAACCAGAGGAGGTTATTTCAGAGAATGACCTAGCTAGAGAAATAATTTGGAATGGTCAAGCAGTCCTTTTAAGTAGTTGTAACAACAATGAATCGGTTGGAAACTGGAGAATATCAGATGTTGTTGTTTAGTTGCTTAAGTTGTGTATGACACTTTTGCGACCCCATGGACTGTAGCCTGCTAGGTTCTTCTGTCCATGGGATTTCCCAGGCAAGAATACTGGAGTCGGTAGCCATTTTCCTCTACGGGATCTTCCCAACCCAAAGATCTGCATCTCCTGTATTGCAAGAGGATTCTTTATCATTGAGCCACCTGGAAAGACTCAAGATATCAGATAGAAATTCCAAAAGCATCATCTCCCACTTGCACTTATCCCTCTTAAACATGCTACATTAAGACCAATCTCTAGTTCTCTTGGTGATTGTGACTCTCCACAACTTAATAACCATTACCAGATGGTCAATACCGAAATCAGATTGATTATATTCTTTGCAACCAAAGATGGAGAAGCTCTATACAGTCAGCAAAAACAAGACAGGAGCTAACTGTGGCTCAGATCATGAACTCCTTATTGCCAAATTCAGGCTTAAATTGAAGAAAGTAGGGAAAACCACTAGACCATTCAGGTATGACCTAAATCAAATCACTTACGATTATACAATGGAAGTGACAAATAGATTCAAGGGACTAGATCTGATAGAGTGTCTGAAAAACTATGGATGGAAGTTCGAGACATTGTACAGGAGGCAGTGATCAAGACCATCCCCAAGAAAAACAAATGTAAAAAGGCAAAATGGTTGTCTGAGGAGGGCTTACAAATAGCTGAGAAAAGAAGACTAGGCTAAAGGCAAAGAAGAAAAGGAAAGATATAACCATTTGAATGCAGAGTTCCAAAGAATAGCAAGGAGAGATAAAGCCTTCCTCAATGATCAGTGCAAAGAAATAGAGGAAAATGATAGAATAGGAAAGACTAGGATCTCTTCAAGAAAATTAGATATACCAAAGGAATATTTCATGCAAAGATGAGCACAATAAAGGACAGAAACAGTATGGACCTAACAGAAGCTGAAGAGATTAAGAAGAGGTGGCAAGAACACACAGAAGAACTTTACAAAAAAGATCGTCATGACCCAGATAACCACAATGGTGTGATCACTCATCTAGAGTCAGACATCCTGGAATGCGAAGTCAAGTGGGCCTTAGGAAGCATCACTATGAATAAAGCAAGTGGAAGTGATGGAATTCCAGTTGATTTATTTCAAATTCTAAAATATGATGCTGTGAAACTGCGTCACTCAATACGCCAGCAAATCTGGAAAAGGCAGCAGTGGCCACAGGACTGTAAAAGGTCAGTTTTCCAATCCCAAAGAAATGCAATGCCAAAGAACGGTTAAACTACCACACAATTGCACTCATCTCACATGCTAGCAAAGTAATGCTCAAAATTCTCCAAGCTGGGCTATAACAGTAAGTGAACTGTGAACTTCCAAATGTTCAAGCGGGATTTAGAAAAGGCAGAGGAACCAGAGATCAAATTGCCAATATCCATTGGATCATTGGAAAAGCAAAGGAGTTCCAGAAAAACATCTACTTCTGTTTTACTGACTATGCCAAAGCCTTTGACTGTGTGGATAACAACAAATTGTGGAAAATTCTTCAAGAGACAGAAATACCAGACCGCCTTACCTGCCTCCTGAGAAATCTGTATGCAGGTCAAGAAGCAACAGTTAGAACTGTACATGGAATGACAGACTGGTTCCAAATTGGGAACGGAGTACGTCAAGGCTATATATTGTCACCCTGCTTATTTAACTTATATGCTGAGTACATCATGTGAAATGCCGGGCTGGATGAAGCACAAGCTGGAATCAAGATTGCTGGGAGAAATATCAACAACCTCAGATATGCAGATGACCCCACCCTTATGGCAGGAAGCGAAGAGGAACTAAAGAGCCTCTTGATGAAAGTGAAAGAGGAGAGTGAAAAAGTTTGCTTAAAACTGACATTCAAAAAACTACAATCATGGCATCCAGTCCCATCACTTCATGGCAAATAGATGGAGAAACAGTGGAAACAGTGAGAAACTTTATTTTTTGGGGCTCCAAAATCACTGCAGATAGTGACTGCAGCCTTGAAATTAAAAGACATTTGCTCCTTGGAAGAAAAGCTATGACCAACCTAGACAGCATATTAAAAAGCAGAGACAAAACTTCTCCAACAAAGATCTGTCTAGTAAAAGCTATGGTTTTTCCAGTAGTCACATAGAATGTGAGAGTTGGATTATAAAGAAAGCACCGAAGAATTGATGCTTTTGAACTGTGGTGTTGGAGAAGACTCTTGAGACTCCTTTGGACTGCAAGGAGATCCATTCAGTCAGTCCTAAAGAAATCAGTACTGAATATTCACAGGAAGGACTGATGTTGAAGCTGAAACTCCAATACTGTGGCCACCTGATGCAAAGAACTGACTCATTGCAAAAGTCCCTCATGCTGGGAAAGATTGAAGGCAGGAGAGAAGGGGTCAACAGAGGATGTGATGGTTGGATAGCATCACCAACTTGATGGACATGAATTTGAGCAAGCTCCAAGAGTTGGTGATGGACAGGGACGCCTGGGGTGCTGCAGTCCATGGGGTCGCAAAGAGTCAGACATGACTGAGCAACTAAACTGAATTGAACTGACAAGTGAATAAATATTTTGGCTTCGAAAAAGTGCATTTTGATCAGAAGTTTCAAAGTTTTAGGTGGAAAACACTTAATTGCAAAAAGTGAAAATAACTGCAAATAAATGTGAAACAATCTCGACCGGCCAGGAGTCATATCTTTGTTCAATTTCCCCAGACCTGTTCTCCTGTATCTGCTTCCTTCCCTATCTCCCTTCCTTGCTTACTCCTGTAGCATCCAGCATGGTGCTGAACTTGCAGGAAGGAGTCCATAATACTGGTATTTCTAATTGTAACTTTCATGCCACCATGAAGAGAGTCCATCTTCAATGGCCTTTCAATCTTGAGACACAGAGCTATGGCAGGTTCTGGGATTTTATCCTTTGTTCTCTTTTTTCACTGTGTCAAAAATACTGAAACTGTAAATTGGAGACCCAGGGAATCACTTGCAAGCACTCTCTCCCTCTCTTTCTGTGCTCCTCTCTGTCACACAGAAATATGCTCCTCCACTTGAGGTAGGTTTTTGCTCCAAACATCAGGTGAAGAAAGGACCCCTTGTTGGTTCAGGATTCTCCTGCAACTTGCATGTGTGTTGAAAAGGATCTTAAAGACCATTTTCTCTCCTCTCTGGCTTGGACTGCACTCCATGTTACAGATGAGAAACTTAACAATGGTTTAACTTGGAGCCCCAGGAGAACATTCCTTGAACGGATGACCTTGGTCTTCTGTGAACAGGGTACAGATGTGAAACCTAGGATGTTAGTTCACATAAACCCTTCTGAGATGGGTTCATCTTTTTCTTTGCCCACGGACTCTAGCGTGGTACTCTGCATGCATTATTGCTTAATGAGCACTAGGTAATTTGAATTTGCTGTTCAGGGTCCTCTAGCAGGAAAATGAGCACAGATCTTTGGATTAATGGAGGTTTCCAAGTCACCATCAGACTAAGATCTAGGTCTCAATATTATTTCTCTTCCTTCAGTTTAGAATGGAAATATTACAGAAAAATGGGTGAAATAATGTCAGTGAGTATGGCAATAAATTTGACACGTGGCATGCAATCTGTGAGGGGATTCTTTCACTTGGTCCTGTACTTTGAGGAGTAATGGAGTGGAAAATTAAATTAAGTAAAATAAGCTGTTATTATTCCGTGGCTCTGCTGAAAAGGGTACCATCAAATACTTTTAGATACATATCTTCCGAAAGCAACTTCTGAAGTTTTTTCACATTACTGAATTGTGAAAAAGTGTTTTCTCATATCTTTTATGTTTTCCTTTTCCTTTCTTTTTGCCTTTGGTAGAATCAAATCCATGGTAACTTACTTTGGGTTGCCTCAGAAATACATATTTAGATCAGAACCCTTCAAGGTGAAACCTGAAAGCATAGATTCTAAATTTAGTAGAAAAGTAACAAGGTAATACTTTTATTGTTTTCATTTATATCACCCTTTAACCTCAGATTTCTGTGCAGGCTTATATATCTTAGATGTTGCAGATATTTCTATATTTGTTAGGTTCTTTACTTAAACAATTATATTGTACTTGGTAATTAATTTTATTTATAACATGTCCAAATATACTTTTTTCTTTTCATATGAAGTAAACTTTATCCATCATCACAAAATGATAGTTGACAGCTGAAAGCAGAACCTAGTATCCTTGGCTTTTAGCCCAGGGATTTAAGTGATGTCACCTTTCATGGTCTATAATGTTTTTCTCATTTTATCTGTCCTCTTCCAGGCTAGTATTGTTTTAGTGGCATATGAAGAAAGACAGCCCTTTCTCCTTGTGCACTTGACTAATGTAGTTATTGACCATGTATGAATGGGACTTGACTTTCAGTAATTGTAAGCGTCATTTGAGACAGACATTTCCTTATGTTCTGCAGGCACAAACATAGGGCACATGGAATGGAAGGAGTGTGGGGTTTGGGGTCACATAGCCACAAGTTTTATTCTAAATCCGCACCTACTACCTGTAGGCTGAAGACAGGAAAGGGAATTCCTCTTCTACAGCACATCATTCACTGAAATAACACTGTTCTCAGTCAGGTGCCCAAGTAGCACTCTTAGAAACATGTTTTACACGTGTATCTTTAAACACTTCCCTACAAGAAGTGAGAATGGTCAAAACACTCATGAAACAAAACTAAATACTTTGTCCCTGAAACTCTCTCTGTTTGCAGATGACATGATCCTCTACATAGAAAACCCTAAAGACTCTACCAGAAAATTACTAGAGCTAATCAATGAATACAGTAAAGTTGCAGGATATAAAATTAACACACAGAAATCTCTTGCATTCCTATACACTAACAATGAGAAAACAGAAAGAGAAATTAAGGAAATGATACCATTCACCATTGCAACAAAAAGAATAAAATAGTTAGGAGTATATCTACTTAAAGAAACAAAAGACCTATACATCGAAAACTATAAAAAACTGATGAAAGAAATCAAAGAGGACAAAAACAGATGGAGAAATATACCGTGTTCATGGATTGGAAGAATCAATATTGTCAAAATGGCTATACTACCCAAAGCAATCTATAGATTCAATGCAATCCCTATCAAACTACCAACGGTATTTTTCACAGAACTAGAACAAATAATTTCACAATTTGTATGGAAATACAAAAAACCTCAAATAGCCAAAGTAACCTTGAGAAAGAAGAATGGAACTGGAGGAATCAACCTGCCTGACTTCAGACTCTACTACAAAGCCACAGTCATCAAGACAGTATGGTACTGGCACAAAGACAGAAATATAGATCAATGGAACAGAATAGAGAGCCCAGAGGTAAATCCACGAACCTATGGTCACCTTATCTTCGACAAAGGAGGCAAGGATATACAATGGAAAAAAGACAACCTCTTTAACAAGTGGTGCTGGGAAAACTGGTCAACCACCTGTAAAAGAATGAAACTAGAACACTTTCTAACACCATACACAAAAATAAACTCAAAATGGATTAAAGATCTAAATGTAAGACCAGAAACTATCAAACTCCTAGAGGAGAACATAGGCAAAACACTCTCTGACATAAATCACAGCAGGATCCTCTATGACCCACATCCCAGAATTTTAGAAACAAAAGCAAAAATAAACAAATGGGACCTAATGAAACTTAAAAGCTTTTGCACAACAAAGGAAACTATAAGCAAGGTGAAAAGACAGCCCTCAGATTGGGAGAAAATAATAGCAAATGAAGCAACAGACAAAGGATTAATCTCAAAAATATACAAGCAACTCCTGCAGCTCAATTCCAGAAAAATAAATGACCCAATCAAAAAATGGGCCAAAGAACTAAACAGACATTTCTCCAAGGAAGACATATGGATGGCAAAAAAACACATGAAAAGATGCTCAACATCACTCATTATCAGAGAAATGCAAATCAAAACCACAATGAGGTACCATTACACGCCAGTCAGGATGGCCGCTATCCAAAAGTCTACAAGCAATAAATGCTGGAGAGGATGTGGAGAAAAGGGAACCCTCTTACACTGTTGGTGGGAATGCAAACTAGTACAGCCGCTATGGAAAACAGTGTGGAGATTTCTTAAAAAGCTGGAAATAGAACTGCCATATGACCCAGCAATCCCACTTCTGGGCATACACACCGAGGAAACCAGATCTGAAAGAGACACGTGCACCCCAATGTTCATCGCAGCACTGTTTATAATTGCCAGGACATGGAAGCAACCTAGATGCCCATCAGCAGACGAATGGATGAGGAAGCTGTGGTACATATACACCATGGAATATTACTCAGCCATTAAAAAGAATTCATTTGAATCAGTTCTAATGAGATGGGTGAAACTGGAGCCCATTATACAGAGCGAAGTAAGCCAGAAAGAGAAAGATCATTACAGTATACTAACACATATATATGGAATTTAGAAAGATGGTAACAATAACCCTATATGCAAAAAAAAAAAAAGAAAAAGAGACTCAGATGTATAGAACAGACTTGTGGACTCTGTGGGAGAAGGCGAGGGTGGGATGTTTCAGAGAACAGCATCGAAACATGTATATCTAGGGTGAAACAGATCACCAGCCCAGGTTGGATGCATGAGACAAGTGCTCAGGCCTGGTGCACTGGGAAGACCCAGAGGGATGGGGTGGAGAGGGAGGTGGGAGGGGGGATCGGGATGGGGAATACATGTAAATCCATGGCTAATTCATTTCAATGTATGACAAAAACCACTGCAATGCTGTAAAGTAATTAGCCTCCAACTAATAAAAATAAATGGAAAAGAAAAAAAAAATACTTTGTCCCCCTGCTCCAAAATTAACCACCCACAACTCTTTACACACTGTTATTTTATAGAGAAAATGAGGCTTGCAGAGGTGAAACAACGTGCCCAAGGTCCTACAATGGGCTGGAGCTCGAACCCTGTTCTATCAGATTCTAGAGTCCAAAGGCTTGTAACGCCCAAGGGAGGGAAGAGAAGACAGCATCAGTCTCAAAGCCAAAGGAGGAAGGTTGATGGTGGGAAAAGTGAAATAGAACTAAACAGTGCCCATCTTTTAGCTACATGTCCTTGTTCAAGGCCACCAATTAATCCAGAAGCAGGTGGTTTCCAAGCATCTGATATGGGAAAGGCAGGGAATTGTAGCTTGTGCCTGTTTGTCAAAGAATTGCAGACTATGAAACTTGAAATTAAATTAGACCACATGCCCATGGAAACTCCAGTGTACAAAATGTTAGGCTAGTCCTTCTCTGCACTACTCCTCCATCAAGCCTAGGAGAGGGGAGTCCTAGCTGCTAGATCAAATTCTTTTACTTATTGAATCAGCTTGGGAAAGGTCATTTAAACACTGTTTATGAAATAACGGACTGTATGATTCGACTAGTAAAGGCTTATATGACACATGTGATATATCCAATAACAAAAAGTAAAACAGGGTTCATAATTTCTCATTCCATGAATCTGTGCAGCATGTGAAGTGAAGTGAGGTGAAGTGAGAGTCACTCAGTCGTGTCTGACTCTCTGCGACCCCATAGACTATGCAGTCCATGGAATTCTCCAAGCCAGAATACTGGAGTGGATAGCCTTTCCCTTCTCCAGGGGATCTTCCCAGCACAGAGATTGAACCCAGGTCTCCCACATTGCAGGCAGATTCTTTACCAGCTGAGCCACTAGGGAAACCCAAGAATACTGGAGTCGGTAGCCTATCCCCTCTCCAGTGGATCTTCCTGACCCAGGAATCGAACTGGGGTCTCCTGCATTGCAGGCAGATTCTTTACCAGCTGAGCTACCAGGGACACTTGCCAAGTTTGTGCAATAGCTAATTTTCAGTGCATGTTACATATGCTGAATCCACCATTCATCTCAAAGCTCTTTAACATACAATGTTAATACATTCATAAATTATTAAGCTGTTTATCCTTCTAATATTGCATGGACAGTTGTTAATTTAAATATACTTTTATAATTTGAGTTCTTGTTTGGCATGAAAAAATTAGCAAAGTATTCAGACAAGAAAACCACAGCTTGAGCTTGAAGCCCTGGATATATGACATGAAATTTAAATACATTTGTAAGTGTCTGAGAGTATTTCACTCTTCCAACAGCCACTAAAGATTTAACTCAAGAAAGAAATCCGTGGTTTAAAAAATTATTAATGATCCTTACTCAAGGTACTATGCAACTGACATCATTATTCTGAATTTCTCTAGTTGCTCCTCTCATTTGCATATATTACCAGCAAGTGTTGTCTGCTTTTTTTTTTCTTTTTTTTTTGTTGTCTGCTTTTTAACTTATATATATTTTGTTATCATCACTAAAGACTAAAACTTTCACCTTAAACTTTCAATTATCTAAATGGCATGTTTATTCCTTGAAAGTTAATCTCTTGGCACAGAGCCTTCAAATAACAGTCATGAAGCAAATGTTAGCTAATTCAAACTTAATAAATTGGTTGTCAACTTTTGCTTTTATGTAAAAAAGCACACCCTTGGTAAAATCAATCCCTTGGAAAAGTTGATGAAACAAAATTTTAAGTTCAATTGTGTTCTTAAAAGTAAAAAGCTGTGACTGCAGTAAGCAGTATCATAAATGAAATATGTAAGTGCAGCAAATATTAAATACTAAGATTCAAGAACTGTGCTACCATGCCATCATTCACAAATATGCAAGAACATGTACACTTCATTAAAGTCAATGGAGTGTACCCATTCATCTTGGCATTATTCATAATTGAAACACTTTCAATTTTAGTTAACACACACAAAACTAATTTAAAAGTCAAATGAGGAAATTAGGTCTATGTTCCCATATTCCAATTCCACAGTGATATCAACCAGCCAAATTTAGCCCTAGGAGGCATGAAAAAATATCTAATACAGTGAATGAAAAACCTTTTAAAGAATCACAGATCTGTTGAAACTAACAATTTTGCAACCAACTCAACAAAAATATATTTAGTGTTGAAAAACAGCCCTCAAACAATTCTGTTATGAAACAACTGAGCTTATCTATAGATTCACTTCTGGATTTCAAGAGCAGTGAATCAAGAACTAGAGTATTAATGTAAGAAATATAGCTCATTTCCTAAATAATAATAATAAAAAAACTGTACTGAACAGTGATTGAAAAATATTTTATGCACACATGTTATAGGACCAGAGGGAATCTTCTCCTGTTTTAAATCTTTATTTCTGCCATACTCTTCCTATTTGTTTTTCCAGTTTTCACTGTTCTTTTAGTATCTCTCTTTTTTTCGTCTTTTGGTTTATTTCTTTATCAGTTCCCACTGTGCGTGTCACCAAGGACTCTTTCCTTCCTCCTGTACTTGTTTATCTCTATGTCAAGTCTTTCGTCTCCCATCTCTGAAGTTAATTGTTTCGGAATATTTATTTCCATCAGAGATTCTCCCTCAAACTCAGTTTTATTTACTGTCATTTGCAGATATTGAAGTGAAAGTGAACATGTTAGTTGCTCAATTGTGAACCACTCTTTGTGACCCCATAGACTGCAGCCAGGCTCCAAAGGGTTCTCCAGGCAAGAATACTGGAGTGGGTAGCCTTTCCCTTCTCCAAGGGATCTTCCTGACATAGGGACTGAATCCAGGTCTCCTGCACTGCAGGCTGATTTTTTTACCGTCTGAGCCACCAGGCTTAGCCCTTACAGATATACAACCTGACCCTAAAGCTCAACAACAAAAAAGGTGTTAAAATCCCTTGACTTTCCTGCTAAAACATTTTTGTAACTGTTACATTCTGACATTTTTGCAAGCTCACCACCTTGGTACAGCTGTTCCTTGGTACACAAGAGGGAACTGGTTTCAGCGTCCCTATGGAATAGGGGCCCTGAAATAGATACCAAAGTTTGAGGATGCCCAAATCTGTTATATAAAATGGCATAGTACAGTTGACCCTCCACAACCACTCCATGTTGTCATTCTGACACCTTTCTTTCTAAGGGTTCCAGTCTCCTCAATATGAGGAAACATTATCTTATATTCTTCCAAGTTTAAACAATCACCAGAGAAGGAGTTGTGTGTATGTCAGTGTAGGCAGCATGCATCACCCATGGGAGAGGGTAAGGGGAACGCTTATCAGAGAAGAGGAGGGGGGATGCTGCCCGACCACTGTCGGGGCACAGAGGCAGGGAGAGGATGCTGGCCTTGACCCTGCACCCAGATCATTCATCTGCCTGCCCAGAGCCACGTTGGTAGCTTCCAGCTGCAGCCTTGCCTCTCTAGAAGACTCTACGGGGAAAGATACATGCTGGCATATCATATTTTATCTACACTTCCCAGAGGCAGGAAATAACTTCAAATGGCAGAGAGAGTCACATAGGAGCTCCGATACTCCACAGCAAACCTGACGATGGATAGAGGTCTCTGCACAACAATTCTTGGATTCCTGTCTTCCTTTCCTTTACTACTCTGCACAATGTACACAAATTTTTTGAAACTTCATTTAGTGGAATTTCCTGCTTCCGGTCTCTCTCCCTCTAGTCCACATTACCTGCTTGAGAATGATCTATACCTGGTTGGTGCATGGGAGATGTGATGTCCCACACATGGTCTCATCCCAACATCTGGACATTAATTCCTGACTTTGCCTCACCCTAATGCTGGAACCCTGGCTTTCTCCCTACTTCTTCACTATGTGCGTGCAAGTCACCTCGTGGCCCTGATGTGAGCTCTAAGTTTAAATCCCCTTGGTCAGCATGTCCCTCTCTGCTCCATGTGTCTATGGACCTCTTGTCCTGAGAATTCTGTTCAATAGACACCAGTGAGCGATCCCCTTATCCCAGACCACATGCCATCAGTCATCACTTATCAATATAAGCTACTCTTCAGAGATTCTAAACAACAGTAGTATAATTAATAAATTACCCTTACTCTAGCTATGAATACCCATGCTCCTTTTGTGAGGAACATGGGCTTCACCTTTAAGGTAGAATAGTCTTTGTCAACTTAACTCCTGAGCACAGTCAAAAGCAGCCCTTCCATGACCTTGCTGCTGGTCTTACCCCGTCTCTCTCTTCTGCTCACTGCCCTTACCCTCGCCTGGATTACATGGCTCTTACATGTCTAAGGCTGTCACCTGAGCTGCTTGTCCCATAAGACTGCTCTTCCCCACGTGGCTGGATCCCTGTCAACCAAGTCTCTGGTTAGATGTCACCTGCTCAGGAAGGCTTCCCTACAGGTGGTTCTCCCTGTTACTGTCATTGTTGGTGCCCTGTAATATCTGCAGAGCATCTAACAATCTAAACAATACCTGTTTACTTGACTCTTCTCATGTGGGTAAGAAGCCCCTAGAGGTGGGTACCTGATCTGCTTCTTCACCACAGCATATCCAATGTCTAGCGTGTGTGTGTGTGTGTGTGTGTGTTAGTTGCTCAGTCCCATCTCTTCGTGACCCCATGGACGATAGCCCACCAGGTCCTCCATCCATGGGATTTCCCAGGCAAGAATACTGGAGTGGGTTGCCATTTTCTTCGTCGGGGGAATCTTCTTGACCCAGGGATCAAACCTGAGTCTCTTGCATTGGCAGGTGGATTCTTTACCACTGAGCTACCAGAGCTTCCCATTTAAATTTGTATCTTTTTCATAATATATTGTATGTATTTAAAATATTATAAAAAATTTTATATATTTTAATCAACGTATAGATACATGATATTATTTGGAAAGTCTGATAATTTGCTCTCATCCTCTTTCTCCAGAGATGAGGATAAAGAATAGAAATAGCATGGTTAGGTTCCGTGGAGTTAAAGTCGTTGCTCAAGGGCGGTGAATAATATGCTATAAAATCACTTGTACTATAAAGATCATTATCCAAAGTCATTATCGTACACAGGACATTCAAACCTCACATTGAGATTTCTCTCCTTCATTTCTGACAATTCTCAAAACACCGAGACTTACTTTCTGTTTCTTAGAGAAAAAGAGGATACACCAAGGAGACGCTTGAAAATTAATAAGTAGCCATAAATTTATAAAAGTACAGAGATAGCCCTGTTTTCAGGTATTATAAACATGCCTCTTTGTTTGCCTACAAAATGTCCTAATTATTCTCAATTTTTAAAGTTGCTATCATCACTTTTTGAGTAAGAGCAGACTATGTTCACAACCTTAAGGTAAACAAAGATTTCTTAGGACACTAAAAAGCATTAACCATGAAGGAGAAAAGTAATTTATTGTTTTTTTAATCAAAAAATTTCAATTCATCAAAGGCACTTTAAATAAAGTGATAGACAAACCACAAACTGGAAATATACTTATAATATGTGTATCTGACAAAGAACTTTCCAGAATAGATGAAGAATCCTACCATAAGCAATAGATAAATGATCCAGTAAGACTGAGAGAAAACTTGAATAGATATCTTACCAAGGAGGATATACAAATGGGCAATAGCACAAAAAAAGATGATAAGGATCAACAGCCATCAGATATCTGCAAATGGAAGTCATGACAGATACCATTTCCTACCCACTGTTGGTGAGGATAAGGAGCAGCTAGAACTTTGAACATTGCTGATGAACTGAGGGACAGTTTCTAATAAACATTTACAATCCAGCAATCCCACTTCTCAGTCTTTATCCAATGGGAACGAAACAAGTTATTCACAGACTTGTATAGGAATTTTCAGAGCAGTCTTTTCCATAACAGTCCCAAACTAGAAGCAATCCAAATGTCAAAAATAGAATAACTTGTACAAAAATAGGATAACTACAGTTTAGTTATACAACGGAGTATTATTCAACAATAAAAAAGAAGTGAACTCTGCTTAGAGAACTAAGCAACAATCTCTAAAACACTATGGTGAGTGAATGGAGCATTTACCGTCTATATGCTGTATGATTCCATTCATTTGAAGTCCAGGAATAGACTGAACTAACCAATGGTGACAGTGATAAGCAAGTCATTTCTTGGGTAGTACAGAGGAGATGAAGGGGTGGGAGGGAGGTGGTAGGCTCTTGAACTGGAATTGACTGGAAAAGGCCATGAGGGAAATATTCATGGTATGGGATTCAGTGTCTTATTTTGCATGACCATTATACCAGGTGTTTGAAAGTCAAAGCCGCTCAGTCATGTCCGACTCTTTTGACCCCATGGTTATACAGTCGATGGAATTCTCCGGGCCAGAATACTGGAGTGGGCAGCCTTTCCCTTCTCCAGGGGATCTTCCCAGCCCAGGGATTGAACTCAGGTCTCCCTCATTGCAGGCGGATTCTTTGCCAGCTGAGCCACAAGGGAAGCCTCTTGTGGGGGCCCTGGGCTCCAGTGTGGGAAGGCTGTGTTCCCTCCTCCCCAGCGTTGTGTGGTGCTGAGAACACCGCCTGGCGTGTGGCCGGGTGCTGCCGTGTTGTGGGAACATGGTGAGATGGAGGCGTGGTGGTGCTTGGGGGCTTCAGTGTGGAGCGATGGCTAAAGACTACTGAAGAGAGAAGTTCAACGGCGTTCTTTAATGAGACAGGAAACACCTTAAGGAGGACATGTTTGGCGGCCAGCTCTGGGTTTAATAATGAAGGGCTTCCCCGGGGGAGCTCTGGTCATTGGCATGGGTCCGTCAGGGCCTGTGCGCCTGGCTGAGGGTTCTTTTTCTGGGAGCGGGTGCTCCATGAATGCCATCACTGCCCAAAACGCTTCTGAGACTCCTCTCAGAACGTCCTGCAGCCTCAGCCCGAGATGCCCAAAGATAATCGGCCTCAGGTTTGTTTTCCAGAAGCCCTCTTGTCTCATCCCCTGTCTTAGCCACCTGTGTCAGAATGGGTGCTCCGGCTCTGAAAGCATCTTTGGAAGGAGAGTGAGTGGTAGGGTCGCCAGTAGCAGGACCTGGCTCAAGCAGGCGTGTCAGATCGGCCTCGTGCCTCCACACACGCTCTCACTAACCCACACGTCCCTGCAGGCGAGCCCTGGGCCGCCCCTCCGTGAGACGGCCTGCCAGGAGGCCGGCTCTTTGCTGCTGACACCAGACAGCGCACCTGGTTCTGGTCGCACCTCTTAGGATTCGCCTGGGGTTTAGCCTGAGGTGTCCCTTCTGTGGTTCCTTCGGTGCTCCCACAGCCGGAAGGCAGGGCACCTGTTAGATGTCTGTGGGTCCCCTGGATGCTGGCTGTGACTCCGGGGGACACGCTGCCACCACCCGTGGTCCGCAGTGCCCGGAGAGCAGGCCCGCGCCCGCATTGCTGCCCAGCGGTTCATCTTCAGAGTCGCGGTACTCTCGCCCCGAGCATCTCTTTCAGATCCTGACGGACTGACCTCGTGGCTAGAATACTGCTTGTGTGTTTTGAAAACATGCCCCTCCCAGGCGCTGGCTGTGTCCCCATGAGTGGGAGGTGTGACCTAGCGTGGCCAAGGTCTGCTGTCCCTAAGCTTCAGGGAGCGCGGTGCTGGGAGGTGGCCCTGGCCGGCCGGGTCGGGGGGACTCTCCGGACAGAGTGCCCCGTGGATCCAGGAGCCTCTGCTTGGGGAAGCCGAGGTGAGCGGTGGCCCAGGCGGGTGGCCTGGTGAGGTGGACATGGCTTCCCCTGCCGTGTCTGTGTGGAGCTGAGACGGTCTCGTTCACGGGCTTGCATCCTGCCTCCAGGGTCTGGGCGCCTTTTCCCCAGGTGTGGCCCCGGTCCCCGGCATCTGTCCTCCAGGGCACCCTGGACAGAGACCTTCCCGTCCTCATCTCGTGTGCTCTCTGGCTAGTTTAGCTGGTTCTGGGTCCAGGTCTCCTGTGCTTTAGAAATCTCCTCCTTCACTGGGCCGTCAGCCTTCTCACTTCTTTTTAGCTTGGTTTCTGCTCCAGAGACCTCTCCTGGGGTCTCAGCTCCCTCCTCGCCAGCGTGTGCGGTCCATCCCCAGCCTGGACACCTGCATCTGACCCCTGGCCGTCCTGTCCCCTGCTATTCTAACTGCTTGCGACTCACTTTCGTCGAAAATGTCACCCCATATCCCTCCATCAATCTCCCAATCTGACTTCTTGTCCTTCAGTAACATGACTCCCATTTATCCCACATCAGATCTCAGAGAGGCCCAAGTTCAGTGATTTGCCTTTAAATATTTAATACATTCTTACTAGTTCTACCTCTCCTGTGAATTAAATCGGGCTTTCCTGGTGGCACCGTGGTAAAGAATCCTCAGGCCAATGCAGGAGACAAAAGAGACGTAGTTTGATCCCTGGGTCGGGAAGATGCCCTGGAAAGGAAATGGCAGCCCACTCCTTATTCTTGCCTGGAGAATCCCATGGACAGAGCCTGGTGGGCTACAGTCCATGGGGTTGCAAAGAGTTGGACACGACTGAGTACACAGCAAGAACACTGGAGTGGGTAGCCTATCCCTTCTCCAGCAGATCTTCCCGACCCAGGAATCGAATAGGGGTCTCCTGCATCGCAGGCTGATTCTTTACCAACTGAGCTATCAGGGAAGCCTTTTTACAACTATCAAAACTTATTGAGTCACACACTTACCTGTGTATTTTATTGCATATAAATTGTACTAAAAAATTAAAAGATTCTTTTATTTAAAAAAACATTAACACTAAACACCACTCAGAGTATTTGCCTATTTTCCAGGCATGAGAGATACTAAGAAAATTCTTATTCTATTGAATTTTACATACCTGGTTTATAATGTATGATGACTATAGTAACTTATCCAGTTTCATTAGATTAACTCTCAAGTTGCTGTGAAGTTCAAAAACATCAAGAAGTACCAAGAGAAAAAAAAAAACAAAAACAACACCCCACCTCCCAAACAAGCAAAAATTCCTGCTCTGAACCAGGATTACATTTTTAAAGACGAATGTCATTGCTACAATATGCCAGCAAGGGGAGCAGTTACACTTTGAGAACAATTTCTTCCTCTCACCACTGAATTATTCTATAGGGCACTTTAAAGAGACCAAAAATTGACTTTTGGGTGTAGCCACAATGGAAATGACAGATCATTTTAATGCAAGAGAAAAAGATTGGAAACCTTGACCCTCTAGATTACTTTGCACCTCAATGAGAAGGGGAAAAACAGATCAGCTTATTAAAAGAATATGTTCATGTAATTCAGGTACCAGAAAAAACATTTAAAAGAACAGCTAAATTAACTGTGGGCTGCCACTTTTCCTTGGTTAATCATTCCCATATGAGAATAATAATGTACGTCCACCCCCTTCTCCCACAAAAGAAAAAGATCCCAAGAATGCCACTCTTCTGATGGATTGGGTATAGCAGCATCCATTTGTAAAGAATTTGCAAGCTGTTCGAATACTGGAGTCTGTCTGAGCCTAGGCAAGGCTGGCAAAGGGTAATTTTTTAAAATCCTGAAGCATAAAGTCTTTTCAGTTGAGATGGTTATGCCATGAATCTGAAGGTTTATGTTGCATTTTTTATATATATCGCTGTGCTCATCAATTCTAAGATTTGTAAGGCTTAATGCTCAGCTAAGCTCAGGAAGCCTGTAGAAAAGTCTCTAACTATCCCTTCCTGTCAGGTTCGGTAATCCTGGATTTATAGAAAAGAATGTTCTGGCTGACAATGGCAAGTATGTCCCCCAAAGCACATGAAGTGGAGGGCTCCAGGTAGGGACACCTACAATATGGGTTACTGACCCCTTTAGACTCTAACTTACATGGTAACCCTGGCCTTGATTCTAACATCATGTGGGGTGTGTCAGTTGCTCAGTCGTATCCGACTCTCTGTGAACCCATGGACTGTACTGACCAGGCTCTTCTGTCCATGGAATTCTTCCAGGCAAGAATACTGGAGTGGGTTGCCATTCCCTTCTCTAGGGGATCTTCCCGACCCAGGGATGGAACCTGGGTCTCCTGCACTGCAGGCAGACTCTTTACCATCTGAGCCAGCAGGGAAGCCCCTCTAGTATCACCGCACCTTCTCAATTCTCCTGGCTCCCCAGAGAAGCTCAGTACAGAGGACACAGCACTGTGTGCCCTGGAAAATGCCCTGAGCCATGCCCGGGGTGGGGATGGATTCCCACTTGTAGGAAAGCCACATCTCTACATTCTGCAGTGCTCATGCATCGGAGCTGGGCCTTCCTCCCCCAGAGTCAAGTGAACTCGAGAACGCTGGGTAAACAGAAGCAAGAGTCCCTTCCAGAACGCACCAACAGAATGAAGAGCTTTAGAACGTGAGCAGGTGTGTAGGCTGACTCTATATGGGCACCTGCAGGGGCGCCAGGAGCAACTCTTCCTTTAAAGTCTCACTTCACTGCAGCCTTTCCACAGGGGCAGCCCTCTGCCCTAGGAGAGGGGATGCTAGCAGCATGGAAAAGGGCATCACTCATGAATGTGGGTACCTGCTGCCTGGGATATAAACCCTGCCCGGAGATTCTCCCTATAAAAATCCAAGGAACACTTCTCGGTTCAATGTCCCTAAGAAAGGATTTGGAATTACTTCCACTCATGAAATAGAAGGAAATCACTTTTTTTCCCCTCCAATTTCTATAAACGGAAGTCCAAGGAAGTAGAGGGTTCAGAGTAAGAAGATTCAAGTTTAGACTCTGTCTTGAACATTTTGTCCAGACCCCCAAATCTGTGATGCTACAATCTGAACCATATTCTTGCTGGCAAAGAGTCATGGGGTTGCTCCACACTGAATTAGCATTTCACTACGCAGCAAAGGAGCTTTAAAGAACAACGAAGCAAACATAGAAATGAAGTGCTATGGCATACGTAGTCCTAATTTTGAGCTTGCCACTGAATGGACCTGAGTTTTGTGTCTTACAAGGAGAACATAAAACAAAAGACAGTCTCCCAAGAGTTATTAAAACCTGCAAGATGTATAAAGTGTAGAGATGAAATATAAAGGGAAAAATATACAAAGAACCCAGAAATGGGAGACATGTTGGTTAGAGGAGGAAATAGAAGCAAGGTGTAATTAGAGATAAAGACACACAAAAAATAGAGATGCTTGTGTGTGTGTTTAAAATTTTAATTTAATTTTTCATCACTGTATAGTTGACTTACAGTGTTCATTTCAGGTGTACAACAGGGTGATACAGATTCTTATAAATTGAGCACTATGTAAAATTATTATAATGTTACTGACTGTATTCCCCTTGATTTGCTCATCTTATAACTGGTAGCCTGTTGTGTTTGTTTTTAATGAAAGGTGAGTTGCTCGCTCCAGCAGATCTGCTTGCATACAAACCAGGAAGGAATAATTGGCAGTTGTAGAAGGCACACTGGTCTGGTTGACATGGCATCAGGTGATTAAAGCACATTCCAGAAAGGGCTAATGTGTGTTTGTGTCAAGTGGGAGAACCCCCAGCCTGAAATCCAATCAAAAATATTGCATGGGGCATCCTTCTCTCGAGGAGGTAGAGATGGGCTATGCTTCAGCATGGCTCCTGCCCCATAGGGAAGGACCATGAGTGGGGAGTGAGGATGTTATGTGATCTAGAACCATCTACACATCCGTAGGTGACTGCAACTGACTGAAAGGAACATATAGGAAGCAAAGTGCTTGGAAGTGAATTCTGTGTGACTCCCTCTTGGCAGTCACGGGAGGGTGGGCTCCGGGAACCAAGTCTGAGCGAGAAGAAAGAGCTTTGGGGCTTCCCACCCCCTAAAGAGTCTCGGCAGTTGTATTTTTACAGAAACATAGAGTTTTGTCTGAATTTGACAGGGTTTTCCTAATGTTTCAAATATTACTCAAGTAAGGTGCTTATATGCATATCAGTTCAGTTCAGTTCAGTCACTCAGTTGTGCCCGACTCTTTTCGACCCCATGGTCTGCAGCACCCCAGGCTTCCCTGTCCATCACCAACTCCTGGAGCTTGCTCAAACTCATGTCCGTCGAATCAGTGATGCCACCCAACCATCTTATTCTCTGTCATCCCCTTCTCTTCCTGCCTTCAATCTTTCCCAGCATCTGGGTCTTTTCCAATTAGTCAGTTGTTCGCATCAGGTGGCCAAAATATTGGAGTTTCAGCTTCAGCATCAGTCGTTCCAAAGAATATTCAGGACTGATCTCCTTTAGGATGGACTGGTTGGATCTCCATGCAGCCCAAGGGACTCTCAAGAGTCTTCTCCAGCACCACAGTTCAAAAGCATCAATTCTTCGGTGCTCAGCTTTCTTTATAGTCAAACTCTCACATCCATACATGACTACTGGAAAAAACATAGCCTTGACTAGATGGACTTTTGTTGGCAGAGTAATGTCTCAGCTTTTTAATATGCTGTCTAGGTTGGTCATAGCTTTTCTTCCAAGGAGCAAGCATCTGTTAATTTCATGGCTGCAGTCACCATCTGCAGTGATTTGGGAGCCCCCCAAAAGAAAGTCTCTCACTGTTTCCATTGTTTCCCCATCTATTTGCCATGAAGTGATGGGACCGGATGTCATGATCTTAGTTTTCTGAATATTGAGTTTTAAGCCAACTTTTTCACTCTCTTCTTTCACTTTCATCAAGAGGCTCTTTAGGTCTTCTTCACTTTCTGCCATAAGAGTGGTGTCATCTATGTATCTGAGGTTACTGATATTTCTCCCGGCAATCTTGATTCTAGCTTGTGCTTCATTCAGCCTGGCATTTCGCATGATGTATTCTGCACATAAGTTAAATAAGCTGGGTGACAATATACAGCCTTGACATACTCCTTTCCTGATTTGGAACCAGTCTGTTATATACACACACACACATATATATATTTAATTGGGATATAGTTTGCTTTACAATGTTGTGTTAGTTTCTGCCATATATGAACTGAATCAGCTATATGCATACATATAGCCTGAGGATATATGTATATAGCACTTCCCAGGTGGCACCAGTGGTAAAGAATCTGTCTGAGAATGCAGGAGACATAAGAGATGTGGGTTTGATCCCTGGGTAGGAAAGATCCCCTGAAGGAGGGCATGGCAACCCACTCCAGTATTCTTGCCTGGGAAATCCCATGGACAGAGGAGCCTTGCGGGCTATAGTCCATGGGGTCACAAAGAGCCAGACACAACTGAAGTTACTTAGCGTGCAAGCACACATACATATATCCCCTCTGTCTTGGACCTCCTTCCCCCTCCCGACCCATCCCATCCCGCTAGGTCATCACAGAGCACCTAGCAAAGCTCCTTGTGCTATACAACAGGTTCCCACTAATTATTTATTTTATACATACTAGCACCTCGAATTAGTATATCCTTCTTGAATATATTCACTCACTGAATGAATCAACCAAATTCCCAAAAGAGGAGTATATCTCCCATTAATTAAAATAGAAGTCCATAATGGGTAAGATACAGCCTACAGTTTCTTTATTACTTCTATTTGGCATATGAAGGACATTCTCCAGCCATTCAAATCTCTCTCTGAGGGAAGTTAACTATCAAGATAGAGCTTGGCAATTCTCTCTTGGGGTCTGCAATGCTAACTAAGCATTTAAGAGGACACCGGACATCATCCTAGTGGCTGGTGAGATAACCCACTTCCAGGTATAGGAGAGGAAGTGCAGTCCTGCCTGCGTACCCAGTGAATCCTGTTCTAAGGTCTAGAAGCGGTGCTGATGACCTGAGGGACAAGAAGCATGCAGATGGGCTCATTTTTACTTGGTTCAGATGTCAGTTTTCTATTCCAGAGGAGATAGAAACGTTTCTCACTGTCTCATGTGCTAGGGAAGAATGAAAACTCAAGTGGAGGAGAGGCTGGGGTCGGGACTATGAGCCAAGGGGGGTGGGGTAGGAGAGCCGGGCAAGGGTCTGGCGGGTCTCCGAACACACAGCTGTGTCTGGAGCTTAGCTGGTAAATAAGGAGAGCAGACAACCTTGAGCACTTGGCAACTCAGCCCTCTTCCCTGATAATGACAAGAGCCCTAGGATCACAGGCAGCTGACCCTGAGGAAACATAGTCTTCTGCCAACTCAGGGTAGAGGCTGGAGTACAGGGCTTGGATACCAGTCTCCAAGCTTCTCAGATCAGAACTCATTCTCAATTGTTCTCTCAATGACACATGCCTGCTTTGACCTTCCTCGACTCAGGCCATCGAAACATCCCTATCGGCGGCTCTGGGACACATAAATATGACTGTGCTTGCAAATCATGCTTTCATAAAGGATTCTTAATGCTGCTTGAAAACCACTTTCACAGGGCTTCCCTGGTGGTCCCGTGGTTGAGAAGCCACCTTGCAGTGGAGGGGACCCTGGTCCAGGAAGATCCCACATGCTGCAGGACAACTAAGCCCATGTGCCACAACTCCAGAGTCTGTACCCCGGAGCCCGAGAACCTCAACTACTGAGTCCACGCATCCCAACCACTGAAGCCCACACACCCCAGATCCTCTGCTGCCAAACAAGAGAAGCCACCACAGTGAGTAGCCCACACACCACAAAGGAGTAACGCCTGCTCTCTGTAACTGGAGAAAGCCCAAGTGTAGCAATGAAGACCCAGCACAGTCAAAAATAAATAAATACTAAAAGAAACACTGTCACATGTCCCTTTCTAAACTTCATCCCTCATTCTGTTTTTTCTCTCCCCCTGGAGACAAGCTCCTATTCACAGATGACAATCATCTCGCAGCTCTCATGTATAGAGCACCTTTGTATGAATATGTTGTAGACAGCTTGTCTTCAATAATCGCAACAACCCACATAAGCTGTGTACTGTTATCCTCATTTTATAGACGAGAGCTCAGTGAGGTGAAGCCAATGCTGAAGTGTATGTGGGTTACGTGATCTGCCCATGTTACATCACTCACAGACTCTGGAGCAGGGATTTAAACTTGTGCCTTTCTAACTGGCATTCCACACTCATCCAACAGCATAACGGAAAGGTGACTGAAGCTCTCAGACATAAACTCCCTCAAATTTCTTTGTATACACCTTCAACTGTTTATTTATCTCCCCTTCTCTCTTCTAACAAGGAGAAGCTGATTCTATCCTGTGTTCCTGAAAGTTCTCTCAATTGTCCACAGTTTTATCTATTCCCATTTTTCCACATTTCAGCTTTCTATAGACAGCTCTCAAACCTATCTGTGAGCTCCGGCTGGTGTTTCCAACCTCTAAGGAAGGGCATATCTTCTTAGCAATATACCATTTAATAGACCATATATTGTTCCCCACCTCCTCAACTCTCCACCTCAAACACGTCTGCTGTTTTTCTTAAGCAATCCACGTATTCTCTATTTCCATATGTTCACTCACACTGATTTGAAATGTCCTTTTCTCTACTAGTAGACATTGAATTTATGTTTAAAGAATGAGCTCCAGTGTTACACCTGCTATGAATATTTCCCTAACTTTTTAGTCAAATTTAATGGTATCATCTCGGTGCTCTCCAAGCACTCTGCTTCTAAGGATAACACATCACTTATCACATGGGAAAACTGTCTCCATCTCTGCTTCAACTTATGGGCTGCCAGCAGAGTGTAGACAAGAAGACAGTTTTATTAATCTCTACATACCTTGAAGCAATAAGCACGGCCCTTGGCTAAGTGTTTGTTGTATGAATGAATGAATGGTGATTTGGTTACTGCTCTGACTTTTCAACATGCCGCAAGGAGGGCATGATCTGATTTGGGGGTTATTTTCTTCTCCCCTTAAATCTTCACTATCATCCTGGGACTTTGTCTTTCTTGCTATGTGAAAATACTGTTTTAAATAAAAAAAAAATTCCTGAGGCATAAAATCAGAGAAAATAAAAGGGAATGATACATCATTTTTCTTGTAAAAATAAATACATGTCATCCAGGTTACAGATAGGCATTCAAAAAATTAAAATGTATATTTGTCAGTTTCAAAAAAAAAAAAAAAAAAAAGATAATAAGAATCGATCCTTTTCTATTAACAAACATTTATGTCCACATATAACACACAGTACATTTCAGTAAATTAGAATACTGAGTTTGGGGAGGTGGGAAGAAAAAGGGGATGTGAGCCTGAACTATGGAAGTCAGATTTATTGAAAGCAATACACTTTTATTACTTTAAATACTCTGATATGTCAATAACGCCTGTCTAAGGAGAAAGCCACTAAATGACATGCATCCTTGTTTTACAGCTGAATCTTTTTGCTTAAAGACCACTGTATGTGCCAAAGCCATGAAAACAATTACTCTTTTAAAATAGGTTACAGGTGTTCCCTCTGTTTCTTGTATCAAACCCATTCCATGGTGACAATTCATAAGTAAATTTCATCTTAGTCTGGGTCAAACTGTCAAAAACTGTGTAATCAAAATATCTGAATGAAGAAGGTTTTACTGAATTCTTAGAGGAAGACATTTCTGGAAAATAAGGAATATAGTCCAATGTTCCAGGGAAGTGTTACAAAATAAAAATAGGTAAAATGTGAACTTTTTCAAATAAGATGGACATTAATTATTCATTAAGCTAGATATAACTGGAATCTATCTTCAAAGTCTATGACTTCCTCTATAAATTTATTGAGGGCAAGGATCATGGTTTGCTTGCTTTTCTCCCCTACCCTCTAAGACTTTATAAAACTCAAAATGCCACGTAGGCTGTGCTTTCTGGTGATGGATCATCAGAACAGGTATTTAAAAGTGACACTACAGTGTTTTCAGTTACTGTGGCTTTGGGGCTTCCCCGGTGGCTCAGATGGTAAAGAAACTGTCTGCAATGTGGGAGACCTAGGTTTGGCCCCCGGGTAGGGAAGATCCCCTGAAGAAGGGAATGGCAACCCACTTCAGTATTTTTGCCTAGAGAATTCCATGGACAGAGGAGCCTGGTGGGCTACAGTCCATAGCGTCGCAAAGAGTTGGACACAACTGAGTGACTAACACTTTTGCTTTGCTTGTCTAAAACTACCCAAGACCCAAACATTATGGAGCGTTTACTCACTGATTCTGGGTGTAGATCTCAAGTAATTTATAGGTCCCCATCCTAGAAAAGAAGAGATAGGAAATGCACATATTACCATCACCTGCAAAGACATTTAAGAACCTTTCTACATTGACATACCTCAAAGTCTCTGATATTTTATTGCTAGCCAAGAAAATCATGGGAAGGGAGAGGGTCATGAAATAGAATATGACATCCCTGTGTTTCTAGGCTACTCAAGTAGTGACAGGCTTGATATCACATATTAAGAAACCTGGCATTACCTTTAAACTTTGCCACAGAAAAGACAGCTTTGTGCCCATACCTTCTGCCTCAGAGAAATCAAGCTGGGACTGTTGGGGTAGGCGGAAATGGAAAATATTCATCTTGGGATTTCCCTGGCAGTCCAGTGGTTAAGACTTTGTCTTCCAATGCAAGGGGCGAGGGTTTGATCCCTGGTTGGGGACCTAATATCCCCACATGCCTCATGGCCAAAACACCAGAACATAAACAACAGAAGCAGTATTGTAACAAATTCATTTCAAGGAAGAAAGTTTCCTTGGATTCTTTGCATTCTACTCCATAATCTACCAAGGTGTTGATACATAATTATAGTTTCTGTTTAAAATTTCTGAGTACATGGGATAGATCTCTGGGTAAAACTGATAGTTGGAAGAGAAATGCCACGTACTTCTCCTGGTATGGAATATCCAATGGCCCACTCTTGGATAAGTTGGGTTGTGAAGCTTGAAAGAGTAAATGAACTGAAGTCTAGGATAAAAGGACAAAAGCTTTTTGAGGGATGAGATCCCATGGATATTTACATCCTCCAGAGCTACTGGAAGTTAATTCTATAGTGAAGAGCTCTAAGAAAGAAATCTTGAGGGCTCCCTTGAGCCAACAATTTTTCATCCTGATAATCAAGAAGGACGACCTTTTCTGCCAGATGAAGTTGCTAAATGTAATACAGAATATTTCTTCTGGTTTAGTCATCTCTGGGGAGAGGTGAATCTTAACTCATTCTGAGAACAAGTTGAGGGAACCACAAGATGGTAATTATAGGGCTATTCAGACTTTTGCTTTCTAGATTACACTGGTCCAATTCCTCTTTTAAAAAACATATTATAACCATATAATATGTGGGCTTCCCAGTTTCCAGGTGGCACAGTGGTAAAGAATCTGGCTGTCAATGCAACAGAGCAGCAGGAGATGTGGGTTCGATTTTGTGTCAGGAAGATCCCCTGGAGGAGGAAATGGCAACCCACTCCAGTATTCTTGCCCGGGAGATCCCGTGGACAGAAGAGCCTGATGGTCTATAGTCCGTGCATATGTGCTAAGTTGCTTCAGTTGTATCTGACTCTTTGTGACCTCACAGACTGTCGCTCACCAGGCTCCTCTGTCCATGGGGATTCTCTAGGAAAGAATACTGGAGTGGGCTGCCATGCTCTTCTCCAGGGGATCTTTCCAACCCAGGGATTGAACCTGTGTCTCTGAGTCTGCTCCTTTGGAAGGCAAGTTCTTTACCACTGGGAACACCATGGGGTAGCAAAGAGTTGGACATGACTGAGCACACACACACACACACACACACATAGATCAGCAGTGGCCCTTTTATATACTGTATGCTATACCATATATTTTATATATTACATAATTTTAATATATATGTTAATATTATATACCTTTAATGCATATATTATATATGTTAACATATATCTTATATTATCATATGTATATGTAATGTTTTGTTCCCTGCATACTGTCTTGTTTTTCAAAAATATTCCTTTAAAAGTATATTGATAAAATTTGAACAAATACTTAAGCATGATGAGGCTTATACATAGAATGGTAAGCTTAACTCTCTGGTCCTGCTCCTCTGCTCCATTTAAAAAACTTGCTATCAGTGTGATTCATATATAATATTGTTTTTCTAACATAAATTAATAGATTCTATCAGTGCTTGTTTTCTTAATTATTCTTTCATCAAATTTCATTTGTGCTAAAATATACCAGTTTATAGTTACGTCAATTAATGCTATTCTAGTAATAACTTTATAAGGGAAAAGAATCTGAAAAAGAATATATATATATATATTTAAACTGAATTATTTTGTTGTACATCTGAAACTAATACAACATTGTAAATTAACTATACTTCAATAAAATGTAAAAGAAAAAATATAAAAGTAAACAAAAATTTAAAGTTTTTTATATGCTATTCTATTTTTAGAATGATTAAAAAATACATATAAACAATACATTGAGTTGTATCATCTTGAGTTTCCTGAGATAAGGTATCAGCAGCTGCACTTGATTTAGTAATTTCTGCATTTTGGATGAAGGTATTTATAAGTCATTTGTATAGCTCATCAATAAGTTATAGGTCCTCTGGTACAACTGATCCTCAAGGGTTGGAACTTGATATGTAATCCACTGCTTCAGCTCACTTTGATGCGATTGCAGCTCTCTATTTACTGGTTCACTCATGTAACAATAGCATGATTAAGGTCACACTTCCGTGGCTTGGTGATAACAATATTGTTTAGGCTAGGACCAAAAATCTTCCCTCATTCAAAATTGATTTTATCCGGCACATCTCATTGTTGATGTAATCTGTCACGTAACCAGGGAAGGAAATGAAATTGATGTGGAAAAAATGGCTATTCAAAGAGTCAAATGCAGTTGCTGCTTTATCTCTTATGATACTCTGCTAAGCAGTTTACTGATTGCATGAGAAATGGTTCTCATCAGGTATTGCCTCTAAGCCCTCAGGTTTATGATAATCAAGTCATTTCCTTTAAAAACGTGGACACGGTAGCCTCTTTCCCCATCTCTGTGATAGCTCAACTAGAAAGGCTGTGCCATGGTCATCTGCCAGTTTCTTTTTTCTTTTTTTTATTAATGGTAGGAAACACATTAGATCTGTCCTCAGTAAATTTTAAAATATACTGGATGGTATGTTGACTGTAAGCTGAGCAGATCTCTAGAACTTTTTCATCCTGCATAACTGAAACACTATACCCACTGAATAGTAATTTTCCATGCCCCTTTTCCCAGCCCCAGGAAACTACTGTCTGCCAATTTCTCAAGGGTCTCAGGAAACCTGACTCTGGGGCATAATAAAGAGATTATATTTCTGGGTAGAATACACTTCAATGTTTTAGTTTGGCTTTCACTCATCACAGACTGATGGAACAACATACTGGTTCCAAATAGGAAAAGGATTACGTCAAGTCTCTATATTGTCAACCTGCTTATTTAACTTATATGCAGAGTACCTCATGAGAAATGCTGGCCTAGAGGAAGCACAAGCTGGAATCAAGATTGCCAGGAGTAATATCAATAACCTCAGATATGCAGATGACACCACCCTTATGGTAGAAAATGAAGAACTAAAGAGCTCTTGATGCAAGTGAAAGAGGAGAGTGAGAAAGTTGGCTTAAAGCTCAACATTCAGAAAACTAAGATCATGGCATCTGGTCCCATCACTTCATGGCAAATAGATGGGGAGACAGTGGAAACAGTGGCAGACTATTTTTCTGGGCTCCAAAATCACTGAAGATGGTGACTGCAGCCATGCAATTAAAAGACGCTTACTCCTTGGAAGGGAAGTTATGACCAACCTAGACAGCATATTAAAAAGCAGACGCATTACTTTGCCAACAAAGGTCTGTCTAGTCAAGGCTATGGTTTTTCCAGTAGTCATGTATGGATCCGAGAGTTGGACTATAAAGAAAGCTGAGCACCGAAGAATTGATGCTTTTGAACTGTGGTGTTGGAGAAGACTCCTGAGAGTCCCTTGGACTGCAAGGAGATCCAACCAGTCCATCCTAAAGCAGATCAGTCCTGGGTGTTCATTGGAAGGACTGATGTTGAAGCTGAAACTTCAATACTTTGGCCACCTGATGTGAAGCGCTGACTCATTTGAAAAGACTGATGCTGGGAAAGATTGAGGGCAGGAGGAGAAGGGGACGACAGAGGATGAGATGGTTGGATGGCATCACCAACTCAATGGACATGAGTTTGGGTAAACTCCGGCAGTTGGTGATGGACAGGGAGGCCTGGTGTGCTGCAGTTCATGGAGTTGCAAAGATTCAGACACAACTGAGTGACTGAACTGAACTGAACATCAGAGACTGAAGTATGTACTCAGATGGTTGCCTGTCCTACATTATAGAGTAAACTTGTTGAAAACAGTAATGATTCAGTCTTACTTCTTTTTATAATCTCCCCAAACTTAGTTCAGTGTTGTGTATAAATATGCATTGAATTGAACTTCAATGTTTCTTTTAATGTAATGATAATCTAGGATGTTGGACTCAGGGTTCATATAATCAATATAGGCAGACTTTCTTGCTACACGACCATGTATTAAATAACTATGAATGTTCTCCCATGGTCATCTGTGGAAATGGCATGAAATGTCAGCATACAAGCTTGCTTCACACAACAGAAATTAACTGGCTTTGGCCAGAGCCCCTAAAATTAATGAGTTCAAACCTCACTGACTCAATGGACATGAGTTTGAGCAAACTCCAGGAGACAGTGAAGGACAGACAGGGAAGGACAGGGAAGCCTTAAGTTCACGGGGTCATAAAGAGTCAGACATGACCAAGTGATTGAACAGCAACAACAAACCTAACATCCAGTGAACCAGTTCTTATCTTACACTTTAAAGAAGAAAAGTCGCTCAGTCGTGTCCGACTCTTTGCAACCCCATGGGCTCTAGCCTACCAAGCTCCTCTGTCCCTGGAATTTTCCAGGCAAGAGTACTGGAGTGGGTTGCCATTTCCTTCTCCAGGGAATCTTCATGACCCAGGGATTGAACCCAGGTCTCCTGTATTGCAGACAGATGCTTTACTGTCTGAGCCAGCAGGGAAGCCTATATATACTTACAAGATCGATTATGATATTAAATGCTTGAGTGGCATACACAATCTAATGAAACAAGATCTTACCCCATCATCACATCACTTTATTCTGAGTCATTCTTGTTTTCTGTGGTAGAGTATGCTTCATCTGTTGAAACTTGGTATAAGCATCATACTAAGCGAATAGGTCTAGAGCTTTGATGGGAAATCAATTTTTTTTAAAAAGCATTTCACAATCCTTGTTCTGAGGGTTTGAGAGCTCCATGCAGCGTGCTTAGCACGCTGAGCCAAGGAGAGCTCCTATTCAAGTGAGGAAACACAAAGATGTCCATAATGTACTTTTCTGAAAGTAATTCTTCTGGCCGCCCAATAAATTTATTCAGTTGGCTATCATTATCCTTGACTAACAGAGAATAAAAGACTGAAATGTTTGGACAGTTTCCTAAGGTCATGCGGCAATTTGTTGTTACAAATTGAAACAGGGTTACATTTCATGAATGAATGGATTTTTTTCTCCAGCTATACCTTTTAAAAATGTGATTATTGACACCCTCTTAATTTTACATAAAGATATTTTGATGCAAAAAAATGATCACAGTGATGTTTAGGTCTTTTGCTGTATAATATTCAATCGCTGGGTTAAAGTTTATCCCAACATTTTATTCTGTAACAATGGATTGGTCTCACTTTACCTTCTCTTCTCTTTCCTTCTAAAATCACTTGAATATACAATTATTAAATCAATAGTAACCACAATAACAGCTAACCTGTACTGAATTCTTATTAAATATTAGACATGGTGCTGAACACTTTATGTGAACTTCATCTAATCTAATACCAGAAGAATCCCATGGACTTCTGTTTATGGAATAAAACAATGTATTTCTTTTTTATGTAAACTACACCTATCATCATTATCATCATCTACATTTCCTAGTTTCAGTCCCATTAAAGTGGATTAATGGAGAACTGAAAGACACAAAGCAGAAGCCTTTTAGATTTGAGTTTTTTCCTAATATTTTACCATTTTATTTCCACATCTGATTCTGTAGCATTTAATTTTAGTAAGACTCAACTTTGAGTCTTACCAAAACAGCTTCATAGAAATAGCAACTGTTTTATGTATATGTATGTCATTGGTTTTATATAACTTATAATTAAACAGTTATATTAACAGGTACAATGGGGATGAAAACAACTAGTTCTTGGTCCATATTCATCCTTACTGGTGGGGTCAGATGTTATAGGTGGGCTAAGGGGACAGCAGGTGAGACCCTGGTGGCCAGCTGGCTGGACGCATCAGTCAGTAGATTATATCTAGGAAAGGGAGAGAGTTACTTAGTCAGGGAACTCATTTAAGGAAGGCTAGTTCAAAGAACTTTTATTGTACTTGATACTTTAACTGAGTAGGCATTACTTTGATAAAATCAAAAGATAATTAAAAAGAATAAAA
The DNA here is from genome assembly GCF_023699985.2 of Odocoileus virginianus. Classification (NCBI taxonomy): domain Eukaryota; kingdom Metazoa; phylum Chordata; class Mammalia; order Artiodactyla; family Cervidae; genus Odocoileus; species Odocoileus virginianus. The sequence continues at coordinate 28,030,714 of NC_069695.1, forward strand.
GCAGAAGGAGAAAGAGAGTAAGTTTAGGGAGCTTTCCCGGGATGAATAAACTAGAGTTAGAACTGAATTTGGCTCCAGAATTCAGCCTCCAACTCTAGCAGTTCAGCGTTCTTTTCCATCCCATGAACCTTAGCACAGAGAAAACTCTGGAGGGTTGAGTGGAGGGGGTTTGAGACCACTTGACCATGGTCACCAAGAGAACACAGAAGCAGAAGAGAGAAGAAGCCAGAAAGTAATGAGAGTCTTAGAAGTTTGCAAAAGAAGAAACCTGTGATTGTGTTAACCTTAAGTTAATCCAAGTATTTCTTGATCTTGGGCCTCCCTGGTTCAAAACAAAAGGGGTTTCAGCAAATATATTTGGCCAACCGATACTGCCAACTATTTTCAGAACCGGTTTTTGCAGCTCTGAAATTGAAGAAACCCTGAAAGGGCACCTCTCCCTACCAGCAAACAATAAACAACACAGAAGAACCTCTGACCCAGTGGCCCCGTGGGAAGCCAGGTGTGGAAGCAAACGTAGAGGAAATCTGTGATGACAAATAGCACTTAAAATGAAGTCATTTGAATCTCAACCCCACCTTCTTCTAAGCCTTGGGCTTTAGGTTTCTATTTCCATCAAGTCTTTCTTTGAGCAAGACAGCACTAGTTTTGAGGAACTTCCTAGCCTCTGGTAAAAAAGAAACAAGTCCCAAATGGATTCACTCATGCTAAGCCCATGCCACCAAGCAGAAACTTAAGACTTAGCATAATTGTAGCTTGCATTTCCCCTAGGAATGTAATCCTAACCTGTCAGTTTGGAATTTTCTGGTGAGCACTGATGACGTAATTAGCCACAGAGACCCTTTTCATCCACCAAAGGAAGATGCTGTAATCTGATCCTTCCTTATCCCTTCCTCTTTCTGCCTAAACAACCCTTCCATCTTGTACAGCGCCCTCAGAGCTCCTCTCAACTTGCTACATGGAATGTTGCCCAATTCCTGAATCATTTAATAAAGCCAATGAGATCTGCAAATTTCCTCGGATGGATTTTGTTTTTTAACACCTCCTGGAAGGGATGATTTTAATAGCTGCTTTAAAATGCCTCAGAATGGCTTATGCTTCTCCATTAAGTATTAATGATTTCCAGTTTATGTTAAATGCTTCCTATGTTTTTGTCCTTGGCATTTCCCAAATTGTTTCCTTCAAGAAGAACATTAGAAAGGTATTAAGATTTCTATGACTTCATAAGAAATTCATAAGAAGGTTAAGATCGCAAGTGGCTATCCTTTCCATAAAATTATGCTAAGTAGTGCAAATGGTTCAGACATGGGACATCACTTTTATGCACTTTCAAAAGCAGCTACTTCAATTTTTAACTGATGTGGCTTATAATTATTGTGATCATTGAGCTATAAACGCAGTTGAGATTTAGAGTCTCCTTCATATAAAACAGTATGTCATTTCAATATCTTTTGGGAAACAATATTGTAAACAGTGCATGTGTATGCGTTTTCAGTCGCTCAGTTGTGTATGACTCTTTTGCAACCTCTGAACTGTAGCCTGCCAGGCTCCTCTGTCCATGGGATTCTTTAGGCAAAAATACTGGAGTGGGTTGCCATTTCTTTCCTCAGGGGATCTATCTGACCCAGGGATCGAACCTGTGTCTCCAGCATTGCAGGTGGGTTCTTTACCACTGAATCACCAGGGAAGACCAATTATAAATATTTGTTTAATTTGTTTAATTAACATGCATGCAAAGATAAGGAGTGTATGGGTAAACTGTTGATTTCATTTTCTAAAGATTGCAAAATTAGTTAGCTAAAGGAAACACACATGAAATAGAGAGGCAGGGCAAGAGCCAATATCCACGTGTGTACAGAGCACTCCTTTTCATGGAGCCCTGCTCTAGCGGACGCAGCTTCTGTGCTCTGCCCTTGGCTGAGTCCAGGCTCCCGGCGCAGGGGGACCCAGCACCTTACAGTATGAAAGTGAGAGTGAAAGTCGCTCGGGCATGTCCAAGTCTTTGCCACCCCATGGATTACACAGCCCATGGAATTCTCCAGGCGAGAATACTGGAGTGGGGAGCCGCTCCCTTCTCCAGAGGATCTTCCCAATTCAAGGATCGAACTCAGGTGTTTGCATTGCAGGCAGATTTTTCACAATCTGAGCCACCAGGGAAGGCCAAGCATACTGGAGTGGGTAGCCTACCCCTTCTCCAGCAGATCTTCCCGACCCAGGAATCGAACCGGGGGCTCCTGCATTGCAGGCGGATTCTTTACCCACTGAGCTAGCAGGGAAGCCCACTTTATAGTCTGCTGTGTGTAAAACAGATAACAGATCTAGCCATATGCAGCGAGGCACTGAGAGCCCAAGCGGCAGCCTGGAAAATGAGGAGAGTGCTGAAAAGGGGCACGTCTGACTGCAACTATCCCAGGGGAGCCACCGAACTCAGCTGCGCTGAGCCCTGATTCCTCACCTACAAAACGTGTCCATTTTGGTTTTGGGATTCTAGGAAATGGGGCAGTCACCAAACTTTTCCTATTTATGTTATATTTCATCAGCCTTGCCCCCATAAGTGCTGTCATATACATCGCCTCCTCTGATGGTCACTGCTATCACTTGCTGGCTTCTTATCCCGCCTCACTCCTGCCAGGCCATCTCGCAGAAATTTCACCCCCTCTCCTGTCTCTCACTGCCCCCTGGACTTGATTCAGCCCCAAGCATACACACAAGCTTAGCTCTGACCTCTCCTGAACTTCAACTCTGCTTCTCCAAATTCTGGCTTCCATATGGTTGTTCTATTGTTGGATCAAATGCGACCAGACTTGAAAGAAACTCATAATCCTTTCCCCCAAACCACGGGTCCCTCTGAACTTGCACGTATGTGTCTATTATACAGACTTCTCTGCCAGTCAGGCTTGCGAACCTGACATTCCCCCCCATCTCCTCCCCACACCCGTCTCCAGACAATCACCTTCTGATCTTTTCTTTCTACGTCTCAACACTCATTCTCTTTTATATGAGCCCCCCACCATCAATCCTGCCAAGAGCCTGAGCACATCAAAGTCTAGACTACTGCAGTGGTCTCCAAACTGATACCCTAATTTCAATCTCCACCCTGATATTTATATACCAAATTAATCATGTAAGAAATCGTTTTGCTCATGCTAATCTCCTCCTCTAAACCTCTTTGCTTCTCACTGTTACCAGATCTCATATAACACTGCACTCATCCAGTGCTCATTAAAAGAAGATCACTGCTTACGTGTAACTCCCTACACAAGGCCACGCCCATTTCTAGTCCTAAGTCTGAAAGAGCCTACTCTCTTCCTTGTGTTTGACAAAGTCCCACTCCTTCTTTAACCTTGATGACCTCATCTCTGCGTTTAGGATGATCCTCTTCTGAACTTTAGTAGTTATTGCTCATTTGGGATGCAGGCTAAGCCAGGAGCAAACAGCATGCCAGGCTAGGCACTGATGGATGAAAACTCATTTGTTCCTTGACCTGACCTGGTAAGTACTAGATGCTTATTCCTCCTTTACAGGTGAAAGCACGGCTCAGAGAACTTGTCGAGGTCACAAAGCTGCCAAACGTTGGATCCAAACCTAGGGGGTCCAGCCAGAGTGCAGGCTCGTAGCCCTTATTCCACCGTCTACAGAAGCCTCCTCTGTGATAGAAATCACTGTCAGGAGTTGGTCCCACATGCAAGCTCATTAAGGAAAACCACTTTGACTCTGTTCTCCCTGAACCTCTGACCAGAACACAGAGATGCTGGGTGTGAGGATGCTAAGAGGCGCAGGAAGCCTTTAGCGGTAAAAAGCAATGCAAACCTGAACAAGGTCTGCCCTGCTTAAAATACATGGAGGAACACACCTTCCTTCTTGACCTTTCCTATGTTCTCTTAAAAGCACTGCTGCATATTTCACAGGTCAGAAAAGGGGTAGGGGGAACAGTCATAATAAAAATACCTGGTACTTTTCCACATTTCAGAATGTCAACCAGACAATGAGCAAAGATCTTCGAATGCTGTAACCTTTCTCCCTCACTATCTTTTCTTCTTTTGTCATTCTCTCAACAAATATTTGTTTCATGCATACTACATGCCAGAAAAATAAACCTCTGGGTGTTATTAACATTTCCATCCCAGATGCTAAAAGACAGAGGCAAGTAATAAAAAGTGATATTAAAAGTGATGAAATGACTGCTAAAATGTATTGTGAACACAGCATGAGCTAGACATTAGGGACTTGACAGGTATTTTCTCCCTTAGTCCTCTTAACAACTCTATGAGATAACACTATTATTATCTCCATTTTGCATATAAGGAGACTAAGTTGAGAGAGAAAGAGAAAGGTCATATGACTCCCAAGGGACAGAGGCTGGATTCCAGCCCTGGTCGTTGAAGACTTGAGCTTGCACTCGTAACCTTAACTTTGGAGTAGCTTCAGCTGCAAGGCAAGCAGAGGGCATATGCAAAAGTAGTTTTACTTCCTTTGAAAAGGGCCCCACACAGAGTGTCAGAGTCCAACAGGGATGCTCCGAATGTCAGCAGACTGCATCCAAAAGCAGGTGTGTGACTTTTAACAAGTTACTCTCTCGGGGCTTTATTTAATTCATTTGTGAAATGAAAAGTTAGCACCAGATCATCTCTGGACTTCCTCCCAAACAGGGATCTTACATTATTCTAGAGCAGAAGCTGTGGGGCATGCGAGTTCTCTGATTTTGGAGTCAGAAGAACTAGGTTTGTTTTAATGACCGGCACCCTCATCAGAGCCCCCAGCACAGGGCTGTGCATCCATCCCTTCTGGCTTGTCTTCTGTTGACAGCTGCCTCGAAGACAATCACCCAGCCAGACAGCATCTGGAAATACAATGATCTGCTCTCTTAACAGATTTTTAAGTGCACAATACGTTATTGTTGACTATAGGTACAGTGTTGTACTGCACAACTGGAGAGCATTTCGCCTGTCTGAAATTTAATGCCAGGAGATTAATAACTCCTATTTCTCCCTGCCCTCTGCTTCCGGTGACTACCATTTCATGTTTTGATTCTATGACTGACTATTCAGAAAACTAAGATCATGGCATCCGGTCCCATCACTTCATGGCAAATAGACGGGGAAACAATGGAAACAGTGGCAGACTTTATTTTTCTGGGCTCCAAAATCATTGCAGATGGTGACTGCAGCAATGAAATTAAAAGATGCTTACTCCTTGGAAGGGAAGTTATGACCAACCTAGACAGCATATTAAAAAGCAGAGACATTACTTTGCCAACAAAAGTCCGTCTAGTCAAGGCTATGGTTTTTCTAGTGGTCATGTACGGATGTGAGAGTTGGACTATAAAGAAAGCTGAGTGCCAAAGAATTGATGCTTTTGAACTGTGGTGTTGGAGAAGACTCTTGAGAGTCCCTTGGACTGCAAGAAGATCCAACCAGTCCATCCTAAAGGAGATCAGTCCTGGGTGTTCATTGGAAGGACTGATGTTGAAGCTGAAACTCCAATGCCTTGGCCACCTGATGTGAAGAGCTGACTCTATGAAAAGGTCTATGAAAAGACCCTGATGCTGGGAGGGATTGGGGGCAGGAGAAGGGGATGACAGAGGATGAGATGGTTGGATGGCATCACTGACTCAATGGGCATGGGTTTGGGTGGACTCCGGGAGTTGGTGATGGACAATGAGGCCTGGTGTGCTGCAGCTCATAGGGTTGCAAAGAGTCGGACTCGACTGAGTGACTAAACTGGACTGAACTGATCTTAGGTACCTCATGTAAGTAGATCATGTAATATTTTGTGTTTCTGGGTCTGGCTTATTTCACTTAGCATAATATCCTCAAGCTTCATCCTGTTGCTGCCTGTTGCAGACTCTCCTTCTTTTCAAAGGCTGAATAGATTTCCATTGTATGCATATACCACATTTTCTTTATCCATTCATCTGTGAATGGCCATTTAGGTTGTCTCCACATCTCGGCTATGGTGAGTAATGCTGCCATGAACATGGGAGTGCAGATATCTGAGATCCTGATTTCAATTCTTTTAGGTAAGTACCCAGAAGAGTGATTGCTGGACTATATGGTGGTTCTATTTTCAATCTGAGGAAGCTCCATATTGTTTTTTCATAGTGATTGCCCCAATCTGCATTCACACTGACACTGAGTATGTAACTACCTAGAAATTCAAGATCAAAGACTCAATTTCTGCATTCTTTATTGCCTTGTTCTATGGCTAGGTGTTTTGCTCTTTGGTTGTGAGACTTACACTGGTGTCCAATATTCCCTTGTTGTAAGTTCTTTTTTTTTTTTTTTCCTTTATTTTTTGGCCATACCATGTGGCACACAGGATCTCAGTTCCCCGACTGGGATTGAACCTGCACCCCCAGCACTGGAAGCATGGAGTCCTCACCACTAGTCTGCCAGGGCAGTCCCTCCCTCATCATAAATTCTAGCTGAAAAAGAGCTACTCTCATAAAATAATGTACCCGATTTGGAAGGGTGTTCACACCATTCCCTCCCTTCTGTGCATTTTTGGGATTGTCTGGCTAACTAGCATGATCCACAACAAGCCTTTTATTTTCATCTGAAATATAGACTCTTTATGCTTTTGACCTACAGACTTTCTTGGAGTAATCTCATCCACTCTGTTGGCACTGATGATAACTATATTTATACCACCGACCCCCACATGTCTAAACTGTGTCTCTCACCTGAGCTGCAGGCTGAAATAAGGACATGCTCAGTGCGCATGCCTGTAGGTCTCCCCAAAGCAATAAAACTGTGCCTCCTCCAGTCTGAAGTCCTCCTCTTCTAATCATGCTCCTGGCCCAGTGCTCACTCTCCCGGATTAGTGCCCCCAGTCATCCTTAGAATTCCTCTCAAATCCCCTCACCCTCATTTGCTATTAATAACCATGTGCTGTCTTTTCTTTCTTCAGACTTTTCTTAAATCCACCCACTTCCCCAGCCTCACTGTCCCTTCCCTAGTTCAGGCGGCTATTATTTCTCACCTAGATGATTGCAGTAGATCATCAAGAAGCATCTTAGCTTGGGTAGGTAACAGTGATCTCAAATTTTAGTTATCCAAAATAGAGAGCTCTTCTTATCCTCAGCTCCTCACCTTAACATTATCCTCACTTTCTTGTGGTCATCAGAATTGAACATGCACCTGCAACTAACATCTTCTGTTGACACTGTCTCATTAGCGACAATGCTAAATTTGATACTTTGTTAGTGGAAAGAATATGATGTCTAATTTATACTGCATAGGATCCTACTGTATTGAATCTGGACACAAAAGATTCTCCAAATCTTTTGGAGAGAAAAGATTAACAATGCAAGCTGACCAGAAGCATCTGTTTGCTTTATCTATTTCTGCCAATAATTACTATATGTTACTTCAAAACAGGAGATAATGAAATCCATCTTTCAGATCATTTAGTCTTTGATTGACTTTTACAATCTCTCAATAACTTTACTGCCAAGTTTACATGTTTCCTGAAAAATTCACTGAAATTAACAGATTGTGATTATAATTAGAATACTAAGAACACGACATTATTGGTTCTTCAGTGTGAAACCAGGATCTAATCCAGATGTGTTAGTAAGTTGTTATTTAAAGACTTCTGCTACGGAGTTTAAAAAGTAATCATTTGATTATCTCTGTTTTCTTTTTCAAACGTGGAAGAGGAAAATGATTTTTTCTTATTTTCTTGATAAACACCAGAAAGGTAAACTGAATTCTATGAATGCATTTACATTTTACCTTTAAAAAATACTGCACATGTGCATCAGGATAAAGAAAGGAAGAAGAAAGAGAAACTCTCTAATATATTCAACAATCAAAAACATCATTCTATGATTTCATCATAACCATTTATATACTGGGTATTTTAGGCCCAAAATTATTTTAACTGAACCACTGTCATGATTTTGTAACACTTATCATTTAATATTAAAAAAACAACAATAGTTACATAGGAATTAAGTATGAGTTACATATTTTTAATATGGGGCAAATTTATTTTTTTTTAGTTTACAGTGATGATTCTATAAACATGTTGATTAAGGATCTTTTGAATGCTATCACTTGACTTTTCACAAATTCTCTTCTAATTCCCAGGAAGTCAACACACAGCTGTCCTCTAGCAAACAATGACCACTACTGTTCATTGCTGCTGAGAAGGCCTGGCTACAGCAGACACTGGGAAAGCATGCAAACACTTGTTTGGTTCACTTTGCAATTAAAAAAAAAAAAATTGAACATTCCATGACAGAGACTGTCACTCATATTCTATTATTTTCTAAAGTGCAGAGGCCCCTATAATAATGGCAAAAAAATTTACTGATAAATGTGCTTGATTGCAATTAAAAGAGATGCAACAGAGAATAGTGTTAAAGGTGTGAGATAAATGTTAATGACATCCCGAATCTCTTTTCAGTCCAATCCCCCAATTATTTCTAAATGTGGATTCCCATTTCCAACCCCACAGAGGCAGGTAGGAGAGGAATTATTTATTAAAACTGTATTTTTTCCCCTGTATTTACATGCATTTAGAAGGTAACAGCAGAATTCTGAAAATCAACAAGCGCCATAAAGACAGAATTATCTTATGCTTTTTGTGCTTTGTTTTTAATGTTGCAGTGACCTGAAAAGGTATTATAATATTCGTTATCTCTTTAGGCAAATAGACTCACTCCAAGGCAATCAATGCAAACATTTCATGCAAAGATGGGCTCAATAAAGGACAGAAATGGTATGGACCTAAAAGAAGCAGAAGATATTAAGAAGAGGTGGCAAGAATACACAAAAGAACTATACCTAGAAGATCTTCATGACCCAGATAATTACGATGGTGTGATCACTCACCTAGAGCTAGACATCCTGGAATGTGAAGTCAAGGGGGCCTTAGGAAGCATCACTACAAACAAAGCTAGAGGAGGTGATGGAATTCCAGCTGAGCTATTTCAAATCCTGAAAGATGATGCTGTGAAAGTGCTGCACTCAATATGCCAGCAATTTTGAGAAACTCAGCAGTGGCCACAGGACTGGAAAAGGTCAGTTTTCATTCCAATCCCAAAGAAAGGAAATGCCAAAGAATGCTCAAACTACTGCACAATTGCACTCGTCTCACAAACTAGTAAAGTAATGCTCAAAATTCTCCAAGCCAGGCTTCAGCAATACGTGAACTGCGAACTTCCAGATGTTCAAGGTGGTTTTAGAAAAGGCAGAGGAACCAGAGATCAAATTGCCAACATCTGCTGGATCACCGAAAAAGCACAAGAGTTCCAGAAAAACATCTATTTCTGCTTTATTGACTATGCCAAAGCTTTTGACTGTGTGGATCACAATAAACTGTGGAAAATTCTGAAAGAGATGGGAATACTAGACCACCTGATCTGCCTCTTGAGAAACCTGTATGCAGGTCAGGAAGCAATAGTTAGAACTGGACATGGAACAACAGACTGGTTTCAAATACAAAAAGGAGTATGTCAAGCCTGTATATTGTCACCCTGCTTATTTAACTTATATGCAGAGTACATCATGAGAAATCTGGGCTGGAAGAAGCACAAGCTGAATCAAGATTGCCAGGATAAATATCAATAACCTCAGATACGCAGATGACACCACCGTTATGGCAGAAAGTGAAAAAAAACTAAAATGTCTCTTGATGAAAGTGAAAGAGGAGAGTGAAAAAGTTGGCTTAAAGCTCAACATTCAGTAAACTAAGATCATGACACCCAGTCCCATCACTTCATGGCAAATAGATGGGGAAACAGTGTCAGACTTTATATTTTTGGGCTCCAAAATCACTGCAGATGGTGACTGCAGCCATGAAATTAAAAGACGCTTACTCCTTGGAAGGAAAGTTATGACCAACTTAGATAGCATATAAAAAGCAGAGACATTACTTTGCCAACAAAGGTCCATCTAGTCAAGGCTATGGTTTTTCCAGTAGTCATGTATGGATGTGAGAGTTGGACTGTAAAGAAAGCTGAGTGCTGAAGAATTGATGCTTTTGAACTGGGGTGTTGGAGAAGACTCTTGAGAGCCCCTTGGACTGCAACTATACCATAACAAAAAAATTAAATCAAAGCAGTGTACAACAGGTTTCTATTAAACACACTTTGTTGTTTTGGTGGGACTACATTTTTCCTTTTGTATCATATGATCTATTAATTTTCATTGTATGCTTGGCATGCATAGTTTCTAACATCACATTTATTTTAATATTGATTGCATGTTCAAATGATAATATTATTAAAATACTAAGTTAAATGACATTCTTAAATTAACCTCATCTATTTCCTTTTACTCTTTAAAATGTGGCTATTCAAAAGTTTGAATTTATATCTATGGTTTGAGTTACATTTCTAATGGATAGGGCTAATCTAGAAGAAAGCAAGAGAGAGGGAAGAAAACCAAATAAGCAAACAAATAACTGTGAAGCCTAGAGAATCTTACAAATCTAATAATTTTCTCTGCCTAAGTTAAAATCTTATAGGGTACCCTACAATCACAATGAACTGTGGAAAATTCTGCAAGAGATGGGAATACTAGACCATCTTACCTGCCTCCTGAGAAATCTGTATGCAGGTCAAGAAGCAACAGTTAGAACTGTACATGGAACAACAGACTGGTTCCAAACTGGGAAAAGAGTACATCAAGGCTGCACACTGTCACCCTGCTTATTTAATTTATATGCAGAGTACATCATGTGAAATGCCAGGCTGGATGAAGCATAAGCTGATTTCAAGATTGCTGGGAGGAATATCAATAACCTCAGATATACAGCTGATACCACCCTTATGGCAGAAAGTGAAGAACTAAAGACCCTTTTGATGAAAGTGAAAGAGGAGAGTGAAAAATAAGCTTAACACTCAACATTCAGGAAACTAAGATTATGGCGTCTGGTCCTATCATATCATGGTAAATAAGATGGGGAAACAATGGAAACAGCAACAGACTTTATTTTGGGGGGCTCCAAAATCACTGCAGATGGTGACTGCAGCCATGAAATTAAAAGATGTTTGCTCCTTGGAAGAAAAGCTATATCCAACCTCGATAGCACATTAAAAAGCAGGGACATTACTCTGCTGAAAAAGGTCCATATAGTCAAAGCTATAAAAGTTTTTCCAGTCGTCATGTATGGATGTGAGAGTTGGACCATAAAGAGAGCTGAATGCCGAAGAATTGATGCTTTTGAACTGTGGTGTTGGAGAAGACTCTTGAGAGTCCCTTGGACTGCAAGGAGATCCAACCAGGCCATCCTAAAGGAGATCAGTCCTGAATATTCATTGGAAGGACTGATTCTGAAGCTGAAACTTCAATACTCTTACCACGTGATGTGAAGAACTGACTCATTGAAAAAGACCCTGATGCAGGGAAAGATTGAGGGCAGGAGGAGAAGGGGACGATAGAGGATGAGATGGTTGGATGGAATCACTGACTTGATGGACATGAGTTTGAGAAAGATCTGGGAGTTGGTGATGGACAGGGAAGCCTGGCGTGCTGCAGTCCATGGGGTCGCAAATAGTCGAACACGACTGAGTGACTGAACTGAACTGATCCAACAATTTTACTTTTAGGTATAGACTCAAAAGAAATGAAAATGCAGTCTTGAAGAGATATTTGTATGCTCATGTTCATAGTAGCATTATTCAGAATAGCCAAAAGGTGGAAGCAACCCAAGTGTCTATTGATGGATGAATGGATAAACAAAATTCATTATACACATTGAATAGTATTCAGCCTTAAAAGGCAAGAAAACCCTGACACATCCTGGAGCATAGATGTACCTTGAAGATATTATGCTAAGTGAAATAAACCAGTTGCAAAAAGACACTGTATAATTCCATTTATATGAGGCACCTAGAGTGTTCAAATTCATAGAGACAGGATGTAGAATCTTACGGGATGTAAGATTTAGTGACTTTCTAGGTATTGTGACTCACTGGAAAAGACCCTGATGCTAGGAAAGATTGAAGGCAAAAGAAGAAGGGAGTAGCAGAGGATGAGACAGTGAGATAGCATCATCAATTCCATGAACATGAATTTGAGCCAACTCTGGAAGATAGTGGAGGACAGAGGAGCCTGGTGAGCTGCAGTCCATGGGGTTGCAGAGAGTCAGACTCGACTGAGTGACTAACACTTTCACTTCATTAACTCCATGGTGAAGATGTATAAGCAAATGCAGGTCAGCGAAGACAGACCGATTCAGGAGACAGTCTGTGAGGACTCAAACAAGATAAAGATGTTGGAACAAACACCATGGGCTGTGGTCAGGATCATCATCTATAAATGGTTCAAACGAAAGGCAAGACACTGATGATCACATGAAACAAGATTTAATTCTTTTTTCTGGAATCAGTCATGTAGTAATTCACGGCCCTTCATTAGCTCCTCAGTATAAATGAGTTGATCAGATTACTTAGCTGTTTCTAAAAGAGTCCCCCAGGCTCTGGTTCTCCCCAACATCTACCTCCCTTCCTGGTTCTCTTTACTTCAAACCAGGCTTTGCCTCTCAGAGTCCCGGCAATAGCCACTCAAGTCATAACCTCACTTCTGGGGTGAGCCGTCTGCAGGCGTTTCTTGTTTCCTTAGAGTCTCCTGGCTTCTCTCCTGCCCTTCAGATCCTCTTATCGGGGAATTTTCAGTGAGATAGTAGGACAATTTATACGATTGATTACTGTATTACTCAGCTCAAATGACTATGTTCCCTGTAGATGGTTTTCAGTGACAGAGCATACAAGTATATCACTCACAGCTGATTAAAATGTTTGTGATCATTTCTATGAAAAAAAAAAAAAAGCTGGGCATCTGTTCTTTTGGTTAGAAATACAAGTTCATTGTTTTCTCTGTGGGAAAATCAGGTATGACTTAAGACTCCTTTAACAAGAAAACCCCAGGATCACCTATACTCTATTGCTGTGGGCATGTTTAATCCTCTGCCAGTACGAGTGCCAGTTTTAACTAATCAAAATATGCACTGACCTAGAATGCTCTGGAATGGAGCAAATTGGGTCAGATGAAAGTGTAATTACTAGTATACTGATTAATAGACACACCTCGGATGCCCTTTGACACAACTTCCACAATAAATTCAAACTAGCATGAGCCTAATTTTATTGAGAATGGCTTGGCTTATACTGCCTTAATGAGCTCTATCATATAACTCCTGAAAGTCTATTTTTACTTGAGTCTCTTTCCATTTTAATTGGCAATTCCCTGTGGGCTTTCCTACAGAATGTTTAAGATGAAAGACGGAAGTAATTTTTGGCTAACAAAATTACAAAACTTTTCTTCATTTCCTCTTCTGGATGAAAGGAACACATAGGTTGTTCAAGAATCAGCCCAGATGAAAGTTCTTCTTCCTCCGTTCTACAGTGAACCACTCTGCTTTATTTTGATGCAGCTAAAGAGGATACTTCTCCCCCGTCACCTAAAGAAACCACGTTTCCGGTCTCAATTGTATGCAAATAAACCTTGCTCTGTGCACCATAATAGCAATCCAAAATAAATCCACAGAGGGAATTTCAGGGAGAGGTTTTTATACCTGCACTTTGACCATGAAGGGTGATGCAATTTCTCCCACATTAGCTATTTACCATTTCAGATTTGTCTAATTTGCATACACATTCTGTTTTAAATGTAGTGTTATAAAAAAGAAATTTAGGGATTTTTCAAAATAAAGCAGCACCGCTGTTTTGTTATTCATTTTCTATCATAAATTCAACTAGCTGGAAAGTGAAGCCTGTTTTAAAATAAACTCTTCAGGTTTCCTTTTAATGAATAGCCCTTGTGTCCGTCTTCCATTTTCTGGATGGAAAAATACATCTAAGATACTTTATTTCACTTGATGATAAATATTGTTCTGAAACCATAAACCCAGGGAAGGTTGGTTATTTTTTAAAATAGCTTTCATTAACATAGTTCAGGAAGCCAGTGCTTCAGGAAAGTTGTTTAAAAAGGTGATCGAGAGATGGATTACCTGGGAGGATGAAGCAGAAGACTGATAGTTTAGAATTAGAAGACGGATAAATACGATACATCCTTGATACCATCTTGGGCTCTTTGGGCAGCAAATGTGAGAAATGAATACTTTGTTTATTTTTTCATCAAAGCCCTGGGCCTGTATCAGGCTGGATGTGGATCACCGTTCTGGGTTAAAGTCTCAACTCTTACTTGTTAGTGAACCAAGTGACCTTGGGCAAGTCATGTATGCTGGGCAGTAGGAAATGCTGGGACTTTGCTGTCAGTAAGATGGAGACCCAGGACTGTGCTTATCAGAGTTTAACAGCTGATTCTCCAGGAATAAGCAAACAAATCAACCAACCCTGGTTTGCCAGTTTCCATGGTGTAAATGTTTCTACCGTGGCCAACTGAAGCTATCGACATGATCTCCCTGAGCATAGAGTGCGAAAAAGATATGTACAAACCAGTTCTCTCCAGGTACATCCCCATATAACTCAAGCTGCTTCTAGCAATCCACTGTTTGGAGGCCATTTCTGGCTCCACCAGTTAACACATGGGGTTAAAGGCAAGTTATGTAACTTCTCTACATCTTGGTTTTCTCATTTTTAAAATGCTGACCATAAACAGAGTTTACAGGGCCATTTTGAGGGTAAAGTAAAAGGCAGTGAGTGCAGAGCCTGAACTAGAAGGTCTCAGTAAACATAGATTACCTGCCGTATAACTTCATGATTCTCTCCCCCTGCTCCTTTTTGAAGGCAAATTCTTCAAAAGAACAAGTATTTGTTCTCGTTTGTTCTCTACTCCCTCACTCAACCCATTGCTACCTGGATTTCACTAACAGAACTCCCGAAAAGTAATTTCTTTGTGGTAACCAGGAGATTTTTTTCTCCCAAATCCAATGAACATTTTCCAAGTGCTTATTTTATTTAACTGCTCTGTGGCATTTCACATGCTTGACCAATTTCTTTTGTCTTTCTCCTTCTCTTGGATTCAGGGATAGAGGATCCTGTTGATTCTCACAAGACAACACTGACAGATCTTTCTTAGGCTCTAGCCTCTGGCTTCTTTCACTGTGTTCTTTGCTCACGTTAGGGATTTACCAAGGACTCGCTCCTACCTCTTCTCTTCTTACACCCTCGTTTCCCTTTGGGCAGCTTGTTCATAACCAGGGCTTCAACTCTCATCCAGGTACTGATGGCTTGAAAGGGAAGCCTATGTCTCAGACCTCTCTCTGGAGTTCCAGTCATGGAATGCCTGCTGCTTATTTAGCATTCTTGACATTTCTGCCTTCATATCTCATAGATCACACTACAATCAACAAAGATATAACTCAATTTATCATTTTCCCCACCAGACCTGTCCCTCCTCCTGTGTTCCCCACACAGGATGCATTATTCATCTTAATTCTCAGGTTGGAAACCTAGAAGTCATCTTCCTCTATCTCCCATATCCAACCAAACAGGCCAGTTCTATCTTGTAAATGTATCTGCATTCATTTCCTTAGATCCCTCGCTAATGACACTGTCTTAGTCAAGACCCCACAGACCTTCATCCTTCCATTCTCATAATTAAAGTGATACACTTCCTGATTTTGCTGTCTCCAGTCAATTCTCCTTCTAATCCAGACTTCCTCTGGAGGATTTTTATAAAATGCAAATAGACTATGTAATGCCTTGCCCTTCACCAGCTCCCCATACCTGCTGCATAAAGTCCAAACTCCATGGAAGGGCAAAATGATCCTTGTTCTATCTCATGCTTACTTTTCTGACCACATTGCTTGCCTTTGTCTATTACTGTACTGCATCCAGTCTTATTTAACCACAATCTTCCCTCAAGAGGCCATCCTTCTTCTTGTCTTTGTCTCCCTGGAAAGCCAGCCCTTCCCCCTTTTCCACCTAGTGAATTCCAATTATTTCTTTAAATACCAGCTCAAATCTCCCCTGTTCCATGAACCCTTCTTTGAAATCCTTATAACACCTAGTATGTGATTCTCTAAAAGGCAAGCTTCATACTGGATTTGGAGAAGGAAATGGCAACCAACTCCAGTATTCTGCCTGGGAAATCCTTTGGACAGAGGAGCCTAGAGGGCTGCAGTCCATTGGGTCGCACAGAGTTGGACACGACTGAAGTGACTTAGCATGCATGCATGCATTGGAGAAGGAAATGGCAACCCACTCCAGTATTCTCGCCTGGAGAATCCCAGGGACAGAAGGAGCCTGGTGGGCTGCTGTCTATGGGGTCGCACAGAGTCGGACACGACTGAAGCGACTTAGCAGCAGCAGCAGCAGCATACTGGATTATAATCATCTCTATGCAACTGTTTTTCTCACTCAGCTGAAAGTGAATGAATTGAAACACTAATGCTATATCTTATTCACCACTGCATCCCCCATATCAAGCACAAAGCCTGGACTGCAAAAATGTTTAGCAAATTGAATGTATCAACTTATAAACACTTCCCCAGATTTATTCTCTGGCCCCTTTGTGGTGCCAAATGAGATGGAATCAAGATATGAGTTTTTTTTTTTTTAATTGAGATCTAATTGACATTGGCACTATATTAGTTTTAACTGTACAAATGTAAAGATTCAATATTTGTATATATAGCAAAATGATTACCACAATAAGTCTACTTAACATTTGTCACTGCACATAGTTTTTTTTTTTCTCTTTTTTCCTTGTGATGAGAACTTTTAGATCTACTCTCTTTTGTTGTGGTGGTGGTTGTTTTGCTGTTTAGTCGCTAAGTCATGTCTGACTCTTTGCTACCCCATGGACGCAGACTGCCAGGCTCCTCATTCATGGGATTTCCCAGGCAAGAATACTAGAGTGGGTTGTCATTTCCTCCTCCAGGGGATCTTCCCGACCCAGGGATCAAACCTACAGCATTCTTTACCCATGAGCATTCTTTACCACTGAGCTACCAGGGAAGCCCTCTACTCTCTTAGCAAACTTCAAATATGCAATATAGTATTATTAAATGACAAGAGCTTTGGTAAACTCTGAACAAGTTAGGATGATATGCATTTTCAACCTTGATTCTAACCGGAATACTGATTCTCAAAGTGAGAATAAAACATGTAGAATATTATAAAATATTAAAATCCAAGAAATGTAGGCTTTTCAAGAATGACAGTTCACTTAAAAACATATTTGTCGCAACATAATCTGGCTGATAACTCCGTATGTTTAATGTTGGTCACCAATAATTAAGACAATGACAAATTAGGTCTCCTCATGCTTATTTTTGAGAGTTTCTTGATAGTGTATAAGAACTATGACAAAAAGCACTACAAAAATAGTAACAGCACAGAGAAAAATCATGCTAAATATGCATCCACTTGAAAATTAGCATTCAATAGCTGAGTACCCTGTAAGAAAGTGAACACGCTATTTCCACACAGAAGGATTTATCAGTATCTAACATTTTTAAAATTTGAATGACTGCATGTACAATGTATGTTTAAAAGTTTTAAAAATGAGATGCTATTGCTGTTTTAGAACATTTCAAAGAAGTGAAAAGCCCAGTTAAAGAGTAAGTAGCAAGAACTGAGCTTGCAAAGCAGATGTTCTACCATTTGCTGAATTTCCAATAATAAGTTTCACCTTTGAGTTGAGAGAAAAATAACACTGTTCTTTACCAGTAACTTTTCACAAATTATGCAAAGGAAAAAAAATATTCTTAAATTTTTGGGATGCTCTAATGTCATAAATGTGACTGGTGATGGAAGTAAAGTTTGATGCTATAAAGAGCAATATTGCATAGGAACCTAGCATGTTAGGTTCATGAATCAAGGTAAATTAGAAGTGGTCAAACAGAAGATGGCAAGAGTGAACATTGACATTTTAGGAATCAGTGAACTAAAATGGACTGGAATGGGCGAATTTAATTCAGATGACCATTATATCTACTATTGTGGGTAAGAATTCCTTAGAAGAAATTAAGTAGGCCTCATAGTCAACAAAAGAGTCCAAAATGCAGTACTTGGGTGCAAACTCAAAAATGACACAATGATCTCTGTTCATTTCCAAGGCAAACCATTCAGTATCACAGTGATCCAATGCCCCATCCAGTAGAAGCTGAAATTGAATGGTTCTATGAAGACCTACAAGACCTGCTAGAACTAACAGATAAAGATAAAGATAAAGATAAAGATGTCCTTTTCATCAATGGGAACTGGAATGCAAAAGCAGGAAGTCAAGAGCTACCTGCA
This sequence comes from Odocoileus virginianus, assembly GCF_023699985.2. Lineage (NCBI taxonomy): Eukaryota > Metazoa > Chordata > Mammalia > Artiodactyla > Cervidae > Odocoileus > Odocoileus virginianus. The sequence goes on from NC_069695.1 coordinate 28,048,874, forward strand.
GTAACAGATGAACTTGGCCTTGGAGTACAAAACAAAGCAGGTCAAAGGCTAACAGAGTTTTGCCAAGAGAACGCACTGGTCACAGCAAACACCCTCTTCCAACCGAAATCAGATTGATTATATTCTTTGCAGCCAAAGATGGAGAAGCTCTCTACAGTCAGCAAAAGCAAGACCAGGAGCTGACTGTGGCTCAGATCATGAACTCCTTATTGCAAAATTAAGACTTAAATAGAAAAAAGTAGGGAAAAACACTAGACCATTCAGGTATGACCTAAATCAAATTGCTTACAATTATACAGTAGAAGTGACAAATAGATCCAAGGGACTAGATCTTATAGACCGAGAGCCTGAAAAACTATGGATGGAGGTTCATGACATTGTACAGGAGGCAGTGATCAAGACCATCCCCAAGAAAAAGAAATGCAAAAAGGCAAAATGGTTGTCTGAGGAGGACTTGCAAATAGCTGGGAAAAGAAAAGAAGCTAAAGGCAAAGGAGAAAAGGAAAGATATACCCATTTGAATGCAGAGTTCCAAAGAATAGCAAGGAGAGATAAGAGAGCCTTCCTCATTGATCAATGCAAAGACATAGAGGAAAACAATAGAATGGGAAAGACTAGAGAACTCTTCAAGAAAATTAGAGATACCAAGGGAACATTTCATGCAAAGATGAGCACAATAAAGGACAGAAATGGCGTGGACCTAACAGAAGCAGAAGATATTAAGAAGAGGTGGCAAGAATACACAGAAGAACTATACAAAAAAGATCTTCATGACCCAGATAACCACAATGGTGTGATCACTCACCTAGAGTCAGACATCCTGGAAAGTGAAGTCAAATGGGTTTTAGGAAGCATCACTACGAACAAAGCTAGTGGAGGTGGTGGAATTCCAGTTGAGCTATTTCAAATCTTAAAAGATGTTGCTGTGAAACTGTTGCACCCAATATGCCAGCAATTTTGGAAAATTCAGCAGTGGCCACAGGACTGGAAAAGGTCAGTTTTCATTCCAGTCCCAAAGAAGGGCAATGCCAAAGAATGTTTAAACTACTGCACGATTGCACTCATCTTACACGCCAGCAAAGTAATGCTCAAAATTCTCCAAGCCAGGTTTCAACAGTATGTGAACCGTGAACTTCCAGATGTTCAAGTTGGATTTAGAAAAGGCAGAGGAACCAGAGATCAAATTGCCAACATCCATTGGATCATCAAAAAAGCAAGAGAGTTCCAGAAAAATATCTACTTTTGCTTTATTGACTACACCAAAGCCTTTATCTGTGTGGATCACAACAAACTGTGGGGAATTCTTCAAGAGATGGGAATACCAGACCACCTGACCTGCCTCCTGAGAAATCTGTATGCAGGTCAAGAAGCAATAGTTAGAACTGGACATGGAACAACAGACTGGTTCCAAATAGGAAAAGGATTATGTCAAGGCTGTATGGTACAGAATCCACCCGCCAATGTAGGAGACATGGGTTTGATCCCTGGGTTGAGAAGACACCCTGGAGAAGGAAATGGCACCCTCTCCAGTATTCTTGCCTGGGAAATTTCATAGACAGAGAAGGCTGGTGACTATAGTCCATGGGGTCACAAAGAATCAGACACAACTCAGTGACTTAGCAACAATATCATCTTAAATGAAAAGAATGCAAAGTCATTTGAAACACTCATTATCATCCCTACTGATAACTCCATTCTCTGGTCCATTAGGACTGTTCTTTACTTAATACTTAGCTGAATTTGAAAGTGTTCTCCTTTTTGGAAAAACTGGAATAATATCTATTTAACAGATGGTGTCTCTTGATAGTCTAGCTTAGTAAGCCTTCTAATATCTCTTTTTCTAAATAATAATTTATGAAGCACTTTCCTCTGCAAGAATTCTTCTTTGTATTTTTGTTGCTGCTTTTTAAAAAACAAGAATTCCTAACCTCAAAAGAGATTTTTTTCTCCTAAGAGAAAAGTAACTTCACATTCCATAGAGTTTCTATGTAGAAATCTATGGAATATAGCTGGTTATTTTTTTCTATTTTTTTGGTCAGGACAAATAGATAATTGTTGATCTTGGGAACTTGCCTCCTAACATTTTTCTATTTGCCATTTCACGTCCATATATTTTTAATATTCTTTACCAACCCAAACAGCCAAATTTAGCTTTGATGTTGCTGGCCACATTTTATGAATTTGACATGGGTTTCCAAATTCAATGTCAAGATGCATATGCTTTGAATTATCTTTTGAAAATGGCTAAGCTTACCATAGCTTTTGAAAAATGGTATCAGGTTATCCACACTCTCTTGTGACTCATTCCTGGCTTATCAAAAAGGGCATCATACTTGAAACTATAGCCAGGGCTGCAATCAGGATACAAACAACTTTCTCCCAAAAGAAGCTAAATGGACTATAGAATAATTTTATTTCACTGTCTTTACTAAACAACTCAGTCTAAACTAACAAGCTTTGGAACATGATTCATACAGTTATATAATGAAATATGAGCCATTTAGGAATTTTTTTAGTGTTGATCCATATGCAGATTGTGGAGCTATTTTAATAAAGAACTGATGGTAAGTAGAATCAGACACAAAATTTGAGAACCTTAGGAATGATCCAACCAACTCTTCAGGAATTTCTTATCAACATCTCTTGCATACAGCAGAAATTAATACAGCATCATAAAGCAATTATACGCCAATAATAAAATTTTAAAAAAAATTTATAAAAAAATATCCCTTGCAGGTGATGGCCCAACTTCTGTAAAGTGTTACTCACATAAGTTCTTTCTTCCCAGTCCTGGAGAAGTTCCCTTGTTAGGAAGTTATTTCTTTTTTCTGAGTAAAAACATACCTCTGTAACTTCCATCTTAGTGCAAGATTCTTTAAACAAAGAATGAACCAATGCTACTCACTCAGCAGGGCTTCCCTGGTGGCTTAGCGGGAAAGAATCCAGCTGCATTGCAGGAGACCACCTGCACTGCATGTGACACAGACTGGACCCCTGGGTCAGGAAGATGCCCTGGAGGAGGAGATAGCAACCCACTCTAGTATTCTTCCCTGGTGGCTCAGAGGTTAAAGCATCTACCTGCAATGGGGGAGACCCAGGTTCGATCCCTGGGTCGGGAAGATGCCCTGGAGAAGGAAATGGCAACCCACTCCAGTATTCTTGCCTGGAGAATCCTATGGATGGAGCCTGGTAGGCTACAGTCAATGGGGTCCCAAAGAGTTGGACACGACTGAGCGACTTCACTTTCACTTTCTTTCTTTCTAGTATTCTTGCCTTGGAAACCCCATTGACAGAGGAGCCTGGTGAGTTACAGTCCAAGGGGTTGAGGAGTCAGACAACTTAGCGACTAAACCACTACCATTACCAGTCACTCAAAAACTGAGGGTCCTGGAACTCCCTATTTTTCTCTACCTTATTTATTCTTCTAAATTCTCTCTCCCACAGCTGGAGATGGACCCACTATAAGCAAAAGCGTGCTGTGTTGTGCTTAGATGCTCAGTCGTGTCCAACTCTCTGTGACCCCCATGGACTGTATAGCCCGCCAGGCTCCTCCGTCCATGGAATTCTCCAGACAAGAATACTAGAGTGGGTTGCCAAGCCCTCCTCCAGGGGATCTTCCCAACCCAGGGATTGAACACAAGTCTCCCACAATGCAGGCAGATTCTTTACCATCTGAGCCACCAAGAAAGCCCCAACCAACAGGGTGTATTGTCTAATTCAGCAGGCAGGACATAGAATCTAAGCAGAATGAATGATAATGGATACAAAGAAATCCAGGCAGGAAGTAAGAAGCAGGGGTGCCCATGATGTTATTGGTATCTCAGGCACATGCTTTATAAAGATGAGACATTCAGACTAGAACCACAAACTGAACATGGTTATACTTATGGCCCCACTGGCAATGGTTATGTCTCAGTTTTGAAAACTCAGTCTGTCTTTACAAATGCAGATTTCCTGAGGGCAGGATTTGAGTTCTTTGAAATGATGAGGAGCCAAAAAATTTTCCCCAATTATTTGAGCTCTGTGGGTCAGTTATCCTTGACTTCACTTTCTCATAGAAAGTTTCTTCCATCTTCTCATAGAAACAGAACATAACTGACAAGCTGCGGATCAGTTGAGACAAGTTAGCTCCATTAATGAAGGGGGTTTCCTCAGAACCTCCTTCTGATCAGTGTTTGCCTTGAAAAGATTTTCCAATTGTTGAAAAATATTTTACTAACCAAGAAAGCTAACACTTCATTGAAGTGATTGTACTTTGATTTGAAAAGAAAGCTTAGGAGGGTGGGACTCTGGGAAGAAGAAGGAATGAAGAAATCTGAGTTGTTTTCTTGTCTCTGTTGCTAGTTCTGTGTCCCCTTGGTCACACAGCATATTAGACTCCACAGGCATAGAGGGGACTTAAAGAGGCATCTGGTTTAACACGTTGCCCAATTTAGCTTTCATCTCAACAATAAAGTTTCTTTAAGCCCATACATACCTACAGGATCATAGCAACAGCGGTTCAGAAATAGTATAAACAATTTTCCCCCAAGGAGCAATAATGGAGGTGATCACATCTGTGAGGACACCAGACACTTTCTTGACTTCACTTTTTTTGGCATTCATGATAAGGTTTTAAAAGAGCCACAGGGAGAATGCAAACAATAACATTTAAGAGGGAAATCGTGTCTGAGATGAACACTAACATTGGGAAGGAGAAAAGAGACAAGGGCTTAGACTACTTTAACATTTTTGGTTTGGGATTAACACAAATTTGGGTTTTCTGTAGACTCCACTGTTTGCAAATATGCATAACATTAACACACAATTACCAGATCAAAAGAAAAAAAAAAAAAAGGAAGCTGAAAGAAGACAGTATTTGGGAGTAACATGTTGGTAAATACTTAGCAAGGGAGGTGGGAATTCCCTGGTGGTCCAGAGTTTAGGACTCCATGCTTTCACTGTAGCCTGCATGGGTTAGATTCCCGGTCAGGGAACTGAGATCCCGCATGTGGCAAGATGTGGCCAAAAAACAATAAATAAAAAAACACTCAATTAAAAAAATAAAATAATGGTTAAAAAGTCTTAGGATGGGTGGTGGGCATGGGTATATATGCCAAATTAGAATTCTCTGTGAATATTGACAATTTTACGGGACTGGGAACTGGAAGATTGTCCTTATGCAAATATTTACTTGGCAAATGAAGCTTTATCTTACCTTCCATGACTTTAAACCAAAAGCCAAGTGATGAAAATATGGAAATGTCAAAATGTATTTCTGTATCAGACAGCAAATACTGGCCCCTACTATGTGCAACGGCATTGTGCCAAAGCACCATTCACTTCTGCATATATATTAGGATTTAGAAGTGAAGAAATCTTAAAATTCCTGCAAAATGTAAAGACTCTTCTTGCCTAAGTAATTGACACCATCATGAAAAACATCAACTACATAAATGACTTCAAGAAAAATAATTGAGGTTCACAGATATTTAGGGAAATGAAACAGTTGTCAACAATTACAGCCTTCCCATTTTGAAGTTGGTGGTTGCAACCCTTACTTTTAAAAATAGGTAATCTGGAAAAATTGAATAACATGCCATCTCATTTTCGTTTGAATAGAACGGTAGGATGAAAAGGACATGACTTATATAAAAGTGAAAAAGCAAAATGTGTCCATTTATTTTCATTAATTCAAAGTTAATCAAGTCTAGATTTATAAACTATTACATTTTTAAGGTGAGTTTTTGAATACTATAATAAATCGGTTTTTTTCTCAGGGTGGAAGTAAAAACATGACATAAAGCTAAGGCCAATTAGTCAACATCTTACCTGGAGTTGCTCTTTGTTCTCTTCTCTTCTCTACTCTCCCTGCAATAAGAAATGGCAGATCAGTTGCAATATGCAGCCATGAGAAAATGATGTAACTAAGACAGAAGCCCAGTTTATCACAATTTCCAGACACAGTCACTAGGTCAGCCATGTTCAACGGCTTTCCCGAGATGACTGGGCACAGAGAAGAGGGCTGAACAATATTTTCAAATCAATTTACAAAAGTCAAAAATTAATGAATATGCATTAAATATGCTGCTGGGTTTAAAAAATCTTGTTAGAGCCATTTGCTCAACAGTAAAATTAAGGGTGCAAACCCTACCCATAGACCAAATCCCCATGTTCCATGTGGGGGTAAACATGTAACTAAGATAAGACCATGCCCTCTTATGACCTACTTGGGAAGATAAAGGACAAACAATATAACATGAAACAAGATGCGCCCTCGAAGGGTTTGTGGGTGTGTGCATGTGTGCTCAGTTATGTCTGACACTTTGTGATGCTGTGGACTGTAGCCCACCAGGCTCCTCTGTCCATGGTATAAATGTTTAAAATATTAGAGGGTAAAATGATTAGCTTTAAGAAATAAAGGGGTGCCCATGAAGTTATGGAGAAAACAGTATTTGATGTGAACCTTGAAGACATATGTCATTTGGGGAATTTTAAATGAGGAAAGGATTGATTCTTGACCAAAGAAATAGTATGGGTTCTGTGCATGCATGCATGCTACATCACTTCAGTCGTGTTTGACTCTGCGACCCCATGGACTGTAGCCATCCGGGTTCCTCTGTCCATGGGATTCTTCAGGCAAGAATACTGGAGTGGGTTGCCATGCCTTCCTCCAGGGGACCTTCCTAACCCAGGCACTGAACATGTGTTTCTTACATCTCCTACACTGGCAAAGTGAAAGTGAAGTCGCTTAGTCATGTCTGACTTTTTGCGACCCTATGGACTGTAGCCCACCAGGCTCCTCCATCCATGGGATTTTCCAGGCGAGAATACTAGTGTGGGTTGCCATTTCCTTCTCCAGGGGATCTTCCTGACCTAGGGATCAAAACAGGGTTTCCCGTATTGCAGGTGGACTCTTAACTGTCTGAAATCCCATTAGCAGGCAGGTCCTTTACCACTAGTGGCACCTGGGAAACCCTATGGGTTTTGTAGAACAGGCTACTTGAGCAAGAAGGCTCACCTTTAGGGCTTGCCTTAAGAACTCAAATGAAAAGATTTTTGTATAGGAGGAGGGCTATCTGAGAAGTTGGGCCAGAGGTAATGGGCTGAGTATGTAAGTGGGAACAAAGAGGAGGGAAGTGATGGGTGCAAAGAGGAGACGTCAGGAAGGCAGAGCTCATAGGGCCCAGGGGTTTACAAACTGAAGCGCAAAGGCCCCAGGGGTTTACAAACTGTGAAGTGCAAGGGAAAAGGAAAGGTCAAAATGAATGGCTATCTAGGTGTCTCTGGGTGTGGTGATGCAATTCAGGGATACAGTAAACATGATCAGGATATGGGAATGATGAGTTCAGTTTTAGGCTTAATGAGTTTGAAGTGCTACGGGGACTTGGAGTTTGGGAGGGCAATTGGAATTGAAATTACAGATGCAGAAAATGTCCATCTTAAGCAGGTGGCTGGAGCTGAAAGGGGAAATAGAAATATACAGGAAGACAGAACAGAGAGCCAGACTGAAGACAGGGACCAAGAAAGCAAAAAACGCGATTTGTGCTTCGTGACGGAGGATGAGGAGAAGACAGAGGAAGCAGAGCTCGAGACCAACTGAACAGAGTCAGGTACCACAAATAAAGTTCTAGGAAGTATGGAGTGGGGCTGCCAACAGCATCCGACGTGGCTGAGTTCACGAGGTTGTTGTTAAGACTGTGAGAGAGAAGTTTTAGCGGAGAAGGGGTGGGGAACACGAGAGGCCTTGAAGGTCTGCAGAGTAGTGGGTGATGAGGAAGATGAGGCTGAGGAGGAAATGACTTGTCCATGATACTTGCCAAACATGAGTGAGATGGGGTGATAATTTGAGCAGGAGTTAAGTCAGGTTTCTGGGATACCTTAGCATGTTTATGAGCTTAGATCAGAAGCTCTGCACCAGCGCAATGGTGTATGTAAATGCCCCTGCTGAGCCTTGATTCTGTGAAGTCTACCCCTCTAGCCATCACTTTCTTGTCAGTTATTAACTTTTCACAGATAGAGCTGGTTACTGAGAGGTTATGGAAGCTGCATGTGAACTTCCCACAAGGCCTTTAAACTATAAGGTGGAAAATACACAAGCCTTCTCCTGTGTAGCTGCCCCAAGGGGAGAATTTATTTAACTGGCATCCTGATTAATTTCATGTTCTATTCATCTGAGTGATTTCCAGAGGATTTGTTTGATGCAATTTGTTTCAGTGATTCAAACACATGTATGGCAGGAATAGCACATTTAAAGGTTTCATTCATTACCAAGTGTGATGGGGTATCTCCTCATTCAAGATTTTTATTGGGCAAGCCACTATGTATTTTAGATTATAAACTTTTGTGTACTAGGGGCCTCAAACATTTTCATGAATTTTTAAAAAAATGTTATTCAAGTCCTGAATTATTTAAAAAATAATAAAAAAAGACATTAAAAATGATTCTCTTTGGAGAGTCTTTAACTTGTATGAGTCATAAACCCTGAAAGCTCACAATAAATGTACTGAAGGTAAATAATGCATTATGGTAGACAGTCTCGAAGATGATCCCAGTGATCTTCTTCCCTCCTCCAGGCATTTGTATCCTTGTGTTGTCTGCTCCCACACTGAATCGGATTGACTTGTATAACTAGTAGGATTTTGTAGAAATAATATGATTTCCAAAGCTGGGCCTAAAAAAACATTATGGCTTCTGTTTTGTTCTCTCTCAGATTACTTCCTTGGAGAGAAACCAGATAATATGTTAAGAGGACACTCTTCCTAAGGAGAGATCCATGTGGCAAAAAACTGAGGCCTCCTGTCAATATTCAATGTCGAACTGAGACCTCCTGCCAACAGCCAATGAGGAACTGAGGACTCCAGAACAGTCAGCGTGCGATTGAGGCCTCTAGTTAATAGCCAATGAAGAATTAAGGCCTCCGGAATGGCCAATGAGCAACTGAGGCTTCCAGTTAGCAGCCATTGAGAGACTGAGGCCTCCTGCCAGCAGTCTTCATCAACTTGCCAGGCTAATGAGCAGCCCCTTCTGCAGCCCCAGTCAAACCTTCACATGGCTGCAGCTCAGAAGGACGCCTTGACTATAACTTTATGGGAGACCCTGACCCAGAACCACCCAATCAGCCACTCCAGAGTTCCCCACAGAAACTGTGACATGATAAATGTCTGCTGCTGTTCTCCACTGCTAAGTTTTGGGTAAATTGTCATACAGTAATACACAACTAATACTTATAGGATAATTTTATTATGAAAGTTTGGGTTAATCTATCACTTAATAGAATATGCATGTGTGTGTGTATTAGTCACTCCGTTGTGTCTGACTCTTTGCAACCCCATGGGCTGTAGCCCACCAGGCTCCTCTGTCCATGGAATTCTCCATGCAAGAATATTGGAGTGGGTTGCCATTTCCTTCTCCAGGGGATCTTCCTGACCCAGGAATTGAACCTGGGTCTCCTGCATTGCAGGCAGACTCTTTACTGACTGAGCCACAGGGAATATGCATTCAAGGATGTTAATTTTTGCAGATCAATCAGTCTCCCTGCCTTTCTCATCTGTAAAGTGGAGATCAGAGCCTGCTTATCTGGAATGTTGTGAGGATTAAGTAATTTCATATGCAGAGCCAGCAGGAAATGGAGGAAACATACAAAATACTGGCGTTCAAGGTTTCAGAAGGGAGGCTGGAAGGCATTGTTGATGACGATTTCTCACTGAGATCTCCAACAGTTCTCTGCCCTTATGTCATATGAAAGGGCTCTGTAAACTGTGGAGTGCTATATAAATGTTATGTATTAGTTTTATTATGGTATTAGTTCTGGTATAGGAAACAGATTTCTGTTCTCAGTTACATATACACTAAACTTCAAATTAGACAAATAAACACTGGATAAATAAGACAATCTTATACTTATCAAGAGACACAGATATTACACCACTTAACTGTAGATAACCCTCCTGCTCTGTATGGCTGATTTTATCTCTCAGTGTCACCATCACTGGTGGTGTTCAGTGTTCACTATCGCTGGAGAGAGATGATGCCAAGACTTACGTCTTTAGCTCCAAAATCTACCTAGGTGTTAGGTCCACTGGAAATATCTGTATCTGCATTTTCTACCTCATAAAACAAGTCCTTAATTTAAATCATCATATTCCCCTCCACAACTGCTTATCTTTAGTGCTATCCTGCTCAGGCAACCGGATATCAAACCTAAGACTCATCAGCTCCTGCCATTCACTCAACCTCAGACCATTCCGTTCTCTCTACAGGGCCTTTCAGAGCTGACCTCTCCTTTCTCACTGCCACTGACCTGGTTCATAAACTTGATAATTCGTCCTGGGGTTATTTTCTATAGGCTCCCAACTGATTTCATCAGTTTTATAGATGGTTTTTCCGTCCTTGTGGTCTAATCCCTGTTAAAGATTAAAATACACATTCCCTCATATGAAACTGATGACCCTGGAAGACTTGGTCATGACCTACCTTCTGCTACAACCCCTGAAACAGCATACAGAACACTGACCAATTATGCCAGGAATTGGGCCTCCCCCTCCACCTCCCTGAGCCTGATGTTTCTACTTCCTGGAATATCCTATAATGTCCTTCCTGCCCATCAAAACTCTATTCATCCTTCAGAGCTTAGCTCAGATGCAGGTCCTTCTGTGATGTCTCTGGCTTTGTGTCACCCCCCATCCAACTTCCCATTTCCTCCGGAATTAATTGCCCTTCTTTCTATGCTCCTTTAGCTTTTGGCTTCCCTCATTGCTCAGTTGGTAAATAAACAGCCAACAGTGCAGGAGACCCCAGTTCAATCCCTGTGTTGGGAAGATCCCCTGCAGAAGGGAAAGGCTACCCACTCCAGTAATTGGGTCTGGAAAACCCCATGGACTGTATGGTGCATGGGGTTGCAAAGAGTTGGACACAACTGAGTGACTTTCACTTTCACTTTAGCCTTTTATTTGTTCTTTTGCTATAGCACTAACTCCAGTGTTTGGTTTATAATCAGTTGCGTGTTTATTTCTTAACTTGATTGTTTTCCTTTAGGACAAGAGGTGTATCCTGTGCCTCTGTCTGTCTCCTCATGCCTCACAGTGCCTGGAATACAGATGCTTGGGATTGACTGGACATAAACTTGTGTAATATCCCCACCCTCCTTAAATGCTAAAGAACACAAAATCAATTTTAGTGCTGCTAACACTGAGGGCAAGTACAACCAAGAACAGAGCTTTTACCAAGTATTTACATTACAGGTGACAACCTAGAAAACTATTACCTTAGAAAAGTGGGTGATAAATTAAGAGAGGCTTTCAGAATAATGAACATGTACTTTGCCCTAGTTGTGCTTCATTGTACCAGAGATTCTACTTGAAGAACAAAACACGGAAGTATGGTGCACGCCTTACTTCTCTCTAAAACTGGATATAGGACTTCACCTGTGAGGAACCAAAACGGACGGTAATCTCATAAAAATGGAACGTGCAGGGTCTAACTTTTTTCTGAGAAAATATATCTAGTTGAACACTAAAATGTCACATCTCATGATGATTTATTTATATAAACTGAGTCGATATTGTTTAAAAGCTGTTTCAGACTTGGGGTTGATGTGGTTTCATGGAGAAACATTAAGTATACACCCACTTGTAGCATATTTCAGTACTTCATTACGGAAGTAGTTCCTTAATTGAGGTAATGGTTTCTGGTCTTTTCAAATAACAGGCACATAAATGCCTAGCCAGTGATGACTCACCAATAACGAGCAGGGCATTTGTATCACAACTCAGAATCTTATGTCACTTCTAATGAAAAGAAAATGTTGTGCATGCATACATAGGTATTTATGTGTATGCATATATACAAATAGTGGGTATACATGTATGTATATGTACACACATGCACATACATATGTGTATGTCAACATGTACACATACATATAAGGCATTACATATATGTACCTGTGGCACGTCTTGTAATTTTACAACCAGACATAGTCTTATCTCCAAAATATGCTCTTTCTTCTACCTGCTTCCATCGGTGTGTAATAAAGTCTGTCATAGAATCTTATCAAGCTTCCCTTACTGCACACCAATTTCTCAGTCGCCAATTCTGAGCGTGCGTTCACTCGCAGGCGTTTTATCTGCCCTGCTCTGAGAGGTATTATTAATCACATCCTGTTGCTAGGATACCTGAGAATGTTCATTTATGTCCGATGTTTCTTTGGCAAAATGCACTATGAAGGAGGCATAGAATCATGACAAGGGAAATTACTGTGCACGTGCCACTCATTAAAAAAAAAAAAAGCAGCAAGGGCAGGAAGAGTAACATGGCTACCAGATAATACAATGTGAACTCTTACGAATTCTTTTTTAATACCACTTTGTTTCACTTAGCTTTTAATGGAAAAATGCTGGCAATATTTCTAGATAATGAGAATCCGCAGTACTTCTTTACTTCTTAGGAAAAGTGGAAGGAGGTAGGGTTTTAATTTTGTTTACTTTAGAAAAGGGGCTTTAAGATTTACTTGCTTTGGATGCCTCCATGAGAGATGGGGTTACTAGGTTACAGTGCTAGTTGATTTTCAGAGATAACCCAAACCCCAGGTCACCACTATTGTCATGTTTAGCTATTTTAATGAAAGACTTAAGAGAAAAGTAATCTACAGAATATGCATTTGGGTAATGGGAGAAAAAATACCTTTATCAATATCTTTAAAAATTACTGTTGTTTTGGATATTAGTATTCCAAAAATTCCTGCTTATCTTTGTAACATGAATATATAAAATTCACCTAAATGCAAGATTTTCTTAGTCAATCTCTTCCCACAGGAAACGGCATGATATATAAATGCGGACTTTGGAGTTAGATGGATTGACTTCTTGTCTTAACCATGGTACCTATGGCTATGTTAACCCTGGAAAGTAATCATAGAGGATTTCCCCAAAACTTGTTCTTTTCTGTTTCCTCCTCCTTTTTCTAGTACGGGGTGTGTGTGTACAAGATACACACACACACACACACCGCATACTGGAAAAAGGAGGAAATAAATGTGTGTATATATATGTATATATACACACACAATATCTGTTTATCGATATATTATCTACCTATTTCTACCTAGCTACCTCTTATATTTCAACTGAAAGCAGAAACAATTTGAGTTTTATTTCCATTATTTTTCTAAGTGGTATTAACAGAGTTCTATTATTGTAATCATGCTAATAACAGTAGCTAATGTTTATTAAACAGTATCTGTGTGCTCACTGCTGTTATCAGCACATTATACATGTTAATTTATTTTATTTTCATAGTATTATGAGGCTTGTATTATGTATTATGAATATTTTATTATGTTTATGAATATAATTATGTATTATGAATTTTTAACCTATTTTCAGGTAAGAAAACATGGTAGAAATTTCTTAAATAACTTTGCCAAATCACTGATGTACTAATGGCAAATAAATAATGAGAGGACAAAAAATAGTTGGTGTGAAAAGGTAGAGAGGAGTAAGGAGTGTGATATCGATCCATAAGCTGTACATAATCAGTCTCTAGGTTTGAAAGTTAGCTTGAATAAATTATTTTGAAAAATATTTGTATAGACTTAAAAAACTAGCTGTCTATTATTTACCAGATTATTGGCTTGAATGAATGAACTGCTTATTTTTAACTGCTAAGTACCTGATCACAGTATTTCAGGAGCAGAATGTCAGAAAGACCTTCAGATTTTGAACTTTTTTTTAGTAGATTAGTATTTTTTTAGTTGTTATTCCATCGGTAAGTTGTGTCTGACTCCTTGCGACCCGACGGACTGCAGCATGCCAGGCTTCCTTGTCTCTCACCATCTCCCAGAGTCTGCTCAAACTCATGTCCACTGAGTCAGTGATGCCATCCAACCATCTCATCCTCTGTCATCCCCTTCTCCTCATGCCTGCAATTTGTCCCAGCATCAGGGTCTTTTCCAATTTATTTAGTACCTACTATGAATTTGGCACTCTAATAACACTTATAAACTCTTCACAATGAGCTGAAAGCTATTTTAGGCTTGGTGTTATATGACATCATGGAAAATACTAAATATATAATATATATCCATTTATATATTACATTTCAGTACTGAGGTATAGAAGTACTTCCAAGATTGAAGTGATTGCTTCTCATCTTTTAAAACCACAGGTACATATGTGGCAATCCCAATGATGTCCCACCAATAATGAGCAGGGCATTTGTATCAAAACTCAGTATCTTATGTCACTTCTACTGAAAAGAAAATTTTGTGCACACATATAGCTGTATGAATCTCTCGACCCAAGGATCGAGTCTGGGTCTCCCAGGCTTCAGGCAGATTCTTTACTGTCTGAGCCAGCAGAGAAGCCCATGGATGTCTTCAGTTCAGCTGCTTAGTCATGTCCGACTCTTTGCTACCCCATGGACTACAGCTCGCCAGGATTCCCTGTCCATCAACTCCTGGAGCTTACTCAAACTCATGTCCATTGAGTCAGTGATGCCATCCAGCCATCTCATCCTTTGTTGTCCCCTTCTCTTCCTACCTTCAATCTTTCCCAGCATCAGGGTCTTTTCAAATGAGTCAGCTCTTCGCATCAGGTGGCCAAAGTACTAGAGTTTCAGCTTCAGTATTAGTCCTTCCAATGACTCTTCAGGACTGATTTCCTTTAGGATGGACTGGTTGGATCTCCTTGCGGTCCAAAGGACTCTCAGGAGTCTTCTCCAACTCCAATTCAAAAGCATCAATTCTTCTGTGCTCAGCTTTCTTTAAAGTCCAACTCTCACATCCACACATGACTACTGGAAAAACTATAGCTTTGACAAGACAGACCTTTGTTAGCAAAGTAATGTCTCTGCTTTTTAATATGCTGTCTAGGTTGGTCGTAGCTTTTCTTCCAAAGAGCAAGTGTCTTTTAATTTCATGGCTGCAGTCACCATCTGCAGTGATTTTGGAGCCCCCCAAAATAAAGTCTCCCACTGTTTCCATTGTTTTCCCCATCTATTTGCCATGATGTAATGAGACCAGATGCCATGATCGTAGTTTTCTGAATGTTGAGTTTTAAGCCAACTTTTTCACTCTCTTCTTCAACTTTCATCAAAAGGCTCTTCAGTTCTTTGCTTTCTGCCATAAGAGTGGTGTCATCTGCATATCTGAGGTTACTGATATTTCTTCCAGCTTGTGTTTCATTCTAGCCCAGCATTTCTCATGATGTACTTTGCATATACATTAAATAAGCAGGGTGACAATATGCTTACTCCTTGATGTACTCCTTTCCCGATTTGTAAATCCTTTCCTGTTGTTCCATGTCCAGTTCTAACTGTTGCTTCTTGATCTGCATACAGATTTCTCACTTATAAAAATAGTAGGTATACACATATATATGTGTGTGTGTATGCATATATATTGGGGGCTTCCCTGGTGACTCAGATGGTAAATAATCTGCCTGCAATGTGGAAGATCTGGGTTCGATCCCTGGGTTGGGAATATCCCCTGGAGAAGGGAACGGCTACCCACTCCAGTGTTCTGGCCTGGAGAATCCATGGACAGAGTAGACTGGCAGGCTACTGCCCATGAGGTCACAAAGAGTTAGACCCAACTGAGTAACTTTCACTTCATGCATATACATACATATAATGCATTACATATATGTACATGTGACACACCGGAGAATGTCACAAAATGGCAACTCATTCCAGTATTCTTGCCTGGAGAATTCCAGGGACAAAGGAGCTTGGAGGGCTACAGTCCATGGGATTGCAAAGAGTCAGACACGACTGAGTGACCAACACACACACACAAACACATGTGACATACATCCTGTAATTTTACAATCAGACATATACTAATCTCCAAAACATACTTTTTCTTTTGGCTTCTTCCATTAGTGTGTAATAAAGTCTGTCATGGAATCTCATCAAGTTTCCCTCATGCATACCAATTTTTCAGTCACCAATTCATGGAGTAGATGAAAATGACTTCCATTTTCCAGTGGAGAAAGAGTCTCAGAATATTTTTTGAAACAGCCTCAAGATTCCAGTTAGTGACTAGCAGGATTAGACTATGAACCCAGAGATTTGCACTTTTTTCTGAGCAATATAAGTGATTTGGGGCAGGTCTATAGAATGGTGAAGGGCTCTTCTGCTTAATCAATGTGCATCATTTAACCTCTTTAAATTGTATTTATCTGGCAATGGGGTTAATACTAGTTCCTACTTCACAGGGTAATTGTGAGAATTAAACAAAATTTTAATAATAATAAAATTTAATTTACATTTAAATTAAATATAATTTAATAATAATCAAAATGTTTTGAGTGCATAATGCAATCACATTTACAAGGTTCTCACTTCACTGCCTGGGAAATAGCAATGTAACATGTTGCCAGGTAATTCTCTTTATGAATGTTCCATGTCAGGCGTTCCCTGGTAACATACAATATTTCTAAACATTCTCAAGGTCAGTGGCTTTGTTTACACAAATATTAAAAGTTCAGCCTTTGAGAGTTTCTTGATATTTTTACCATCACTTCTGTCTCTCTTGCTTTCCCTTAGAATTTCTAAGTGAGAAATAGCTTTTTACTTCGGTGAATTCCTTTTCTCTCCTCCTCATGCTGTAACTCTCCAAATACAAACTGGTTTGATGAGACACACACTGACATGGCAAGACTCTCCCCAGTTGTAAGCTCAGATGACATGATATTAGAGCCTAGGGTGTGAGGTCCAAATCCCTGCCCACATCTGGTACTGACCAGCAGCTATGGAACTGTCAGCCGTCATGTGATCTAAATAGAAAGGGAGAGCTTTTCTAGAAACCAGAGGACCTCATTGCCAGAGATAAGCAGATGATACCACTCTAATGGCAGAAAGCAAAGAGGAACTGAGGAGCCTCTTGATGAGGGTGAAGAGGAGAATGAAAAAGAACTTGAAACTAAACATTCAAAAAACTAAGATCATGGCGTCTGATCCCATCACTTTCTGGCAAACACATGGGGAAAAAGTGGAAACAGTGACATATTTTATCTTCTTGGGCTCCAAAATCACTGTGGACGGTAACTGCAGGCATGGAATTAAAAGTCACTTGCTCCTTGGAAGAAAAGCTATGAAAAACCTAGACAGCATATTAAAAGCGGAGACATCACTTTGCTGACACAGGTCTATCTAGGCAAAACTATAGTTTTTCTAATACTCATGTGTGGATGTGAGAGTTGGACCATACAAAAGGCTGAGCACTAAAGAACTGATGCTTTCAAACTGTGGTGTTGGAGAAGACTCTTGAGAATCCCTTGGACTGCAAGGAGATCAAACCAGTCAATCCTAAAGGAAATCACCTTGAGTATTGACTGGAGGACTGATGCTGAAGCTCCAGTACTTTGGCCACCTGATGTGAAGAGCTGACTCACTGGAAAAGACCCTGATGCTGGGAAAGACTGAGGGCAAGGGAAGAAAGTGACGACAGAGGATGAGATAGACTCAATGAACATGAGTTTGAGCAAACTCTGGGAGATGGTAAAGGACAGGGAAACCTGGCATGCTGCAGTTCATGGGGTCGCAAAGAGACATGATCTAGTGGCTGAACAACACTGCCAGAACTTACTCCTTGAAACTGTTTGTAAGATCTTGAACAAGTAACTTGACTTTTCCAAGATTCAAAGGTCCCTTTAGTTAGGTAGGTAAATACTGTCCTCCAATAATACTGAAAGAAATTGTACAAATAGTACTATTTTAAGTACTATACTACAGGGCAGGAATAGAGGTGCCACTGTAAAGAGCAGAAAGTTGAAAAACAACTAAGACCTGTTGTATATATAGTACAGGGAACTCTGCTCAATGTCATGTAACAACCTAAATGGGAAAAGAAGTTGAAAAATAATACATACTTGTATATGTATAATGGAATCACTCTGCTGTACGCCTGAAATGAACACAACCCTGTTACTCAACTATGTGGGCATGCATTTGAAAAGTGAAAGTATCAGTCGCTCAGTCATGTTCAACTTGTTGTTACCCCATGGACTGTAGCCCTCCAAGCTCCTCTGTCCATGGAATTCTCCAAGGCAGGAATACTGGAGTAGGTTGCCATTTCCTTCTGCAGGGGATCTTGCGGACCCAGGGATCTAACCGGGGTCTCCCGCCATTGCAGGCAGATTCTTTATCATCTGAGCCACCAGGGAAGCCCCGTGCATGCATCTACTCCAATATAAAATAAAAAGTTTTAAAAATGACTGTTAAAACTGCACGGTTTCTATTTGGTCAGTTGTATAAAAAGGCAGAGGAGTTTATTATTGACATCTGGATTTATGTTGATGCTGAAAGGGCACTGGCCTCAGGAAACACTGTGATGAGCCTCCGTGCGCCTGCGGACCCTCACTGCCATCCTCCAAGTTTAGATAAACTCCATTGGCTCTTTTGTCCGTTTCTATGTGCTGAGTTGATGTGTCGCTAGGATGCTTAGGTAGAGAGAGCAGTTATGAGCACACTGCCTGCTGTGAGCTCCAGACAGTGTGGACTGAGCCACAGAAACTGGCCTTCGGAAACATATCAGTACCAATAGATCTGGGCCTCCGAGGCTGGCCGTCTGCCTTGGCAGGGCTGACACTCCATCTGCGCTCCCCAGCCCTGGGGTCTGCCATCCGTCATCGTGCGGACAAAGCCTGAGAAGAACTGAATACTCAAAGATTTTTCCTGGGCTGACCCCTCTGCAGAGAAACAGGAAAAGCAGTAGGAGAAACAAGTTTTATGTTCTCTTGAAAATTTTCAAGTACAGAATATCTTCCCACTTATCCACTTAACAAGCACATAATTAATGTGACAAGCAATAGTTCCTTTCAGATTCCCAACTTTGACCTGGGTGAATTAAATCTTAGAGTAAAACTTCCGATATTCAGAACCTCATTTTTGAAGCAGTTATTTGTTGGCACATAAGTTTTTTCGTAGACTTTTAGATACTGAAGTCAAATTAGGAAAACAACAACAACAACAACCAAACCCAGTGATAGCCAGGTATTAACCACCTCTGGAAAATGGGAACGCTAGTTTTACTCATATAGGCTTCAGTTTCTGACCAAAGCAGAGATGTGTGCATTTGTACTTTCCTTTGTACAATAACATGTTTCTTGTACATTAGATATGAATAACTATTCTTAAGTGACAGAATATTCTAGATGTCCTTGGAATCTTCATTATATAAAAGAAACAAGAGTGAATTATTTTGCAAAATAAATAATATATTCATAATACACTTATTGGGCTTCCCTGGTGGCTCAGCTGGTAAAGAATCTGCCTGCAATGCAGAAGACCTGGGTTCGATCCCTGGGTTGGGAAGATCCCCTGGAGAAGGGAACAGCTACCCACTCCAGTGTTCTGGCCTGGAGAATTCCATGGACTGTATAGTCCAGGGGGTTGCAAAGAGTCAGACACAGCTGAGCGACTTTACTTCAGTCACTTCATACTTATTCATTCCTGTGCTAGAATAACAATGACCATGCTTTAAGAGGTGGAGTCAATTTTCTTCCTGCTGAACTGTCCAAGCCTTCATAAATTTCTTAAAGGGTAGATTACACTGGAACTGCTAGTTTTTAGGCTTGGGACCTGAAAATCAGGTAGCTCCCATTTCCTGAGTCTTTGATATTTGCTCTGAGAAAAGCTGGTCACAGTAAGAGTTTAGAGAACCCTGAGAGCACCATTCTGTGAGGAGGTTCAAGCTAGCCACACCCACAGGCCCAGTGGAAAGCAAACTGCCTGAACCAAAAATGACCAACAGCTACTGTTCCAGC
This sequence comes from Odocoileus virginianus, assembly GCF_023699985.2. Classification (NCBI taxonomy): domain Eukaryota; kingdom Metazoa; phylum Chordata; class Mammalia; order Artiodactyla; family Cervidae; genus Odocoileus; species Odocoileus virginianus. The sequence continues at coordinate 28,068,622 of NC_069695.1, forward strand.
CATGCCAACCTAGGGGCCAAACATGTGTGGTAATGATGCCATCCTGGAAGTGGATTTTCCATCTCCACTCACCTGAGTGAACACCACATGGAGTAGTCAGATTGCCCAGGAATTTTCCAAATTCCTAACCTACAAAACTGCAAGCAAAATAAATGTGTTTTATACCACTAAGTTTTGGCATACTTGTTACACATTGAGAGATAATAAAAACAACTGCTTTTCTATTCTGATAGCAAGAATATTTATTGATGTACCGATCAATATGAGCGGCCCAGGTGGCTCAGTGGGTAAAGAATCCACCTGCCATGCAGGAGATGCAGGAGGCACAGGTTCGATCCCTGGGTCAGGAAGTTCCCATGGAGGAGGGCATGGCAACTCCCTCCAGTATTCTTGCCTGGAGAATCCCACGAACAGAGGATCCTGGTGGGCTACAGTCCTTAGGGTCGCAGACAGTGGGACATGACTGAAGCAACTGAGTGCACACACACACACACCTATCAACACATACTGATTTTTTTTCCATTAAAGCAAGGTTCACCTAGATTCCTTCTTTCCTAAGATGGCTTGTTCAACTATACCTATAGATATATTCCATTATCCAGCATTTTAGCATTTAAACATTGCTTTTCACAAAAAACCCTCTTATTAGTAATAGTGTGGTTAATTTATGTAGAATCTATGTAGATTAATATATACTTTGGTTTTATAAAAAGTATTACAATATTACCCTTTGTCCAGGTTATCAATCAAAAGTAAAGTGGAGACTCGCCCATTATGTAGCATCTTTTCAGAAGTTGTAAACCATCAAATGAGGCATCCATTTGAAACAACAATATTTAAATATTCATCCAGGCTTCAAAAACTTTCTCGTTTATGGCTGGAATTATACAGAAATCCTTTGAACTGAACCACTGAAAACATTCAACAGCCATTTCTGCTAAATAATTTAAAATTATCTTTCTTACCCTGGGTAGATTGACTTTTAAAGGATAAACTGGTAGAATCTATATTGAATTAAGAGCTTTAATATTATTTAGGGTTCATTTTCTGTATGAAGGCAACAAGGGGAAACATTTCATTAAGAAAGGTAATGATACGAGGCCAGTCAGACCCAATGCTTGTGAAGTCGGAGTTGATTCACTTTAAACACAATTTATTTGGCTCACGGACACAGTCCTGCCCAGCTTTTCATCTGAAGGAAACGAGCATATTTCACTACTCTCTCATCCTCTTAATCATCTCCTCATTAGCCTGTGAAGAAAGCTTTTCGGGGCCAGAGGTGAGCTTCATTTTACTCTTTGAGATGTCAGCACCATTTTCATTCCCTCTAGCCCTGAGTTTTTCCTTTTTTAATCTTTAAAAAAATCCTCATCGTACTCATCTTTTCCTTCACACTGACCTGCATCAAAGGTTTGGGCCTCAGCCATTTAGGGAAGCTCTTATTTCACAGACAGAAGGAAGACAAGGAAGAACGTGTGCTTAGATGAGTGGCTATGAATTTACTGCTTTCAGGCTTTGCAGCGTACTTCGTGATCTGGTAAGACTATCCTCTGTAGACTTGGTTGACTACTCAAGTTTACCAGAAAAGTCGATAATGATCTAGTCCATTTTATGTGTAGGGGAGGAGGCTCGCCGATACCTGGGTCCCTCAGAGAAAGCAACGAGAGAGAAACGCTGTTGAGCCCCTGTGGTGTGAAGGGTGGGACGCTCAGTACTTTATGTTCGCAGTGCAGTGTAAGAGTGAGCAGAAAGGGGGTGGACCTAAAGGCCGTCATACAGAGTGAAGTAAGTCAGAAAGAGAAGCCAAATATCGCATATTGATGCATCTTTGTGGAACCTAGAAAAACGGGACGGAGCATCAGAGGATCAAAGCAGAAATACAGACACAGACGTAGAGAACAATGTATGATACCAAGGGAAAGGGTGGGTGTGGGAGGAATCGGGAGACGGGGATTGACTCGTATACACCATGAGTACTACGTACAGAATAGATAAGTAATGAGAGCCTTCTGCACAGCACAGGGAACTCTACTCAACGCTCTGCGGTGGCCTGGATGGGAAGGCAAGCCAGAGAAGCGGGGACATACGTAAACGGAAGAGCTGATTCACTCTGCTGGACAGCGGAAACGGACACAGCGTGCTGCAGCGATCAGGCTTGTGCTGTGTGCTCGGTCGCTCAGTCTTGTCCGACTCTTAGCGACCCCGTGGACTGTAGCCCACCAGGCTCCTCCGTCCATGGGATTTTCCACCCAAGAGTACTGGAGTGGGGTGCCATTTCCTACTCCAGGGGATCTTCTTGACCCAGGGATCAAACTCAGGTCTCTTGCGTCTCCTGGACTGGCAGGCGGATTCTTTACCACTCACTAAGCCACCTGGAAGCCCATAAAGCAACTACACTGCAATAGAAATTAATTTAAAAAAAAAAAGGTAAACAAGAAATTCACAGTCAAGGGAAGGGCTGTGGAAAGTAGAGACTGTCAACTGGTACAATGGATGCAGCCTCCAGCAGGGGCTGGAGTGGGCCTTTACCTAATAATAGAGACAGAGGAAGACACTCCAGGAGGGAAGGGAAATGAATATCATCTGAACACCTAAGGCAATAAGCTATTTTCTGGCGAAATCTTTCATTCGTGTTCAGTGTGAGATGCTGATTTCAGAAAAAGCAAACTGACACGGTGCAGAGGGAAGCTCCCTTTGGTGCAGTTTACCCTGACAGATGGGGCTTCCCACGTGGCACTAGTGGTAAAGAATCCGTCTGCCAACGCAGGAGAAGCAAGAGACCTGGGTTCGATCCCTGGGTCGGGAAGATTCCCTGGAGGAGGGCATGGCAACCCACTTCAGTATTCCTGCCTGGAGAATCCCACGGACAGAGGACCCTGGTGGGCTACAATCCATAGGGTCACACAGCGTAGGATGCAACTGGCGCAACTTAGCACGCAGGCGCCCAGAAAGACAGGAAGTGGAGCATCCCTGCAGAAGGGGCGCAGGCAGACGCAGGAAAGGAGTGGGCGCATTGAGACGCATCTTCTCACCAGCCTCAGCCACTGCAAGCTCAGATCTGCACAAGGCTCCGAGTCTGGCGCTTCTGGGGAGGGGAATAACTTCTAGCTTGTTGACTGCAGCAGGCACAGCTGAGTGCCTGCCCTCCAGTCATGCCCCTCTCGTTCTATGCTGGTACTCGGCCCTCCAATCACAAGGATGACACGGATGAAACATGACTGACATAACGTAATCATCATGGTCCCATTCCCCTTGCTTTAGGTGGTCATTTGACATTTCTAGCCAATGACATGTCAGATGAATTCTTTTGAAGAATTTCATGGCAAGGTTTCCCATGCCAATAAAAAATGACAGATAGGGGAAAAAATCACATTTTCTTTCAGTGGATGTTGTTGCATCTGGGAATGATGCTTGGGACAGGAGGATAACACCACCCACTGGAAGGATGATTAAAGGGAACAGATCCCAGGAAGATGCGTCAAAGGCTCTGAGCTCATGTACCACAGAACCACCTCAGCCCTGGATTTCTTTTTATGGGTTATCTAAGCTTTTTGTGTTCAAGTGTCATTTTTTAGGTACTTGCAGCTGAAAGCATCCTATATTGTACACAGGTCAAGCACAGAATAATGGTATCCGATGCTAAATAAACTAGGAATGCAAAATAATTATTTAACTACATAATGAATATTGTTAGTCACTCAGTTGTGTCTAACTCTTTGTGACTCCATGGACTGTAGCCCACCAGGCTCCGCTGTCCATGGGATTTTCCAGGCAAGAATACTGGAGTGGGTTGCCATGCCCTCCTCCAGGGGACCTTCCTGACCCAAGGATCAAACCCACATTTCTTATGTCTCCTGCGTTGGCACTAACGCCATTTGGGAAGCCTGCAGAAATGATGAGCCTGTAAACACAGCCTCACTGAATTCTCACAACAGTCCAAGGGAAGGAAGGAGAAGGTATTTTATCCATAGCTTATAACTGAGCAAACAACAAAGGCTCAGAGAGCTGAATTTGCCTAAGTTTACCCAGTAAGGGTTAGATTCTGGATTTGAATCCAGGACTTTCAAAGATCACACTGTTTACCACATATGATTCCTCCGATTTTTCTGTACAAAGCTGAAAGATACAGATTATTTTAAATTAGCCTTTTTATTTGTAAAGTCTCCAATTTCCCATCTAAAACTCTTAGCAAAGCTTACTCTAGGTGGGTAAAATACAAAAATGAAATTCAATTGATTTCTTTATAAATGAATCATTGTTAAATTTATCTGTGTATTAAAACACTCTTAATAAACACTATGCTGGTAAATAAAGTGGAACAGGGTCTTTTTCTTCTCACATGGTCTTATAGAATAGATATGATCCACTGTCATTTGTATAAAATGTTCTCTGAAGTTTTTTGGAAATGGGTCAATTCTATTCTTTTTCCTTTGTTGTGCAAAATATGAAAGTTTTATTTTCCATAACATTATCTGAATTGGTTGCTTACATAGCCCCAATCTGTCACTTTGATTTTAAATTCCCCAATTCACTATCTGTTATAGATTTCTGAAAAAAGTTACAAGGTGATTTGCATTTTAGGGGGTGAATTTTAGTTTTTTTATCTTCCAGTTGAACCAATCATAATTAAATCTGGGTGAGGGCAGCGGAGGGGAGGCCAGCGGGGTGGTAGACCTTTCTAGTGTTGCTTTCACCTTTCCTGGGGTTGCTCTGGAAAGGGAGACGTCATTTCCACGTGTGTACGACCGACTTATAGGCTTCCCTGGTGGCTCAGTGGTAAAGAATCCGCCTGCAATGCAGGAGGCTTGGGTTTGATCCCTGGGTCAGGAAGTTCTCATGAAGGAGGAAATGTCAACACACTCCAGTATTCTTGCCTGGGAAATTCCATGGACAGAGGAGCCTGGTGGGCTACAGCCCATTGGGTTGCAAAGAGTTGGATACGACTGAGCGACTAACGCAACAATAACACAACCCACTTTTACTCTCAGGAATGCCTGAGAGATTTCTCCCAGAATACTGAGTATCTATAGAAAACACTTTGATAACTTTTTTTTACACCATTGTGACATTGACAAATATTTTGGAGAAAAAAATCACACATGAGTATTAACAGGCAGGGTAACATCAGTTCCTGAGAAACTGGCAGGAAATCCTGAAAAAGTGATAACACAGAAGCAGAAAATAACTCTTTCATTTCAAAACATGAACAAAATGTTACAAAATCGAGATCGCACACCTAAAAATGAGGTGTAACAGCCACACCTTAAAATGAAGAGAAAAATCATGTTGTGAGCTCTGCCATCATTTCCACGGAGTCAGCCTGATGAAGCCAGGTTGTGTCTGGCTGGCTTCCAACAATATCTATCCAACCAGATGCCACCAGGATTATTAACACAGATGCACAAATCTTATTCCTGAGATTCAAAGTGGTGACATGGTGGAAAGTACCATTTGGGCTTTAAACCAAACGACCAGGGTAGCTTCAACTCAAGACAGTTCAAAACTGAGTGTCCAAATGATGCCCCCATGGCTGGGTGAACTATTCATCTAAAGAAATATGGTTGGTGTGTATTTTTATTTTCTTGCCATTTCAGAAATATTTGATGGAATTGCATATGACATCATAAACATTTCTAAGAAGCATGGAATGTAGAGGTTTCTGGTGTTCAGCTGATCATGCCTCTGGTGATGAGGCACATTTTCATTCTCTGGCTGGTCCCCAGAGACTTTCGCTTAATCCCGTATTCAAGAGGACACTGCTCGGGGTGAAGCTGGCACTCACGGGTACATGTTCACCCGACAATGCACACACAATTTGAAATAGACTGCCAGCGGCATAGGGCACGAGGAGAAGAGGCCAGAGCTGCTGGGCTATTTGTCATCTCAAGCACTTCAAGCATTGCACACCACCTCCTTAGCAGGACACATGGGGTATGTGTCCCCTAGCAAGATGTTTAATGCACACAAATAAGGGCTGTAATGTATCCACCCGAGGGGAGAGACAAGACCCACCACTGGAGCTTTTCTTCCTGCATTTAAGGGGCAGAAAACTCTTCAATAAACATCTTACCATTTCAACCTTAAGGCTGAATAATTCCATGGAATGGAATTAAAAAGATATGGCTGATTCATGTTGCTGTATGGCAGAAACCATCACAATATTGTAATTATCCTCCAATTAAAAATAAAATAAAAAAATACATGGAAATTGAAAAGGTTTGCTGGTGATGTATATTCCACAGTCAGCTACATTTGGTCTGACTCTGGTCTGCTTTCAAAGGAATACAAAGGTCTTTGGGGTTATTTTTTCCCAATTCTGGAAAAACAAGAATTTTAGACCTTATTTTTATTATCTTGCATCTTTCATAACCACCGTGTGAAAATAAACATGCTCTGAAAATACTTAGGTAATGAAATAGGGTTTGCTATTAAAAACAAAACAAATGGCAACCACTTTTTGCCTTCCAAGGGAGTGGCAGAATGCCATCGCTAGGGAAACTGGTTCTTTAGGAAAATTCCCTGGTGCCTTAAAAACCCATTTTGGTTATGAAAGTGAGATTTCTGGGATAGTTTAGTTGAGAGCATGCAGAAGAGGAAGGGTGGAGTTTTTGTATAATGAAATAAGAGGAACTGTGGAGCTATTCATTAATTATTTTTGAGAGCTTAAATAACTCTGAAGAAAGTACAAGGAAAAATGGTCTAAAAAGGGAGGGGTAGGTTCAGGTTTATATATGAATATAGTGATCGGTTGGAACCTAAGGAAAGATACAACCATTAAGAAATTCCCTTTTAGGAAAAGGCCAAAAAAACACTTAGAACCACAATGACCACTTTCAATCTAAGTTGTTTTCAATTCTGTGGCATGCTGAACTTCATTCTCTGAACCACCGAAATCAATGAAAGTTAGTTAGGCATGATGGTATGGCATGAGAATGGCAAATGGTTTTGGACTGATACACTGTGTGGTGTGTGGTTCTCAGAGATACAACATGGACTATGAGGCCAAGAACAGAATGGAAGAGCTGATGAGCGGAAGAAATGATAAGCCCCCTGGGGTGGACAGAGGACGCTGGACTTTGCAGGAGGTGGGGAAAGAGTCTGCTTACTTGGTTATCACAAGAATGGTCAACCTAGAGTAGCACCAACATATATTGATATTGTTGTGTTGGTCGCTCAGTCCTGTGTGACTCTGTGACCCCATGGACTGCAGCCTGCTAGGCTCCTCTGTCCATGGGATTCTCCAGGCAAGAATACCAGAGTGGGTTGCCATTCCCTTCAAAGGATCTTCCTAACCCAGGGATCAAACCCAGATCTCCTGTATTGCAGGCAGATTCTTTACCGCCTGAGCCACCAGTACCATATTTAAAATAGATAGCTATAGGAAGCTGCTGTATAGTGCAGGGAACTTAGCTCTGTGCTCTGTGATGACCTATAGGGGTGGGTGGGAGGGAGGTCCCCGAGGGAGGGAATATATGTATACATAGAGCTGATTCACATAATTGTACTGAAGAAACGAACATAACACTGTAAAGCAATTATATTCCAATTAAAAATTTTAAAAAAGAAGGGTAGAAGAATTTTGAATCTGGGCAAGGAAATAAAAAGGTTAAAAACTATAAGAAAAAAAGGCCCTCATATGCAGGATGGATGACAACAAGGTTCTACTGTATTTAACACAGGGAGTATATTCAATAGCCTGGGAGAAACCATAATGGAAAAGAAAATGAAAAAGAATAGCAGAAACTAACACGACATTGTAAATCAACTATACATCAATAAAACTTTTAAAAAAGGAAAGAAGTCTTTTCTTAGACTGCTCCTATTGATTTGCATGTTTTGATTATTAACTTTTGGGTGTTAATAGGCAAAGTAAGGGGATCATTTGGATTCGGATCCTCATTCTCCCACTTAAAAGTTACAGGATCTGGGTAGATTGCTCTCCCCTAAGTATTTCTATCTTCTCATGTTTAAGACAGAAGCAATAAAACTAAACTCTTGGGATTATTATAAAAACAAGAAGAAACGCTGACTATTATATTCTCAATAAATGCTAAATCTAAAGTCACAACTTTAAAGCCATGGTGAAATAAAAATCAATATGATTCCAGCAAACCTGGCAGGATCCCACTATCCCCAAAATGCCTAAACTATTCACATACTTCCTACATTCATTATTTAATGAAGTGCCTTAAACAGTTCTGGAGAAGGAAATGGCAACCCACTCCAGTATTCTTGCCCAGCGAATCCCATGGACGGAGGAGCTTGGTGGGCTGCTGTGCATCGGGTCGCACAGAGTCTGACACGACTGAAACGACTTAGCATGCATGCATGCATTGGAGAAGGAAATGGCAACCCAGGGCCAGAGGAGCCTCGTGGGATGCCGTTTATGGGGTCGCACAGAGTTGGACACGACTGAAGCGACTTAGCAGCAGCAGCTTAAATAGTTGGTGATATTTCACACACAATTTCATGTAAATCTAGTTGTATTTTTTCATTAATGATGTCTCATTATATATTCTAAATTATTTAAATTTCATATGTATAGTTATTTTGTTATTAAAAAGATAAATAAAGATAGCTGTAAGTTGCTATATAACACGGGGAGCCAAGCTTGGTGCTCTGTGATGACCTAGAGGGGTGGGACGAGGGGAGAAAAGGGAAGGTCAAGAGGAAGTGGATATATATATACATATAGCTATGGCTGGTTATCACTGCTGTATGGCAGAAACCACATGATATTGTAAAGCAATTTTCCTACAATTAAAAAATAAATTTAGAAAAGATTAAATAAGTCTCATGATAGTTTGCAAATATCATGACTTCCAGGAAACCAGCACATTCAGTAAAGATCTTCAAATCTTACTAATGATTATTTCTAATGAAGCCTTACATTTCTGTAGTGGTTTCTCTTTCATGTGTATGATCTCTTTTGGGCTTGAAGTCTCTTATTTTTTAATCATTTTTCAATTGGAGGATAATTGCTTTAACAATTGTGTTGGTTCCTGCCGTATAACACTCGAATCAGCCGTAGGTATACATATGGCCCCTCCCTCTAGAATCTCCCTCCCACCTCCCACTCCATCCCACCCCTCTGGATTATCACAGAGCACTGTTATGAACTTCCTGAATCACACAGCAAATTCCCACTGGATGCCTCTGATTTTTTGTTGTTATTGTTAAGACTAAATTTTCTATGTTCAAGACATTAAATTCAAGTAGTATGATCCAACTTTCTAATTGCCTCTTGAAGGTAAGTACCATTTATCACCTTACCACCCGATCAATATTTTCCTAGTTCAACCAAAGTTTCAAATTCATATACTCACCTATGGGAAGGTCCCCTATTGGTTATTTGGTTGGCAAACTGTACTGACATGTTACCACTACAGACATTTTTTTTTTTTAATCTTTTTAGTTCAATTTTGTTTAGGAGATTAAGCATCTCTTTGGAGAGCAAAATACCTAGATCAAAACTGACACTGCATTAAATTTACAGGGCGATGCTTTCTGGTTTGGTAGTTATGCTTCAATAATATTTTGTGGCAGTAACAACACACTACTATCTGACATTTCCCCCCCTCTTTAGAAATCTAAAATGGAAGGAAGAAAACTAAAGAAATAGAAAAAGCCTTTTTACAACAGGGTCAAGGAATTCAACTATTGTTACTAACTCAATTTTATTAATTTCAAAGCAGGGATAGTACCCCAAATATTTCTCTTTCATTTATCATTTTTATGAAAAAGTCAGTGTTTCTAAGTATGTGCCCATCTCCATTTTTCTATAGGTCCTGAGCACCACTTTATAAAATTAGAATTTAAAAAGGAGTAGTTATGGTGAGTTTAAGAGTGTTAAATCTAATATATGTAGATTGGCAGGCCACTTGATTATTTTGGGAATATCTATCCAGTTTTTAGTTTAAGAAGCTCCTCTGCCCCTCAATCATTTTACTGCAGCAACATTAGGGCATGATCTGAAACACAAAGCAGATTCTTTTTTATAATCTGTGAGAAAACAAGCAAGCTATAACTATTGCATATTATATTACTTTGGGGACTCTTTAAAAATGATCCATTTTCCCTCTCTTCCATACTCAGAAGACTCTCATAAATGATTACTTCTCCAACTGCTTGTTTTTCTCTCTCAACCTCAATCATCCCCCTACAAGGAACAATAATGAAGTGATGATAAGATCCCACAGACAACACAAATATTTTGTGGAAGTTAATCTGGAGAAAGTAAGAGGAATAAAGAGAGACAAGGATAATTTCTTTATGAGATACAGTTCCAATTATTTGTTTTCTAAAAGTGGTTTCTGACCACTGAACAAAGTTACACCAGTCATACCCCAAATTGTCGAAAAGCTTCAAGATTTTCTGTTCTTTTCAAATCCACAAATGAATGCTGTATATAAATTAGTGCCACGTCCCCATAGTCCCTAAGCTTTCTAATATACCTTGCGGTCCCCTAAAATATCTTCATAGCTCAAAGAAGCAATTATGCCATGTAGAGCACAGTCTTATCTCCACTTCTCTGGCTCAATATGTTTGAGAGACAACTGCAAGCACTTCTAAGAATTTTTTATAAGCCCTTCACAAGGAAAAATAAGAAAAGATGTAATTTTTAAAGAACCAGAATGAAAGATTAGGAGTTCAGGATTAACAGATACATACTGAAGAAAGTGAAAGTACTAGTCACTCAGTTGGGTCCAACTCTTTGCAACCCCATGGATTGTATAGCCTGCGAGGCTCCTCTGTCATGAGATTCTCCAGGCAAGAATAATGAAGTGGGTTGCCATTCTCTTCTCCAGAGGTTCTTCCCAACCCAGGGATCAAACCAGGGTCTTCTACATTGCAGGCAGATTCTTTACCGACAGAGACACCAGGGAAGCCCTAGGTATACACTACTACATATAAAATAGATAAATAACAAGGACTAACTATTTAATACAGAGAACTCTACTCAATATTTTTTAATAACCTATAATGGAAAAGAATCTGAAAAAGAATACATATATGTGTATATATACACTTGTATAACTACATCACATTGCTATATTTGAAATAGGGCTTCCCTGGTGGCTCAGATGGTAAAGAATCCACCTGCAATGTGGGTAGACTTGGGTTCGATCCCCTGGAGAAGGGAACGGCTATGCACTCCAGTATTCTGCCCTGGAGAATTCCATGGATTGTACAGACCATGTGTTGCAGAGTCAGACATGACTGAGCAACTTTCACTTTCACACTTGAAATATGTGAAACTATTCACTGTCATACTTGAGACTAACAAAACATTGTAAATTAACTATACTTCAATAAAAAAAATTTAAAAACCAGAATGATATAAATTTTTTCCCCAAAGTCAATCTTATTCCCACACTCATATTAAACACAAAATCAACATATTGCACTGAGCATGAACTCATGATGGATTAAAGATGTCAACTCTTATACAGATAGTAGGACAATAAGTCTGCTATAAGTAAGTGAATGTACTCTAGATCATCTGTTGATATCCTAGAAGTTATAGGCAGTGAGACTAATTTCTAAATTCCAGCTATACTAATTCACTGTGATTTTTTGATAAACTTGCCTTAGATGGCTAGATGAAAAACTTCCTGTTTTTCAATGTAAGTAGCAACAACAGGAAGTAAGACAGGAAAATGAAGATGAAGCAGATACATGAAAACCTCTTTGGGGGACTACCCCATTGAGGAGAGAACCACCAGACATGTATTGCAACAAAATGAATACTGATCTAAGTTGAATATCAGTAAACCAAATAGTGTAGTTCCTATTTCAGTCCAGGAAGAAGTTCAAAACAAATTATTTCAAGAATGATGAGTTAAATAAATCAGGAGAACACAGCCTGGCACTTAAAGCGCCAGTGCCTTTGACATGTTAGTGACTTTAAAATCAGTTATTTCATGAGAAGAAGCTTCTTGTCTCAACACTCTCTGCCTATCTTGGCATGTAAAGAGTTAATAACAGAAAAGCTAATGTCTGCTCGAGAATAAATCAAATAATGACAGTTGTCTTAAATTATATTTAGAACTCTCTTATAGCTACGATCTGCCCAAAGTTTGACAATTAACACTGGTCCCAGTAAATTTATTTCTCACAAGCACTAGGTTCACATGTGCTTTAAGGACTTCATACTTAACCTCTGCTGCTGCTGTCTTAAATCCTTCAGTTCAGTTCAGTTCAGTTGCTCAGTCATGTCTGGCTCTTTGTGACCCCATGGACTGCAGCACGACAGGCCTCCTTGTCCATCACCAACTCCCAGAGTTTACTCAAATTCATGTCCATCATGTTGGTGATGCCATCCAACCATCTCATCCTCTGTTGACCCCTTCTCCTCCCATCTTCAATCTTTTCCAGCATTAGGGTCTTTTCTAGTGAGTCAGTTCTTCCCATCAGGTGGCCAAAGTATTGGAGTTTCAGCTTCAGCATCAGGCCTTCCAATGAGTCTTCAGGACTGATTTCCTTTAGGATGGACTGGTTGGATCTCCTTGCAGTCCAAGGGACTCTCAAGAGTCTTCTACAACATCACAGTTCAAAAGCATCAAATCTTCAGTGCTCAGCTTTCTTTATAGTCCAACTCTCACATCCATACGTGACTACTGGAAAAACCATCGCTTTGACTAGATGGACCTTTGTTGGTAAAGTAATGTCTCTGCTTTTTAATATGCTGTCTAGGTTGGTCATAGCTTTTCTTCCAAGGAGTGAGTGTCTTTTCATTTCATGGCTGCAGTCACCATCTGCAGTGATTTTGGAGCCCCCCAAAATAGTCTCTCACTATCTCCATTGTTTCCCCATCTAATTGCCATGAAGTGATGGGACAGAATGCCACGATCTTAGTTTTCTGAATGTTGGGTTTTAAGCCAATTTTTTCACTCTCCTCTTTCACTTTCATCGAGTGGTTCTTTAGTTCTTTGCTTTCTGCCATAAGGGTGGTATCATCTGCATATCTGAAGTTATTGATATTTCTCCTGGCAATCGTGATTCCACCTTGTGCTTCATCCAGCCTGGCATTTCACATGATGTAGTCTGCATTTAAGGTAAATAAGCAGGGTGACAATATACAGCCTTGATGTACTCCTTTCCCGATTTGGAACTAGTCTGTTGTTCCAGGTCCAGGTCTAACTGTTGCTTCTTGACCTGCATACAGATTTCTCAGGAGGCAGGTCAGGTGGTCTGGTATTCCAATCTCTTGAAGAATTTCCCAGTTTGTTGTGATCCACATAGTCAAAGGCTTTGGTGTAGTCAATAAAGCAAAAGTAGATGTTTTCTGGAAATCTTGCTTTTGCAATGATCCAGTGGATATTGGCAATTTGATCTCTGGTTCCTCTGCCTTTTATAAATCCAGTTTGAACATCTGGAATTTCACAGTTCATGTACTATTGAAGTCTGGCTTGGAGAATTTTGAGCATTACTTTGCTGGCATGTTAGATGAGTGCAATTGTATGATAGTTTGAACATTCTTTGGCATTGCCTTTCTTCAGGATTGGAATGAAAAAGGACCTTTTCCAGTCCTGTGGCCACTGCTGAGTTTTCCAAAATTGCTGGCATATTGGGTGCAGCAGTTTCACAACATCATCTTTTAGGATTTGAAATAGCTCAATTGGAATTCTATCACCTCCACTAGCTTTGTTTGTAGTTATGCTTCCTAAGGCCCACTTGAATCTTCACATTCCAGGATGTCTGGCTCTAGGTGAGTAATCACACCATTGTGATTATCTGGGTCATGAAGATTGTTTTTATATAGTTCTTCTGTGTATTCTTGCCACTTCTTAATATCTTCTGCTTCTGTTAGGTCTATACCATTTCTGTCCTTTATTGTGCTCATCTTTGCATGAAATATTCCCTTGGTATCTGGAGAAGGCAATGGCACCCCACTCCAGTACTCTTGCCCGGAAATACCATGGATGGAGGAGCCTGGTAGGCTGCGGTCCATGGGGTCGCTAAGAGTCAGACATGACTGAGTGACTTCAGTTTCACTTTTCTCTTTCATGCATTGGAGAAGGAAATGGCAACCCACTCCAGTGTTCTTGCCTGGAGAATCCCAGGGATGGGGGAGCTTGGTGGGCTGACATCTATGGGGTCGCACACAGTTTGACATGACTGAATTGACTTAGCTTAGCTTAGCTTCCCTTCGTATCTCTAATTTTCTTGAAGAGATCTGTAGTCTTTCACAATCTATTGTTTTCCTCTATTTCTTTACATTGATCACTGAGGAAGGTTTTCTTATCTCTCCTTGCTATTTTTTGGAAGTCTGCATTCAAATCAGTATATCTTTTCTTTTCTCCTTTGCCTGTATCTTCTCTTCTTTGCTCAGTCCTTATGGCTTTATTAAAAAGTCTTAATAATGTTTGAATAATGTTACATTTTTATTTTGCTCTGAGACCCACAAATTACACATTGAGTTCTGACTGGGTTAATATAACAAGCCTATTCTCACATTTGTCCAATAGGGAAGATACAATTTTGATCATGTTTCCAGGCATAAAGGTCTTGAACAGCCTATTGCCTACCAGGTAAATATGAAACTCCTTAACCTGTTATTCAATACCTTTCAAGAAGTGGTTCCAATATCTGATTACACATTTAATTTGCCTGATTTCATTCATTCTTTCATTCATGCATTTGTTTAATGAAGATTCATTCCTACTCCTCCAGTAACTGTGAAGAAAAGAAGTATGAAAACGTCCTAACTTACCCTGTGTCAGAGGTAAACAGCATTCCTTATAAATTCCCAAACAGCCCTGGTTTTCTGAAATCCTTGCATTTGCTGGCTCCTCCTGCTTGCTCTCAGAGTCATTCCCCACCCTTATCCGCTGTGTTCCCTGTTGTTGTTTAGTCGCTGAGTCATGTCCAACTCTCTGCAACCCCATGGACTGTAGTCTGCCAGTCTTCTCTATCCATGGGATTTTCCAGGCAAGAGTACAGAGTGGGTTGCCATTTCCTTTTTCAAGGGAATCCTCCCAACCCAGGGACTGAACCACAGAAATGGGTTTGATCACTGGGTTGGGACAATCCCCTGGAGGAGAGCATGCCAATCCACTCCAGTATTCTTGCCTGGAGAATCCCCATGGACATAGGAGCCTGGAGGGCTATAGCATCCACAGGGTGCCAAGAGTCGGACTTGACTGAAGAGTAGCATGCACCTGAGAAGCCCTTATTCTGTTACCTGACACAAAATCGATCAGGTTTTCTTGTCCTCCTTGGTAGGCTGGGCCAATGGTAGGTATTGACAAAAGTTTGTCGAACAAGGCGGGGCGGGGGGGGGGCACCCAGACTCTAAGCCACTGTCCATCCCCACTGCCCTGCAGGTTCCTATGCCAGCTCCATGGGACCATTCTCTTTGTCACCATTGCCCTCCACAGTCCCAGCTCCTGCTCTTTGGCCTCTGCCGACTGGTCCTGGCTTCTGGGCTCCGGCAACATTACTGTCCTCCAAGTGCTGGCAGTGGCGTGCCCTTCTGCTCTCGCGCATCTTGGAGCCACTATTGACTGCTGGGCTTCCCTGCTCTTCTAGAGCCTGCATCACCATCACAGTGTCTCTTTTCCTAGTTGGACCCTGGTCTTTCCTTTCCTGAAATTATGTCTCCTTTCTACCTAACTTGCTCCTTAGAAGAAAAGCTACGACAAATCTACACAGTGCATTAAAAAGCAGAAACAGCACTTTGCTGAAAAGGTCTGTATAATCAAAGCTATGGATTTTCTAGTGGTCATGTATGGATGTGAGGGTTGGACCATTAAGAAGGTTGAGTGCCAAAGAATTGATGCTTTTGAACTGTGGTGCTCGAGAACGACTCTTGAAGAGTATCTTGGACAGCAAGGAGATCCAACCAGTCAACTCTAAAGGAAATCAACCTTGACTATTCATTGGAAGGATTGATGCTGAAGCTGAAGCTCCAATACTTTGGCCACCTGATGCGAAGAGTTGACTTATTAGAAAAGATACTGATGCTGGGAAAGACTGAGGCCAGGAGAAGGGTGTGACAGAGGATGAGATGGTTGGATGGCATCACTGACTCAATGGACAGGAGTTTGAGCAAACTCTGGCAGATGGTGGACAGAGAAGCCTGGTGTGCTGCAGTCCAAGGGGTCTCAAAGAGTCAGACATGACTTAGCAAATGAATGACAAAAACAACCTAAGCTTTCACTCACCCTTCAGGGTTTAAGTTCAATCTACCTTTTCTATCAGTAGTTCTTTTGTAATACTTACAATGTTTGAACTTATTTGGTAACTGCTTATGCAGATGTGTCTACTGTCCTTGAGCACAGGGATATAGCCTAGAGTAAATGAGATCTATCCTAAGACAAAGCTGTTCCCCTACCAAGTACTCAATAAATTCCTTGTTGTAATTCTCTAAATATAGCAGTGAGTCTTATGTACTGTATTTTTTTCAACTCAAAAATTTAATTTATAGTTCTTTGTGTAGAAACCAATATTTCCAAGGAAATATCTGCATTGCTCATATGAGTAAAGTGCTAACAAATCAACTGCCAGGACAAAATGGACTGTGAATTATTCATATGAAAGTGACATCATTGCTTGAAGACACAAATAACAGCCAGCATTAAAATAGTAATAAAGATACTGGGGGGGGGTGTCCATATTTTCATGATGCCAAAACTGTATCAACTACAGACACCTTCACAGTTAGTGTAAACAGTCTATGAACTTGCCCGTCTTCCTGCCAGACATACATTTAATATACGGCATATTTGATTATCCATGGGGCATATTTGATATGTTAATGTACCTCCTCTATTTGAAGATGATGCTTTTCCTGTTTACCATTATGTATGAGCCTGGCTGTCAGGATGCATGTCTACTCAGCAGTTATTTCCATATTGCCCAGTGTGAAGATTGTTCTTTGATTGGGCTACAGCTGGGCTTTTGAGAGGCTGTTTTCAACTCTTGCTCTTAAGCTAACAGCAAGCTTGTGAAGTCTTTGTTCAGAAGAAAAGCTCTTCCATCTTGGCTTGAAATGTGCCACCCTCACCTCCCTGTACCCATCACCTCCTAGCAATCTGCAGTGAAGCTTTATTGTCTGAAGTTTGGATATAGAACATCCTTAAAGCGTTCCTTAATCTTCAGCAGTTCCCTTTCTTTGAGATACTGTATGACTAGGGTTGTCAACAAAAGTTTCATGATGGGCTTGTTCCCATGGACTTAGGATAAGCATGGAAGGCAGACCCTCTAAATGCCAGAGGGCTGAGCAACATCATGGCAATATTTACCATAAATGATGAAATGGTTTATGTCTGTAAGGGGAAATCTGAGATACAGAGGCTGAAGCTGAAGACCTGGGTGTCCTCATAGGTGACCTGTAGCTAAGATAGAGCCTTGACACTGTGCCTCACAGACAAGCCAGCTCTGCTTGGCCAGATGTTCAGCCCCACTTGGAGCCAAACCCACAGTGATGAGATTCAGGGAGTCAAGCCAGTTTGTCCAGGCAGAGAGGGACAACCCTTTTCTTAATAGAACAACAGGCTGTGTTGCTCTAACCCAAGGCTCAGCAGAAGACTCTGGGCCAGTTTGCAGCCTTAAATTAAAGCAACTGATGGAATGGGTGGCTGGCAGCTTTGCAGAAGAAGTGTACTTACCGCTTCTGCAGGGAGCTCTCTTTCTGTTTGAGAAGTTCAACCCAACTCTGCCTACATTTTGGCTTTGTTCACAGTACTGGTGGTTAAAGAACCCACCTGCCAATGTAAGAGATGTTAGAGATATGGGTTTGATCCCTGGGGCGGGGAGACTTCCTGGAGAAGGAAATGGCAACTCTTTCCAGCATTTCTGCCTGGAGAATCCCATGGACAGAGGAGCCTGCTGGGCTACAGTCCATAGAGTCACAAAGAGTCTGACATGGCTGAAGTGACTTAGCACTGCCTAGATTTTAGCAACTCAAAGTGCAGGGGACAAGGTCGTTGCCATTAGATGTGAAGAATCTCAGGCCACACCCCAGGACCTACTGAATCAGAATGCATTTTAGCAAGATTTAAGTAATCTGTAAGCACAATAAAGTTTGTAAAGCACTATTTTAAATGACCAGGTGACTAGCTCTGAAAGAGCACCCGGGTCACGTCATATTGGAAATGGGAACTTTGTGCTTGTAGGTAAACATATAGCTGGATGAGGAAGGTGGAAATCACAGTGATCCATCTCACAAAGTTCTGAGTATTCCAGTCAGTGGGGGACATGCGAGGCCCCAGGAGTGGAGGGAGAGGGCTAGCCAGGCGGGGCGGAGACCTGCTTCCAGATTTTCCATGATCTTCTCTGAGGATGCGCACAGCCTGAGAATTAAGTCTGTGCTGGGTTAACAAGTTAGGCAAGCATGTAGGGAGTGACAGGCGGAGGGGCAGGGCAAGTACAGGGTCTCAATGGGGAAGTGGACGCCTCAGACTGAGTAGCCCAGACTGCAAGCCAGCTCATGGAACATGGTAGCGATGCCACTAGAGACAGATAGTCAGGAAAACTAGCCCTGGGACTACAGAGAAGTCAGGAACCCAGACAGGCAAGTTCCCAGGGACCACACAGAGGGGGTACCTTGGGCAGAGAAGGGACTGTAGGAAGGAGGAGCCAGGCGGCCACTCCTGGATTGATGGGGATTCAGTTACCACTGCGGCTCATTCACTTCTGCCCCCTCTGTGGTCCTTCTCTTCAGGAAGCTGTTTGTGGCTTCTGATAAATTTCATGTATCTTTTGACACTATTTTACTTACTTTTCATGACTAAATCTATTTCTTCCTGTATAGGGGGCAGTCCATCATATTTTCTATTTCTCTAGGTTTGCATTTATTATCTCGTCTTATTTTTTCTAATCTCAGTTGTGTCCACAGCTCTATGAGGAGGGGCAGGTATAATTCATCCTTGATATGTCAAAACTGAGTTATAACTGTGACACAGAACCACTCGTCTCACTGAAGCTAGCGTATTTGGTGACAAAGTTAAGAACAGCACACAGATATTCATATTTTACCCTAGCACTTTTGAATATGACACCTAGATGTTTACCATTCCCTTCAAATGTGTGAAAGTTTATGAGACTAACATCCTTAAGTTATGAAGCGTGGAAGCAACTTTCTCCCAAGAGCTATGTTATTTTGAAAACTGTGATTTATTTTGGCCAGCCTAGCTTGAAGAATCTTTTCTGAAATTCATCTCATTTTCTTTTTTATTATTTATCCCTCAAATCTAAATCCACAAGTATACTATCTCTTCAGTAAATGATGGAGTCTTTAATGACTGGCATTTGCTTTTAAACAAAGACAAAACTATAAAAATGCTTTCAAGTTAATCAGATTGACTTGTAACAAATTGGCATTTAAAAAATAGCCTGAGGATATGGGGTTTTGTGTGTTCCTTTGCAGAAATGAATGAAATGGAGTCAATTAATGTTATCTTTTTTTCTATGTGACAAACTGTGACTTTCTCTGGTGATGACCGCAAAAGATTCCCCCCTCCAGGTCTCCACCCCCATACTCCAAACCTTGACATACACATAGTACTATCAGCTTGCCTCCGAGTAATAGGATTGGGTGGTTTGTGTCCTGATGTTGGTATTCTACTTGTACAAAACACAGACGCTATTTTCTGCTGCTAGCTTTGCATAGCAACAACAATTATTTAATATTCTCTGTTTTTTAACATATTGCTGAAGTTAGAAGGGAGTATATCAATATATAAGATTTATTAAATCCCTAATATAATATTAATACATAACACATAATCTATATAAAATTATATAATTAATTATATAATTATGGCTCAGCGGTAAAGAATCCGCCTGCCAACGCAGAAAACTGAGGTTTGATCCCTGGGTCGGGAAGATCCCTCAGAGAAGGAAATGGCAACTCCAGTATTCTTGCCTGGAAAATCCCGTGAACAAGAGGAGCCTGGCAGGGTCCAGTCCATGGGGTCACAAAAGTGTCAGACACAATTCAGTGACTAAACAACAACATGTAACTATATAATACAGTACATATAGCATCAATATAATAAGTTATATATAATATTACCTAATATCTAGTATACATAAGTCATATATATTTATATAATTGAAGCACAACTGTAATATATAAAATTTGACAGCTATAATGCAATCATTGAATATAAGAAATAAAAATAATGTTTTAAAGAAAATGCTCACTCATTATATATATATATTTTAATTTTTAAAAGGTAGGAAGTATAGATTGAAGATTATTGATAAGTAAAAATGAAGTGTTCCCAAACTGGTGCAGCAGCTGCCTCTGTGACTAGCATATATTACAGTTCTTATAAGAGGTGCTTTTTTTTTCACTGACATTTTATTAGTTACATGAAGCTTCACTGGATGACTCATATTTGTCATAGTCATTTTACGAACTTGTTCAACCAGATAGCAAGTGTACTAAATTTCTATTTCTTTACAAATGCAAAGAACATGCACACACTCACACACACACACAAAGAAATCCTTATTTCCAGAATGATACCAAAGAAGAAAAGATAAAACAAACTCCAATCTGCCAACTGGTTTTATCTAATCATTCATTCTTAGCCTCTGATTCAACGTTGAGAAGATATATCCTATCTGACTTCAAATGGTCTGACAACCAATTTACTTCAATTATCCTTTTTTTAAGGCAAAATTCACGAGAACATAGATGACTAGACCATGATATCATGTAAAATTAGACTATACCAGGAGTGCTTTTTGTTTCTAACAAAGCTTACAAATCTCACTTACCAGGCATCCATTACTCATTATGAAGTGGCTCTTCCACACACACATTGACTTCCACCAGCGCTAAACTTCTTATGTATCCTGTCAGAGTTGGAAAATACTCTTCTTAAATGTATGGTGTGAGGATGACTAAAATTAATTGCAAAGTATCTAAATATTTAAAGATCTGCCATATTTAAGGATGTCTTAGGGTACCTAAAAGCTTGTTATGGATGCCTAAATCCAAGAAACAAATTTTATTTATTTTTTTAAATTTATTTTTTTTTCCCCATAAGAAACAAATTTTAAAATCCCATGAGATCCAACAATTTTATTAGCACTTGTGCCAAGGCCACGGCCCTCTGCCCAGGTCCTGATAGAGACCTAAGTCCACAGAGCTGAAACCCGAGTAGCCGCTGGAAGCCGTCCCGCCATGGCAACATAATTTACTGTGTCATTACCACCGTTCCCTTGTCTTCAACTTCAAAGCATGCGGTATCCAGGTGATAAATGATTGAATCTGACATTTCTCAACATTCATGAAGTACTCTGGTAAAAGGACTCAGCTCCTTTAACTAAATGTGCAATTTCAAGACAATAGGCTCTATTTGAAAATGATTAAATTCCTGAGAGTTTAGTTAAATGACATAATTAGACATTTTAGGCTGTTTCTGATATGGGACAATTTCAGAAGCACTAGCAGTAACTGCCCTATTTAAGGGACCAGATTGTTTTTAATGCATGTGTTTGTGTGTGTGTAATACAGGTTCACTTTAATAGGCTTGCCTTTTATAGGCCTCAAAAGTGTACATGTTAGTTGCTCGGTCACATCCAACTCTTTGCCACCCCATGGACTGCAGCTCGCCAGGCTCCCTCGTCCACAGAATTCTCCAGGCAAGAACACTGGAGTGGGTTGCCATTCCCTTCTCCAGGGCATCTTCCCAACCCAGGGATAGAACCTGGGTCTCCAGCATTGCAGGTAGATTCTTTACTGTCTGAGCCACTAGAGGCCTTGAAGCTTCCACTTAAAAATTATTTTCAAAAGAGGAAGTCTCAAGAAAGCTCAGAATGTTTTGGTACCTGACCAATAAGTGGTCCCTAGGATAGGTGTGGGTCAGTTGCCAAGGACATCACAATGGACAGACACTCTTCCCAGCCCCAGTCCTGTGTCAACTCCTGTTTAAAGCCAGTGAGGGTTTTTCATGTTTAGCAGAGCAATTGCAGGATAGATACCTGTCTACAGTTAACACAAGTGACTCCATGCTTCCCTGTCCATGACCTTGGGGTCTTGCAAATGTGATTCCGTTGAGACTATAAATCCTGCCTGGAAGCTTGTGTTCTAGGAACCAAGCACTCTTTCACCCACAATCAGGCCAATAAGGTGTCTGACAAAAAAAACAACTTAGTACAGAGGTTGTTCCACATTTTCTGCACACAATGGGAAAAGGAGACGAGGGCCACATGCCCAATGATGGGGAAGGAGGTGAACAGAAAGGGGAACCAATCATTTAGCCACACATTTAGCCCTTAGGAGAGGTGATCTGTCAAACAGACTCTAGAGGCCTTAATACAGAGTATAACTGCAGACATTGATCAGGGAGTTCTCACTCTACTAAAAGAGGCAGTTCATCTATGTTTTATACCATGTTCTTAGAAGGTGCATAAAATTCAGAATTTATAGCTTCACATGGTTCATTTAACCTACCAAGCTAGAGTTTATTGACTCATCTGTATGGAAACTTTGGAACAAATTTTCTCATAGTTATTGGTGGTACCAGTGATGTGTCTTCATCTTTACCAATGTTCAGAATTCATCACATTAATAGAAACAAAAGGAGTTATGGTCATTTTAATTACCAAGTGGATGAAAATCAAGGAATACTCCAAATGCCTAAAATTCTGACGGGAAGACTTGAAATGCTCTTAGAGTGCTTCAAGTTAGACACTAAATGCATAGACTTCAATATACTGTACATATTGGATTATATAGTTTCTTTTCTTTAATTTCTGCTCTGTGGTATACATGTTTTGATAAGGTGAAATACCTTCCTTATCTGAATCTTCCACAGCACTCAGCACAGAGTCTAATAAATCCTGTTCAATGAGTCCTTGAAAACAAAAATTCTGTTTCATAAGAGATAATGTTGTGGATAGTAGGGGAGGGAGCCTTTGTTTAGAGATTCTTATTGCAGCAAAAAAATAAACTTCTTTGGGGAAAGCCACCACGATCTACTGGTTGTTACATTCAGGATTCCCTATTCAAAAATTTTACAAAGTGATTCTACAACTGTCATGCTAATTTCATCACATAGAGATGCAGTGATTACATCTTTATGAATCCTGCAAATTCTTAAGTCCATATGTCTAAAATGTAAGACTGTATAAATATTCATAACTGGCTAAAAACAAACAGGCAAATAAAGTATCTTGCTCATATAAAGACAGAAACCAATACAACATGGTAGAAGGAATTCATTACTTTGTTCAGTATTACTCGTATAAGTGACAGTTCTAGGGTATGGTACACAGGCCAACTGGGTCAGAGCCTGGTTCCCTGGACGTGCTCAGGGGCTTGCTTAAAGCCACCCCGAAGGTGCCAAAGTCCTCATTCAATTGGCCCAGAGACAGAGTTTCCCGCACTAAGGCTCTTGCCCCCTCCAGTCTCCATCCTCCAGTCACCTCTGCTGGGAAGCTAAAACAAGAAGGCAGAGTGTGGCCTTCTTTGACCTCAACTGGGAACATCCGTGTTGCATGACACAAAGTTTTGCCACTCTGTGTTCATCCCCATGTGACATTAAAAGTGCCACAAGTATTGATTTGGCGATCATAAATAATTTTCAGCAAGTAGGCACATTTGCATATTTAGAACTCAAAACTAATGAGGATGGACAGTATTTGTAAATCTTGCATCAGTACAGGTCATTAAGGTTAGGACTAAATTCAGGGTGGCTCAGTTCCTAGACTAAGACCATATAGACCTGAGCTTCCCCAAGTTGGTTTCCCCCACCTGCTAGTGGCAAGGCCTCTGGGTATGCTTTGGGGGCCATCTTGACCCCTCCACTAATGTTTGCATTCAGCACCATGTTTATCCTCACTGTCTACCAGCACCTATCAACATGGATTATGGACTTTCTTCTGGGAAAACATTAAAAGATTTTCAATGCAAGTGATAACTCCACACTCTAAATTACAGTCAGTTACAGATAGGGCTACCCAGGTGGCAAAGTCATAAAGAATTATTCTGTCAATGCAGGAGGTGAAAGTGATGTGGGTCTGATCCCTGGGTCAGGAAGATCTCTTGGAGAAGGAAATGGCAACCCACTCCAGTATTCTTGCCTGGATAATGCCATGGAAAAAGGGGCCTGGTGGACTACAGACCATGGGAGTTGCAAGAGTTGGACATGACTGAGCGCCGTGTGCATGTACGCATGCGGGGACACACACACACACATACACAGTTACAGATAAATTCAGGATGGTGATTTGTGAGGACTTCAGTTAAAAAAAAATTCTTGTTTTTTGATAATTGCAACTGGAGAAATTTTTCTTCAAATTATCTTCCACAGTAAAGGATATCATTAGTTGAAGAAAGTGGCTCTATCACAACATGTGGAATTTCTCATCATTTTTCTCTCTTAATCCTCTTTGATGACTGAAATTTGTATGATGAAAATTTTTCATTTGCTTTACTTTTTCAAGTCACCACAGTCTAATGGTTGTTATATTTAGGATTCCCTACATAAACACTTTACAAAATGATTCTACAACTGTCACTCTAATGTAGAAGAAAATACAGAAAACTCACATCATGACCTATACAACATGGATGAATGTTAAACACTGTACTTGTTTGCTACTGCCCCTGAAATGACCTATCACAGACTTAGTGGCTTAAAACAACACAAATGTATTATTATAGAGATCTGTGTCTAAAATATGCAGGCAGAGCTGTGTGGCTTCGGAAGGTTCCCAGGGAGAATCCTAGCCTTTGGAAGCTTCTGATGAGTGCCCACTGCCTTTGGCTCTTGGACTCTCCTTCATCTTCAGTCAAAAATAACATTGCTCTGACTTTGGCTTCCACCCCTCCATCTCCTCTGACTCTGACCCTCCTCTGTCCCTCTTATGAGGAGCTTTGTGATTATCCAATTGACTGGATAATCCAGAATGACACCCCCATCTCAAGGTCACATCTGCAAAGACTTGTTTTGCCATGTAGAGTAGCATAAATATTCTGGAATTGTCATATGGACATCTTTGGGGCCATTAATTATCTGAGCACAAAACTAACCTGGGTTCCCTGGAGGCTCAGTGGTAAAGAACTCATCTGCCAATTCAGGAGACTTAAGAGACATGGGTTTGATCCCTGGATGGGGAAGATCCCCTGGAGATGGAAATGGCAACCCACTACAGTATTCTTGCCTGGAGAATCCCATGGATAGAGAAGCCTGGGGGTCTATAGTCCATGGGGTTGCAAAGAGTTGGACACAACTGAAGTGACTTAGCATGCATGCACAAGTGTTATAGGTCAAAGACACTGAGGCAGGGTCTCTACAGTTAACACTTGCAATCTGGTCAGGAACTGGTAAATACTACAGCCAGGGAGTTTAGAGAAGGAAGAGATAGGTCACCAACTGACCGGAAGAATCTCAACTTGTGTAAGTAATACCTGCCTTTTCTTTATTTGTCATTCCTCTGGAAATGCCATTTCCCCCTCTTGTACTTGGCTGACTCCTGCTCATCCTTTAAAATTCAACAGTCACTTCTTAGGAGACATGTCCTTTGATGCCCTAAGCAGAGATGGTACGCTTATCATGTTAAATAGTTTAATTAATTGCATCTCTCACTAGACACCCTGATGGCTCAGTCGGTAAAGAATCCACCTGCAATGCAGAAGTCGCAGGAGATGTGGGTTTGATCCCAGGGTCGGGAAGGTCCCCTGGAGGAGGAAATGGCAAGCCACTCCAGTATTCTTGCCTGAAAACATCCCATGGTCAGAGGAGCCCAGCAGGCTACAGTCCAAGGGTCACAAAGAGTTGGAAATGACTGAGCGACTAAGCATGCATGCATATCTCTCACTGGAAAGAGCTCTTGTCTTCTAAGAAACTATGTTTCTTTTTTTTTCATTTCTGTATCCTCAATGCCTTGTGATGATTTGTGTACAGGAGACACATGGCAAATATTTGATAAATGAATTAATAGGAGCGGGCACTGGGCACAGAGGGCATAATGACTGGCTGTATAGTCTTGGGCAGTGAGGATGTCACCTACAGTGAGAAGGTGAGTCACTCGCTGAAGCTGGGTGGAGGGCTCTTCCAACTAACTCATGGAGGAGAGGGAGGCTGGGAGGAAAACCTAAAGAGAAGTCAAGGATGAAGCTCCTCTTGGAAGCCTAGGTAAGCAGAGAGACACACATGGCTATCTATTATTAACAGAAATAATACACAAGGATGGGGAGTTGAGGTTTGGTGTGGAGTCTTCATGACTTCTTTCTTGGCTTCATGAATCTGAAGAGTTTAAGGCGACAGCTCACTGAGATGAACAGGAGATGGTGGTGGAATTTAGGAGAAAACTCGGGGTAGCGTTTGGAATCAATCTTCTGAGGAGTAACAGTATAAGCTACAAGGGTTGCTTGAAGGAAAAGAAAGTCAAAAAGAAAGAAACAGAAGAAGAAGGATCAGAGACAGATTGTTGGTGAGAATATTCAGAGGGGCTTAGCTGAGAGGGCACTTTTTAAATAAATCAACAGCAGATGAAGGATAGAGCCATTTTTCTCAGGGGGACTGCTCATCATCTCTGAGTTGCTAGACGGCAGTAAGTGTGTGTGTCCTTGGCCTCACTGTCCTGTGGGAATGGTATCTGATTTCCCAACTTTCCTAGATGATACAACTTCTGAGGGCAGGGGCTTTATCTCTGCATCTCTGTGTCTCCCAGATGCTGGATTCTGCTCTTCACACAGTATATTTATCAAGAGAGTAATAAACAAGTGCGATTCAAGTGTGGTGGTATTTTTTTAAATATTTTTTTAATCCAGTTTCTCCTGTTTGCCCCAGGTCCTGGAATGAAGGGAAAAAAAAAAAAGTGCTTACAAAGGAACTTAAAGACATTGTGCATAGGCCAGAGGCTAAAAGCACACCTAGTGTTAATTCTCTGCCATGTTTGCAAAGTGGACCCACGTGAAAACACTCTGGATGTTGCTCAGCTGAAACTTCCTGCTACATGATACCTCTCGGGTTCAAATAAAGGACAGAAGCCTGCACTTAATTAACAACATAAACAGGAGCTTTCTGTTCCATGATGAGATTTAATCCTAAAGTCACCTGCAACGTGTTTATCAGTTAGTCTGAATACGCCTCACGGGGGTAGTCAGTTCTCAAGTTACTAGACATACAGCTCCAACAAAAGGTCTACCAAGTTTCCCTTAAAAGTGGATCTCAAAATGTTAAAGACTAACATCGCTCATAGAACAGGATTCAAAGGACTGAAGACAAAGGACACTCATACATTTGAATATGCAAACAAAAAAATCTGCTTTTTGGTATGTGTGTGCTTATGTGCTTAGTCGCTCAGACATGTCTGACTCTGTGCAACCCCATGGACTGTAGCCCACCAGGCTCTTCTATCCATGGGGATTTTCCATACAAGAATACTGGAGTGGGTTGCCATGCCCTCCTCCAAGAGATCTTCCCGACTCAGAGATTGAGCCTGGGTTTCCCACATTGTGGTGGATTCTTTACCATCTGAGCCCCCAGGGAAGCCCCTGCTTTTTGGTATAGTCATAATAGATACTTGAAAAATTGATCAAAATGTTCATGCTTTCTAGCTAAGTATGAAAGAGATGACAATTTGTTAACTTTTGTAAGTTGTCTTGCAGATAATTCTCAGAGCTAGCACTCAGTTAAAAAAAAATTATTATTGATTTGGCTGCGTCAGGTCTTAGTTGCAGCAAGGGCTCCCTAGTTGTGTCGCATGGGCTTCAGAGTGCAAGGGCTTCAAAGCTGAGGTGCACAGGGTTAGATACGAAGGTTATTAGATACTAAAGCATGTGAGATCTTAGTTCCCCAACCAGAGATTGAACCCACATCCCCTGCATAGTAAGGCGGATTCCTAACCACTGGACCCCCAGGGAAGTCCTGCTTCAACTCACATTAAGGAAAATATTGGATGGAAAAACATA
The DNA here is from genome assembly GCF_023699985.2 of Odocoileus virginianus. NCBI lineage: Eukaryota > Metazoa > Chordata > Mammalia > Artiodactyla > Cervidae > Odocoileus > Odocoileus virginianus. The sequence goes on from NC_069695.1 coordinate 28,096,508, forward strand.
CAGGGTGTAGGTTGTGTTGCTACCACACCCAAGTAAGTGCAAATTCCTTTCCAGCCATGCATCGATCTTTCCAAGTGTGTTCTGTGACAGTAATCATCTAACTGGCCCATTAACCTTTTTAGCTGATTCCCCTGTGCTCAAGGTGGTCTTATGAATGACAAGAAAACTGAAAAATAAAATTAATGGATGAATTACACTATTCAGGAACTGGGATTAATTCTTTCAAAGCAAGCCAGTTTCTAAGCAAAACTTCTGGGCAAATATTTCAAAAGCTTTTCACAGCTGGTTCCTACTGTCATTTCCTTGAAGTTTTAGCAATAAGCGGAGAAAAGACCACCTTGGGCATCTTTCTGCCTGAGGGAGCAAGATGACAGTGTAAGAGGAACACATTTAGGCTTTGATATGCCCAGTTGAAAGGGCACTCAGGCTCCAGAGAATTTTCTCTAAATGCTTATTTTGTGCGCTGTGTGCAATTTGTTGTTTAAATCCCTCTAGGAACCAGGAGATTTTCAGATGCGTTTTAGGGAACGGTGATTTTTCAGGGTGAAACAATATCATGCTTCGTTGGTAGATGTGTTGGATCAAGTGTTAGAAAGGTTATTAGATCCTACAGTATTGCTTCTTTGCAACCCAAATGATAATAAAGGCTTCTTAGAGAAATACAGAACCAGTGTGAAGAGATGGCTTCAAGGAAAGGTATTAAACCAAATCTGAAGAATGATCACTCTCTGTACTCATCAACTCTCACTGAGCTCAGCATTAAGCTTGTTTAAATAGAGATTGGAAAAGAAGTAATACAATATCCTTTCTATTTACCACTCATCCTCATATGTAGAATTGTGACGAGCTTGTTCTGCATGATTAAAATTTAACATCAATTATAACTTATTTGGCCATGAATTGTTCCAGGCACATTCTGAGAGAAAAAAAAGCACATGGAAACTCTGGGTGAGATGAAACATTTCTTTTTGTATTACACAGTTGAGATACATACAACTCATGATCCCATTGTCTCTGAAGATGTGTTTTTCTGAGAGAAATTATTTTTTGTTTCTAAGATAAATACTTTTCAAAGACATATTTGATGGAAAGTGTTTGCCCTTCTCTATTTGTGAGAAAAATAGGCTTCCCTGAGAAGCAGGCCAATCTGCTAAATGACTGATTTACACAAAGCCAATTCACCAAAAACCAATCTGTCGAATGACGCATTTGCCAATTTTTTTTCCGAGTGTTAATTTCATCACGTCTCTTTAACCTCTTTTCCCACCGGCTTATCGGTTGGCCTTAGCTAATATTCCTTTGGCAGGTTTCAAAATTCAGATGTCTAGAATCTCTGGAACTTTTTGCCTCTGGTCTCATGTGTTCCCACCACACCTGTGATTTTTTTTTTATCTACTCTTAGACTTGCCTCAACTCCTGCCTCTGGCTGTACCAACCTGTTCTGGACCTCGTTTAATATATCTTCATGGAAGTTTAAAGAAATTTTTCTTGGACTGCAAATGTGGTGAATTGGCCCTTTCCAATTAACTTGGGGAAATGGTTTTCAGAAAGTTGATTTGGAACTCCCTAAACTACCCAGGGGGCTTCCACGGTGGTTCAGCGGTGAGGAATCCGCCTGCAATGAAGGATCCTCGAGAGATGTGGGTTCGATCCCTGGGTAGGGAAAATCCCCTGGAGGAAGGCATGGCAACCCACTCCAGTATTCTTGCCTGGAGAATCCCATGGACATAGGAGCCTGGCCGGCTACAGTCCATGGGGTCACAAAGAGTCGGGCACGATTGAAACAGCTTAGCACACACGCAGACTACCCAGGGCTTCCTAGGTGGCTCAGTGGTAAAAAAACATCTGCCTGCAATGCAGGAGACGTGGGTTTGATCCTTGGATTAGGAAGATCCCCTGGAGAAGCAAATGGCAACTCACTCCACTTTCTTGCCTGGAAAATCCCATGGACAGAGGAGCCGGGTGGGCTATAGTCCATGTGATCGCAAAACAGTCAGACACTGACTTAGTGACTAAACAATAACAACAAAACTATCCAAGAAAATCTCAGAATAATAATATCTCTTATTGAGTGCTTTCTTTATGTCTGGCCCTTCATAAGTATAACCTCATGGAATTCTAATAGTAAATGAAAGCCTTTTCTAACTTACAAGAAAACTGAGGGTTAAAATAATTAAATAATTTGCCCAAGGTCACAGAGCCATTAAGCAACAGAATCAGGATCTGAACCCAGCCTATGAGACTCTAAAGCTAGTGTGCTATATATTAAACCAAATCACATTTCAAAACAGTGTTTTTAATAAAGGCGATAATTACTTAAAAAAACATGAAATAATTTCTGACATGTTTCCTGATAGGAAGCCCTGAAGAAGCCTAAAATTGGGTAAAGGATGTATATTTCATGCATTTTCAGAAATTCAAAGCTTTAATGAATACTCAAATGTGTAAGATAAGATTCTGACGAGTTTCTGCAAGTGTCTTTGCAAAGGAAGAGGAGATGTCAGAATATGAGAGTTGGATGAGTGTTAAATCCCTTCAGTCGTGTCTCCAGGCAAGGATACTGGAGTGGGTTGCCATGCCCTTCTCCAGGGCACCTTTCCGAACTCGGGATCAAACCCATGTCTCCTACAATGGGAAGCGGGTTCTTTACCACTAGTGCCACCTGGAAAGCCCATGACAGCTGGATATTCTTTCTTAACCAGAATATGAGGTCTCTTAAAATGAGCTGGTTGGTCTTTTAAATTTTCTGTAAAAGATTTAAATGAAACAGAAAACAGATCCTTATGAAGTGATTCATGGACAGCAAGTCTATTATATGAAGCAGGAACTGAGGTATGTGTTACACTGCATGAAAGGCTGTCTATAAAGAGAGTGGGAGCCGCCCATGCTTTCTACTCCCGCCATAACAAGATGGCAGCACAATTAACTGGAATATCTGGAAGTTAGCTCTCTTGGATTGGCCTCTATTCTCTTCCCCAGAGGCTATTCTAGAAATTTATGTTTATTGACATCAGAAATGTCAACACAGGGCTGGTAGGAAAAGGAAAAAAAAGACTTCAAGGAGTCGTCAGGAAGCTTGTTTCCGTCGTGTCATCCCCGCTGTCACTTTCAGTGCTCATCTAGACCCAACATTTGCAGAAACACTGGCAAAATCACCTTCCTAAATGAGCTTCTTTGCCCTTTTGCTGAGTGTCCTTGCCCTTTTGGTTGGTTTCTCCAGTAGCAGGCTGGGGCAAGTCACTCAATCATTCACTCTTAATATTTACCGAGTGCCTTCTTTTTATAAGGAAAGTGTCCTGGGCGTATTTCACTTCAATATTCTTAACAGGTGCTGCTTTGAAAATTTATAAGAATTTGAAATGTGCAAAACCATAACTTAGAGTGAATGTATCTTCACATGTGCCTGCCCTTCCCTGCTCCAAAGACTCCAGAGAATTGCTAGGAACATTTTCACACAATGACTTTTGGGATTAAACCATGAGTATCTAATAGTGTTATTGGCTAATAAATTTAGCTAGATAACTTTACTAGTATCTGTCTTCCCAAGGAATCTAATGTACACAGCAGTCCCCTTGGGAATGGCATCTGTGAAAAAGATTCTGTGTGTGTGTCGGGGGGGGGGGGGGTGGAGGCATGGCTGCCTATCAACCTCCTTGTTGGTCCCCAGACAGAGCCCAAAGTGATCTTTGTGTTAATGGGCAATCTCCTGACATGTTCAAGTATTATAGGACACTCATGTTAGAGATTCTTCAACACTTCCATTTCTCCTACTTGGTGACTCTTCAAAGGACAAATGATCATTTTCAGACACTTGGGAAGCTTTTGGAAACTTACTTATGTCCTTTAGGTATAACACAGGCTCACATTTTATGATAGTGATGATTACCCCATCATCTCAGAATATGTCATACTCAGAATTTTGCAGACTGCTGTGTCCACAGTTTTGAACTCCACTTAAATGAAAGCAAGGAGGAATTTACATACAGAAACAGGAGAACCATATGAGCAAGGAAGAGATTGAAAAGAAAGGTGTACTGGGCGAAGCTAAAGGACACAAACTCCTGAGAAATGTCTTCTTTCCATTCACATTACACTTACCCATAATTTACACCTTTGTCCATTTACCCACTTATGGGAAAATGGAATGGAAAGAAGACGTGTTGTTAATATACTGAGTTACAGCCTTCTGTATTCCATTTCCAGCTTTCATCACTTTTTTTTTTTTAATGCCTATAAGCTAGGAAACTTTCACTAGGAGGAGAAGGGGGCTATCTCTGCAAGTTGCTTCTAAACTGAATTCCATCTTTGAGATGCACAGGTTTCCAAACGTGCTACAGAGAGGAGCTGCCAGGTAGGGTCTCTGAGACCTAGCACCATGATTTAGAATCTTTCTAAACCCTAATGCCTAGCTCAGTGGGCTGGTGGTTGAGATGTTCTCAGTTGGCCCTTGAGCACCTCTGTACACAGAAGTAAGAAGAGGTTACTCCTTAGTCACTGGCTGCAATGAAGTGTTATTATTTTACTGGATAATAAAACACATCAATCCATAGTCTGGTTAATTTTCCAGTTTCCAACTTCATGCTATTTGTGACACACCAATATTCCATATAATTGTTAAAGAAGATCTTCTTCCTCTTTTAATCTCTTTTGTTTTATGTTTTATTTTTTATCAAAGAGATTGTGACATGATTAAATCCTGCTTTTCAAACATGAAAAGGCTAATGCCTTTATGCTTTGTCTTTATTCTAAGTCAGAATCAAATGTAAAGAAGCTTACATGGAAGCACGCAGATTTTAGGTTAAATATACACTGGAGTTATCTTCACATTGGGAGAATGAAGGGGTGCTATGGAAGTTATTTTCTTCTCATGTTTATTTGTATGTTTCTTATAAATGTATTTGGGCACTACATGTGAGAGTGGGTGCTAAGTCACTTTAGTCGTGTCTGACTTTTTATCACTCTATTGACTGTAGCCTGCCAAGCTCCTCTGTCCATGGGATTCTTCGCAAGAATATTGGAATGGATTACCATGCCCTCCTCCAGGGGATCTTCCTGACTCAAGGATCGAATCCACACCTCTTATGTCTCCTGCATTGGCAGGCGGGTTCTTTACCATTAGCAGCACTATAAACACATAGCTAAGAAATCTTATTTGCTCTAGAAGATAGAATGAAGGGTTGGGGGAGGGGCAGACATAATCATCAAAAACAGAGACCCCCCTTGACAGAACTGGGCCATCTCATCACATTCACTGTGGGGGTGTGGAGCAGGGGACAACATTTCTCAGTACTGTTAAATAAAACAGAAAATCTTATTCAAAGAAAATCTTTACTCTCAATTGTTTTGAGTCTGTTTCATTTCCCGTGTTGCTAATATACTGAGTTACAACCATCTGTACTCCATTTCCAGCTATTATCACTTTAATATACATATATATCAAACAAGATCCTTCTTATACTCCAAGATTCATAGTAAATACTGACATGAGGAAAATTTAGAAGTCTTGTCTGCCAGCTGATAACATTAAAGTGACAGCAGCAAAATGCCTATGACTGAGTTCTCAGTTTCCATTACGAAATTGTTAAGGAGATTTAGCAATCTCCTCTCACAGGTATGTTTATCTTGGCATTGATGTGTATTTATACAGAATGTAAGCAATGGAAATTACAGATGACATTTCATTTTAAATATGCCAGATACGGATTTCAGGAAGCTGGAGATAAAAGAATAGCAGAAGTGATCTACCATGTCCTACATTTATACCATATGGGCCAGACACAACGCTTGAACTTTGAAATTTCAATTAACCTTCATGGCAACCTGATGAAGTCCAAGCTACAGCTCCAAATTTATAAGCGAGTAAAATGAGGCTTGAACTTTTCTGGTGTCTCAGATGGTAAAGAATCTGCCTGCAAGGCAGCAGACCTGGGTTTGATGACTGGGCCAGGAAGATTGCCTGGAGGAGGAAATGGCTACCCATGACAGTATTCTTGCCTGGGAAATCCCATGGACAGAGGAGCCTGGCAGGCTGTAGTTCAAGGGCTTGCAAAGACTTGGACATGACTGAGTGATAACACTTTGACTTCTTTTCAAAATGAGGCTCTGACAGGTTAGGTGGCTTACCACAAGTCATATAGTCAGCAAGTGTCTAAGACAGGACTCACACCTGTTTTTGAATATAAAGCACATGACTGTCTCCATATTTTGAATACAATGTTGCCTGATAGGATAATTGCAACCAAATAAGATGAAGTGATTTGTACAATTTTTACAGCACCACTAAAACCCAGGTTTTCTATTTCCAAGATCTGCAATCTATCTACTACACTAACAATATGAGGCTAATTTACATTATAAAATATTTTGAGAGTAGATTCCCTTTAATATAAAGGTTACTAACTCACAACTTTAAAAAGCATATGCAAATCTTGGTTTTCCAGCATTGAATAAGCATTGGATAAACAGTGGGACCAAGGATTTCTTAAAGTATAACCACATATTTACAGTTAAAAAACAAGAGCTACTCTGAACGAAAAGCAGTCTGTTGTAATTTTTTCATGATTTTCCAGTCTGACATAAATGCGAATAGAACAGTCTTTTAACTAAAATTAAGTTGAGTGGAATTCAATCATGAGTGAAATTCCTGGTGCTTTTACTCTATGGGCAATAAATATGAAATTGTAACATGTTAAGGAAATCAATATGGTGGCCTCAAAAATAGTTCCCACAAAATTCAGATTTTAAATAATTTTAGCAAAAACAAGCAGTAAAAAACCACAGTACATCATTCAGATCCAAGTTGTAGAGCTTGAACAGCAACTAATATACCCAGTCCTTTGCCACAGTCCAGGATTCATCCTAATTAATTTTAGCATCTCCCATTGGTTGATACAAAGGAGATTGTTGCAGACAACCTTTATCAGACAAGTCAGGTATATTTTTCTATCTGTGAAGAACATTGCTTGTTTTAATTCACCTCCTTTAAGAATCGTTTGCACACTTGTCGAGAAAACTATAGGAAAACTTGGTTCCCAGACACAGATAAAGTCTTGTTCTACATGCCCTAATCTCTGGTGATTTATTAATGCCAGAACCCAAAGCCCTGAAAAGACAAGCACAATTGATTTTCCTTGCATTTTAGTAACCAGAAAACACTAATCTCTAAATTACTGTTAAACCTCAAGTACATCAGTGTGTAAGACATAACTTATGAGATGTTAAATGTAAGATTAACCACAAAATTTGTGACTCCCCCGAAATTAACTTTAGTTATAGTATTTGGAAGACAGAGCTAAAACATAATTAGTTGTTTAGAGAAATGGGGAAGTAGTACTGAAAATTCTGAAAACCACCTTATTTTCAATGCATAATTATTTTTGAATACCAGGCAGTGAAGTTAACACTTTCACAGAGATATAAAAATAAATTTTTTTTTTGGTTTTAAACATCCTCTTCTTAAATATCAGTGCTTCTATTACACAGATGATGTCATTATAAGTGACATTTCTGCTAGCAGAATTCCCAAGGTTTTTCATTGCCATTGCAAAGGTTTTGAATTACCTTTCTGAGAAACTCTATATTCCAATGTATTATTGCAAAATTATATTAAGTGTGGATATTCTTAGACTGAAAGTATACAGTGCCCTTAGTCTTTATGTCAAATCAAAATAGCTCCAAATTTCCAAGTCTTTAGTAATCAGATATCATTGTATTTAGAAATCATACTATACAGTTGATGCTTCATGATTATTTATGGATTAAATTAGAATCTATTGAAAAATACAAATGGCTTCAAGAGGGACATGTAAGAAAACCCTGCTGAAAGCCACAGATGCTGTTGTAACTGGGCTTATGTATCATCCACATGAATTGAAGAATTTTTCCAACACTGAAGCTGTGTCTGTGTCTGTATATGTGACCACAGAGTAATATCAGTGTTTCTTAAAGTGTGATACTCAAAATAATGTTAAGAGAGACACAGATGACCAAGTTTAATGTGAGTAGATACAAGCTCACTGGATCATTTCCAGAGCTGTGGATGCACCTAAAGACTGTCATACAGAGTGAAGTAAGTCAGAGAAAAAATTATTATACATTAACACATCTGTGGAATCTAGGAAAGTGGTACAGATGCGCCTATTTGCAGGGCAGGAAGAGAGACGCAGACGTAGAGAACACACGTGTATACACAGCTGGGAGGGCAGTGTGGGATGAACTGGGAGGTTGGGATTGACATATATACACTACCATGTGTAAAACAGAGAGCTAGTGGGAAGCTAGTGTGTAACACAGGGAGCTCAGCTTGGTGTCCTGTGATAATCCAGAGGGGTGGGACAGAGGCGTGAGAAGGAGGCTCAAAAGGGAGGCGATACACGTATACATACAGCTGATTCATCTCGTGGTACAGCAGAAACTAACAACATTGTAAAGCAAGTATGTGCTATGTTCTCAGTCATGTCTATTTGCAACCCCATGGACTGCAGCCCACCAAACTCCTCTGTCCATGTAATTTTCCAGGAAAGAATACTGGAGTGGGTTGATATTTCCTACACCAGGGGATCTTCCCGACTCAGGGATCAAAGCCACGTCTCTTGAGTCTCCTGCATTGGCAGGCAGATTCTTAACTACTGCAAGTATACACCAATAAAAAAAAAAGTCAATTAAGTAATCCAATTAATAAAACTTCTGTACTAATTTATGGATATCTTTGTTTAGGATGACTCTAAGTAAGCATCTTGTAAATGAATTTGAGGAAAAGTGTTAGTAATTTACAGTACAGATAGTACACAGCTAGAAAAAAAATTGTGATGCTTAATGCTTGAGAAATAATGGCTATGATTTTCCCTATTTGAAGATTCAGTCTACTTTTGTCCAGTAGCACTAATTTCAGGAAACTGACTACTCTCAATAATAAAAAAGAGTAAGATGAAATCATCATTTTCACTCCATCCTGAACAGTGAATTTTTTTTCCCTGTGAGTCTGTAGCATTTTTTATTGATGAAATATGGAATATTGTTCAAATAATTAACAACTTCTTGGACAATCATATTATCACATGAATATTTGATGTTAACACATTATTGATGGGGGATTTTTGCAGAAACTAATGCCTGTGGCTGGTGATTTGTTATGTAAGTGAATACTGAAACACTCTGGTCAATAATGTTTGGGTAACAAAAAACATATTAATTCATCTCTAGCCAATAAGTTGTTAAGCTTCAAAGAACTGTATTTATATAAAAGTACTCTTATCCTTTGGGCAAGATTAGGTTCCCCTGGGATATACTTGCATGGGGCTTTCCAGGTGGCTCAGTGGTAAAGAATCCACCTGCCAATGTAGGAGACGTGGGTTCAAACCCTGGGTTTGGAAGATCCCCTAGAGAAGGAAATGGCAACTCCCTCTAATATTCTTGCCCAGGAAATGCCATGGACAAAGGGGACTGGTGGGCTACAGTCCACGGGGTTGCAAAAGAGTTGGACACGACTTAGTGGCTAAACAACAAAACAGTACTTGCACAGCACACTGGTCTATTCACTCACAGAAGTGGTCTCAACTATAATATTTATTTGTGTGATTATTGGTGGAATGTCTGGCATCTCCCCACCCAGACTCAACATTTCATTGAAGGCAGGGACATTGTCTATTTTACTTATCTATTTATTTAAAAATTTTTTTGGCTGTGCCTCATGGCACGTGGGATCTAGTACCCTAGACCAGGGATTGAACCCATTCCTGTACATAGGAAGTAAAGAATCAACCACTGGACCACCAGGAAAGTCCTGTTTGTGCCTGTTTTAGCCAAAGCTATGCCCCGTTGCTTAAAACAATGCCTGGGACTCTGCTCTTTTTTTTTTTTAAAATGTACTGGATTGTAAAGCACAATCTGTTTGTGATTATCTTGAAGTAATGAGGTAAAGCAGAGCAGTTGTCAGTCTGTACAAAGGGTATCTTCTTGTTAAAAAGAAGAATCCTTAGTCCAGATATTGTGATAGGAGTCAAATGTGTTCTGTCATTGGCCAAGTCTGCAGCTGAATGTGTGCACAGTGGAAGAATAATGGGAAAATGGCCATGTGTATGATGGATTCTTGGAATTCTTCGTCTTGAAAGCACCTTAGAGATACCTTCTCTAGTCCTTTCCCTTTATGGTAAAGATGACTAAACCGAGCTATAGAAAGAGACAAGTAATGGCCTCTAGTTCACATAACAAGACAGTGGAAACAGCCAGTGCCTAACTGTGGTCTCAGTGTCCCATGATGGAAAGCCTTGGACTCCTTACATGGGAGAATACAGATGCCTTTGGTGAGTCAAGTCAAGTGGCCTTTTGTATTGCAGATTTGTTAAAATCATCAACTGCTGATCATTAACAGACTTAAAGGCAATAAATTACTGTAATAATTGTGATTGGTGTTTTTCTTGCTCACATGGCTGTTTGGAAGCATTCCTGTAATAGGTCCAAAGAAGCCAGAGGCTCATTTACCCTGAACTCTACATGAGTTTCAGGATTTTCAGAAGCCTTACTTGTCAATACTACCTGATGCAAAGGAGTGAGGATACAATTTATTTTAATAAACCTTGAGTGCATACTTTCTGAACTGCTCGTTGAACAGCAGAACATGACATTTAAATTTTTCTTTCTATTGGACTTTGAATAACTATTATCATTTTAAAAGCTCATCACCACTGCTTCACCCCAATACCCACCATTATAAGAAATACCTATTAAGAGCCAGGCACTGTGCTGAACAACCAACAAAAAGGCTTCATTACATGTAATGTAATTAAACTCCTACATCTCTCCAAGACGGTCTTTCAAATCACAGAAACTGAACTGAATATACTGGGATACAGAATCACAGCATTGCATGATTCTTCATGGTGTCTGAGTAAAAGGTTGTGTGTCTAATTGGTTACAGATGCAAGGTTTCCTGCCTTCTGCTATCCTCAGTGGTACAGGCTCTTTGCTTGCTTTTCATGGGTAGAAATTTATATCAGAAGTTGTTACTTTAGCATTCTGTGTGCTAATAAATCCATTTTAATGAAGATCTTCTCCTTAGGCTATTGTTAAAGTCAAATTTCATTCAGGCAAGAGACGCCACTGGGAAGCATTCACTCAGCATCTAAAAGGTGATTCTTGGAATATGTCATCACGATAGTCTTAAAACTGTACTGGTTACTGACTTGGGTGGCACATCTCTAGCAAATAAGAAATAGCTTTGGCTAAGCTACTGATTCTGACTCTTTATTTAAACTTTGAAAAATGATTGGTGGTGCTTCGAGACATGTATTTCCATAATCTTTCAAATCTAATTTGGTCAACTATAGTGAAGCAAGGGGCAGAGGAACCATGTGCAGACAAATAATTATATCCATTATCATCTAGAATATGGCACTTTTTCTGTGCTTTTATCTTGCTTCCTTGAAGAAAAATGAAATCCTACTCAGTGCCTGACCCATAGTAGGCGCCCAAGAATTCAAGATGTAGTTGTTAGGTGAATAAAAGAAGCAATTGCTAGTGATTTTAAGCAAATGAACTGTCACCTTTCAGTAACTCATGGGAATAAAGTTTAACTAACTCAAGCTTCCTCTTTTCTTTCTTTCCATCCTTGCTTTTTCTTCTTTCCTCTCTCTTTTTTCTTGCTAACAATACCTGAAACAGAGACCATTTGAGGTCTTAGAAATAAGTGGATGTTTTAAAGAAAAAAATTATGATCATGAAATTAAACACAAACTTCCATTTCTCTTCAATCAAGGAAGTTTATAAAACAGACAGAAATGATTAATATTGAGTTTTTCAAGGTCCTTTACCTCTTCCTCTCCTGAAAGGACTCACTCTGCTTGCTTTAAAGAAAAGAAAGGAAGGAATAAAATCTATCTTTGATTGGCTTCCTCTGCCCTGATTTCTAAGAAGAATTCTGTTTTTGTCAGAACAATTTGAGGACTCTTCTGTGATTCTGAATCTGGAGAATAGATGGAGAAGCACATCAAATAAAGAACCAAGAGAAAGGAAGGGTTTTGCATATTGTTTATAGGGAGAAAGTTTTGGGGGTCCAGTATATGAGAAACTCTCAAATGGCCATGAGGTACAAGAGAAAAGGGAGGAGAAAGGAGAGGGGGCAGAAACTTTTAAGAAGAAGTATCACTCTTTCATGTAAGATTCTCAATTTGACATTGAAGTTCTATTTTAATTTCTTGGCCTACTCTTCTTCACATTATGCTGTGCAAAACCTGGTCCAGGTGCTATGTCTGTACTTAGCTGCTCAGTCACGTCCAACTCTCTGAGACCCCATGGACTGTAGCCCACCAGGCTCCTCTGTCCATGGGATTCTCCAGGCAAGAATACTGGAGTGGGTTGCCATGCGCTCCTCCAGGGGATCTTCCCAACCCAGGGATTGAACCCAGGTCTCCTGCATTATGGGTGCATTCTTGACCATCTGAGCCACCACCGAAGGCCAAGAATACTGGCCGGGGTAGCCGATCACTTCTTCAGGGGATTTTCCTGACCCAGGAATTAAACCGGGGTCTCCAGCACTGCAGGTGGATTCTTTAGCTGCTGAGCTACCAGGGAAGCCCTCCCAAGTGGTATGACAAGAGCAATTACAGAAGTCTGACTATTTGAATCAGAAAGATTCTGAAACCCTCAACCATCACACATATAAAAACCTGCAATTCCAAATTCAATGTGATAGAGTAGACAATGAAAAGTAAGAAAGATACTTTAAGGTATAAGGATAAACGTATTTCCAATGTAGGAAAACTGCAAAACATTAATGGATGCAAGTTGTCAAAAGTATATATCCCCAAAGTTTAGCATTCCAACTCACTTTGTAAATTTTAGACTTTACTTCAGGAGAAGCAGGCTATTTTGCTCATAAAACTAAAAAAAAAAAAAAAAAAAAAAAGAACGTCTAGAGGAAAAATTCATTTGACATAGCTAGAAACTCAAATTCTTGAAAGATTAATCAATGCATAAATATCTAGGAAACTCAGTCACACAATTGTTCTTAGTGATTGGTTTGGATCATCACCCAAAGTATTGATTGACTGAATTGTGTATTTTTCCAGCAGTTTTGTTTGCCTCTGAGGAAGCAGAGACAGCCCCACACTAAGGGTAAAATTTGCTGAGCCTAAACTCTGAACAAAATCATTAACTAAGGATCATTCTTCTTCATTTCCCCTCTTAATGATTAGCTCCACTTGAAAACCAGCCCTCTCATTTTGTTAATGTTATTACTGGAGTTGGATAAATTCACCGACCAGCTTAACCAATTTGTTCCTATTTGTAATTGCTGTCTTACAACAGCTTTCTTATTCCCTGAGACTTTGCATATGACCTTAGGAAAACATGCTGATAACTTGCATAATAAAACTTAGCTCCTAAATTCTGCATATATGATCAAATATTTTTAACTATGCTGAATGAGATATTTAATAATTACAGCTTGGTTTCTGGTTAATGGTAAAAAAAATGTAGGATGAAAGCTTAAAATAAAGCATTGCTTATTTACATAACACATCCTCTTGCTATGCAAGTTCTATGTCAAAATTTGAAATAATATACTAAGAAATTTTTTCTTAATCTTTTTAAAAAACATTTGGCCATGCTGCCTCAGCCTGTGGGATCTTAGTTCCTCAACAAGGGATTAAAGCTGTGTCACTTGCAGTGGAAGCATGGAGCCTGAGCCACAGGACCACCAGAAAATCCCTCTTTTTTAATTTTCATAAATTCCATGATTGACAATTTATCAACTATTTAAAGCAGCTGACCAATTTGCGTACCTATTCAATACTTCATTTTCCATTAGATAACCTTTTTATTATCTAGATCTTTCTCATAATTCAAAAGGAAAAAATAATCCTGGGACTTTGGTTACACAAATATCACAGTAGGTTATATATGTACATGAGTGGGTCGGTATATATTTGAAAACAAAGCTAAATAACTAGTGACTGGTATGACTTTGTTGTTGTTCAGTTGCTAAGTCATGATGGATCCTTTGTGACCCCATGGACTGCAGCACGCCAGACTTTCTGTCCTTCACTATCTCCTGGAGTTTGCTCAAACTCATATCCAATGAGTCAGTGATGCCATCAACCATCTCGTCCTTTCTTGAACCCTTCTCCTCCTCCCCTCAATATCTCCCAGCATCAGGATCTTTTCCAGTGAGTCAGCTCGTGGCATCAGGTGGCCAAAGTACTGGAGTTTTAGCTTCAGCATCAGTCCTTCCAATGAATATTCACAGTATGGCTTAGAGATGACATTAAAAGACAAAGATTTCCATGGGTGAGAAAAGCCTCTGGGAAAAAAAGGCAGAAGGTCCTTGGGGGAATTAAGGGTATGATGATTAGCAGAATAGTAGAGTGGTCTTGAAAGGCAGATAGTGGCTACACATTGAATTGTATTAAAACTTGGCGATGGAATTTTGAGTTCTAGTTCATAGGCAATGGACAGTTATTGGAGTTCTTGGCAATGGTATGAGAGGGACTTATTTATTCCAGGAGGATAATCTTTGCAACAGTATCATAATTAGTCTAAGGGGAAAAGAAAAAAAACAAAAAAACCCCCACAGATCTGGGACTTCCCTAGTAGCCCAATGGATAAGATTTTGCCTTCCAATGCAGGGGGTATGGGTTTGATGCCTGGTCAGGGATTTAAGATCCCACATGCCTCTCGCCCAAACAAACGAAATATAAAACAGAAGCAATGTTGTAACAAATTCAATAAAGACTTTAAAAATGGTTCGCATCAAAAAAAAAAAAAAAGAGAGAGAGAACAGATCTGCTCAGAGACCCTCTGGCTATGGGTTGCTCAGTTCACTTAGAGCAATGCAGCATGGGTACCATCTTGTCCCCTGATTTTTATTTATCAACAGCACAGAAGATTCATGTTGAGAATTTTCTAAGGTCTCATTGTTTATGAGTCAATTTTGTCAGTTAAATGCTCACTAAAACTATACAAGAAGGGAGCTATATAACACATGCTGCAATTCTATAGCAGACAGGCAGGTTTCAGGAACAAGCTGGAGCTGGGATAAAAAGGTTGGACATTTCAGATTTACAGTGTGCTTCTTAATCAAGTGTCTGCTGCTGCTCCAGAGAATAATTCTCTTTTTCAAAATAATGCTATTTTTTTTAAATCAAGAATTATCTGAATAATTTGGGAAAAACTCAAAGGAGAGGAAGGAGTCATGGGAAGTATAGAAAAAATTACGCCCTATTATTATCTCTTATCCAACCAAACAGAAAAAGTCACTATTAATCATAAATATAATGTAACATAAAGATATTACACTTATTAATGAATTTCTTATTGGGATATATGTCATTTTTTTTACAATTCTGGTCTTTATCAGGTACAAGGGAACATAAACTTTATTTCTCCCAGACAATTTTAAACTAAAACATCTTTCTTTATGTTCTTGCTACATAAAACATTGATATTTAGCATTCATGCATGCATGCTCAGTTGCTCAGTTGTTTCTGACTCTTTATGACCCTATGGACTGTAGCCCACCTGGCTCCTCTGTCCATTGGATTTCCCAGGCAAGAATACTGGAGCGGGTTGCCATTTCCTCCTCCAGGGGATCTTCCTGATTCAGGGATTGAACCCGTGTCTCCTGAATTGGCAGGCGGATTCTTTACCACTGGACCACCTGGGAAGACCCTTTGCATTCATAGATATGCCAAAACATATGACAATTTTCAAGATGATTATGGGATAATTATAAAGGAGGTCAGAAGTCTTGAGTTGTATTTCTAATAAGATGTCAATAGTGTTTCTAGCAAATCCCACTACACAGCAAGATTTATGTAGCAAATAAACAGAGCACGTGAAAGCAGATAATATTACAGTCTCAAGAATTTGTGCCCACATCCGGAATGGCCTCTGGCCACCTGGGAGCTCAATCTCATTAAGTAAGTCCTTAATCAAGGCACAACTATCTTTTTACAATTTTCTTTTCTCTTACAAGCCCATGGGACAGAGCCCCCTGGTTCCTGAAATTTGATGTCCCTATTTACCCTGGCAAGTGTCATTTATTCACAGTGTGAAGGAGCTGGATTATTTTAAATTTTGCTGAGAAGTTGCTCATTTTCACCTTGAATTTAGACAGCAAAATACTGAGTGATAGATCTACTTTGGACCAAGATAAGCATGGGCATGCGGCCACTGTGGAAGATGATGCAAAGCCTTTGACTAATCTGGCTGAGAGCTGTATCTTATTTAATTGTTTGGTCCCAGGGTAGCACTGATGGCTTGCTGATTCCAATGGAGCACGTGGCTGCATGTGCCGGCGGCTTCTCCAGCGCTGGACTCTAATTGGTGCTGACGCCAGGTGCCTCACTTCCATCACTTTCTATCTGAATCAGTTCATCATCGCCACTTCATTTGTCTGACAGCGGCTCCTCGAGAATTCAAACATCAACTCTGACAACTTCTGTTTTTAACCTCAAGGCTGTGCCCTGGTTGCCTAGGTGAGTCTGACAATTTGATGTTTCTCTTCTTAATCAGGGAAGACTCAGGACCGTAGCTTCTGAGCCCTTGGCACCTGTGAGAGAAGTTAGGGCTCCATGTCTTACCCATTAGCAGGAGGGGAAGCTCCCAACTCAGGAGAGACATGGGGTGGTTGAATTTTCTTTACTTAGGTGGAAGCCAAATTGAGTAGTTTATTACCAGGGTCATCTGGGAAGCAGACAGAGGAAGACAGAGCTCCTGCCTCAGGGTTTAGAGTCATTAAAATAAATCCTGATTGCAAAAGTGTAAATGTTCAATGCAGAGTTTTACGGCCTAGTTTTTGGTTTGGATTGTTTCCTTTCTGCCACCTGAAAAAAGTTTTGTTTTGCTAATTTGCTCTTGTCCTTTACTGTGTAACTTTCTCCCACTTAGCCTGGGCTCTACTGTTTCTTCTTGCTTCACACCATGCGTGCGTCTGACATGTCCTCGCATTTGCACCTGATGTGTTTTTCCTACCTAAAATCCTTCTGTTCCCTTCACAGGTTTCAGGCTCTCTGACATTTCTGCATTAATTAGGCTACTTTGGGCTATAACTAACAGAAACCTCCAACTCTAACTGGCCAAAACATGAAGATATTTATTTTCTCACATAACTGGAAGCTCAGGCCCCAGGCCAGGTACCATCTGGGCCATATGTCATCATGGACTCAAATTTCTTCCAGTTCCCTGCTCTGGCCATCACAGTCTTGGCATCCTGATTGAGGCGCGTGTTCCCTCATGGTCACAGATGGTCACAGGACGGCCTCCGCTGTTTCCAGGCTGCACATCCAGAAACAGAATGTCTCTGGGGAAAAAGATCTGGGGAGGGGGGAGGCACTGTTCATTCCCTATGTCATGTCTTCCAGTAGACATTCTTTCATGTTTTGGGGGCTAAATTTAAATCATATGCCCATTCCATCACCCATGAACAATCAGCATAAGGGTGACCTTAGACTGCTGCTGCTGCTAAGTCACTTCAGTCGTGTCCGACTCTGTGTGACCCTGTAGATGGCAGCCCAGCAGGCTCCCCCGTCCCTGGGATTCTCCAGGCAAGAGTACTGGAGTGGGTTGCCGTTGCCTACTCCGGACCCTAGACTAGTGGTTCTCAAACTGTGGTCACAGGCTAGGGATTTGTTAGAAATGCCAGTTCTCAAGCCCCACCCAAGGCATACAGGATAGGAATTCAGCAATCTGTGCTTTAACAGAGCTTCAGTGATTCTGACCCAAGTGCAAGTATGATTTCTACCACTCATCTGGGGTAGAGTGGATTTAGGAGTCTACTGCTATGACCTTTCTAATATCTCTCATGGAAGAGAACTGAGTTCCTGAAGTCATTGTTCTTTAAGGACTGGTTTGTTCCCAGGTGGCTCAGTGGTAAAGAATCTGCCTGCCAATGCAGGCAAGTCCTGGGTCGGGAAGATCCCCTGGAGAAGAAAATGGCAACCTACTCAAGTATTGTTGCCTGCGAAATCCCATGGACAGAGGAGCCTGGCGAGCTATAGTCCACTATGTCGCAAAAGAGTTGGACATGACTGACTAAACAACAACGACAAAGTATAAATTTTGCATTTCTTCTGTTATATTTAACTCTAATTACATATTCTCTTCTCTTTAATGCTACTGTAAGTGGAATTCTTAATTCCACTTCAGATTGTTCACTGCTTGTATGGAAATACAAATTATTTTTATATATTGATTGAATCCTAGAACCTTGCCAAGCTCACTTAATTTTTTTCTGTGGATTTCTATACTTAAGATGGTGTCATCTGTAAATAGAGATACCTTTTTTCCCTTTCAGTCTGGATACCAAATTTCACTTTCCACTGAAGAGTTCACATCCGATTTTGAAGACTTTTTTTAAATGACCAAAAGATAAGTGACATACTCAAATAATATGTGAAAAATGCATGCTGCTTTCAAATTACTTGGATATTTAGGATAGGAAAAATTTTATCTACCCTATGTCAGATCTTCTGCTAAGTGCTCCTACATTATTTAATGTGTTTACACCAGCCTTGGAAGCAAGTATTAATAATCCATTTGATGGATGAGAAAACAGAGGTTGAGACTCAACATCAGGGAGTTTGATATCTGCACACAGAGAGGGGATCTGAACCTGAGCTGTCTGACTTCAAAGCCAGACTTAGAAACTCTTCCCAAGTAAAAGTACTCAACAAAATACCCTAGGAAGAGACTTAATTAAAAGGAAACAAAATAACCGCAATACCTGTAGATCTGCAGTTGGCTGTGGAGAAAGCAACTCACAAAGTCCCCAGAGTCCTACTCAAATATGCACTGCAGTTCCTGTTCACCACTGCCCTGGGCCATCTCCCCTACTGGACTCCTTTCACTTAGCCATGGAAGATGCACCTCAGTTCCTCCCAAGCAACCTTCAGTCTCGTCAGAATGGCCACTATTCCTCTGACCCTTCCATCCCCCACGATCCACCCCACCCACATCAAAATCTCCAGGTTTCTATAGTTTTCATTTCACAGTTTTCAATTGTAATGAATATGTTAATGATTTCTGTTGGATAATTAATGAAGTGGACCAAGAGTTAGGTTTTATATGTATTTACATGAATGTGCCATGATTTTGGTTTAGCAATTTCATTTTATCTTTTCATTCTGGAACCAAAATCTATGCTTATCAGCACTCAGACACTGTCATGAGTTCTTGAAAAGATCATAGACTCTAGGAATGGGGCTGCTGAGTTGCCTTTGGATAAAATCACAAACTCTATTTCATCTCCTCTTGGATCCATAATTTCTAAGTGATTGACCCACCCAACCAACTACATCTACCTTCTTGTTTTAACTAACAATGTGCACCCATCACCTCGTGGAGTTGAAGACTAGGAGCACATGTAAAAAAGACTTGCTTTTCATTAAGTCATTCAGCCACATTACAGAGAAAGATATGCCTGAATGTGAACAATCAGAAAATATTTTATGGTTGTAAGAATCCGGTTACCTTTGAGGGTTAGGCACTGAAGCAGGAATGGGAACCTTTTGGAATGCTGCTTGATGCTTTTTGTTTTGTTTTGTGCTGGGTGCTAGTTAAGTGTGTGTGCACTTTGTAAAAATTTATCAAATGGTCTGCTACTATCTGTGCGCTTTTTTGTATGTTCGTTATACTTCAATAAAAGTTTACTTAAAAGTTTTTTTTTTTTTATTTTGAACTTAGTTTAAGAGCTCCCAGTAATCTGAGCATCCGGAATATGGGGGTCCTGGTTTGATGACCGCTGGAGTGAAGTGTCTTTCGGGACTTCCCTGGTGGTCCAGAGGTTAGGACTTCGCCTTCCAGGGCAGGCGGTGCAGGTTTAATACCTGGTGGAGGAGTTAAGACCTAAGATCCCACATGCCTCATGGCCAAAAAACCAAACTTAAACAACAGAAGCAATGTTGCAGCAAATCAATAAAGACTTTAAAAATGGTCCACATTAAAAAAAATTTTTTTTTTTAAGTATTTTCCAGTTGGAACATTTTGTGAAAAAAGAAACAACAAAATACTTCCAAGAGCATTCTATCCTCTTCCCTGTACGTAGCTCTTATTTCTCTGGCTAATGGCCACATTTCTTGCCCCTTTCCTGTGGGTCCCCAGCTATTTTCACATTTTAAGGCTCTGTTTACTTAAGTCTATATTTAGATTGCAGGTGATAATTGCTTCCTTATCAGTTTTTTTGCTGTTTGCTCTCTAAGCCTTTTCTTAGGTTCTCTTCACCTTTCTTCACTTGTTTCTCCTTTTAGAAATCCCATCCAGGGAGATGTCTCCTTAGGACTTATTCCAGGCATCACTGGTTGCTTAAAGAAGACTCCCTGTACACTCATTCAACAGAATTATCAAATATTTAATATGTGATCAGGCACAGTATGGCATGCTGAGAATACAGAGGTAAATAAACAGATGTGGTCACTCATTTATAGTTCAGTGGGAGACTGCAGTACCAGACAATCAGTCACATGAGTAAATGAACAATTTCCAGTTATGGCAATTGTTCAAAGAAAAATTACAAAGTGCTGAAAGAGAGTGTATCCAGGGAACCTAGTAAAGATGGGGAGATCAGGGAAGGCCCCATGGAGGTGTTGATATTAAACCTGAGAACTGAAGTGTAAGTGGTAGTAAGCGGGAAAGATGGGCAGGACTACTCCAAACAGAAGAAACACGCCTTAGAATCACTGTCAGGTTTTAAGCTTTACATGTCACCCTAATAAGAAGGTTTGTTAGCCAAAAATAAAACATGTCTTTCCACTATGGCTGAAACAGATACAGAGGAAACAGATATCTATATTAAGAGTAGATTTTGAGGGAACTCCTTGGTGGTCCAGCGATTATGAATCTGTCTTGCAGTGTAGGGTACTCGGGTTTGATCACTGGTTGGGGAACTAAGATCCCACATGCTACAGAGCAACTAAGCCCTTGTACCGCAGCCATTGTGCTTGCCCCAACGAGAGAGTCTGTGCTCCACAAGGAAAGATCCCACAAGATGCAGTGAAGATCCCACAGGCCGCAACTAGCACCCAACATAACTAGACAAATGAACACGTAAGGGTAGATTTTGGAATGGGGTAGGGCCTTCCGCAATGGCTCAGCGGGTAAAGAGTCTGCCTGCAATGCAGGAGCCACTAGTTCGATCCCTGGGTTGGGAAGATCCCCTGGAGGAGGGCATGGCAACCCACTCCAGTATTCTTGCCTGGAGAACCCCATGGACAGAGGAGCCTTGTGGGTTCCAGTCCATGGAGTCACAAAGAGTCGGACATGGCTGAGCGACTAAGCATTTCAGAGAAAGCAGTGGCTGAAGGAGAGATCAGAGTCACTACTAGTCTCCTCCTCTTCTTGATCTAGTAGGACCATTTCCATGACCAGGCTGCCGCAAAGATTTTAAATATATTATTTTTTTTTCTTCATTCATTACTACCGCTTACCTCATAACTAAAATCCTCCAACCCCTAGCCATTCTGCTTCCTGCCTGCTCTCAGGATCAGTGGCCCTTGAGCCTGTCACTCATCAGAACCACTTTGGCTGTTAGAAACTGTAACACAGAAGGAAACGGCAACCAGTGTTCTTGCCTGGAGAATCCCAGGGATGGGGGAGCCTGGTGGGCTGCTGTCTATGGGGTCACACAGAGTCGGACACAACTAAAGTGACTTAGCAGCAGCAGCAGTCCCCCACCAAACTCCGGAACTACTGAATTGGGATGCCCCAGGGTGAGACTCAGGTAATCCACATTTTAACAAAAGGAGCCCCGGTGATTATAATTTGACAAAAGCTTGAGAAACCCCATTATATTACCAGCTGTGTGCCCATGGGCAAGTTACTTACCCTCTCTGTGCCTCAGTTTCCTCAACTGTAAACTGAGAATCATACTGGTATCCAGCTCATGAAGTTACTGTGAGTATAAAAAGTGGTAGAGAATCCTGACTTTGGGTAACATACCTGGATAAGAAAGACAATCACTGACGGGAATGCCAGTTCAGGGGCTTCCACAACTCAGGATTGTCCCATAGAAAGGAGGACTTCCATTGGGTCATCTCTGGACATCACTTTGTGAGCGCCTTTAAGAGCTGGACAACTCCACCACTACAGAGTTGAAGGTGGTAGCATGAATATCAGCTACAGTTAAAAAATCTGCTTTCATGCTTTCTTCTGCAGTATGAGCTCCAAAACCCCCACCTCCTTGATGGGCACAAAGCTGTCAATTATCAGACCATACTTTCTGGGAGCCAGGGGAAGGTTAGGTTGGCTGATCCGAATATTAATGTACACGGACACAGGAACTGTAGCAGAAGACCTCGCAGGATGGATCAGTCTATTTTCAGTAACTGACATGGACACCAGGGGAGGAAGCAGTCTCTTCTTTGAAACTGCTATCACTAAAGGTAATAAAAGTCTGGGATCTCCCATGGGTATCTCTGCCATCAAACTCAGGCACCTGCTGAGGAAGCCACTGTGCATTGGAAAACGAAGCCAAGAGAGGAAGCCAGAGATGGAGGGAACTCTGGATTTTGCTAGTTCTGACACCACATGACCTACCAAGCTTGAGCAGAGACTAGAAAGTCTCCTGTGCAAAGTATATATCTATTCATCCACTGGTTTAACCTACATGGAGGTGGATTTCTGTCACTTGAAACCCAGCATTCTGCACAATACCTTTTGGTGTTTTTCTGACATATTTGTAGTCAGTGTGGCTTCTTCTACATAGCTGTGAAGTTCTGTTTGAGAAGAAAAGCTATGATTACCTCCAGCTAACTATGCAAAGAAGCAAGAGTAGGAGTTTAGATGGGAGATGAAGGCGGGACTGTCATTGCTTCAGCTCTCTATTTTACAGTTACTGAAGAGCAAACATCAAAGGCTTCCCAGGTGGCGCTAGT
Source organism: Odocoileus virginianus (assembly GCF_023699985.2). Taxonomy (NCBI): domain Eukaryota; kingdom Metazoa; phylum Chordata; class Mammalia; order Artiodactyla; family Cervidae; genus Odocoileus; species Odocoileus virginianus. Next base: position 28,119,370 of record NC_069695.1, read on the forward strand.
GGTAAAGAATCTGCCTGCCAATGCAGGAGACCTAAGAGACAGGTTCAATCCTTGGGTGAGGAAGATCCCCTGGAAAAGGGAATCCACCCCAGTATTCTTGCCTGGAAAATTCCACGGGCAGAGAAGCCTGGTGGGCTACAGTGCATGTGGTCACAAAAGAGTCAGACACAACTGAGCGACTGAGCATACACACAAACATACTTAAAATGAACTCAGATAAATTTCAAAGTTGAAAACTATTTCCTATTGTGCACTGCTCAGAAATTTTGTTATTGCCAAGATATGATCCCAGATAGAGTGGGTTTGTCCCTTCCCTTAAACAAAATGACCTTAATAAAAATGCTATTCCTACAGCTTCAGTGAAAGTCTGTGTCTTACAGCAAAGCTTGGCAATATTGCATTCTATTGTGTGTAGAATTCTATTCAAAGCTACATCGAATACAAAATGGAATGGAGTTACAAACAGCATTAAAAGTTAATGAAAAATCACCTTTGTATTTGCAGAACAATAAAATAAGTTGGAGAAGAAATTAATTAGGTTAGGCTAGTTACAGTTAAGACTTAGGTAATTATTCTGAATTTGAAATTTAGATCATTCTCCCCTCTCCTTGATGCAATTATCCATTACACTTACTACTGCACATTTTTCATGTCAAGCTAGCTGGAACTCCAAAATAAGGAGATTGGGACTGCAAGAGAAAAGCAGAAAGAGGCGAATTTAATACATGTGGAAGCAAAAGAGTGCATGAAAACATCAGCATTTATTGCACCATCTATCACTAAAAGTGTGCAGGAGTGCCACGCTATCTTTATTTGGTCACAGGACAGAAGATATGAACCCCGTACATCTCCAGTGTGACTACTCTAAGAAGAAAGTGCTGGAAGAAGCGAGTTGTAAGCGAATGAAACACAGTGTCTTAGAGCTGAAAGGAAACTGGAACAGCGACTAGTATAATTCCCTGTGTTTTAGGTCAGGAGGCACATTTGGGTGGGCTGAGGACCCTGGTCAAGGCCACACAGCTACTCAGGGGGAGTTCCCTCAGTGCTAATCAGTGGTTATTTCCCTCTCTAAGATATACATATATTAAGGAAAAACACCCAGATCAGAGAGTGTTCTTCGTTAGACATATTTCTCAGACTCTCTAACGCAATTCTGCCAGACGCTGAGTACGTCCATTCCACTTCTGCATCCTGGAATTGCAGAAAGGACCACAGGATGGGTTTGGGAATGACCCACATACAGTGAGATGGATCTGAGCTAAAAACCCCAATTATCACTACCCCCAAAAGTCCCTGGTCTGATGACAATGATGTTTGGGTCTCAGAAATTAGTGTCAATTCAGGGCCCTGGTCCTTGTACATGTGTGCTCAGTCATGTCCATCTCTTTGTGACCCCATGGACTGTAGCCCACCAGGCTCCTCTGTCCATGGGATTTTCCAGGCAAGAATACTGCAGTGGGTTGCCATTTCCTCCTCCAGGGGAATCTACCCACCCAGGGATCGAACCTGAGTCTCCTGCACTGGCACGCGGGTTCTTTACCACGGAGCCACCTGGGAAGCCCTCCAATTCAGGGCCTATGTGCAGTAATTCCCCCAAAGACTGATCATTTCCTTTTCCCTAAGGCATAGTCACCTGGGTAAAAGGCTGTAGTATCCAGTGGCATCTTAATGAGTCTTTTGAAAGTATTACTATATGCTTGTTTAAATGAAAATTTACATTTGTAAAAGACAGTCCTTCACGCCATAGAGCATCGTGTTCTAGGTTCAGTGCAGTTCTACAGAATCAGAAACAAAACAAGATAGAGAGGTCTGGGGAGGGCAACGAGGTAATGGGGAGAAATGTCAAAAACAAGGGAAGATTTACATTTCTCCAGGACACCCTACTAGTTCACAGAACTGCTAGGGAGCAACTTGCCCCAAAGCAGACATAAATATTGTGGCAAGAGAAGAGGCCATTTTTATGCACTGACATCAAGCGTGCAGTCTGTTGGGGTATGACAAGGTAGCCAGAGTCTGGCAACAAGGCCACTCTTTGCAGACCACTACCTCCATCCCTTCATGGATTACAGCCTTGTCATGGCGAAGGGGCTTGCATAACTCAATGAAGCTACAAGTCAAGCCATGCAGGACCACCCAAGACAGACGGGTCATAGTGAAGAGTTCCAGCAAATCATGGTCCAGTAGAGGAGACAATGGCAAACCATTCCAGTATTCTTGCTGAGAGAACCCCAGGAACAGTATGAAAAGGCAAAAAAGATATGACACCGGAAGATGAACCCCTCAGATCAGAAGGTGTCCAATATGTTACTGGGATGAGATGGTTAGATGGCATCACCGACTCAATGGACATAAATCTGAGCAAACTCCAGGAGATAGTGGAGGACAGAGGAGCCTGGCATGCTGTAGTCCATGGAGTTACAAAGGGTCAGACATGACTTAGCAACTCAACAACAACATCTCCACCACCACAGGAAACCTTGAGTCTGCGCATTTCAGGCTAGGCCAGGCCAGTTGATATACTCTAGTGTCCTGTTTTCACAGCCACCCCCCCTCCACCCCCACCAAGAATCCTTCCTCCTCCCTGCAGTCCTTGGCTGTCCATGACTCTCATGAATATTCAGGGATACAAAGGCAGACAGATAGATGCCCTTATGAAGTCCTATGAGCCTTGAAAGTTAAAGTCGCTCAGTTGTGTCTGACTCTTTGCGACCCCATGGACTATACAGTCCATGGAATTCTCTAGGCCAGAATACTGGAGTGGGTGGCCTTTCCCTTCTCCACTGGATCTTCCCAACCCAGGAATAGAACTCACAAGGGAGGTTTCTGGAAGGAATGGCAACACAATTGTTTGAAGTTGATATAATGAATCACATAGTAGTGCTACTCACTGTACACCCCCAAAATGTAACAACCCAAAGGGTCCTCAAAGTCAAAACTGAATAAATGAATATTTAAGAGTTCCAGATGCTAAAAATACACTTGAGATCTCATTTTCTTCTTAATCAGAAATTGCTTCGGGGAAGAAGGCTCTTTGCCTTCTGGAATCCAACATTAGCCAAGTTAACTTGGCATCTTGGCAAAAATCAAGGATAACCTGACTCTTGCCAATTGTAAACAGAGAGCATAGAATTTAAAGTAGGAGCTACAGAGGGGGGAAAAGCTGCCTACCTGTTGCTGTGAAATAAACAAGACTATATAAATTTCAGCAGGTATTGCCTTAGTAGAATTTGAATATGGTCAGATTTTTTTTTTTTCCACATGGACATCTGTCATTACAAACTCAATCAAGTTAATGTAAAAATATTTCAGAAGAATGAGAAACAGAATTAAAACCTATTAAACTTTTTCAATACTACTAGTTTTTCATTAAAGTGCATCACCATTTTTCCCATCTATTCTAGATTGCTCATAACTCCACATTTCTACCAAAAAATGAGCATCTCAGTTTTTGGATATGGGATTTCAGGTTGCAGTTATGTCATTTTCCCTAGGTCGGGGTTATTGGAAATACCTTGGAGCCAAAGCAAACTGGGAGTCTCTGCTTAATTTTTTGCCAGTGGTTCAGTGAATGGACTTCTGATTTCTGTTGATTATAGAATCGCTTCTGGGGATGGATCTAAAATGCAGCCACTGACCCTTAATGTCAAACATAAAATTCTGGGTCCAAAATTCAGTGGCAATTCCATTGTTTACAGTGTATTTCTGGCGGCATGATCATAAGCAGCCTGACTGCTTTATGGATTCATCTCTCTCCTGAGCAAACTTAAAAGAAGGCTTAATAAAACCTACATTGGTTTATTGAGTGTATTAAAGCTGCCACTCTTATCTTCTACTAGATATTCTTTGGCCTTATTCATCTGAGGGTTTCCCTGATGGCTCAGATGGTAGAGAGTCTGCCCAAAATGCAGGAGACCCGGGTTCGATCCCTGGATCTGGAAGATTCCCTGGAGAAGGGAATGGCTACCCACTCCAGTATTCTGGTTTGGAGAACCCCATGGACACTGGAGCCTGGTGGACCGTACCCCATGGGGTTGCAAACAGTTGGACACAATTGAGCAACTAATACTTTCACTTTTTATGCGTCTGAAAAGAATTCTAAAACTGAATTTCGAAAGTTGAAAAGTTAGAGTTTCTTAATATGACTAAATATACGTTTCTTAGCTAATTATTTTGTGATGGGTCATGTAATCAACGAAACCATGGAGACTATCTTATGATAAAAATCATTTGTATCTTAAAGTAATATTTTATAGTATAAGAAATGCAAGATTGTTTGAGCCTAGTTTATATGAGCTCATAATTCATAATAAATTGGTTATAAAAGTAATCTGAAAGCTGTTCCCAGGACCATGAAATAGATAAATATTCATGTCTATTGTTTTTCATTTGCAAACAACTATTAATTGTCACTTTACCCACACAGCACATAATAAGCATTCTGGAATTCTACATTTATCACTGTGATGTTTTTATTAAGAGTATGTTAAGGCATTTCCACATGTACTTGGCCATAGCACGGAAAGCTGGATATTTTGCCTCTTAGTGTTCCTACTCTGACTAGATCAGAACCATTTTTGATGTCAATTTCTGGCCGTCTCAATTTTTAGAAAATTAATGAGGAAAATTCTCTCCCATCAAGAATCGTTACCAAATATGTAGCCAGCTGCCACGTACAGAACAGTTAAATATCATCTTCAAAGAAGAAAAAGGCAACTGGGCAGGGTGTATTTTGTTCTATCTCTAAGATGGTCCTAACAAACAAGAAACTTCCCAGGATGCTGGCTGTCAATGTCATTGGTGGCAACGCTGCCTGCACAGTCTTCTTTTATTTTTTTTTTAATTCTTTATTTTATATTGGAGTAGAGCCGATTAACAATGTGGTGACAGTTTCAGGCAGACAGTAAAGAGACTCACTTAGCCATACATATACATGTACCCATTGTCCCCCAAACTCCCCTCTCATTATGATAATATCTAGAGCAACCAAGCTCACAAACACAGCGAGAAGGTTGTGGCCACACCAAAGATGGATTGATATACTGTGAGTCCTGCAGAAACTGTCAGCTCTCTTGTCTCTGAAATCTCGCCCCCATTTCTTCCCATTGAGCTCTTTCCTGAGGTCTCTTGTATTCCAGGCACAATGGGTCCTGACCCTCAATGAGGCTGTCAGTTGGGGAGACAGGCATGGAAGCAAATGTTCACAACTCAGGCTGAGTCAAGCCGTGAGAAATGGAGATAAAAGCTTGAGAACAGGAAGGGGGCACTAGTGATGAATTCTGTCTGCTACATTAGCACAGAGCCATTCACTTTCAATCCTATATGTATATATAAAACTCAATATGAAAGGACAGAAGCTGCTTAGAGGGTTTCAGCTTTCCAGCTGGCACTAATGGTAAAGAATCTTCCTGCCAATGCAAGAGACATAAGAGATACAGGTTTGGTCTCTGGATCCAGAAAATCCCCTGGAAGAGGGCATGGGAACCCACTCCAGTATTCTTGCCTGAAGAATCCCATGAACAGAGGAGCCTGGTGGGCTATGGCCCATGAGGTTGCAAAGAGTTGGACATGACTGAAGCGACTTAGCACTTAACAAGCAGCATGAGACGGGGCCCTCCTACAAATTAGTGGAGCATTAGTGAATATTACAAATGCAAAGCATAACTTTGTGAACCCCAATGTAATGAGAAAGTTTGGAAAAGCCATTGAAGTAGTCAGAGGAAAGAAGTCTTACCTGAAATTTTCTTTCATGATGACAGTAAAGCCTTCCCAAAGTACAGCTGTCTTTAACCCCCATTCTGGAGTAACTTTGAGCCTCTTTCCAAGGAGACTGCCCAACAGAATCCTCTATTTTTTAACACTGAAGACCCCACCACTCCCACCCTCACCCCACTCCTCACCCTAGTTTTGGTTAAACTGATACATAAACCTCCGGTGGGGGTGGGGGTGTAGTTGCTAAGTCGTGTACAACTCTTGCGACCCCATGGATTGTAGCTTGCCAGGCTCCTCTGTCCATGGGATTTCCCAGGCAAGAATACTGGAGTGGGTTGCCATTTCCTTCTCTAGATAGATAAACCTCTACCTCTGGCTATTCTGCTAATTACTCACTGTTGAGTACTCCCACACACATAATAAACTTTTTTCCTATTAAAAAAAAAAAAACACCTCAGTGTAAGTTTTGGCAATCTGTGACTCAGGGAAACAGAACACTTAGTGAAAAATAAGGTTCTTCTTTTATTTAAAACACTCCATGTTTTCTTTTACATTTTATTCCTCTTTAATCTGTGATGATCTGGGTATCATGAAATTTCCTACCAAACCTCTTAGATGCTTGATTTATTCTTGAAAGGTATGTTCCCAGAGACCCTGGTTCTGTACTATTGAACTTTCTTTTGAAGTCTGTGGCTTTTACAACAGTCAGTTCTTCTCTGTGCAGATTTTTCAACTGGAGAACAGAAAACTATATCTTTCTCTCTATATAGACTATATATATATATATATATAAACAGAACATATCTATATGTTACTGGTGATGCATCTGGTTGCTAGACTTCTAGATTGGGTTTGAGGACTGCTGCGTTCAAGCCGCTTTAGGAAACAAACCAAATGTGCAAAGTGTCCTGAATCTTCTTCTACCTCAAGGGGAAGAGGAAGAGTATTGGGCAAAAAATAGGAAGTTATCGAACATCATGTTTTAGTGCCAGGTTTGTTGCTTCCTGACTATGCAAATGTAAGCCTCTCGGTTGCTCCTCTGTAAAAGGAGGAAGCTGGGACTAGATGATGCTTTGGTTTTTGAAATTTATCTCTATGAGGAAAACTAGACAGTCTGAACTAGGTGATATTACATACTGAACCAATAGCCCTAACAGGAGCTAACTTGCCTATCACCATGAATTATTTAGTGAGTGAGGTCTTTTCACTCATAATCAAAGTCCACACTAATGACTGGTAGTTATTTGAATCGATTCTCAATGAACTGCTAACCACCCTATTGGTATTTACCAATAAAGCAAGCAGCCCTGTACCTGCAGGTTCTATATTTGTATCTTTCCATTCAGAATTCTTAATGGAAATCTGTGTGCTCAAGTAAAATTTCTATTATCTATTGTACTAGGAGTATCATTAAACATCTGTAGTGTTTTAAGAAGTCCTAAGTTTTAAGAAGTTCTTTTTTTTTGATTTGCAAAAGAAAAGAAGATATAAAGTAATAGAATCTTAAAGATGATATTATGTGGACAGAGGAACCTGGCAGGCTACAGTCCATGGGGTCACAAGAGTCAGACACAACTTAGTGACTAAACCACCAACCACCCAGCCACCTGTAACTTGCTTCTCCCTGTGGATTTTGTCTTAACTCTCTATCCCGCCTTCTGAGTCTCCTGTCTTCCTGTGAGTTGCCCCCTGCATTTGCCTCATATCTCAGAAGCCACACTACTAGAAATTAAGAAGTAATTGTCAGAATTGCTTAAAATCTGCAGAATTTGAATAATACTCAGTGGCCAAGGTTTGCTACAGAGTTGATCCAATCAAAATAGATTTTTATAAAATCTAGTAATGATAGTTGGGAGAATAAGAATAAACATGGAATTTGGAGGGTGCTGGGGGTATATAAAAAAGTGAAAATTGACATCAGAATCTGATAGTGGGTGACGGGCAGGTGAATGAACATCAGTGACCAACAAGTTCCCTGGCATTAGGAACAGAGGTAGAACATATGTAAATATATAAAAGGAATGCTTACAGATAGAATAAGTGTCATGAAATAAGTTTTAAGAAGTAATAAACAGGTACTGGGAGACACACCATCAGAGTATACCAACTTTATATAGGATGTTGAGAGAAGGTGATATTTAAGCTATACTGTGAAGGATAAGAAAAAGCCAGTAACAGAAACAGTGAAGGAAAGCATGTTCTAGGAAGAGAAAAGAGCTAACCCAAAGGCCCTGAGACGGGAAAAATCACATCAAAGGAAGATGGGATGTGGAGGTGTCCAGAGGGGAGCCGTGGGAGCAGATATTCATTTGATTAAAAAAATGGTTGCAGCTCTCATCAAAATCAGAGGAAGTAACTCAAACAAGTGACTTTTAAAAGAAATGAGATTTTATTTTCCTGAGGATATGATTGACAGTAAGCATAATGTCCTTCCAAGTTATAAGTGGCTTTGCTTCAGGTCAGGTATAAAAAGATTCCCTGAGAGAAAATAGAATTTCAATACAGCAACATCAAAATCAGGAAGAACAGCCTGATTCTGAAGGAAAAGAATATAGTTTCTCATCAGAGAGGTGCAAGAGAAAAGAATTATGCCAATCTAGTCTAAAAGTAAAACTTTATATGTCAAAAAATATGTTTAGTTTGAAAAAAAGCAATACAGAATCTTGTTAGAAAGACCAAAGCATAGAGACCAGTTTGCCTATAAGGTCCTGCATCAATCAGCTGTCTGAGAAAAAAGAATAAGGTGGCTTTCCTTTGCCTAAAATCAGAAGCTTATAGCTACTAACTGTTGCTTTCATACCAAAAAAGGAGTGTTAAAATATAACCTGGGCCTACTGATGTTAACTGTACTTATGAAAAACAAAAGATTAAAAGTAGCAATATATAGCATGAAAGATTTGAGTAAAATCTTGACTTATAGAAAGGTCACATCGTTAACCAAAATGAACATACACTTTAGACCAATCAAGTTCAAGATTGGAGTCTCACAGAGCCTGGATTGGTGGTAATGAGTTTTGCAAAGGTGAGATTATAGCTATGTGATTCTTTTATATGCTAGGTATGATAATTTATAGCTAAACAATTGACCTTACATGTTAATGCTGAATTTTCAACTAAATTCAGATATCAGTACTTAGTGTCAATTAGAAAGAAACTAGTAGAAAAAATGTCATTAAAGGTATGAAAGTCAAACAAGTTTTTGCTTAAGGTAAACATTTATAAATATTATCAATTAAGAGCTAAAACATTATTGGTCCTGCCAAAACAAGCAATCTTGAAAAGAAAGCTGGAAGGCTGTGGAGCAGGAGTTGGCCCCACCCACAGCTTTGCAAGCTCCAGGGAGAAGTTTTTGCTAAGGGGACTGAGCTTTCACTGAAAAGTTTTAAACACGGGAGTGTCATCATCAGATTTATATATTTAAAAAACAGATGGTGAGGAACAACAGGTGGCGTTGATCTTTAAATTGTTTCTAAAGCAGGCATTCTGATTCTGCAATGATGGGGTCTTCACTATCTTATTACACATACAAAACAATGATGCACCACACCTTTTGTTATTTGTTGTGTTTAGCAGTAACAGTCTACCTAGAGAAAGAGCACCAGATTGCAAAACAGTCTACCTAGAGAAAGAGCACCAGATTGCAAATTTCAAAGGAGTTGGCGGGCGGGGGGTGGGGGGGGACAAGCCATTGTTGTGATTTCTCCTGAAATGGCCCTCCTGGCTATTGCATCTTTCCCTGGCATGTATCCTTTCCTATCTGGTCCTCTGTTGACCCTGCTCCTAACCTGCCACTACTCCTTCTAAGACTTTTATCTGCTCAGCAGTTCCATTACTGACAATTGATTGGGCTCTTTCTCCTGGTCCTAACTCATTACTTTGCCTCATAAAGAAGGGCCGGTCTCCTTCCTGTCAAAACGAACTGTCCTTTTGTACCAAAGCCTTGGCCTGGACTCAAGACCATTTTCTCCCTTACAATCCAAGAGACTATAGTCTCCTTGAGAACAGGGGTTATGTCTGCTTCTCAATTATATCTCCTGTTTTCATCACAGGGCTTGGCACCTCCCATTGTTACATCTTCAATAAACGCTGTTGAATGAATGAATGCCCTGACCTTGGGCAGCCTGCACAGATCTGAGATCGTCCTGGACCAGAATTCTCCTGTCTGCCACTCATCACTCTCCTTCCAGTGTCTACATTGTGAAGCATGATGGCTCTATGCCAGTTAGACTCTCCCAACTATTTTAACCAGAGCTGAAACTGAGCCTTTTTTCTTATCTTAATCATTTAAGTCACAAGCTTGGGATTGTTTTCCTGAATCATGGCTGAGTCTTAACTGGGATAACTCAGGAAAAAAACAAGTCTGCAGATGCTCTGCATCATTGCCAGGATATTAACAGTAATAAAGCTCACATTCATTGGCCTCACTGCTTGCCATGCACCATACTAACTGCTTTGCAGACATTGCCTCCTTTGATCCTCACTGCAACCCTACAGGGAAAAGATTATTACCCCCATTTTACAGATGAGGAAATCGAGGCTTAGGAAGGCTAGGTGATTTGCCCAGAGTCACAGAGCTAACAAGGAGATCTGAGATTTTCAAGATTCCTCTGAATGTAAAACTTGTACTCTTTAACAGATAGGGGGAAAATCTACAAAATAGAACTGATAATAATACATCTACATGCTGAAAATTAACACAGAGAAATGCATAAATTAATTGATAATGGTACTGAAAAATGGATGTTTATATGAAACTCTTTGTTGTATAATTGGATAGATTTTGATTTCTCTGTCACACATTTTTCCTCTTTGCCTCCAAAAAAATCTGTCTATTCATAATCTTCTACTAGTACATACAGCATGTTTGAGATTTTTTTCATAATCTTCAAGCATTTTATTTTAATAAGAAGCAGCCCAGGAAAAATAGGAAGGCAAGAAAACAGTCGTATCTTACTGGATTTTAAAAGTCTCAAAAGAAAAAGTGTACGAAAAGAACCTAAGAGCTCTTATGGTATAACTGAAATGTACATGAGATCAAACCATCCAGAGCTTTAAAATCTGCTCTACTTACAAAGGCACAGACATCTTCCAAAGTGCTGTGAGTGACAGTTTTAAAGTGTCCAAAACTCAGACTTCTCTATTTTTACCATCAAAGTACACATTCAGGTATCTTCTGACTTAAAGAGACTGCCTTAAAAAAAATGAGTGATCTTCCTCTCAAACCAGGGTTCTATAAGAACTTAGAGGGATGGGAAGGGGTGGGGGATGAGAGCGAGGTTTCAGGAGGGAGGAGATATATGTCTACCTGTGACTGATTCATGTTGATGTATGGCAGAAACTAACACAATATTGTAAAGCAATTATCCTCCAATTAAAAATAAATAAAAAGTTTTTCCAAAAATGTGTGCTGATCCAGATGTTACCTGAGACACATTTAAAATAAACAGCGACCTGTCTACCTAGAAAACTACAGAATTATAACCTGGGGCACTAGCCTAGTGTAAGGCAAAACTCCAGATGAAGTCTTACTGAAGAATAATAAAACATTCCTTCAGTAAAATAGTTATCTAAAGGAATCCTGGTTCTAATGTTCATACTCACTGTCATGAGTAGATTGTGAAATATTATGTAATTCATTTGGGATATATTGAGAATAAGAGAAAGTACTTCTAGCAAATCACAAGCAAAATTTAAGAGAATAAATGGGAAATGTTTTAGCAGCTCATCTTCACTGGGGAAACTAATTTACCAGCTTGAAAAATTTATGAAGTCAAGAAAAATTTAAAAAATTTTTTAAAAAGAACCTAACTTGTAGACGAGAGTACCCTCTATGAACTTATAAATATAGCTTAGTTTTACCAAGTCAGTGATTTTAAAACATAGTATCACTGATGTATTATATATATGTTTATCTATTCTGGTTTTTTTTTTTTTTTTTTTTGATTAGGAGGTTCTTTTAGGACTTAAAAGGCACAGGAGAACCTGGGCATGTATCATACTTTGAAAATGCTTAGCTCTATATCTATGGGCATGTCACTTAAAAGTTTTGGTTTAAAGTCTCAGCTCCTTCATCTGTGCTCTAGGGGGTAATATTATTCACTTTTTCACATTCACAAAGCAGTGTGCAGGGTAGAGGCATGGGTTTTTGAGGGCACAACCTGGGTTTGAATCCTAGCTTTTCCTTTGCATCTCAGCCTACACATGTGGGGCCTTGAATAACTTCCTTATTTGCCTGAGCCTTAGCTTCCTCATACAAACTTAGACTATCATGTCCAGTGAGATATCAATAGGATAAGGGAAAACATCTAGCACATGCTAAGTTTTCAATAAATTGTAGCTACTGGTGTTCTTGGATACATTTTGTAAATTGCATTGTATATGTCATGTTATTATGCAACTAGACAATTTTTTCAGATGTTAGGTAGATTCTTACTGACAGACTAAATCATAATATTTCTCCATTAGTCTGTATATATGAATATATTTTCTTTTACGAATTGGAGCTCTATTGTGACACTTTTTTCGAGAAATTCATTATGAGACCATGATATTAACACACCTCCTAATAATGAAATCGCTGCTTCTTCCTCCATTGCTGCATTCCAGTCTATAGTCGGCAATGAGTTTTAAATTCACTCATTCAACAAACACCTACTGAAGGCTTACTATGTGACAAGATCTTTGCTAGGAATTATATTGCCAAAGGAATTAGCCTATTTATTTTATCACAGATGGTTTCATTCAATATTATTTAAGTTATTATGATAAAATATTGCAGTAATACAGAAAACAGAAATATTATAGTGTCTATAATGGGAATTAAACATAATTTTGACAATATGTTACATATTCTCTAGAAAATAATTGCATGCAAACTCTTTTCACAAGAGTTACCATAGAAATAAATAATTTCAAAGTGTCTTGAGGTTAAACCAAGGAAAGGAATTTTAAAATGGAAACACTTCTACTATTATCATTATTTATGACTTAGTATGGAGTTATCTTTCAGAGCAGATTCTTAAGGGCTTTATATCTAGAATGATTTTCAAATGAGCCATAATTGGAAACAATTAAGGAATTGTTCTGCTTTTACTTTATTTTTCTTAACTGTCATAGGCCATAGGCTATTTCTACTAATGGAAGACAACCAAACTTCACAACACCTATGTGTATATATTTTTATGGTGTTCTGAAACATTTCCTTGCATCATTATAAACATAATCCATTGTAACAGTAATTGAGTGCCTCCAAAGTGTAGCAAATTACAAACTGAATAATCAATGTATTAATACAAAATGAGTGTAGTAGTAGCAATCAACTATGGCTTGTGGACCAAATGTGGCCTACCACTTGGTTTTATAAATAAAGTTTTTTTGGAACAAACCTTGATCCATTTGTTTACATAACAATATTTGGCTGCTTTTGTGATCTACTGGTTGTAGACAGAGACAACTGTAGTTGTGATAGTGACAATATGGCCTGCAAAACCTAAAATACTTTCTATATTTTTACTGAAAGGGTTTGCCAACCTTTGCTTTATATTAAAAGCATGAAAGAATTTCTACATCAACTGGAGTATTAATGCAAAAATTTAAAAGGAAATAAGAGAGAGAGAGTTTGCTGTATACTCAGCTCTTATTAGGCTTGTGCTCAATGCTTAGTAGACACATCAAAGGTAGGATAAACGAGTAGATGAATTCTCTACAAGCAGTCCTTGCTGAAAGGGCTATCAAACCACTGGCCCAAGATAACAAAAATTCCAAGAATGGTCCCAAGGGACCAAGTAAATGCTCACCAGAAATGTATAACCATGCTTTCTTTAGAGAGCTTGAGGTTTTGTGTCCAGTATTTTGTGTTGCTGGAAATCTTGTGACTTTGTATATATTTATAAATACCACAACTCATTTACCTGAAAATGACCACTGTAATTAAAAATAGGGAAAAAGAAGTTGAGGTTTTACCTGGGTGTTGTTCTTCAATGAAGACTTGCAGGTACATGAAGAGGAGCAATCCCGCTACGCCAAACACCAGCAGTGACAGGAAGACCTGTTTGGGGTTCATGACCAATTCAGAGGGTTGCCTCTCTCCTTACTTCTGAAGACCTCATGGTTTGGTTTTCCCCAGAGCTTCAATCCTTCCTTTTTCTCTTAAGCGCTCATTCCACAAAGTAACCTAGAATTTTAAAAAATCCACACTGTAGCTTGCTGATGACATTTCTTCCCAAATATGGTATAAATAGGCAGTATATAATGACTTCCCAGGTGGCTCAGTAGGAAAGAATCTGCCTGCAATGCAGGAGACCCAGGTTTAATTCCTGGGTTGGGAAGATCCCCAAGAGAAGGAAATGGCAACCCACTCCAGTATTCTTGCCTGGGAAATCCCATGGACAGAAGAGCCTGGTGAGCTACAGTCCACAGGGTCACAAAGAGTCAGACATGACTGAGCGACTAAAACATTCACTTTCATGCAGTATATAACTGAGAATTTCCATGAACTTTAATAACACTCAGCAAAGACTATAGTTGATGTCCCTAGAATGGCAATTTTCTGTTTCGTCCTTTATCTTATGTAAGTAATGTGCCGTGCTGTGCTTACTCACTCAGTCATGTCTGACTCTTTGTGACCCCACGGATTGTAGCCCACCTAACTCCTCTGTCCATGGGGATTCTCCAGGCCAAGAATACTAGACGGAGTTGTCAGTCCCTCCTCCAGGGGATCTTCCCAACTCAGGAATCAAACTAGGATCTCTTGCATTGCAGGTGGATTCTTCACAAGCTGAGCTACCAGGGAAGTCCCAAGCAACATGCTATTCTACAGTTAATAAGTAACAGCCTAACATTTAATTAGGGGACACATACTGGACTTCAGGTTATCTTAAAATGTTTGTGAGGGGAAAGAAGACTCTCAGAATAGATTTTTGAAAAAGGATTTTGAAGAACACTTTCCTAGAATGAAGGGGGAAAACACCACTTCATGTCTTAAAAACATAAAATTCAAAAATGAAGGGTTCAATCATCATTTCTTTGTATTTTAAAAGTTAAGAGTCTCTGGATATCCCTGGTGGCTCAGTGGATAAGAATCTGTTTGTCAATTCAGGGGACCCGGGTTCGATCCCTGGTCTGGGAAGATTCCACATGATTTGGAGCAACGAAGCCTATGAGCCGCAGCTACTGAAGCCCACCCAGCCTAGAGTCCATGCTTGGAAACAAGAGAAGGCACCACAATGAGAAGCCAGCGCACTGAAATGAAGAGTCGCCTCCACTTTCTGCAACTAGAGAAAGCCAGCACAAAGCAACAAAGACCTAGCACAGCCACAGGAAAATAAATAATAAAAGAAATATCATTTCTTCCAATCCTTCTTTTAAAAACAACAAAAAAAGTTAGAGTCTCCTATTTAAAGAGTACACTTAAAATCCCTCAAAAGGCATAAAAGGATAAATATGAAAAGCTCAGAGTTCCATGGCCTCTCCCTCAATAACACGGGAATAGAGAAGTTTACTTCAGATTATAGAAATCTACCTCAGTGATAAAAGGTTACTTAAAGAAATATTGCAATGACATTATTTTAAGAACTATCACATTTAGTGGAATCCTAATTTTAGTTTTTCTTTTTTAAAGCTCCATCCACTTTTGAGAATTTGATGAAAATATAAATCCCTTCCTTGGAAAAATAAAGACAGAGTCTTGTGTCAAATGTCAGTATGTTTATGGACCCTTACTGGAATTCAAGTTAAGAAGCCCTACTCCCTATGAACAGCCATACAAATGTGCAGTAGCTTGTATGTTGAGCTCAGGTAATTAGCACCCCATCTAATGAGGCCAAGGTCATGGCATTGTGTCTAAGGCTGGTCAAAGACCTTGGCTCCGCTCCTTGGCCACGTACCACATCTCCTCTTTGGATGAGCTGAATTAATGGTTTCTTAGCGTGAGGACATCACACACACTGCTGTGTCTAAAAATTCTCTTTCCTTTCTCTCCAAAGATGTCTCAAAAACTTCGGAAAGAATATTGATTTAGCCTTTTTAAGAGGCATTTGGTGAGGTGCCAGGTAAAAGTTAAAATGTGCTGTGGCAGATTGCTAGGCTGCTGAAAGGATAATATTTAGCTATTCTTGGCAAATCAATTTTCATGCAGATGTTGGGCTTCAAAGGTAACCTTTGAGGTCAGAATTACACATGGATATGGCAGTAAGATTTTTTGATTAGAAAAAAAAAAAGAAATCCACCAAATAGGTAAACATGTTTATGTAAAACAACAAAAAGTGATATTATAAATACATTTTTCCCTTCATATTTTAATTATATGTGGAAGGGGCCAGAGTAAGAGCAGTGATTGTCAGCACTACCAGAGGAGTTTTCTCGAATCCACTTCTCCAGTCCCTTGAGGAAGGGGCAATGGTTAACGTTTTCACATGTGCTTTTGAGGATTTCAAGCACTTTCTTGATTTTGGTCCTGGAAGAGGTTTTTAAATAAGTAGAATAACTCAGAGCATTATCTTACGGCTTACTTGGTGGGTGATATTCTGCCTTTACTGGCTTCCGAGGTGGCACTAGTGGTAAAGAGTCCACCTGCCGAAGCAGAAGACCTAAAAGATGTAGGTTCCATCCCTGGGTCCAGAAGATCCCCTGGAGGAAGGCAGAGCAACCCACTCCAGTATTCTTGCCTGGAGAATCCCACGGATAGAGGAGTCCAGCGGGCTACAGTCCATAGGTTCGTAAAGACTCAGACAAAATTGGAGTGCCTGAGCACTAGCATTTACTCTGCTCTGATTCAAAGCTGAAATATTATGGGCTTTCCAAACATATGCAACAAATAGCAATTCCCAAGGGAGATCTGCAATTTGAGGTGCTCTAAGATCGAATCCCTCAAGGAAAACTCCAGCCCACATTATTCTCTTGTCCAAATTTCAGCCTGGCAACTTGGGACACAGAACTTGCAGTCTGTAATATGCACTTGTCCATATGTCAGCCCGGAAACTTGGGGCACAGAGTCAGTTTTCTCTTTTCTCCACGATGCAGCTAAACAATGAACAGACATCATTCCCGAGTCCACAAGAAGATTCAGACAGGAGGAAACCAGTTACACCAAATCTACTACTAACAAAGAAATAGTTGTTTACAAGGAAAAGAAGAGACTTTTACAATCTGTCTACATAATTAAAACTTATCTCGGAAGAAAGAGGATAGAAGAGAGCTCATAAATCAGAACAGAGCCAAAGACCTGTGGGAAATAGTGGGTGTGAAAACCAAAAGAAGTATTCCTTGGGGGTTCACAGAGGAAAATTATTACCTACGATGCTGGAAAAAAAGATTAAGGATCTGCCCTTCCTTTCTTCAGGAGATGTTGCTATACTCTGACATACCCTCCTGGGTAAGAAATCGGGAGAAAACCCATAATTGTTATGATGGCAGATGTGAGTAGAACTGAGTGATTAAAGCCACAAGGCAGAAAAGCAATCTGGTGGAAAACGGAGAGATACGTTTGATTTTCTCCCATCTCAGTCCATTAACCCAACACTGGCATTAGGAAATGGCTCTCATTAAACAAAGGTGAGGCACTAGGAACAGCATATTGCTTTAAGCAAACCTGAAGGTCAGTTGTGATGGGAAAACACACACCTATTTGGACACCATGTATCTACTTCCATGCCTGCGGAAAAAGTGCAGACTACTGGAGATTGAAATTACTTGGAATAATGCTATTTTATGTACCAGCATTATTCAACATTTCCATGGTCAAAGGCTCCCTGTATTTTGTACAATCCTTCCTCTGCTCGCTCATAAGCATAGTACCTTGAGACTAACAGGTACCCAACAATGGACTGCACTGAATTGAATTTGTAGCTCCAACAACAAGACACAGATCGCCTTCTAGTTGTACTTGTAAATCCTTAGTTCTAAACTTCAAATGGAGAAACACAGACTATTAAAATACTGAAAGGGTCTCTGCGACATTGTTAAAAAAAAGTGCATATTTATTCTTACTTGCATATCCAGTGAATTTATCCCTAATCATTAGTAATGTTAGCCACTCAGTCATGTCCCACTCTTGGCAACCCCTTGCACTATAGCCTGCCAGGCTCCTCTGTCCATGGAATTCTCCAGCCAAGAATACTGGAGTGGGATGCCATTTCTTACTCCAGGAGATCTTCCCAACCCAGGGATCAAACTCGGGTCTCCCACATTGCAGGCCGATTCTTTACTATCTGAGATACCAGGGAATCCCTAATAATTGCAAAGATATAAAAATAATTATTTCGCTCCAGTATTTCTTTTCCAACACTTTAGAAATTATTCTTTCCAATAACCAAGACTACCACCAGAAGCATTTTGGGATTTCAGTGCAGCAATTACTAGATGGAGGCAATTAATTTAAAAGGAAAATTGAGTTATCCAGTTTGGCAGAAGCCTACAGTATTAAGGAAGGAAGTTGAGTAAGGTCAATTTAGACCTTGATAGAAGACTCCAGAGTCAGGGGACCACCTGTCTCTCCTCTCAGCCTCCACAGGACCTCACAGAATTGCTTCTTCCTCTCTCACAGCAAATTCCCTGTTCTCCATCTCTTTCCCACCCTGTAAGAAAACACAGACCATCGGGGATAAACTCCCTTAATTTACTACCCCACCTAAAGTTCACTATCGCCTGGTTCCACCAATTCTTTGCCTCTGTCTCTGGTGAACAAGTCCTCACTCTCGCCTCCATCGCTTCTGGGCTGCTGTGAAGTGCAGCTCCATTACTTAGAAGCCTGGGTCTCAGTCTGAACTTCCTTATCTGATGACTTGCCCCTCTATAACCCCTCCAGCCATCGCCCCATTGCTATCACTCCCAGGCAAGCTTGAAGACAGAAAACTCTGTCCTGACTGCCTCAGGCGCCTACTTCCCAGGCTTCCTCCCCCCACAACTGCCCAGGGGGCTGGAGAAGGTGCCATGTAGCTCAGAAGCTGTGTAGGGATGGAAAAGTTATAATACCCGGGGTTTCAGTTTTGCTTTGTCTTTTTGCTATTCCAGTTTCCTCTTCTATGCATTTCCTGTTTATATTTCCTTCCCATTGTTCTTATTTTTTTTTCTTATTGGATGGGAATTCTTCATCAGCTATACGAAAATCTTCCTGTCTGCAACTTCTTTCCTTCCTCCCTTCCGTTGCTGGTGCTGTGATTGTTTTATCATGCAGAAGTTTAAAATCAATTTTTTTTCATTTTCCTTGCTGATTTATCAGCTAGGGTCTTGAAAGAACACACGTGATGTACTCGAAATCAAGACATTGGGGAACAGTTTACAAGGATATGCTCAGGGTCTGGGGAAGCCAACAGGAGGAAGAGCAGTCTTCAAGGCAAGGAGCAGCAGTCACCCCGGAAGTGAAGACAGGAAGTAGAACCATGACTCCTGGAGCCTGGAGAGGGGCCGGGCAGGGAGCTGGTGGGAGCTGTAGCCTGTGGGACGAGGACACGGACGACACAGTGTCGCCAGGTGTTAAGGGAGCCAGAAGGAAAATTACCCCATCTGAAATTTCCTCCTGTCCTGAGACTTCATGTCGTTGACTCATCTGGCACACCTGACTGATGGCTTGAGGACCAGACAGCTTTCTCTGGGGCACAGTACCCCAAAATTCCTAAACCTCAGCACAGGGACAGGGATGGCAGAGATGGACAGCATCCAGCTCAGTTTGTGATTTTTACAAATTTTCTAAGATAATATTCCTTCCCTTCAAATAACATGATTATTCTTTCATTTATCCTTTCAGGGGTTTTTAAGGTTTTACTCTTCATAATTGGAACCTTAATCCAATTGGAATGTGCTTTTGTGTATGCTGTAGGCTGTTCATTTTACATGGACAACTGTGCAACTCTACTTCGAACCCGCATCTCTTGCATCTCCTGCACTGGTAGGCAGATTCTTACAACTAGCACCGTGTGGAAAGCCCTATTTACTGAGTAGTTTATTATTATTTTAAAACTTATTTATTTTGGCTGTGCAGCACAGGATCTTAGTTCTCTGACCAGGGATTGAACCTGAACCCTTAGCAGCAAAAGCACAGGGTCTCAATCACTAGACCACCAGGGAATTCCCAGTAGTTTATTATTTTACTATTGATTTTTAATGCTAATTTTGTATATTTCAAGTTCCTATCCAGTAGTCATGTACAGATGTGAGAGCTGGACCATAAAGAAGGCTGAGCACTGAAGAATTGATGCTTTTGAACTGTGGTGTTGGAGAAGACTTTTGAGAGTCCCTTGGACAGAAAGGAGATCAAACCAGTCAAACCTAAAGGAAATCAACTCTGAATATTTATTGGAAGAACTGATGCTGGAGCTGAAACTCCAATACTTTGGCCACCTGGATGGGAAGAACTGACTCATTGGAAAAGACTCTGATGCTGGGAAAAGTGAAAGTCAAAGTGAAGTCGCTCAGTCGTGTCCGACTCTTTGCGACCCCACAGACTGACTATGGCCTACCAGGCTCCTCCATCCATGTTGCCATTTCCTTCTCCAGGAGAGCTTCCCGACTCAGGGATTGAACCCGGGTCTCCCACACTGTAGGTAGACGGTTTACCATCTGAGCCACCAGGGAAGTAGATGCTGGGAAAGATGGAAGGCAAAAGAAGGGAACAGCAGAGGATAAGATGATCAGGTTCATGTCCACCAGTTCAACGCACACGCATCTGAGGAAATTCCAGGAGACAGTGGGATACAGAGAAGCCTGGTATGCTATAGTCCATGGGGTTGCAGGGACTGAACAACAAAGTATGTTTGTGCAAACAGATGGGCCTATATTTGAGGAATGGAAAATCAATCTGATTACTGATTTGATTTTGTTAATGGCTATTTATTTATTCATTTCATTTTCTTTAGTTACATTTAGAAAAGTATATTGCCTAGACAACTATCATTTCCTTTTAATGTCCAAATGTATAAGCACAGAGTTGTTCATACTATTTTCTAATGACTTTAAAGATGTCTTTCATAGCTGTAAATACAACCTCCCTTTCATTCTCAGTACAGGATTTGTGCTTTCTTTTACTTTCTTTAGTCATTCTTGTTAGAGAGTTGTCTGTTGTTTAAAAGTATATTGCAATGCCTCTTTATTGTTTTTTTTCTTCTATTTACTGATTTCTTCTCTTATCTTCATTTCTTTCTTCATTCTGCTTTTTTTCTTTAGGGATATCTGGTTTTTTTTCCCCCCAAAGTTTTTGAATTGAAAACTAATTTATGTATTTCAGATCTTTTTCATAAAACACTCTATATAAGCTTACTAATTTCCTCCAAAACTACTTCTGTGGCATATCACATGTTTTCATATGTAGTATTTTTAGTCACCCACTTTTAAATATATTGTAATTTAAGTTATCATAAACTGTTGTCTTTTATTTTTTAAATGGATTTTCTCCTTCTTCTTTAGTTTCCTAAAGTTATTAAGTCCTTTCTATTCTGCTTTCTTTGAATCTACAGATTTCCCTTTCTGTTTGGTAAGTAGTAATTTAAATTTTTATACAAAAATACCTTAACAATAAATTTTTTTCTAATAAAGTTTACAGTGCTCATAGAAATTCAGCATGCTTTAAATATGTGTTGAACAATGTCTTCTCACCTTGGATATACTTGAGCTTTTCTATTTAATTTCAATCATTTAAAATCATTATTATAATAATTAAATTTACTGGTATGTTATAAATTTGTGTGTTTAGTGTTAATTAGCCAGCCAATGTCAGACTTCCCACCCACCAACTGTAAGATAATACATTTGTACTATTTAAGCCACTGGATTTGCTATGATTTTTTATAGCAGCAAAGAAAACTAATATAGTACATTACTATTAAAAGTAATTTTAAAGGAAGACAGTTTGTGAAATTACTATGAAAGGGTAGCATAATACTGATTTTTTTCAAATAGGTTTCACATGGTTTCTCAGACCTAGTGTTTCATGGTCTATTTCTGTAATAGCTCCATTGTTCAATGTGCTTTGTCATATGGAACACAGAAACATATTCCTTCACTAGACACTAATTTGTAGGTGCTTCCTTATGCATTTTGTTGCTTTGATTTCCTGTGCAATTTATTTAACAGGTACCTTCTACTTTTAGCTATTGCAATTAAATTTTAATTACAATTAAGATCTTTAACAAGACAAGGCTTTGCCCTTATATTCTTTGTTTTAGAAGAAAAAGTTTTAAACTCATATTTTACATTCTCCTGTTCAGTGTGAAGTTCTTTGCTTTACTTTGGTTTTTGGTTTTGCAACAATAGTCTATTTCTAAAGACTGCATAAGACTAAAACCAAAGGCCCTTGTTAGTATAAAGAGGGGAAAAATAAAAATACCCATACAGACTATTGTTGAACAGATTCTATCTCATTTCTCATTTTTACTTGTTCTCCCACTCTAAAGATGCCCAAGCATTAAATATGGACAACACAGAAATACAGTTATACTACTTATATTTTACATTTCTTTAAGCACAGTCACAAGAACTTATAGCATGTATTCACGTGTCAGTCAGGAATCACCAGGATCACATTCCGGAAACCAAAGGTAAACACAGCATCAAATTCTGTTTCACTAAAGGGTCCCATGAAGATAGAGGGAGTCCTCGAAAAGCTTCTGAGTCCTGGGAGAATGGAATGGCAATGTGAGTGGTCATTTCTAAGATGACTTGAAGGAGTTATTAGAGAGGGATTATGTCAGATGAGATAAGTGATAACTACAGATTGAATAAGGGCGTGGTCAGCAAGTCCAATGAAATGATTAAATTTTAGTTACCACAGTAGTTAATAAGGTAACCTAACAAGTGCTAAATAAAAGATGGCTTCCACAACCTCAGAATCTGTCAACAGATAAATGGATAAAGAAGATGTGGGGGGTGTGTGTGTGTGGACATATATACAAACATACAATGGGATGGGGGCTCCCTGACAGCTCAGTTAGTAAAAGAATCCACCTGCAACAGGAGACCTTGGTTTGATTCCTGGGTTGGGAAGATCCGCTGGAGAAGGGACAGGCTGCCCACTCTAGTATTCTTGGGCTTCCCTGCTGGCTCAGCTGGTGAAGAATCCACCTGCAATGTGGGAGACCTGGGTTTAATCCCTGGGTTGGGAAGATCCCCTGGAGAAAGGGAAGGCTACTCACTCCAGTATTCTGGCCTGGAGAAGTCCATGGACTGTATAGTCCATGGGGTCGCAAAGAGTGGAACACAACTGAGCAACTTTCACTTAACGGGATAGGAATCATAAAAAAGAACTGAATATTTTTGCAGCAACATGGATGAATTTGGAGTGTATTATGTGAAGTGATACATGGGAAAAAGACAAATGCTGTATATTATTTATATGTGAAATCTAAAAAATACAGCAAACTAGTAAATATAACAAAAAAGAAGCTGACCCACAGATACAGAGAGCAAACAAGTGGTTATGGTGGTGAAGGAGGAGAGTCAGTACAGGAGTGGGGAGTGGGAGGTACAAATTGTTGGTGTGTGATACTGTACAACATGGGGAATATAGCCAATATTTTGTAATTAGCTTTAAAATTGTATAAAAAAATAAAACAAGTTTTTAAAAAAGATGGCAGGCTCTCCACAACTGGGATCAACTGTGGTGTGACCAATAGAAACGGATCACAGAACCCTTGGAGGCACTAGGGGAGAACCCTTCATTGCCTCTTCTGACTTCCGGTGGCTCCAATCTCTGCTTCCAACCTCACATAGCTCTCTCCTTTGTTTTATAAGGCTATTTGCCATTGGGTCTGTTGCCAATCCCAAGATAATTTAGGATGAGCTTAACTTGAGATCCTTCACTTAATTACATCAGCAACTCCCCCTTTTCCAGATATGGTTAGGTTCTGGGAGTTAGAATGTGTCTCTATCTTTTTTAGGGTCACCATCGAACTCACTGAGCCAGGCTTTGCCAGGCCACGGTGACTGTTGTGGAGGCGATTTAATCAGAACCAAACTCAGGGCTTTGGATGGATGGTCACGAGATGCAATGTTTTCTTTTGCAGTGAATGGGAATGAGAAAGCACATAGTTCCTGCTGTTGTCGGAAGCCTTCTGGCAGCCCCGATGGAAGCCAGCCTGCAAGACAAGGCAGCAGAGAGGAAGGCAAAGTGAGAAACCTGCAGAGAAACAGAGGAACAGCTCCGCCTGGACCCGGAAGGAACACACTCTGCCTCCGAATTTATAAATTAGAAGAGCCAATAACGTTCCCTTATTTTACAATGTATTACAAAGCAATTCTAAGACCAGTGAGAGAATTGAAGAATAAGCTATATGTTGGGTGTAGCAATTTCAGCAAGATAATAGGAAATAAATGAAAATAATAGTGCTAGCATTTATTGAACAGTTAGACATTCCAGGCTCTATTCTGAGCATTTTATATTGATTATTTAATTTAATTCTCACAATAACTCTATTATCTCCCCAGTCAGGAAATGTGCACGACTGGCTCATGTAACCACATGGCGTGATGCAGAGTTCAGTGGGAGGTGAGGCGAGAGGCAGAAGAGGAGACAGACCACAGAGGCCCTCGGCGTCAACCTAGGGGGACAACATCTGCTCTGTGGACACAGGGGACGGAGGGCAGGTGTGAAGAAAGTGGAAGGATCAGGTTTGCACTGTAGGAGGATCACTGGAAAGCAGGCAGTGAGAAGACAGGATGGAAGGTCAGGAAGACCATAACTGTTCAGGAAGAGGACAGTTGCTGGCCGGGGATCCCCAGGGCAGTGATTGGACTAGATTTTATTCCAATCCTGAAATCCTTCTATCCTCCAATTCATACACATCCTCTAGTCTTTCATTACTGGAGGCAGTTTATCACAGTAGCTAAGAAGATTCCGAAGCCTGATTGCGGGGTTCAAATCTCTGCTTGATGCCTTACTAGTTTGGTCCCTCAGCTTATCATGTAAGTGATAAGCTGAAATGCCTATATGCCTCAGTCTCCTCACTCCTAAATTGGGAGAATAAAAGTATTTATCATGTGAGGTTAATGATCTGAAATGCTGACATGTAAGAGATATTTAGCTGAAGGAGGAAATGGCAACCCACTCCAGTCTTCTTGCCTGGAAAATTCCACAGATAGAAGAGCCTGGAGGACTACAATCCATGGGGTCGCAAGGAGCCAGATATGACTGAGCACACAGGCATGCAAGAGATATTTAGAAGAATACCTGGCCCACAGAGGTTGTCTACAACATTAAAATGTTAATATCTTTATATTCCAGATATCTGGCACAGGGGCAGCTACATTGTAGTTAATCAATAAATATTTTTTGAAAGATAGGGTATTTTTACTTCAAAGGCAGTCTGTTTTTCCTGTTAGAAAGGTTTATTCTTTCAATTCAAGAAAATTCAAACCAATCAATAAACATCCATTAGGCTAGAATGGGCTCAGGCTGGATGTCAGACACTGTAAGCAAAGCCAAACAGAATAAGATTTAACCTCTGCTCCTCATCATAGAACATTTGAACCTAAGCTCTTCACAACTTGTACAAGTTGGTTTTAGTAGAGCCTTCTAGAACATAACAAATCTGTTCTCTCCTTTATGTGACAGACTTTCCAATTATTGAAAACAATTATCCTGTCTACGCTTAATCGTTTTTACTCTAAGATAAACAATAAATATGCACAATTCCTTCAGCCATTCCTTATGGGACATGGTTTAGGAGTAGTCAATCAATTTAATCATCTTCCTCCAGACACATTCATGTTTGTTAATGCTTTTCTTTTAAATGCAGGGCTGAGAAGTAGATATAATAATCCAAGCGTGATTGAATGGATGGGTGATGTTATGAGAACCAGCATCATAAAAATAATGGCTACACTTGAGAACACTCACAGATACAATGGGAGAATAAAACAGGTTACAGGTTAGACTCTTAGAGATTCCCTTCAGTTCAAACATGAGGATAACAGAAAGACCTTCTTTAAAAAAATTTGAAGGAAAGGATTATGAAGTAGGAAACATGTCATAAAGAGCATGCAATTAAGAAACTAAGGATATTACTACATGGCAGACTGTAAACAAAACATTTGTTTAATAAATAAACATAGAGCAAGGATTTAAGAAATGTAGGCACAAAAGTTAATCTATGAAACATGTCACCCCCCAAAGTGGAAACAGCGATCAGAAAAGATGACTACACCAGTGTGAAATTATTGAGAGAAGATCAAATAGGACCAAAGGATTTGGGGCAGAGGAACTGGAAGATGAAAAATGTTTTTATTCCAACCATGAGTTTGAAGTGTTGGAAGAGAAGGATATGTGCACAGTAGGAAGAAATGGTTCTTACCATTTATATATATACAAGTGTTAGTCATATACCCATGAATCTTAAATAATAATGTGGTACTTTGGGTGCTACGCATTTGTTTTCTGTTTCAATGATAGCAAGACCTGAGTTTTCACAAAGGTCATGTCTGATTCTTTCCGATCCCGTGAACTGTAGCCTGCCAGGCTCCTCTATCCACGGGGACTGTCCAGGCACGAATCCTTGCCATTCCCTCTTCCAGGGGATCCTCCCAACCCAGAGATGGAACCTGCGTCTCTTAGTCTCCTGCATTGGCAGGCAGGTTCTTCACCACTACCGCCACCTGGGAAGCTGGACTTAACTTCTCAGTGATAGCAGGACCTGAGTTTTTCATATCAACTAAAGGAAGAAGTTGCTTTTCAGGGAGATAGACCAATATATAAAGGCATTACAAAATCTAGTGAGTTTGGTGGGGCACTATAGCTGAAAAAAGTGACATGATTCAAAACTAGGATAATGTAGACATAAGTGACTAAGAAAGAGAGCCAGAGAATTTTAAAAGCTTCATAGCAATATATTTACTTCCAAATGACCTCAAAAGACAAATGAAACCCAGCATGTAATTAACATTATGTAGATATAATATTGATATTGTAGATAAATAAATAAAATCATAGAAAAACAATTCATGATACCTTTGTAAGTGAAAAGCGCAGGTTATAAAACTGCTGGAACATACAGTTTGCTAAATATTGCAGTTCCACCCCTCTTGTCAAACTGTAGGACTGCTTTCTGCCTTCCTTATGATTGGTGGGGGTTTTGCCACTAGTGCAAAAAAACCAACAGACAAGCAAGAACAACCCTAGAGCACCGAGGAGGGAACAGGTGGGGGAGTGCCTGTCAGTCCAGTGGTTTGGGCACTGCGTGTTCACTGCCAAGGGCCTGGGTTCAATCTCTGGCTGGGGAAGTAAGACCCCACAAACCTCAAGGAACAGCTCAACAAAAGGCAATGTGCAACAGCATGTTAGGAAGTCATTTTGATCTTTCCACTTCTTCTGCGTAAGCAGGATTCCAATTATAATATTGGCTACAATATGAAACAGAGTGGATTAAATTGGTATTGAAATATTACATTTTACAACAGCAATCTCTGTACTTAATTATGTCCAACACTGAAGACTACCTCTAGTACAACAAAATCCTGCAACAAAAACATAGACAAATAGTTTGGCATTGCTTTATAGTCTACAAATTATCTTGATATATTTTCAAGTTAGTAATTTTATGATGAGACCATAAAACATAGATTGTCTTATTATTACTATTGTTACTTGCTGTTACCTGGATAAAACCTTTTCTCTGTTATCCCCTATACATTACATTATTTCTAAATTCCCTTCTCTGCTCATCCCAGTAATAATAAAGCCCTTGTAAGAGTAAAATAATTATAGAGTATCCTGTTTCCTTACATTGGATATGTTGGGTAGTTATTTTTATTAATAATTAGCTAGACAGTCAATAACTATTTGGAAAATTGACTTTCCCTTCACTATACATTATCTAGACATCTGGTATGCTGCCATTCTATAATGTCTTTTATAGAAAGGATAATATTGCTTTCCATAAAATAGCAAAATTCTAGGGCTAACATAATCCTCTATAAAACACTAGAAATATGTGTATGTTCTAAAATGAATATAATTTTTTTCTTATGGATCGCAAAGTTTGTGAGCCAAGCACTCAAGGCTGGCTTCAAGCAATCTCATGCAGATATTTATTAAATTTTACTATGTGCACACTCACTTTGCTCTTGTTTCACATTCCAGCCCATCTGTGCTTTGCCTGCAACCATTTACCAGAGAAACAACACGAAGTAAAACAGCAAAGGTGCTCATCTACAAATCTTGGTTTAAAAATGAGAAATAAATTAAACTTGCAAAAATATCTACTGACAAAAATCACAGAGTAAGCTCTTAAGGCATCTCCAAAGAACACACCACAAAACAGAGCTCACATGAAAATATCAAAGTGACTGCCATAAGGTAGTTATTGAAATATGTATAGTTAAACTGAGAAGCCTGAAATGATGCCAACAAAGCAAAGTAGGAATAATATATAACTTCGAAGATTAGCATCCCATAAAAAAGGCAAGAAATATAACAAAATATGTTTTAAAAAAAAAGAGTTGTGAGACTGAAGGGTATTACAAAAGTATGACTAATTAGTGATGCTTTAGGGCTTCCCAGGTGGCACTAGTGGTAAAGAACCCACCTGCCAATGTAGGAGACCCAGGGGACACAGGTTTGATCCCTGGGTCAGAAAGATCTCCCGGAAGAGGACATGGCAACTCACTCCAGTATTCTTGCCTTGAGAATCCCATGGACCAAAGAGCCTGGACGGCTACAGTCCATGGTTTGCAAAGTGTGGGACACAGCTGAAGTGACAGCATGCATGCATGCAGTGATGCTTTTAATGCTATTATTGTACTGGTTAATTTAAATTAATTTAGTTAACTAAGCAATGAAGAGGATGTCTAGTTAAATCTAGTAAAGGGACAGATTAAATGCATGTATTCCTTCCTCAAACTCCTGTAAAATGAAACTGAAGAAGATAGAGGGGGGCGGGGGAAACTTGCAAACACATGAGGAAAGAAATGATTACTAGAAAAGAGAATAATAAAATTATAGAAGATAAAATGCAGGCAGAAGAGTGATAACCAACTTAAAAGGCCACGAATGCTGAAATCAAATTGTTCCCATAGAGACCAACAAGAAGCAAGATGCTATGTGCTACAAGCCCAGGAAAAGTGAACTAGGTTCCCCAGAAGAGGAAAGGCAATGGTTAACCAGACAAGAAGCAGGGCAAAGAACAGGAAAATACGAAATAAAAACAATTGAAAAGAACTATAATTTACATCTTTAGAGAGATAAAAATTGG
The DNA here is from genome assembly GCF_023699985.2 of Odocoileus virginianus. Taxonomy (NCBI): domain Eukaryota; kingdom Metazoa; phylum Chordata; class Mammalia; order Artiodactyla; family Cervidae; genus Odocoileus; species Odocoileus virginianus. The sequence continues at coordinate 28,148,250 of NC_069695.1, forward strand.
TTCCATAAAATGGCACAGGACCCTATATTTAATAAAGAAAGTAAAGGAAATCAGAGAGCAAACAAAAAAAGCTCTTGCAAATGAAAAACATAACCAAACTGAAAACTCAACATACAGGTTAGAAGATACATTAAGATGACTTCTCGGAAGGACAAAAAGATGGAAAACTCAACATGAAAAAAAAGTCAGGAAATAGAATTAATCTAAGAGATTCAAAATCTTAATAACAAAAGAGCTCCAGGAAACAAGAACTGAGAAAAGGATCAATGGTGATAAAATTCAAGAAAACTTCAGGGACATGAGTTTCTAGATATAAAGGGATTACTGAGCATTTAACACAATGAATATGAAATAAACACACGAAGGGATGCTGTATAGACAATTGAGAACATTAAGAATCAAGAAAAAATTCTATGGGTTACCAGAGAGAAACAAATGAATGGATCACAACCAGATCACATCTAGAGGGTCAAGAATTAGGATAACATCAGACTTGTCAATAGCAACTGTAAGAATAAGGCAAAGGAGCAAGAATGCCCTCAAAATTCCCAAGGAAAATTATTTTCACTTAAAATTTTATTAAATGCTACCAAATTCTATCAAAGTCTCAGTCAAAGGTGTGGTTAAAAGAAAACATTTTTAGGTAAGTTTTCAAAAAATTTACTTCCTAACAGGCCACAGGGGAGAAGGCAATGGCAACCCACTCCAGTACTCTCGTCTGGAAAATCCCATGGACGGAGGAGCCTGGTAGGCTACAGTCCATGGGGTCTCTAAGAGCCGGACACAACTGAGCGACTTCACTTTCACTTTTCCTTTCATGTATTGGAGAAGGAAATGGCAACCCACTCCAGTGTTCTTGCCTGGAGAATCCCAGGGACGGGGGAGCCTGGTGGGCTGCCGTCTATGGGGTCGCACAGAGTCGAACATGACTGAAGCGACTTAGCAGCAGCAGCAACAGGCTACAAAAGGACCTGGCAAAGCAAGGGAATAAAACAAGACGAAGAAATAAGATACAGGAAACAGGAGACCCAGAGAAGGAGAGGCATGATGTAAGAGAAATTTCTGGTCAGTAATGAAAAGATGAAAACTGTGCGGGTTTTTTTTTGATGGTGAGCAGTTCAAACTGGAGCAGGATAGAGGCATGGATTGTAAACTAGCTAATCTGTCTGACCATCTTGACAGAGTATTTAGACAACGATGAAGAGTTTGCTTGAATCAGAGATAAACATTTAGGACATTAAGCAAATGAAAGAGTAAGATACTATTAGGACTTTCCTGGTGGTTCAGTGACTAGGACTTAGTGCTCCCAATGCAGGGGGCTCAGGTTCAATCCCTGGTCAGGGAACTATTAATAAATCCCACATGCTGCATCTGGGAGTTCTCATGCCTCAAGTAAGACCTGGCATAGCCAAATAAATTAAAACAGCAACAAAAAGATATTATTAACTTCAGGAAAATAAAAAAATACAGGAAAGGAAAAATAGATAAAACTGCATAGTTAACGCTGCAGGTAATGACACAGTCCTGACAACAAAAACAGAGTATGTATCTAAACAAAATGCTATCTCTGTTGGGAGGACAGAAGGGTTTGAAGGACAAGAATGATTCTATGTGGCAAGATGAGAAAGGAGAAAGGACTAAATTCTCTTCTACCATGGTAGAAAGTCAATAGGTAAAGCCAAAAACTAAAACTTCAAGTTCTAGAATGTTGATATTGTTTTAGAGACAATTTAGAGCAGTAAACACCCCCCGAACATGAAAGTTCACCCAAACCATAACAGGTAGAGCCAGAATACAAAAACAAGCTCAGGTTTTTCTGTCCTCAAATTACATGATTTCCACTAAACTTAAGTGAGAAAGTGAAAATGTTAGTTCCTTAGTCATCTCCTACTCTTCGCGACTCCATGGACTGCAGCCTACCAAGCTTCTCTATCCATGGGATTTCCCAGGCAAGAATACTGGAGTAGGTTGCTACTTCCTTCTCCAGGGGCTCTTCCTGGCCCAGGGATCAAACCCACGTCTCCTGCATAGCAGGCAGATTCGTTACCATTTGAGCCCAGGAAAACTTAAGTGTACCCTTCAGAGAAAACTTACTGAGTGATGCCAAAATTATGAAACATTTAAAGTTTCTCAAAATAAGCTGATTTACTTTTTTATGAGTTACCAAAAGTCAGAGTTGACTAAATAAACAGAAAACCTAAGATGTAAGGGGCTCTTGTCTTGAGACAACATTCAATTTTTCAGCACTAGGAAATACTTTTACATTATTTATCCACATATCTTAGGAACTCACAAATGGGGACATCAACACAGAAATATTCTAACTGTTAACTAATTATTCAAGCAACCACAGAGAACTTCCTTTCCTAGGGTTACAAGTTATTCCTGCCACTGCAAAACACATCCTCTGAGTTCCAGACCTCGTCATGACCTGATCTGTTGATGATTCTGAAAGGTCTCATATCCCTGGCCTCTATGGTGGTCTTTGATTGTTCAGCCTCTAATGACCTCGCCCACTACCCTTTTTCTTTCTTTGGAGTTCTAGTCTCTTTTCTCTTCTCCATCCCCCATGAAATGATCAAGTTTCTGCAAAGATGAAAGCTTAATCCATGTTTCTAGTTCTAATAACTCACCTGTTCTCAACCCTTTTTCTAAATACTGACTGTACATTCTCCTATTTCTTACAGTTTCAAGAGTGTCCTATTTCTTACAGTTTCAAGAAGCCCAAATTTCTTATACAACTGACCCCTGAACAACACAGGTTTGAACTGCACAGGTCCATTTGCACACAGAGTTTTTTTTTTTTTAATAAATGTAGTATAAATGTAGAACATTTAATAAATGTTCATTCTATAGATCTTAATTAATAAAGTTCAGGGGACTATTTGTGTTTGATTAAAGATCACAACATGTGGAATCAGAAAAAGTAGGATTTGAGTCCTGATTCTGCCCATATGGTTTCAGCTTCCTGCTCTTGGGTGAGTCATTTATCAATTCCTTTATTTTTGAGGCTGAGATAGCAGTATGCAGATTTTTGACTGTGCAAGGGCTGGCAGTCCTAATCTTTGTGCTGTTGTTCAAGGATCAAGTGTAATAACTAAAAAGGCCCTTTCTGATCTACCTCTTGACCACTGTTTTAATCACTCATAACTTTGAAGCCCTGGTGACCCAGACAGTAAAGGATCTGCCTGCAATACAGGAGGCCCAGGTTCTACCCTCGGGTCTGGAAGAGCTCCTGGAGAAGGGAATGGCAAACCACTCCAGGATTCCTGCCTGGGAAATCCCATGGACAGAGGAGCCTGGCGGGCTACAGTCATGGGGCTGCAAAGACTCGGACACGCTGAGCAACTGAATACTTTCACACCTCTACCCAAACTCTACTCTCAGGGTGCAGGCTAAATGATTTAAGTTTGTAAGAACTAACTGTATTCCCTTTTGTCCCTGGGCACATGAACATTCTCTTCTTTCTCTTTCAGACTCTCACCAACCTCAAGCTGGTCTCTGTTCTTTAGGACTCAACTTTAAAGTGAAACTCATGGTACTCTCACGCCAAATACACTGCCTTAGACACAGTGAATGGGGTATAAATATATGTTGCATAAATGAATACAAGGACTTCTGGATAAATAACTTATCTCCAGATAATTTCTTCAATTCAGTGGAAATAATGCTGCCTCAGTCTTTCTTAAATATTGCTTATTCAATGTTTTCCTTTGCTTAAAATATACACACTAGTATATATAAAATACATAACCAACAAGAACTTACTATTTGGCACAGGGAACTATGCTCAATACTGTGTAGTAACCTATCTTGGAAAATCTACTTACTAGGCTCTACTCAAGTTGGTAAACATAATTTTGCAACCTCATGTTCTGTTGCTCCCCAATGTAAAGCCTTCTGTCTATTGATTACTGAGCACGCCACACTCATCTCTACATCCATCAATTTGTTTTCACTCTTTACTCCATTTTTCATAGGAGTTTTTCCCATTTTGACTTTCTATCCTACAAAGCCATCTTTTCCCATAATAGCTTCTTTGAATCATTCTAGCCCATATTAATGGTAATAGCAACACTTTAGTCATTCATGAAATATATTTTGATGATTTGTTATTTGACAGGCACTGTGTAGATACTGGGACACAAAAGTAAGCCAAGAGAGAGCAAGAAAAACAAATTAAACATTGGATTTAGAAGTGTGACAAGTATTAAAAGCAAGAGTCAATGTATCGAATACAGGACCAGCAGATCTCCTTTACACATGTTGGTCAGAGAAGGCATCTTTGATGGGGTGATGTTTAAGCAGATCTGAAGTACAAGAAGGACATCAGTTCAGTTCAGTCGCTCAGTCCTGTCTAACTTTTTGTGATCCCATGGACTGCAGCACACCAGGCCTCCCTGTCCATCACCAACTCCTGGAGTTTATTCAAACTCATGTCCATTGAGTCAGTGACGCCATCCAACCATCTCACCCTCTGTCATCCCCTTCTCCTCCCACCTTCAATCTTTCCCAGCATCAGGGTCTTTTTAAATGAGTCAGTTCTTTGCATCAGGTGGCCAAAGTATTAGAGTTTCAGCTTCAGCATCAGGCCTTCCAGTGAATATTCAGGACTGACTTCCTTTAAGATGGACTGGTTGGATCTCCTTTCAGTCCAAAACATAGTCCACTGAGAAGGAAATGGCAAACCACTTCAGTATTTTTGCCTTGAGAACCCCATGAACAGTATGAAAAGGCAAAAATAGAGGACACTGAAAGATGAACTCCCCAGGTTGGTAGGTGCCCAATATGCTACAGGAGATCAGTGGAGAAATAACTCCAGAAAGAATGAAGAGACAGGGCCAAAGCAAAAACAACACCCAGTGGTGGATGTGACTGGTGATGGAAGCAAGGTCCGATGCTGTAAAGAGCAATATTGCATAGGAACCTGGAATGTTAGGTCTATGAAACAAGGCAAATTGGAAGTGGTCAAACAGAAGATAGTAAGAGTGAAAATCAACATTTTAGGAATTGGCGAACTAAAATGGACTAGAATGGGTGAATTTAACTCAGATGACCATCATATCTACTACTCTGGGCAAGAATCCCTTAGAAGAAATGGAGTAGCCATCATAGTCAACAAAAGAGTCTGAAATGCAGTACTTGGATGCAATCTCAAAAACAACAGAATGATCTTTGTTCGTTCCCAAGGCAGACCATTTAATATCATGGTAATCCAAGTCTATGCCCTGATCAGTAATGCTGAAGAAGCTGGAGCTGAATGGTTCTATGAAGACTTACGAGACTTTCTAGAACTAACACCTCCAAAAGATGTCCTTTTCATTATAGGGGACTGGAATGCAAAAGTAGGAAGTCAAGAAATATCTGGAGTAACAGGCAAATTTGGCCTTGGAGTACAGAATGTAGCAGAGCAAAGGCTAATAGAGTTTTGCCAAGAGAACGCAAACACCCTCTTCCAACAACAAGGACACAGTTGTGTGCAAAGATGTGGTAGTAAATGGAGAGAATTCTCCATAGGGTGAATCACATGTGAAAATACTCTGAAAGAGAAAAGGACTTAGCATATCCTAAGAACTAAAAGAAGACAGCCTGGCTCAAGCTTGATGAATAAAAGGAAAAGGAAAAGCAGTTTAAGATGAGCTTAGAAAGATAGGTAAGGCCCTACCCAGTTCATAAGGGCAATTCTAAAAGGCAACAGATAATGATAGACTATTTATAATCAGAGGAGAGAAAAGATTAGATCTATGCCTTAAGATCACTTTTGCCACTATATGAGTAATGAACTGAGAAATTAATCAGCCAGGAAGGGGGCTGTTGCAGTCTACAAATATGGATCATGATGACTTGGATCAGGATAACAGCAGTAGAGATGGAAAGAAATGGAAAAAGTTCAAATTAACTTTTGAGGTGACACTTGTGATAGGGGAAATCTTCAAAGAAGATCAAGAGCTCATATTCGATCATGTTGAATTTTAGGTATTTATGATAAAACCAAGTCAAGGTACTAGATAGGAAATTAAATATGCAGGTCATGATTTCTGGGCAGATCAATTTCTAAGATGGGTCTAGTTCTGCATAATCCCCTCCTCTTGAGTGCAAATAAGACTGGCAATTTGATTTTAATTAATAGCATATGAAAAAGGTAACAAACATTGCAGAATTAACGTCCTTAATCAATTGTGTTTGAGTTAATTAAACAAGAGATTACTTCAGCCAAGAGAAAGAAGGAAATCCTGCCATTTGCTATAATGTAGATGAACTTGGAGGATATCATGCTAAGTGAAATAAGCCAGACAAAGAAAGTCAAATACTGGATGATCTCACTTACATGTGGAATCTAGAGAGAGAGAGAGGATGAGAATGAGAATAGAATGGTGTCTACCAATGGCTAGGGAGCTGGAGAAATGAAGCGTTGCTGATCACACTTGTAAGATGAATAGAGCATGGTGACTATAATTAATAATATTGTATTGTTTACTTGAAATTTACAAACATAGTATGTCTTAGTAGTCTCACCACACACACACACACAAATTAACTATGTGAGATCGTGTATATGCAAATTAATGTGATTATGGTAACCATCTCACAACAGGTATATCAAATCATCTGTTGTACACAAAGAAAAAGCTAACAAAAATAAAAGCATCCTAGGTGGGCCTGACTTGATCAGGTGACCTCCTTAAAAGAGAGTTCAGAACTTCTGTAAAGTTAGAGATAGATACTCCCCTACTCACCCTGAAGCAGCAAAAAGCTAGCTGTGAATTTCCTTTGGAGAGGGATGGTCTCTAGGAGCTGAGGCTCTCAGACCAATTGCTGTAATGAACAGAATTCTGTCCATAAACTCAATGGGCCTGAAAGAAAACCTCAGGCTTCAGATGAAAAACATGGCAGACTGCAGCCTTGTGGAATCTTAAGCAGAGGATTCAGTTAGGCTGTTCCTAACTTCACAACAAGGAAAGTTATCAGAGATAGACAGCAATCTTAGATAATAATAAAGGGGTCAGTTATCTAAGAAGACATAATTCTTAATGCGTATGTCTGATGGAATTACAAGGAAAAAGAGATGAATCCATTTTTTAGTTGGAGACCTTAATACTCCTCTATTAGAAATGGACAGATACAGCAGGCAGGAAATTAGTAGACACAGTTGAACTCTAGGCTTCCCTTGTGTCTCTGCTGGTAAAGACTCTGCCTGCAATGCCAGAGACCTGGGTTTAATGCCTGGGTTGGGAAGATCCCCTTGAGAAGGGAAAGGCTACCCACTCCAGTATTCTGGCTGGGAGAATTCCATGGACCATATAGTCCATGGGGTCGCAAAGAGTCGGACACGACTGAGCGACTTTCACTCACTCACTCACTCACTCAGTGAACTCTATAATACCATCAGCCAACTGGATATAATGGACTTCTACACTATTTTATCTAACAGTGACAAAAATACAGTCTTCTCAAACTCACACAGAACATTCACCAAGATAGACTACATTCCAGGCTATAAAACAGGCATTAAAAAGTTTAAAAGCCTAGAAATCATAAAATAAAATATCTGCTCTCAGATTAGAATAGAATTAAATTAGAAATCAATAACAGAATGATACATGGAAAAATCCTGAAATAATTGGAGATTAAATATCACACCTCTAAATAAAATAAATCTTGAGTAATTTAAAAACATTTTGAATTAAAAGTGAAAACATAACAGCAAAATTTATGAGGGGAATTTATAGCATTTAATGCATATTTTATCTAAAATCAATTGTTTAAACTCCTGCCTTAGGAAACTAGAAAAATAACATAATTTCCAAAGTAAGCAGAACAGAAATAATAAAAAATAAGAATGGAAATCACTGCAATGGAAAACAAGAAATCAGCAGAGTATCAGCAAAATAACAGCTGTTTCTTTGAAAAGACCAATAAAATCAGTAATCTCTGGCCAGACTAAGACAAAAAGGAAGAGGATACACATTGCTATTATTAGAAATGAAAGAAAGGACATCAGTACCTACCCCATGGAAATTCCAAGGATAATAAAGGAATTTTAGGAACAACTATATGTCTACAAATTTGATAATTTAGATGAAATAGGCCAATTCCTTGAGAAATACAATCTGCCAAAATTCACACAAGACATGACAATGTGAATAGGTTAGGTATACATCCACCAAAGAAATTGTATCAATAATTAGTAACCTTACAAAACAGAAAGTATCAGGTTCAGATGGGTTCACTGGTGAATTCTACCCGACATTAAAGGAAGAAATCATACCAACTCTCTACATTTTCTTTCAAAAGATAGAAGCAGAGGGAACAATCTCTAACTCAGCCATTGAAGCTAGTACTACACTAATACCAAACAAAGCCAGTATAAAAAAAAAAATTACAGACCAATATCTCTCACGAATGTAGATGTAAAAATATTCAATAGAATATTAGCAAATCAAATTCAATGATGTATAAAAAGAATTATCAATATATTTCATGACAAGTGGATTTATCCCGTGCATGCAAGGCTGATTCAACATTCAAAACTCAATTAATGTAACCCATCCCATAAACAGATGAAAAAAGAAATATCACACAAGCATATCTACAGAAGCAGAAAAAGCACCTGACAAGCTCCAACACTTCTTCATGATAAAAACTATCAGTAAACCAGGAATAAAGAACTTCCCTAACTTGATAAAGAAAGATACAAAAGACCTATGGCTAACATGAGTGAGAAACCTGGCGCTTTCTCAGTAAGATCAGGAACAAGGCAAGGATGTCTCTTCTCACCAGTTATTTCAACATCATCCTGAAAGTTCTGATTAATGCAGAAAAATAAGAAAAGGACATAAATGGTATACAAATTAAGAAGGAAGAAATAAAATCATTATTGCTTACAGATGACATGATTGTGTATGCAAAAATTCTGAAAGAACTGCTATATATCAGCAATGAAAAAGTAGAATTTGAAATTAAAAATCAGAATACAGTTTATATTCATTCACTCAATCATGCCTGACTCCTTGTGACCCTGTGGACTGTAGCCTGCCAGGCTCCTCTGTCCATTGGATTGTCCTGGCAAGAATCTGGAGTGGGGTGCTGTTTCCTCCTCCAGGGGATCTTCCTGATCCAGGGGTAACACTCGCATCTCTTACGTCTTTTGCATTGGCAGACGGATTCTTTACCACTAGCACCACCTGGGAAGCCCACAGTTTATATTTTCTATTGTTGTTGTTCAGCTGCTAAGTCTTGTCTGACTCTTTGTGGCCCCATGGACTATAGCATGCTAGGTTTCCCTGTCCTTCACTAGTGATCTCCTGGAATTTGCTCAAATTTATGTCCACTGAGTAGTGAGCACTCCTCAGTTAAACACTTCAGATACAAATCTAACAAAAGATATCCAAAATACATATGAAGAAAGCTGCAAAATTCTGATGAAAGGAAACAAAGAACTAAATATATGGAGAGATATTCCATGTATGAATATAGGAAGACTCAACATTCCTAAGATGTCAGTTCTTCCCAACTTGTCTATACATTAATGCAATCCCAATGAAAATCCCAGCAAGTTATTTTATTGTGGATATCAACAAACTGATTCTAAAGTTTATATGAAGAGGCAAAAGATCCAGAATAATAAACATAATACTGAAGGAGAAAAAGAAAGCTGGACAACTTCGACATTACCCAACTTCAAGACTTAATATAAAGATACAGTAATCGAGACAGTGTGGTATTGGTGAAAAAATTGAAAAATTGGTCAAAAGAATAAAATAGAAAGATATTTTATTATCTGGAATAATATTTCCAGATATCTATTTCTGGAATCCCAGAAATGATGATATTTTAGATAAGACACAAAATGGAACTGAAGTCTGCCCACTCCACCAGCTCTTGCCATTCCACATCACTGGCCCTCTTGAAACATGAAAAGCAAACTAGAAAGTGACTTGTGGACTACAGACATCAGAAGTGGGCAAGGGCAAACAAAGTGAGGAATGAGAATCAGGCAAACAAAAATTCAGGAAGTATAGTATACATGAGTCCCCTAGAATAAACTCCTTGATAATGAAATCTAGCAATCCACAAGATAGATCAAAATAACTCAGAAAAGGAAACAGCCATGAAAGGACTGATTCTGAGCACTGATTCATTCAATTTAAATATGAAAATATGAAATAACTGCATAAGAATAAAACTGTAACAAAAATTCTTAAATGAGGGAAGGGAACTGGAAGGATCCTTCATTGTATTTTTATTTTGTGAACATACAGTAAAACTGATGGAGGGGTATACAGTTCCATGAAGTGTTATAAATGTACAAGGTTCATAAAAAGAATGCATCTCTTCTATATTTTATTTTACTGCTAAAGTACTTTTTCTAAGAAGCTGAGTAGATACCACAAAGCAAGCAATCAGGGATTCCAATACAAAACGCCAAGAAGACTTCTCAGGTAATGATTAGGTATTTATTTATTTCTGATAACTGTGATTTTGAGTGTAGTTTAGCACACCACTGGTGACAGGTTATAGAGCTCTACTTTGCTATTTTCTCTGTGATTGCAATGTTTGGAATACATACAAATAGAACAACACCATTCTTCATTGTCTGTTACACTGATCCTTTCTGAGACTTTAGGTAAAATGACCTATTAAGCATCATGAATGAAAAATAGTTACATACTTGGGCAAGAGTTCTGCATTCTGCCTGCAGGGAATTCAATACACTTATAATATCTAGAATTACTCCCCCAAGGCACGTTCTCTCATGTGGATTTATTATCAAAAGGTTCTATTTGTGCAAATTCTTATTATCATATGTGTATATTCAATAAACTCAGAGTACAAATAGCTTCCAGCTAATAATTACCTAACAAATTGTTCACATAGCTGTTTGCTTTTAAAGCCAAATTCTATATGGAAGTTTGCTTCTCTTATTGCTGTAAATTCAAACAACTTTTAACTTACATTGTTCATGGTCTTAGAACTTTTTAAAAAATATGAAATAACATATATTAATAGTTTAATGAGATCACAAAATTCAGTTACACTCAGCCCTCAAGTCTTAAAAAATGTGTCCCCCTTACAGCAACATGTGTATTCACTGTCTTAACTACTAAAATGTATATGAGCAGCTTGGAGTCTGGGATGGCGGGCAGTGGCGGGGAGTGAGTGGGGAGGTCAATGGTATAATAACTAAAGCTATTATTACCTTTATTTGAAAATAATCCAGACTTTTAAGAATCAACTCTCTCCCCCAAATAATTTACTATTTTTCCCTTATTAAAAACAATTCCAAGTTTTACTAATTCTGTCTTAATAGAAGCTGAAGTTTAATTTCTTATCATAATGAAATTTAGCCTCTAGCCAGTATAAACTGGAAGTATCAAGAAACTGATTCTTGAAGATTTTTCAAAAACTCAAATCTCTTCTGCTTGTTAGAATTTATAATAATTTATGACTAGCATATCAAATGGTACTTTGGTGACTCACAGATAAAGAATTCACCTGCCAATGCAGGTTCGATCCCTGGGTCCATCCCTTGGAGAAGGGAATGGCAATCCACTCCAGCATTCTTGCCTGGGAAATTCCATGGACAGAGGAGCCTGGCAGGCTACAGTCCATGGGGTCGCAAAGAGTTGGACACAACTGAAAACTGAGATCACACAGACACAAATGAAATATAAGGGAAAAGAGCTCCATTAATAGTTTTACCTTTGGTTTATCTTAAGATACAAGAAGATCTAGAAGTTCTTTTTCCATCATATATCAAGATGCACTACTCCACTTATTCTGAATAAGTGCAAGGTACGTATCGAAGCAGTCCTAAATGTTATCAGAAAAGTATTCTTACAGGAAGCTGACCTGAAATACTACATCATATACTTAAATGATAGGAGGAATATCTTGAATATTTACCTTCAAGTTGAAACTTTCCTGAAAAGATATTTTGTATTAAAATTCTGTAACTTTTAAATAATTTAACCTCTTACTTTGTGCTTCATACAGAACTGACTCTCACTTTTGACTAAACAGAGAGCTCTGTTTTCTGATACTTGTGAATCTACGATATTGGGCTCTGATATTCCCAGATGACTCAGTGGTAAATAATTTGCCTGCCAATGCAGAAGATGCAGAAGACATGGGTTCTATCCCTGGATGGGAAGATCCCCTGGAGGAGAAAATGGCAATCCACTCCAGTATTCCTGCTGGGAAAATCTCATGGACAAAGGAGCCTGGCTTGGGTGTACAGTCCATGGGGTCGCAAAGAGTCAGACACGACTGGGCACACGTGCAAAAAATTGGGCTTTAAATACTTGTTTATAACACACAAGCGCTAATAATGCTAGTCTGCTTTCTAGATGAGGTACAGTTGAGAATCACACTGGATCCTAAATCCTACTGGGGCCTTGGCCAAATCTATTCTACACTGCACACTGCATTCTGCTATGTTGTGGATCTTTCACTAAAAGTCACCAGTAATCTTACACTCCGTTTTACAGGCAAGCATGAAATGTTAAGCAAAAACATGGAAGAAGAAAAAAACATATTACCATGTTGCCCAATTACTCCTTAAAAATTTCACATGTTGAAAACTTCTCATATCTAACTGAAAAATGGGAAAAAATATTACTTTATCTAATAGTTCCTGATCATATCCTATTTCGTATTCTGTCCTATATTGCCACAACATATTTCTTAAGGATAGCTTTTTCTTAAGTCTGTAAATATAAATTATGGATAATTATGGGATGGTGAATGAAGATATATAGGCACCTTGAAGAGGACACTTGACTAACTGATCAATGAAACTGCTTTCACCCATGCTAACTCACTTCAACACAATGTGACAATTGCATCTGTTGTATAGCTGGTTTTAAATCACAGAATAGCTTCAATTTTTATTTGAAAACCATCTATGGAAAATTAACAGTAATATCATACAATCTTTAATGTGATTAAATAATTTTTAATATTTTGCCACATCTTTTTTCTCATATTTTCCCATATTTAAAAAAAGAAAGTTTTTACAAAATCACATGAAAGAAAATGGCAGAGGCCATGAAGTTTCATCGCTGAGTACTTTAAACTATATCTTCTCTCTCAAAACACATTCTCCTACATGATCCCAATAGGACTACAGGATTTAACATGAGTGTAATACTACATATGATCTACAACCCAAATCTAGATTCCTTCCAATTGGCCTAATATATCTTCTACAGTTATTTTATTCTCATTGAGAATCTAATCATGAAGGATATCTTGCAGTTAGTTGCCATTTCTTCAGAAATATGTGTGCATGCCAGGCTTGTCCAACTTTGGGCAGCCCCATGGACTGTAGCTGCCTGCCTCCTCTGTTCGTGGGATTTCCTAGGCAATACTGGAATGGGTTACCATTCCCTCCTCCAGGGGATCTTCCTGGCCTAGTGATCGAAACCATGTCTCTTGCATCTCCTGCATTGGCAGACAGGTTCTTTACCACTGAGCCACCTGGGAAGCCTGACCTTTCTTCTAGTATCTCTCTCTTTTTTTTTCTTCTAGTCTCTTTTAATACTGAACAGTTTTCCCAGACTATTTCTAGTGACGTTGACCTTTTCGAAGTGTCCAGGTCATCTGTATTGAAGAATATCTACCAATTAGGATTTGTCTGATTGTTTCCATAAGGTTAGATTTAGGAGAGTCACTACTGGCAAAATAAATTCAGAGGGGACTGTCCTGCTTTATGTGTATATTGTATCAAGAGATAAATGACATCCGTTTGTCCACTCTTGGTGACATCAAGTGTGGTCCCTTGGATAAGCAGGTATCTGCTTATTATCATCCTATAAAAGGGTCTTTCCCTCCTTGTATTTAATAAGCAATCTGAGGGTTGACATGTAGAGTTAGTGTGACCATCCTGTCCCCATCAACCATTCACCCAGGGGTGGATTATCCTTTGATTATTCTTGTAACAGTAGTTGCAGAAAGTGACTTTATAGTTCTAGCCTTTATTGTAATCATTTGTTTGTACTCTTCAATAAAACAGTTTTTCCTTCTATTTACCGAATCTGCACACACTAGGGCTTATGGATTCTTATTCAATGTGCTCTAATCCATAACATATATTAATACTTTTTATCTTCAAATGATACGCAAGTTGGGCCAGTGGGTACCCCTAAAACCTTGCTCTTATGTCCTTCTGATGTGTCTACCAGCTTTTGAGCAATTCCTTGTTTTGGGGGGACAAAATATCCCAGGCTTAACAGATACTCCTCTAAAGTAGTTCAATCAAGAAGGTTTTACATAAAAATAAGACTAATTCAATTTTAATGCAGTGATTTGAATTGAGGCACAAACAATTAGAATAGTACCCAGAACACAGTAGGTGCCAGGCAGTATGATAGGTGTCTTCCTTAACTAGTTTTGCCACAGTTCGAAGCCTTTTTGCAATTCTTAAAAATTCAGACTTTTACAACAGAGATTTTTATGTTGCTCTTTCAAATTCATCTATTTATTATCTTAACCTTTGTTCTCCTTCATTTTCTTTATTTCCACATGGAAATCATATAGATAGGAAAACTCCAAAGGATTTTCTTTTTCTTTTCTCCAATGTGGTACAATCTTATGTACAAAATATGTGCCAAAATATGCACACACAGCATAGCATAAATCCCCCGTATAGTAAAGCCTTTTACAATTCCTGAATTTATCAAGGGAACTAATGTAAAGAAATGCCTAGCCTTTTTTTTTTTTTTTTTTTTTCGGTAAAAAATTCAATAGACCAACCTCATTTTATAAGCATATGTAGCACTAGTGAAGTTACCTCTGAATGAATCACTGAGAGGAAAGAGAAAGTGAAGAGAAGTGTGATATTTGAAGAGGTCACAAAGAAAGTAAAATATGGGGCCTTGTAGCCTTCAAATTATTTATTTACATATTTATCTTAGAATGTGTGGGTGGGCGTGAGGTGTGTGCTTGTGTGTAGTATATGTGTATCCATGTGCACAATGGGGGTTAAAGACAGGATGCCGAGCTAACATTTACTCAACAAAGACTTACTGTACTTCCACTGAGTGAGCACTGCCGTATTTTCCAGGAATATAAGGACCCAGATAACTAGACGGGTCCCTCCCTTAGGGATGAATTAAACAGTTTCACAAATAAATGTGAATTTGCAACTAGTTGAGATGAGGGATGTGTGTGTGAACTCAGTTGCTCAGTTGGATCCAACTCTCTGGGACTCCATGGATGGTAGCCCTCCAGGCTCCTCTGTTTCTGGAATTTTCCAGGCAAGAGTATGGAGTGGGTTGCCATTTCCTTCTCCAGGGGATTGTCTCAACCCAGGGATCGAACCCACATCTCCTGCATTGGCAGGTGGATTCTTTACAACTGAGCCACCTGGATACATAAATATATATCCATATTTACAAATCTATATTTATAGTATATATATAGATAAATCCGTATTTTATATATGGATATATAAATATGGATACATGCATGCAAACAAATACATATGTGTGTCTATTATAAGGGGATTTTGCTCACTCTAGGACATTAAAAAGGATCACCTGAGGAAGTGCCATTTGCGTTGATATCTGAGTCAACCAAGAGTGAACTAGGCAATGTTTGGGTCCCTGGGTTTACAGATGAGAGAATGGGAGAGAGCAGAGAGACTCAGAGCAACTGTAAGAAAGACAAATAGCTGAAGTAGAAGGAAGGAGTGGAGATACTGACATGAAACTGGAGGAGCACAATTTTGGTCTTTATCTTAAAGCAACAGCAATCCATTTAGGTAGCATGTGTAACTGAAGGAGTGACAGTTATCATATTTGCATCTTGCAAATCTCCTCTCATGTTACTGGAGGATGGATCTGGAGGGGGAGCAACATGGATGCCAGGGGACTGGTTATAAAATCCCTGTAGCTTTCCACACACTGGATGGGGAAAGCTGAGACTCGGGTGAGGGACCAAGGGAGGTACACAGCATCCTCTGGAGGTAACAATCAGTGACTGGGTGAGGGCTTTGATATGGAGTGGATGGAGAGGGAACATCAAAGATAAATTCCAGATTGGGAGCTGGGGAATCCTGGAGACTGAGGTGGATGGGCAGAGAACACAGGTTGATTCTGACATGTTCCATTTGATGCTTAAGATGGACGGGAAGAAATACAAAGTACAGAGCTGGATCTATAAAGGGAGAATTTAGAGGGACTTTTAGAGCCATAATCAGGTTTTGTAGAGTGCTCTGAATAAAATAAATGCCAGTAATTTCAAGGAATCGTATTGGGCAGCATGTGGTATTTACATGTTGGGAAAACTAAAGGTGAATCAAAGTTCTAAGGTACTAGATGAACAACCTTTGCTACTTGAGAATTCATTCATTTGTAAATCCATTTCTATTCTAAATGCTGTCATAATTTCCTGATCTGCAAAATCTGAAAATATTATTTGCTAGACTTTTTAGCAAGTGACATATATATATACATATATGCAGATATATATACACACATATAGAAATATACATATATACATTTAGCAAGTGAAAGCTAGCTAGCTATAATGAAGTCACAAAAGTGATCATGTAAGTGCAGAATTAATATTTGAAATATTTAATAATCTGTATAACTTGGGCTCCGACCACAAATAACAAGTAAGACCATAACAGTGCATTCAACTGAAGGCCAAGCCCATCACAGTAACAGAATCTCATTCTCTGATGGTAAAAATTCCTAATTGAAATTAAAGTACAAATATTAGAAGGTAAAATACTTCTAATATTTAACACTTGAATAACATTGGTAGTTACTGCTTTTAGTCCAATAATGTCACTAACATCTAAACATATTTGAAATCTAAAACACTAAAGAATCTAGTTATTAAAAGAAATACACCCAGTTAGTGTAGCCGTGTAGTAAAAGAAATTTTCAGGATACATTTGAAAATGGGAAGGACAACTTTGCCAATTCAAATGAAGAACATTACACTTACTACTGCATTGAGAAAACTGATTTGGAGCAGGGGAGAGAGAGAAAACTACCCTTATACTAATTTACTCTCCAAGGGTGCTGTGGAAAAATCAAACTTATTTAGAGATATATTTCTAAAAATTTGTGCTCACATTTTAATTTTGAAATCGCTTTTCTAAGTATATGATCAATATCATCATTTTTATCTAAATCTTTGTATCTGCTTAAAGTAACCTGTAACTTTGAGTCACAACTTTAATCCCACTGGTTACAAAAAAGACAAGCTAAGTGAGCTTTGACTCCTGAAACTAACCCAGTAGTAAGTGTAATGTTCTTCATTTGAATCGGCAAAGCTGTCTTTCCCATTTTCATGTGTATCCTGAAAATTTCTTTTACTACGTGACTACACTAACTGGGGGTGTGTTTCTTTTAATAACTAGGTTCTATAGTGTTTTAGATTTCAGTTTAGGGGAGTACTGGGGTCCTAAGGTGAAAGGAGACACTATGATTGGAATGTGTTCTATCTGTTTATTCTGACAAAGAAGGTTTTCTCCTGCGTGGCACTATTACAGGTACAAAGAGGAGGAAGGGCTTTACTTTCACAATCTTTGCCTCCGTTCTCTGCAAGAGTAAAAAGCACACCTAGAAAAGGCAGATATTCCAATAAAATTGCGCTGTCTATAAAGATCTTTGTGTTGCTCAAATGAAAGAAGCTCCTTATTTTCCTTATCACTGCCACAATCCAACCCCCTCAATTTCATCTTCCCTCAAATCCCACTGCACCAGTAGATTCTTATTAGAAATTGTAACAAAAGTGGATCAAAATGAGTTAGAGGTCAGTCTGAGTTTGAATGTTAGGCTATTCAATTGACCAAGAAGCTTCCAGTAAGAATGAACACTATATGGCAAAATAATCATAGATCAAATTGTGTTTTGTACAATTCCCTCATCCCTTTTGTAGCAAAAGTTGCTGCTCTCGATTGGGGAAAACATGCCCTTCTATGTAAAGAATCGTGTGATTGTGTCAAAGCAACTGGTTATTCACACACACACACATACACATACTGTGATTTCAATCTTACCTGTTAAAGAGTTAGCTTTAAAAACTTTCTTTCTTTAAAAAGAATAAGTAAAAAGAGTAAGACATACAATGCTACAAAAGACATCTTAGAGGAACTCACCACGGAATTTAATCTAAGAAAAAATATCTTCCTTACAATTTGGCAAATTCAAGATGCTTGCAGTAGCTAACACTGAAATGACATTTTCTAATAACTCAGTTCCCAGGAGCAGGTCTTATGTTATGATCTAGTAAACAAACCAGTAAAAGTAAGAAAATTTGAGTTCCACTCTCAATTTCCTCCTTGCTTCTGGGATCCCATACTCTCTCATAAGTTGTGTATGTGGGCAATCTTCAAAAGTCTCTAGTCTCTCTGCAACTACTATATATTACACAAGAAGAGATGTCAGTGTGGCAACAGCGCATAGACAAAATACATCTAAGACAGACAACAGAATTGTCTATACCTCTCCCTCTCTAGCTCAGTGGTAAACAATCCGCTTGCCAATGCAGGAGACACGGCTTTGATCCCTGGGTTGGGAAGCTCCCCTGGAGGGGGAAATGGCAACCCAACTTCAGTAATCTTGCATGGAAAATCCCATACAGAGAGGAGCCTGGTGGGCTACAGTCCATGGGGTCACAAAGAGTCAGATATGACTGAGCACTCAGTACATATGAACCCCACCTCCAACTCGCATGTGTCAGCACAGGACACACTTAACCAAAGTAATACAAAAAATTTCTAACACAACAGTTTATTTGCATTTGTATCTGGAGAAGGAAATGGCAACCCACTCCAGTATCCTTGCCTGGAAAATCCCATGGATGGAGGAACTTGGTAGGCTACAGTCCATGGGACCGCAAAGAGTCGGACACGACTGAGCGAATTCACTTTCACTATTTGCATTTGTAACAAATTTTGGTCTCTGCTATGGACATACTTCACAGCACTATGTTTTATGATACAACTTCCAATATTAGACCAGTTCAGTTCTTTGCTTGCATAAGCATGTTTCAGGGGCATTAAAAATATAATATCAAATAATGCCTCCTTTTCCTATTTTTCAGTGCTTGAAATTTTGTATGTACACACGTACATAGACATATATAACATGTACATCTATACATATACATGCATATACATACATGTGTGCATGTATACATTGTCTCTCTATACAAAATCCTTCAATGCTTTCTGAAGATATGCCTTTACACAAGGTTAAGACGTGGGAGAAGTAAAATATTATCCAGCTTGCTTGTTAGTTTGTCGACATTCACAGTCACGAATAAAAGATAGATTCCTAAGAGAAGCAATGAAGTAGTAAATCTGGGGGGTTCACTGGTGGCTTAGATGGTAAAGAATCGGCCTCTAATGCAGGAGACCCAAATTTGACCCCTGGGTTGTGAAGATATCCTGGAGAAAGGAATGGCCACCCATTCCAGTATCCCATGGACAGAGGAGCCTGGTCAGCTATAGTCCATGGGGTTGCAAAGAGTTGGACATGATGGAGCTACTAACATACACACTTTATAAAGGTGAGAGAGAAAGATAAGAACATGAACTTGAGTTAGATGGGCAGTGAAATTTGTAATCCTGGTCCACTAAATGCAGAGACCAGTAAACAATGGGATGGTCCCACTTAAAAGAAGTAAGGATTGGGTAAGGGTATGAAAAATAACTCATGCCATCATAAAAATCTTGTTTATCTATATCTACTCTTTTTCAGATTCTTTTCCCTTGTAGGAAGTACTAACACAACATTGTAAATCAACTATATTTTAATAAAAAATGAATAAAAAAATTTTTTTAGAACCTGACAATCTTGTTTATCTAGCCCTGTGATTCTCATCAGGGCCAGACTGCCCCTAGAGAATATTTTGGGAAGGATTTGAGGTTTGTCACATCATTAAGAGAGGGGAGTTCTGTTCATTCTTAGGGACGTTTTGATGAAGAATTTCCCCTAAATATCTCAAACAACAGGCTTCCCTGGTGGCTCAGATGGTAAAGAATCCATCTGTAATGAAGGAGACCTGAATTTGATCCCTGGGTTGAGAAGATCCCCTGGAGGAGGGCATGGCAACCCACTCCAGTATTCTTGCCTGGAGAATCCCCATGGACAGAAGATCCTGGCAGGTTACAGTCCACAGGGTCACAAAAAGTCGGACATAACTGAGTGACCAAGCACACAGCTCATCTCAAACAACATGCACTGTTGCTTCCCAGGTGGCTCAGGGATAAAGAATCCATCTGCTAAGCAGGAGACTCGGGTTCGATCCCTGGGTCAGGAAGAGTCCATGAAGAAGGAAATGACAACCCACTCCAGTATTCCTGCCTGGGAAATTTCATGGACAGAGGAGACTGGCGGGCTACAGTCCACGGGGTTGCAAAGAGTTGGACACGACTTAGTGACAAGCAGTGTTCCCCTGAATTAAATTTGTAATGAATATCAACTTGCAGAATCTGGTACATAATCATAACTAAGCATTTTAAAAGAATTTCCAAGGAGGGGCCAAGATGGCAGAGGAACAGGACGGGGAGACCACTTTCACCCCTACAAATTCATTGAAAGAACAACTGAACGCTGAGCAAACTCCACAAAACAACTTCTGATCGCTAGCTGAGGACATCAGGCGCCCAGAAAAGCAGCCCATTGTCTTCGAAAGGAGGTAGGACAAAATATAAAAGATAAAAAGAGAGACAAAAGAGCTAGGGACGGAGACCTGTCCCGGGAAGGGAGTCTTAATAGAGGAAGTTTCCAAACACCAGGAAACCCTCGCACTGGCTGGTCTGGGGGCAGTTTTCAAATCTCGGAGGGCAACTTAACTGGGAGGAAAAATAAATAAAACCCACAGATTACATGCCTAAAAGCAACCCTCAGCAGAAAAGTACCCCAGACGCCCGCATCCACCACCAGCAAGTGGGGGCGGAACAGAGAGGAGCGGGCGGCATTGCTTAGGGTAAGGACCGGGCCTGAGTGTCCTGAGGGCAATCGGAGGGAGCTTTTGTGAGATAGCAACTTAAACTGTGGGATAGTAAAAGAGAGAGAGAAGATTAACCAGCCCGAACACGCTGCCGGCCGTTCACAGAACAAAGGAGTGAGCAACTCCAGAGAAGAGCTAGCCGTCAGTGGACCGGCCCAGCCCCGCCGGAGGCAGGAGGCAGCGGGGAGGGGAAAGGGGCAAACTCGGCCCCAAAGACGGCATCCCCTACCACACTGCAAACAGGCCTCCAGTTTCTAAGCAAAGACTTCCTGAGATTCTGGATGGTCGACATCCGCCAGGAGGGTCGCGGCTAAACACAAGGCGCACGCACCCGACCAGCGCGGGTGGAAACTAAGGCTGGGGCAGCGGAGGGGAGAAGGCGTGCCGCACCCGGGGAGAGTGTGCCCATCAAGCTCCTGGCTGCCTGAGCTGCTCGGCCGGGGAAGGCACAAACGCAGGCGCAACTCAGTCCGTGCTTTTGTGGAGAACCAGAAAACTGGAACCACAAGCAATGATCCATATAGAGCAGCTGGGAGCCTGAGCAGCGTAGATGGGGAAAGCAGCGCCCTTCCCTCCCCGCAGCAGGACTGAACTAGCGAAACTGAACAAGAGACCACCTCCGCCCGCCTGTGTCAGAGAGGAAATCAGACACTGAAGAGACTGGCAAACAGAAGCCAAATGGACTCTGGGAGAAGGCAAGGGTGGGATGTTTCAAGAGAACAGCATCAAAACATGTATATTATCTAGGGTGAAACAGATCACCAGCCCAGGTTGGGTGCATGAGACAAGTGCTCGGGCCTGGTGCACTGGGAAGACCCAGAGGGATCGGCTGGAGAGGGAGGTGGGAGGGGGGACCAGGATGGGGAATACATGTAAATCCATGGCTAATTCATTTCAATGTATGACAAAAACCACTGCAATGATGTAAAGTAATTAGCCTCCAACTAATAATAAATGGAAAAAAAAAAAGAAAAAAAAAAAAGAAAACAAACGGAACAACTTCAGAAGGGACCAGTGCAACAGATTAAAATCCCTGTAGATAACACCGACTACATCAGAAGGGGCCTATAGATATTGAGAAGTGTAAGATGGAATGAGGAGCTATCTGAAACTGAACTGAACCCACACTGACCGCAACAGCTCCAGAGAAATTCCTAGATATATTTTTACTTTTTTTTTTTAATTAAAAAAATTTTTTTTCTTTTCTTTTCTATTTTTTCTCTTTTATTTTCTTTTAAAATTCCCTATTACTCCCCCATTACTCCTTAACTTTCATTTTCATATATTTTTATGATTTTTTTAATTAGGAAAAAATTTTTTTTCTTGTTTGTTTTTCTTTTTTTTCCTTATTTTCTTTTAAAGTACTCTATTACTCCTCTACTACTCCTTAATTTTCATTTTCATTTCACTATAACCTTGCAAAAAAAAAAAAGAGAAGCCCTATTTTTAAGCCAAACTTCATATATATTTCTAAAATTTTTTGTGATTTTGTTTTTAATATTGTATTTTTAAGAGTCTAACCTCTACTCTAGATTTTTAATCTTTGTTTTTTCAGTACGTGATATAAATTTTGGACATTTAAGAATCCAATATTCAGTTCCCATTTTTATTCAGGAGTGTGTTGATTACTCTCTCCCACTTTTGACTCTCCATTTTCTACCTCAGAACACCTCTATTTCCTCCTTTCCCCTTCTCTTCCCAATCCAATTCTGTGAATCTCTGTGGGTGTCTGGGCTGCGGAGAACACTTTGGGAACAGAGAACTGCGTAAATCTGTCTCTCTCCTCTTGAGTCCCCCTTTTTCTCCTCCTGCTCATCTCTATCTCCCTCCTCCCTCTCCTCTTCTTCATGTAACTCTGTGAACCTCTCTGGGTGTCCCTCACAGTGGAGAATCTTTTCACCATTAACCTAGAAGTTTTATTATCAGTGCTGTATAGTTGAAGAAGTCTTGAGACTACTGGAAGAATAAAACTGAAATCCAGAGGCAGGAGACTTAAGCCCAAAACCTGAGAACACCAGAAAACTCCTGACTACACGGAACATTAAGGAATAAGAGACCATCCAAAAGCCTCCATACCTACACTGAAACCAACCACCACCCAAGAACCAGTAAGTTTCAGAGCAAGACATACAATGCAAATTCTCCAGCAACACAGGAACATAGCCCTGAGCATCAACATACAGGCTGCCCAAAGTCACACCTATCACACAGACCCATTTCAAAGCTCATTACTGGACACTCCATTGCACTCCAGAGAGAAGAAATCCAGTTCCACGCACCAGAACACCGATGCAAGCTTCCCTAACCAGGAAACCTTGACAAGCCAATTGTCCAACCCCACCCACTGGGTGAAACCTCCACATTAAAAAGGAACCACAGACCTCCAGAATACAGAAAGCCCACTCCAGACACAGCAATCTAAACAAGAAGAAAAGGCAGAGAAATACCCAACAGGTAAAGGAACATGAAACATGCCCACCAAGCCAAACAAAAGAGGAGGAGATATGGAATCTACCTGAAAAAGAATTTAGAATAATGATAATAAAAATGATCCAAAATCTTGAAAACAAAATGGAGTTACAGATAAATAGCCTGGAGACAAAGATTGAGAAGATGCAAGAAATGTTTAATAAGGACCTAGAAGAAATAAAAAAGTCAATTAAAAATGAATAATGCAATAAATGAGATCAAAAACACTCTGGAGGGAAACAAGAGTAGAATAATGGAGACAGAAGATAGGATAAGTGAGGCAGAAGATAAAATGGTGGAAATAAATGAAGCAGAGAGGAAAAAAGAAAAAAGAATCATAAGAAATGAGGACAACCTCAGGGACCTCTGGGACAATGTGAAATGCCCCAACATTCGAATCATAGGAGTCCCAGAAGAAGAAGACAAAAAGAAAGGCCATGAGAAAATACTCAAGGAGATAATAGCTGAAAACTTCCCTAAAATGGGGAAGGAAATAGCCACCCAAGTCCAAGAAACCCAAAGTACAAGAGAGTCCCAAACAGGATAAACCCAAGGCGAAACACCCCAAGACACATATTCATCAAATTAACAAAGATCAAACACAAAGAACAAATATTAAAAGCAGCAAGGGAGAAACAACAAATAACACACAAAGGGATTCCCATAAGGATAACAGCTGATCTATCAATAGAAACCCTCCAGGCCAGAAGGGAATGGCAGGACATAATTAGAGTAATGAAAGAGAATAACCTACAACCTAGATTACTGTACCCAGCAAGGATCTCATTCAGATATGAAGGAGAACTCAAAAGCTTTACAGACAAGCAAAAGCTGAGAAAATTCATCACCACCAAACCAGCTCTTCAACAAATGTTAAAGGAGCTTCTCTAGACAGGAAACACAGAAAGGTTGTATAAGCGGGAACCCAAAACAAAAAAGTAAATGGCAACGGGACAACACCTATCAATAATTACCTTAAATGTAAATGGGTTGAATGCCCCAACCAAAAGACAAAGACTGGCTGAATGGATACAAAAATAAGACCCCTATATATGCTGTCTGCAAGAGACCCACCTCAAAACAAGGGACACATACAGACTAAAAGTGAAGGGCTGGAAAAAAATATTTCACGCAAATGGAGACCAAAAGAAAGCAGGAGTCACAATACTCATATCAGATAAAATAGACTTTCAAATAAAGGCTGTGAAAAGAGACAAAGAAGGACACTACATAATGATCAAAGGATCAATCTAAGAAGAAGATATAACAATTATAAATATATATGCACCCAACATAGGAGCACCGCAATATGTAAGGCAAACGCTAACGAGTATGAAAGAGGAAATTAATAGTAACACAATAATAGTGGGAGACTTTAATACCCCACTCACAACTATGGATAGATTAACTAAACAGAAAATTAACAAGGAAACACAAACTTTAAATGAAACAATGGACCAGCTAGACCTAATTGACATCTATAGGACATTTCACCCCAAAACAATCAACTTCACCTTTTTCTCAAGTGCACACGGAACCTTCTCCAGAATAGATCACATCCTGGGCCATAAATCTAGTCTTGGTAAATTCAAAAAAACTGAAATCATTCCAGTCATCTTTTCTGACCATAGTGCAGTAAGATTGGATCTCAACTACAGGAAAAAAATTATTAAAAATTTAAACATATGGATGCTAAATAACATGCTTCTAAATAACCAACAAATCAAAGAAGAAATCAAAAAAGAAATCAAAATATGCATAGAAATGAATGAAAATGAAAACACAACAACCCAAAACCTATGGGATGCTGTAAAAGCAGTGCTAAGGGGAAGGTTCATAGCATTACAGGCTTACGTCAGGAAACAAGAAAAAAGTCAAATAAATAACCTAACTCTACACCAAAAGCAATTAGAGAAGGAAGAAATGAAGAACCCCAGGGTTAGTAGAAGGAAAGAAATCTTAAAAATTAGGGCAGAAGTAAATGCAAAAGAAACTAAAGAGACCATAGCAAAAATCAACAAAGCTAAAAGCTGGTTTTTTGAAAAAATAAACAAAATTGACAAACCATGAGCAAGACTCATTAAGAAACAAAGGGAGAAGAACCAAATTAACAAAATTAGAAATGAAAATGGAGAGATCACAACAGACAACACTGAAATACAAAGGACCATAAGAAACTACTACCAGCAGCTCTATGCCAATAAAATGGACAACTTGGAAGAAATGGACAAGTTCTTAGAGAAGTATAACTTTCCAAAACTGAACCAGGAAGAAATAGAAGATCTTAACAAAACCATCACAAGCAAGGAAATCGAAACTGTAATCAGAAATCTTCCAGCAAACAAAAGCCCAGGACCAGATGGCTTCACAGCTGAATTCTATCAAAAATTCAAAGAGCTAACAACTATCTTACTCAAACTCGTCCAGAAAATTGCAGAAGAAGGTAAACTTCCAAACTCATTCTATGAGGCCACCATCACCCTAATTCCAAAACCAGACAAAGATGCCACAAAAAAAGAAAACTACAGGCCAATATCACTGATGAACATAGACACAAAAATCCTTAACAAAATTCTAGCAAACAGAATCCAACAACATATTAAAAAAACCATACACCATGACCAAGTGGGCTTTATCCCAGGAATGCAAGGATTCTTTAATATCTGCAAATCAATCAATGTAATACACCACATTAACAAATTGAAAGCTAAAAACCATATGATTATCTCAATAAATGCAGAGAAAGCCTTTGACAAAATTCAATACCCATTTATGATTAAAACTCTCCAGAAAGCAGGAATAGAAGGAACATACCTCAACATAATAAAAGCTATATATGACAAACCCACAGCAAGCATCACCCTCAATGGTGAAAAATTGAAAGCATTTCCCCTGAAATCAGGAACAAGACAAGGGTGCCCACTCTCACCACTACTATTCAACATAGTGTTGGAAGTTTTGGCCACAGCAATCAGGGCAGAAAAAGAAGTAAAAGGAATCCAGAAATGAAAAGAAGAAGTGAAACTCTCGCTGTTTGCAGATGACATGATCCTCTACATAGAAAACCCTAAAGACTCTACCAGAAAATTACTAGAGCTAATCAGTGAATATAGTAAAGTTGCAGGATATAAAATTAACACACAGAAATCCCTTGCATTCCTATACACTAACAATGAGAAAACAGAAAGAGAAATTAAGGAAACAATACCATTCACCATTGCAACAAAAAGAATAAAATACTTAGGAGTCTATCTACCTAAAGAAACAAAAGACCTATACATAGAAAACTGCAAAACACTGATGAAAGAAATCAAAGAGGACACAAACAGATGGAGAAACATACCGTGTTCATGGATTGGAAGAATCAATACTATCAAAATGGCTATACTACGCAAAGCAATCTATAGATTCAATGCAATCCCTATTAAGCTACCAACAGTATTTTTCACAGAACTAGAACAAATAATTTCACAGTTTGTATGGAACTACAAAAAAACTCGAATAGCCAAAGTAATCTTGAGAAAGAAGAATGGAACTGGAGGAATCAACCTGCCTGACTTCAGGCTCTACTACAAAGCCACAGTCATCAAGACAGTATGGTACTGGCACAAAGACAGAAATATAGATCAAAGGAACAAAATAGAAAGCCCAGAGATGAATCCACGTACCTATGGACACCTTATCTTCGACAAAGGAGGCGAGGATATACAATGGAAAAAGACAACCTCCCTAACAAGTGGTGCTGGGAAAACTGGTCAACCACCTGTAAAAGAATGAAACTAGAACACTTTCTAACACCATACACAAAAATAAACTCAAAATGGATTAAAGATCTAATTGTAAGAACAGAAACTATAAAACTCCTAGAGGAGAACATAGGCAAAACACTCTCCGACATAAATCACAGCAGGATCCTCTATGACCCACATCCCAGAATTTTAGAAACAAAAGCAAAAATAAACAAATGGGACCTAATGAAACTTAAAAGCTTTTGCACAACAAAGGAAACTATAAGCAAGGTGAAAAGACAGCCCTCAGATTGGGAGAAAATAATAGCAAATGAAGCAACAGACAAAGGATTAATCTCAAAAATATACAAGCAACTCCTGCAGCTCAACTCCAGAAAAATAAATGACCCAATCAAAAAATGGGCCAAAGAACTAAACAGACATTTCTCCAAAGAAGACATACAGATGGCTAACAAACACATGAAAAGATGCTCAACATCACTCATTATCAGAGAAATGCAAATCAAAACCACAATGAGGTACCATTACACACCAGTCAGAATGGCTGCTATCCAAAAGTCTACAAGCAATAAATGCTGGAGAGGGTGTGGAGAAAAGGGAGCCCTCTTACACTCTTGTGGGAATGCAAACTAGTACAGTCACTATGGAGAACAGTGTGGAGATTTCTTAAAAAGCTGGAAATAGAACTGCCATATGACCCAACAATCCCACTTCTGGGCATACACACTGAGGAAACCAGATCTGAAAGAGACACGTGCACCCCAATGTTCATTGCAGCACTGTTTATCATAGCCAGGACATGGAAGCAACCTAGATGCCCATTAGCAGACGAATGGATAAGGAAGCAATGGTACATAACACCATGGAATATTACTCAGCCATTAAAAAGAATTCATTTGAATCAGTTCTAATGAGATGGATGAAACTGGAGCCCATTATACAGAGTGAAGTAAGCCAGAAAGATAAAGAACATTACAGTATACTAACACATATATATGGAATTTAGAAAGATGGTAATGATAACCCTATATGCAAAACAGAAAAAGAGACTCAGATGTATAGAACAGAATTTTGGACTCTGTGGAAGAAGGCGAGGGTGGGATGTTTCGAGAGAACAGCATTGAAACATGTATATTATCTATGGTGAAACAGATCAGCCCAGGTTGGATGCATGAGACAATTGCTCGGGCCTGGTGCACTGAGAAGACCCAGAGGGATCGGGTGGAGAGGGAGGTGGGAGGGGGGATCGGGATGGGGAATACATGTAAATCCATGGCTGATTCATGTCAATGTATGACAAAAACCACTACAATATTGTAAAGTAATTAGCCTCCAACTAATAAAAATAAATGAAAAAAAAATAAATAAAAGAATTTCCACTAAAACCCCAATGGCTTACAGCAAGGCTGCTGTGAGTAATAATTCAATCATTTTGTATAACCTTTCTCCTAAATCTAGAATTAATCAACTACAATATAAATAGAAAATAAACTGAACAGGGCAACATCAGCACTGTCAATTTCCATTGTGGAAATATTGTATTTGTTTTTATTGATGATATGGTGGGGAGTCTGCAAAGTCCTTTGACATAGAGTTCACATTAGTAACAAGGCGAAAATGTTACATAAGGCAATGTGGGGATTTTGGTGGAACAATATTAATAATATTCAGTCTCTTATATGTCAAATATCACACTTCCATGTTTTCTCCATCCTGACTGTCTATACCTTGACTTGGCATATTTTTCCTACAACAATTACCATAAGTTTCTCTCTGTTATCATATACAAATGTCTGGTTTATAATCATCCTAATGCTACTTTTAGTCTATTCTCCTTTCATTTTCCTGTACTCTCTGTATGGAAGGTCTTCTGATGTTTTTATTTGTCTTAAATCCAAATGTATTCATTATATAAACATACAAACAAACTTCTGACTTCTTTACTGTGTTCCAGTAAAGTCACCCTTATACACTAGCATAGTGAAATGCACATTATACTACAAATTATTTTTATTTTATTGCTCTTTTTCATGACAGATATATTCAGTGATCATATTATTGATGAATTACAGTTCAAGACAACAAGGAGGTGACACAAAATATCTGTTATTAAGAAGAAGACAGGGCTTCACTGGTGGCTCATTGAATACTCCACCTGCCAATGCAGGAGAGAGAGGTTCAGTCCCTGGTCTGGGAAGATCCCACATGCCTCGGAGCAACTAGGCCTGTGCACCACGACTACTAAGCCGGTACTTTAAAGTCCAGGAGCTATGAGTACTGATCCCACGTGTTGCTGAAGCCCTCTTGCCCAAGAGCCAGCACTCCACAACAAGAGAAGCCACCGCAAAGAGAAGCCTGCACACTACAACTAGAGTTGCCCCCACTTCCTGCAACTAGAGAAGAGCCCGTGAAACAACAAAGACCCAGCACAGCCAAAAATAAATCAATAATTTTTTTTTGAGGACAAGAGTCTAAGAGGGTTGAGGACTACAGTTTGGTCCACAGTGAATGACAGTGAATGACGGAAGATAGAAAACCTACATGACTCCTGTGTGTCCCTCTGTACCACTTGACTTCCTCTTGTGTACAGCTGACACCCCGATGGCCAGAAAGAGTTAACTCCCCCATCCAGCTACTAATCTTAAGTCAAGGGAGCTGGATGAGGAGTGAGTCCAGTCTGCAGTATCTGCTCTGCCACTAACCACCAGGGTGACCTTCAGCAGCTCACCAGGACCCCTGCGGGTCCCCATCCCTTTAACTGTAACGTAAGGGCACTGGAATAAACTGCTCTTAAGGTCCTTTCCAGCTCTATCACAAAATGCAGAATTTTGATTCCAAGACTTAGGCACTGCTCAGAAGAAACTGATTCCTTTAATAAATGTATATACAATAAATCCTGTGGGTGTGAATTATCTTTCCAACTACAATGTACTCAATCAAGTCTTCTAAAAAATGTCATGTCTTATGAAAAACAAAAATGTCCTCTTAAAAAAGAAGCCCCCCTACACTTGATAGAGCCAGCACACTTATTATGAGAACAGAATCACCAATCTGAAGGGGACAACTAGTTTTCCAGTTCCATCCTGCTTACTGCTGTAAAAGTCACAGTTTTATGTTTTGCTTTGAATTCTTGAAATAAAAATGATCTTATCTATCTGCCTAGCCAATCATATATTCTGGCAGCTTTAACCTTCTCCATAGAGGTTTCTTTAAACTGTAATAGTCCACAGAGATAACAATTCAACAAAATCTATATACAACTGAACACTGACCACAGAGGAGGTGTTTAAGAGCAAGTGCTATGGTGTGAATCAACTTCTAGTCCAAGTAACTATTTCATCTACAACCAATTTTGCCCTGGAGCTTTTGAAAAACACAATAGAAATCTGTTAAACTGGCGGTACTGCTGAACTTCAACTACTTTTATCTAGCCAGGTCCTCCGTAACAATAGATATTCGAGAGCTTTTTTTTGATAAAATTTTGATTTGGAGCCTAGGTGCAGAGAGCAAATGGACCAAATTCCTTATTCTGATGACAACTTGCTATCTTTGCTTTTGAAACATATGCATAAAAATAAGGCATCAGAGTATTACCTTAATATATACACATGTGTATGCTTTAGGAAAACTCCAGGCTTAAAATAATTCAGTTTGGTGAGATTTAAAAATTAGAATATTTCTAGTTGGTTTTCCGAAGCACCTATTATCTTCAGAAAACAGAGCAATCACTTCTGTTACATACAAAGTGGGGATGAATTTCTCAAATTTTGATTGAAGGGCTTTTTCCAGGAAGACGTCTAATCCTTAACACAAATTCATTAAGTAGGTATGGAATCAAGACTTGGTTACCTGTCTGAGAGTGATATACAATTTACTGCAAAGTTTTCATACCAGGTTTGCTTATTTCTGTCACCCAGCTTGTTTCTGGGCAAGTTGCCCATGTGCCCCCACCCCATAAATCAGTTTTTGTGTTTGAGATATGTAAGCTCATTTAAAAATTAACCTAAACCAAACAAAGTAATTAGAAAGGCAACTTGCTCACAGTAACAATGAATATCTTTTTTTAAGTCAAACATACAATACATTCCAAAGACAAACACAAATGACTTTTTAAATAACTGTGATTTTGGATTATCTTTGCCTCTATTCCTCTCATTAACATGAATAATTCAGAATGCTTACTATACGTGATGAAACTATTCCCCCTCCATAATTCACTTTTAGTACACAGAAAAATAAGATGTAACACAGCCTTATGTTTTTCCAAAGGTCTAAATTAGACCATATTTTTAAAAAGCAACTTTACTTTCCAAATTATCTATAGTTTGGGTTCATTCTTTTCAAGGCTATCCTGGGAGCAAGTAAGGAGTCTTATGCTTTCAAGGCTAGGGCAGTACAGGGCAGTGTAGTAGGTAAGAGGGTGGAATCCCACCCTCCTTTGGTTCCTGATGTTCTTCCAAGTACGCATCAATTATTTGCATATGTGAGCAAGACCGCCATTATCTTTTTTCCTTAAAAATATGAAAGTGCTTTGGGACATTACACCCAGATTTGAGTAAAAAGAATTCCCCAACGTCTTGAACACACTGAAAGAACAATATTTTTATTATTATGCAACTTTGATTTTAAGTAATAAAAATATCCTAACATTGCAGTTCCAGCTAAAGCAAACATCTCCCAATGGGAAAGCATTTCAGGATTGGGGGTAGAGGGACTCAAAACCTCAAATCTTACTTTAATGAGGACATGAACAAAACTAAGGGTGTGACTCTATATGCTGATTATATACAAACTCATCCAGATACCCTAACACAAATCTAAAGAAAATTATGTAGACAGATATTTTATTCATATCTGATATAATACTCTATATTATGCATACCCAATATTTGTGCAGGAAACAATGTGTATATCCTAAGTCTATTTAATTTGGGGTTTGGAATAGTAAGTGACCCTTCCCATTTTGACAATTCTTCCAGGAAGATGCTATACTCTTCTGGAAACCACACTAATTTTCAGGAGTCATGGGGCTGCTGCAGAGCCCCATGCTACCCTTGTGACCAGGAAGAAAGGGAAAGGATGTCATCAGGAGAGGTAACAAAAAGGTGGGAAAAAAAAAGAGAGAATGAGATTTCACTGGAGTATACACCAGCCTTGGCCAAAGGCTTTACAACTTTTTTGATTTCTTCTTGCATTGAAAATAAAATGAGAGAAGCTTACAGGGTAATCAGCCAAACACAACAGTTGCTGAACTTGGGTCAAGATCAGATACCATGGCAGCTTTAGGGATATTCATGGAAATGTACGAAATGAGGATGTATGTTCTGATACCTGCGAAAATAAACAACTGGGCTTTAAGTGAGTGGGAGAGAACAGATGGTTGGTAATGATTTAAAACATTTATGGTTTTGGACTGTCACCAAGCCTCTGTATTAAAAAATATGGTGGTGTAGTCAATACATACCAACAACTCTCTGCAAGGTTCATTTTCTGAAGGATGCTACTATAATAAAAGACAGAAAATCCTCATGAGGCCAGAGGAAAATCCTCCTCGTTTTCTCAAGTCATTCAATGCATGCTATTTCTTATGCAAGATATTTGATCAAAATGTTTCTGTGTGATGAGAGGACTTAAATTTTTCCTCAACAGTTGAGTCAACTACCAGTGCCCATGTATTGTATTCTTTTTGGACGCATGGGGGTAGATTGTAATTTTGTTCTGTATATCTGATTCACGCTGATTTGAAGCCCTTAAAAAAAAATAAAGAAAAAAACCCTCTGAGCAATCATAAAATCTGGGAGTCCAAGATACCCTTGCCCATGAAAAACAGTAACAACCTCCTTATTCTCAATTTGGGAGCCAGGCATATGGTATTACAATTATGGACTGGAACCTGCTGGTGCCAAGGCCACCCAACTAGGAAGGTAGATAAATATCAACTCGCACTGTATTTTAGTGTACGTATATATATGTGTATGTCAGCCTAAAAGAAGCCCACATCCTGTCCTTTAAACTCAATGGAACTGTGACAGCACAGATAAAATTGTATACAGATTAACGCAATGTTTGCGGTTAAACTAAAAAATAAATACTGCTAAATGATACTCTTAATTACTAGGAAAACTGCTAAAGGAGAGTCCTACCGTGTCCCACCGTGTTTGGATTTGGTCGTGAGGACAGAATGGGGGGAAAGTCACAGCAGCGCAGGCTCCGTAGGATTTCCTTCCTAACCCTTTGAAGACCCTGGGGACGGTTCAGGACGGGTTTGCCGCTGGGAGGGAGTTGGGGGCGGACGTGCAGGAAGAGCAGGAAGACCCGCGGCCGCTCCAGCAGGGCTCCAGTGAACTTAGTTGGAAATAACTCCTGACAGGTATCAAACACGACAACCTCGAGCCTCCTAACAGAAACACGCTGATGGGCAGGACGTGGGGATGGGCAGAAGAGAGAGCGGTGACCGTGTGAAAGTGACGGCTGGGGCAGCAGAACGACCGCGCAGTCCCTGCTCCCCCCAGCCCACTTCGAGCCCCCTCCCCAGGGCGCCCCCTCGGCCCGGCCGGCCCTGCGGAATCTGGGCTCCCACCTGGCCCGCAGCCTCAGCAGGAGTCTGCGTGGTCTCGGAGTTTGGGACAGATGCAAAAAGGGGGCACCCCCGCAGAGATGCCCATCTTGGTGCCAAACACGTCGGAGGGCCGGATAAACCGGCAGCAGAAACTCGAGACCTCTCCTTCTGGCGTCTTCTTTCCAGTCTCGGCCCAAAGCGGGGGCTCCAAGAGAACCCCGGGTCGCAGGGTGCCCCGCGGAGCCCAGGAATCCAGCACAAGTAGCTCCCTAGTTCAGGCATCCTTCCCCTCCTCCAGCCCTCCCCAAGTCTTCGCACCCCCTTCATCTCCCGGATTCCCCTTCCCCGCAGCACAGTCAATAAAGTGAGCGGGAGTGAGTTCAAATGGGGCGGAGGGGATTAGAGGTAGAAAAAGATGCCTCCCGCAGAGGTGAAGCACCTGGAAAAGTGAGGGTGCACCTCCCGCCCACCCAGACCTCTCTCCTCCGCAGGGAACTAGCGACGCCCTGCAATCTCGGCCCCCGACATCCCTGTTGCCCCCCCCCCCCCCCATCCCGGACGCCCGCTCCCCCACGCGCCGATCCCCCGCGGGTACCTCGCGAGCGGCGCGGGCAGCGGAGGGCGCCAGCAGGTAGTGCTTTCGCGGAAGCGGAGCTTCGGCTGGAAAGTTCCCCGAGCTCCGGGGCAAACTCTCGCGGACTCCGCCCCGCCGCGGAGCCGCCGGGCCGGTGGGCAGCAGCGCGGAGCGGGAGCCGGGGATGCGCGGAGCCCGCCACTCGCGCGCGCCCGTCAGTCCGGCTGGGGCTGCGGCGCCGCCTGGGCTCCCGGCCGTCCCCGCCCCGCCCCGCCCCGGCCCGCGGCTCCGCCCCCCGCGTTCGCCCCGCTCCCGGAGCCCCTCAAACCCCAGCCTCGCGCGCCTGACAGGCCTGCAGCCCGCCGGCCTCTGGGTCTCCGCCTCCGTCGCTCTCCCTGCGGCTCACTTTGTGGCCTCACCTCTGCTGGCCGCGTGCCCTTTCTCCCAGCCGCAGGACTCCGGTGCCACCCACGCTTGGTCCAGGGAGTGATGTTCTCCGGCGTTTGTTGCCTAAATCACCTTCTCTTCTTCACCTCTGCACTGATTCAGGTTCTTTCCCAAGTGTTCTAGAAACACCTGAAGAATAAATCTATAGGTTAGTAGCTTATGGCAAGCGTTGAGTCCAAAGTCTTAGAATTTCTTTTGCCCGACAGATCAATCTATCATCAGTGTATCCACCTATCATTTATATATCTATATCTATACCTACCTATCTTTCCTTTAGTCTTATCCAGCTCTTTGCGACCCCATGGGCGGCCGCTCACCAGGCTCCTCTGTCCATCGAATTTTCCTGGCAAGAATACTGCAGTGGGTTGCTATTTCCTCCTCCAGGGGATCTCACCCACCCAGGGAATTAACCCAAGTCTCCTGCATTGGTAGGGGATTCTTTACTGCTAAACCACCTGGAAAGCCCACCTATCTAGATATCTATCCATCCATCTATTATTTATATTTATGTATTATTTTATAGCTAGATCTGTGTGTATCCCTATGAGTGCCTGCATTCTCAATTGCTTCAGTCGTGTCCACTCTTTGCAGTCCTGTGGACAGTAGCCCGCGAGGCTCCTCTGTCCATGGGATTCTCCAGGCAAGAATACTGGAGTGGGCTGCCATGCCCTCCTCCAGGGGATCTTTCCGACCCAGGGGTGGAACGTACCTCTCCTGTGTCTCCTGCATTGCAAGCGGACTCTTTACCGCTGAGCCACCATGGAAGCCCATCTACACCTATATCTCTAGCTATATATGAAATAATAGGTCAGTAAAGTCTAGGAGGGATATATGAGCCATGGGTGAGCTGGGTAGCAGGTGTGTGTAAGACAAGGGCTTCTTTAAAAAAAAAAAGAAGAAGGCGGCAAAGTGGCCCTTTACTCTATCCAAGACTTGGTAGCTGTCTCAGGTCACACATTTCAAAATCCAGCAAGCTGTAGTTGGCAGACAAAGGTTAGAATAGATTTTTTTTTTCTTATCATTAAAGGAAACTTCGTTGAAATCTAAAAATTAGTTCCGAATATTATGCTAACAACAATTTGACCAAACTAGGGCAAATAAAATTAACATAACACTTGCTTACTTTGCATTCAGATAGTTTCCATGCATCAACAAAGAAAAACTAATTTTTTTTTAAAGTAGTCAGCAGCTAAACCTACCTCAATGCTATATCAGAATACATATTTTTTCAAAGGAGAATATTATCAACCTACATTTTCAGTAGGTCCATTTAAGTGGGTGAGAAATAACATATCTGCTGGTAGTAAACTTTGGTTTGATGAAGAAATATTATTGCCGGAGTTGTTTGCCCGATTCTGGTTTCTTTTAAACACAGCCTGATTTTTTTGTTGTTGTTGTTACAAGTTATTAATTTGTTTGTCTGCTGGCTTCTTATTAACAGTTAAGTTCAGTTCCTGCACTGAAGTCCTTATTCACCTCTAGAGTGAACCTCTTCTGCAGCTGGACTTTTAAAGAAACAAGGTAGTGTCCCTGAGCTATAGCTAACTGGAAATTGATGAGGGCTTGTTGAATGAATTAACCAATGTAACTTAGTCATTTTGGGTTTGGTCCCATGGGTGTCATTCCATGTTCTATGAGCTCTTGAAGCTGTAACCATCTATTACATCAGAGTGGTGAAGAAATCCCAGATAGGTTCAGGAGACCCTGACTCTAGTTCTTGGCTGCTTCAAGTCACACAATTTCTGTGGCCTATGCCTTCTCATTTGTAAAATAAGAGAGTCAAGCAGGAATACCATTATAACTCTATTGTTTGTAAGTTTTTGTAGCTCCTGGGGGAAACTGTGTGGTCAGGTCAGTTCTGATGGAATTTGCCTTGATTGATGTGCTGCTAGACATTCCAATCATTGTGGAATTTTCCAGTCTTTAGAATCTATTTTATTCATCTATTATAACAAATCCAACATTTTGAACTGTGAACTGTCTTTCATTCCTACATCTCTGTCCAAAGCTACTAAAAATATTTTAATGACTAAGGAATTTGCATTTTGTGAATTTTCAATGTTGACTAATAAAGGATCAAAGAATCACCTGAAAAGCATTCCAAGCATCAGTATACAACAGATCTTCTCATGGCATCTGATTATATGGTTATGGTACCACAGGAGAGTTACATAGTTAAGTGAAAATAGCACCTTCTTAAATTTTTCTGGTTATACTGGTTTAATTTTTACAAATGGCATTATTTCTAAAACATTGGTTCACAGCACGTTTCTGAACTCTCCAGTCTATTAATTTTGTTTAGTTCTTTGAATTTCTTAAAGTGTTTAACTATTGATTGTTTCTGGGCAAGTATGAAGCTTACGGATCATCGATCCTTTAATGTGTAAGTTGGTAACAATTATAGTCATAAAAAATTTCTGCATCAAATCCCAAGGTACATTTGATGGCAAGAGTGTCTTTGTAGAAAGGGGACTTTGTCATTCATAGATTTATTTGTGAAGTACCCACAGTGCAGTTATCATTGAATTAAGTATAAGAAATGCAAAATTCACTTTGAAAATAGTGTAACTACTAGTAGAATGAGCAAGGGGACTCCCCGGTGGTTCAGTGGTTAAGAATCCACGAG
This sequence comes from Odocoileus virginianus, assembly GCF_023699985.2. Lineage (NCBI taxonomy): Eukaryota > Metazoa > Chordata > Mammalia > Artiodactyla > Cervidae > Odocoileus > Odocoileus virginianus. Next base: position 28,185,656 of record NC_069695.1, read on the forward strand.
TGCAGAGGACATGGGTTCGATCCCTGCTCCAGGAACTAACATCCCACATGCCTGAGGGCAGCTAAACCCGAGAGCCACAACTACTAAAGCTTGAGCACCTAAGAGCCCATGAGCCACAACTAGAGAAGCTACCTCACCTAGAGAAAGCCCTGACATAGCAACAAAGAGCCAGTGCTTCAGAATAAAAACCCAGTGCAGCCCAAAAATAAATAAAAGAATGAGCCAAGTGAGGGGCTCATAGTTTATGAAAGCTGTGTGTAAGGAGGACGGGATAGAAGACTAGGAAAAGAGTAGAAAAGGCTATTTCTCAGTGTCTCTATGCACACATTAAAAAAAGCTACTTTAAGGTATGAGTACAACACTATTATGGGATACCTCTTGCTCTTTTTGAGTTTGTGCGTTTTTTAACCATGCAATTTCTAGCAATGACTTGCCTTAATGAATAGCCAAGATAATAATTCAGCAGAAATGTATTAAGCACAATGTGGAAGCCCATATGGGGGTTGCAAATACCTCTAGACCATCTTATTTATGGCCCCAACTGTTTTGTTGAGAGAAAGCAGAGATATATTTACCTGGAAAGAATATTTTTTACATGAGTTAATGCAGGATACACCAGAAGCTATCATAATTTCCCTTTAACTTTTCTTGCTCTTATTCCACAGAGCAGGAGTAAAAAAATAAAAATAATCAAAGAACATCATTTATGTTGATTCACGATCAAGAGGATGAAAAGAACCCCACTGAACCAGAAGGGGGAATGGTGGAACTCTTCTAATAGATTATATTCAGACTTTTCCAGATTTTTCTGGGGGAAGGGGGGATCAAAATAAACAACTTTTAGGGAAGAAGAGGCTTCCCTGGTGGTCCACTGATTAAGACTTCGTCTTCCAATGCAGGGGGTATGTGTCCAACCCCTAGTCAGGGAGCTAAGATCGCACATGACTCATGGCCAAAAAATGACAGCATAAACAACAGACGAAATATTTTAACAAATTCAATAAAGAATTTAAAAGTGGTCCACATCAAAAACTCTTTAAAAAAATAAATAGAGAACTTACTTTAGTGTGATGAAATGGAAAGAGTACTAGAGAACTGGATTTGTTTCCAATAAGTTGCAGAGGATGAGATGGTTAGATTGCATCACTGACTCAATGGACATGAATTTGAGCAAATTCCAGGGGACAGTGGAGGAGCCTGGCGTCCTGCAGTCCATGGGGCCACACAGAGTCAGGCACAACTTAGGGACTGAACAAGAGCAAAGTTGGGCAGGCTGCTTCCCCTTGGGCTCATTTTATCCCCTGCAGTGTAAGTCATGGAATTGGATAGGCCCTGATGATCCTTCCAATTTCAGAACTTCTCTGATATCTGATGAAGATCACTTCTTTTGATTAAGCTATGCTGATGATTCTTCAACTTCTTATATCAGTGAATCTGCATAGTGATGTCCAAAGTGAATTCTCATCAGAAAATAAAAGACCAAGGTAAGTTTCTTCTTCAGTAGATGAAATTCAAAACAAAAATGAGAGAAAGCTAGAGGGATGTGGTACTGGTTATCCAACCTTGATCTATAGGATGCTGGATGTGGCATTGTACAAAGTAACACTTCCTCTCTGAAATGTCAGAAGAAAAAATCTTTTCATTTCAATATCAGGATTAAATAGGACAAAGACAAAGCATTCAAACTTTTCAGACTTGGAGGAATCTGGGAACATATGGTTTATTTACTTCCTGTTATACCCAGCACCGTGTTACACAACGTTTGCAATTTGAAGTTGACCAAAATTCCTGGGCTTCCCTGGTGGCTCAGACAGTAAAGAATCCACCTGCAATGTGGGACATCTGAGTTAGATCCCTGGGTTGGAAAGATCCTCTGGAGAAGGGAACGGCTACCCACTCCAGTATTCTGGCCTGGAGAATTCCTAGTCCATGGAGTCGCAAAGAGTCAGACACGACTGAGAGACTTTCACTTTCAAAATTACTGAGTCATTGAGAAATAAAAAGATTAGGCTTTGTGAACTCTCTCTTTAATACTTTTGTAGGGAAGAAATTATTTTCTTAAAAAAGTCAAGAAAAATATCAAGGACCGGATATATGAATAATGAAAGTACAAATTAAGTATCCAGAAGAATATTAAAAAAAAAATGAAAAGACAAAGCACATGACTGGAAAAAGCATAAGATTAACAGTATATGAGGAAGAAATACGATCCTAAAGACTTAAAAACTTTAAAATAGGTTGGTCAAAGAGAAAAACTAAAAGATAATTATAAATGAAATGAAACAAGATGTGTTGCCATTGTTTATCTGCTGCCTAAGTAAAGCAATGATTCAAGGTCAAATAAATTAGAATAGTCAGCACCTAATAGTCTTGGTAAATGGAACAAGTCAATAAATATATATTGATTGGTTGATTGAATAAGAACAGCTTGCAGTTATTTTAGGAAAATCAAAGTCACTAGGGGAGTTATGTCTGTAATTTTTTCAACTAAGCCAGTATGAATTTCCTCTTAAAAAATAACAAAAACAAAACCTTTCCAAATAGTCACTTTTAAGTCTTAAGCAATGAGATTTTATCAAAATTTTATAAAATAGTGTTTATGTGGAGAAAGACCTAAATAAGAAACATGTAACATGTGGAAATCTAAATGTACCTCTGTATAAAGAAATATTTTACAGCTTTGATGGTTTTTGATAGGCCATAGGAATAGGGAAAACTCTATGTGAAAAATTTACTGGAAAAATGAAATACTTTCCTCTGAACCAGTATTTGGACACACACTTTTTTTTTTTTTATGTTTGGTTATCCTTCAGTCTTTTTTTTTTTTTTCCCATTTATTTTCATTAGTTGGAGGCCAATCACTTCACAACATTTCAGTGGGTTTTGTCATAAATTGACATGAATCAGCCATGGAATTACATGTATTCCCCATCCCGATCCCCCCTCCCACCTCCCTCTCCACCTGATTCCTCTGGGTCTTCCCAGTGCACCAGCCCTGAGCACTTGTCTCATGCACCCAACCTGGGCTGGTGATCTGTTTCACAATAGATAATATACATGCTGTTCTTTCGAAACATCCCACCCTCGCCTTCTCCCACAGAGTCCAAAAGTCTGTTCTGTACATCTGTGTCTCTTTTTCTGTTTTGCATATAGGGTTATCATTACCATCTTTCTAAATTTCATATATATGTGTTAGTATGCTGTAATGTTCTTTATCTTTCTGGCTTACTTCACTCTGTATAATGGGCTCCAGTTTCATCCATCTCATTAGAACTGATTCAAATGAATTCTTTTTAACGGCTGAGTAATATTCCATGGTGTATATGTACCACTGCTTCCTTATCCATTCATCTGCTGATGGGCATCTAGGTTGCTTCCATGTCCTGGCTATGATAAACAGTGCTGCGATGAACGTTGGGGTGCACGTGTCTCTTTCAGATCTGGTTTCCTCAGTGTGTATGCCCAGAAGTGGGATTGCTGGGTCATATGGCAGTTCTATTTCCAGTTTTTAAAGAAATCTCCACACTCTTCTCCATAGCGCTGTACTAGTTTGCATTCCCACCAACAGTGTAAGAGGGTTCCCTTTTCTCCACACCCTCTCCAGCATTTATTGCTTGTAGACTTTTGGATAGCAGCCATCCTGACTGGTGTGTAATGGTACCTCATTGTGGTTTTGATTTGCATTTCTCTGATAATGAGTGATGTTGAGCATCTTTTCATGTGTTTGTTAGCCATCTGTATGTCTTCTTTGGAGAAATGTCTGTTTAGTTCTTTGGCCCATTTTTTGATTGGGTCATTTATTTTCCTGGAGTTGAGCTAGAGGAGTTGCTTGTATATTTTTGAGATTAATCCTTTGTCTGTTGCTTTGTTTGCTATTATTTTCTCCCAATCTGAGGGCTGTCTTTTCACCTTGCTTATAGTTTCCTTTGTTGTGCAAAAGCTTTTAAGTTTCATTAGGTCCCATTTGTTTATTTTTGCTTTTATTTCCAATATTCTGGCAGGTGGGTCATAGAGGATCCTGCTGTGATTCATGTCAGAGCGTGTTTTGCCTATGTTCTCCTCTAGGAGTTTTATAGTTTCTGGTCTTACAATTAGATCTTTAATCCATTTTGAGTTTACTTTTGTGTATGGTGTTAGAAAGTGTTCTAGTTTCATTCTTCTACAAGTGGTTGACCAGTTTTCCCAGCACCACTGTTAAAGAGGTTGTCTTTTTTCCATTGTATATCCTCGCCTCCTTTGTCGAAGATAAGGTGACCATAGGTATGTGGATTTATCTCTGGGATTTCTATTCTGTTCCATTGATCTATATTTCTGTCTTTGTGCCAGTACCATACTGTCTTGATGACTGTGGCTTTGTAGTAGAGCCTGAAGTCAGGCAGGTTGATTCCTCCAGTTCCATTCTTCTTTCTCAAGATTACTTTGGCTATTTGAGTTTTTTTGTATTTCCATACAAATTGTGAAATTATTTGTTCTAGTTCTGTGAAAAATACCGTTGGTAGTTTGATAGGGATTGCACTGAATCTATAGATTGCTTTGGGTAGAATAGCCATTTTGACAATATTGATTCTTCCAATCCATGAACACGGTATGTTTCTCCATCTGTATGTGTCTTCTTTGATTTCTTTCATCAGTGTTTTACAGTTTTCTATGTATAGGTCTTTTGTTTCTTTAGGTAGATATACTCCTAAGTATTTTATTCTTTTTGTTGCAATGGTGAATGGTATTGTTTCCTTAATTTCTCTTTCTGTTTTCTCATTGTTAGTGTATAGGAATGCAAGGGACTTCTGTGTGTTAATTTTATATCCTGCCACATTACTGTATTCATTGATTAGCTCTAGTAATTTTCTGGTAGAGTCTTTAGGGTTTTCTATGTAGAGGATCATGTCATCTGCAAACAGAGAGAGTTTCACTTCTTCTTTTCCTATCTGGATTCCTTTTACTTCTTTTTCTGCTCTGATTGCTGTGGCCAAAACTTCCAAAACTATGTTGAATAGTAGTGGTGAGAGTGGGCACCCTTGTCTTGTTCCTGATTTCAGGGGAAATGTTTTCAATTTTTCACTTTTGAGGGTGATGCTTGCTGTGGGTTTGTCATATATAGCTTTTATTATGTTGAGGTATGTTCCTTCTATTCATGCTTTCTGGAGAGTTTTAATCATAAATGAGTGTTGAATTTTGTCAAAGGCTTTTTCTGCATCTATTGAGATAATCATATGGTTTTTATCTTTCAATTTGTTAATGTGGTGTATTACATTGATTGATTTGCGGATATTAAAGAATCCTTGCATTCCTGGGATAAAGCCCACTTGGTCATGGTGTATGATTTTTTTAATATGTTGTTGGATTCTGTTTGCTAGAATTTTGTTAAGGATTTTTGCATCTATGTTCATCAGTGATATTGGCCTGTATTTTTCTTTTTTTGTGGCATCTTTGTCTGGTTTTGGAATTAGGGTGATGGTGGCCTCATAGAATGAGTTTGGAAGTTTACCTTGTTCTGCAATTTTCTGGAAGAGTTTGAGTAAGATAGGTGTTAGCTCTTCTCTAAATTTTTGGTAGAATTCAGCTGTGAAGCCATCTGGTCCTGGGCTTTTGTTTGCTGGAAGATTTCTGATTACAGTTTCGATTTCCTTGCTTGTGATGGGTCTGTTAAGATCTTCTATTTCTTCCTGGTTAAGTTTTGGAAAGTTATACTTTTCTAAGAATTAGTCCATTTCTTCCAAGTTGTCCATTTTATTGGCATAGAGCTGCTGGTAGTAGTCTCTTATGATCCTTTGTATTTCAGTGTTGTCTGTTGTGATCTCTCCATTTTCATCTCTAATTTTGTTGATTTGGTTCTTTTCTCTTTGTTTCTTAATGAGTCTTGCTCATGGTTTGTCAGTTTTGTTTATTTTTTCAAAAACCAGCTTTAAGCTTTGTTGATTTTTGCTATGGTCTCTTTAGTTTCTTTTGCATTTATTTCTGCCCTAATTTTTAAGATTTCTTTCCTTCTACTAACCCTGGGGTTCTTCATTTCTTCCTTCTCTAATTGATTTAGATGTAGAGTTAGATTATTTATTTGACTTTTTTCTTGTTTCTTGATGTAAGCCTGTAATGCTATGAACCTTCCCCTTAGCACCGCTTTTACAGCATCCCATAGGTTTTGGGTTGTTGTGTTTTCATTTTCATTCATTTCTATGCATATTTTGATTTCTTTTTTGATTTCTTCTATGATTTGTTGGTTATTCAGAAGCATGTTATTTAGCCTCCATATGTTTGAATTTTTAATAATTTTTTTCCTGTAATTGAGATCTAATCTTACTGCATTGTGGTCAGAAAAGATGACTGGAATGATTTCATTTTTTTTGAATTTTCCAAGACCAGATTTATGGCCCAGGATGTGATCTATTCTGGAGAAGGTTCCGTGTGCACTTGAGAAAAAGGTGAAGTTGATTGTTTTGGGGTGAAATGTCCTATAGATATCAATTAGGTCTAGCTGGTCCATTGTGTCATTTAAGGTTTGTGTTTCCTTGTTAATTTTATGTTTAGTTGATCTATCCATAGTTGTGAGTGGGGTATTAAAGTCTCCCACTATTATTGTGTTACCTTTAATTTCCTCTTTCATACTTGTTAGCGTTTGCCATACATATTGCGGTGCTCCTATGTTGGGTGCATATATATTTATAATTGTTATATCTTCTTCTTAGATTGATCCTTTGATCATTATGTAATGTCCTTCTTTGTCTCTTTTCACATCCTATATTTGAAAGTCTATTTTATCTGATATGAGTATTGCGACTCCTGCTTTCTTTTGGCCTCCGTTTGCGTGAAATATATTTTCCAGCCCTTCACTTTTAGTCTGTATGTGTCTCTTGTTTTGAGGTGGGTTTCTTGTAGACAGCATATATAGGGGTCTTATTTTTGTATCCATTCAGCCAATCTTTGTCTTTTGGTTGGGGCATTCAACCCATTTACATTTAAGGTAATTATTGATAGGTGTGGTTCCTTTGCCATTTACTTTGTTATTTTGGGTTCCCGTTTATACGGCCTTTCTGCACTTCTTATCTAGAGAAGCTCCTTTAGCATTTGTTGAAGAGCTGGTTTGGTGGTGCTGAATTTTCTCAGCTTTTGCTTGTCTGTAAAGCTTTTGAGTTCTCCTTCATATCTGAATGAGATCCTTGCTGGGTACGGTAATCTGGGTTGTAGGTTATTCTCTTTCATTACTTTAAGTATGTCCTGCCATTCCCTTCTGGCCTGAAGGGTTTCTATTGATAGATCAGCAGTTATCCTTATGGGAATCCATTTGTGTGGACACACACATTTTTATTTCCTGACATGAGTTCAGTTTTTGATGTGGTCGGTTAAGATATGAAGTGATCTTGAAGATGACTTCAAGACTCTAAGTCAAAATAAAAAATCACTTGCAGTGGCCTGCATTGATGAGGCGCCTTCTGTACTATAAGTTTCAAAAGTGTCTAGAATTGGGTTAGTGATGGAGTCTTTCTTGACCAATATTTTACTAATTAATTCACTAAACAATCACTGTCTAGTCTGTGTGGGTACTTTGTACTGGTCCCTTGGATATAAAAGTTAGTAAGATATAATACCTTTTAGTAAGGTGATGACTAATTAATTCAAATCACATATTATTACATTTAGAAATGCTAAGCCTATAGAAGAAAAAAAATATTCACTGAGTGTTTAAAAAAATAAGCAAAATGGAAAAAGCTTTTAATGATATTTGTTCAATGATTGTGTGTGTGTGTGTGTGTGTGTGTGTGAATTTGTGTTTGAAAGAGCACAAGCAAACTCTTAAGAGATTTGATGAAATCATGAGAGTGTGTCAATGATGTATCCTAAGATAAAAGATGGCATTTGAGGGCAGAGAGTAATTCTAAATCCACCCCGTCCCATGCAATGAAATATTTCCTTGTCCAGCACTGGGAGTGTTTGTGATATACAGTTCACCTCAGCAAATCTAATATCATTTCAACCCTGAGGGACACAGACTATGGTGACTATCCTAGCTTTTTCGGAGGACTTCTCGTTGACTGTTCATTCAAAGTGGGTACTGTTAACAGGAAGATTTTTGTAAAAATGAAGGTAAATAGTGATTTTTGAAAACTAATGTATAAGATGAAAAAAAAATCATGTAAAATTCCAAAAAATCTTCTATCTGAGAGCATCATAAAATATAGCATATAATATCAGCAACGTATTACAAATATCATTTTCTAAAGTTGATACTCAAAATAGCTGAAAACAGAACCAACTCAGCTTAGAATCATTAAATTCATGTGATTCATTTACATCTCACCCTATGTCAACTCATAGTCATTGTTAATACTATTTTGATATTTAGTATATTTAATAGTACTTTTCCCCCTTGTGTTAAAAAAGGAATTAAATTTTTTTCCTCATAGTACTTAGAAAAGAGGAGAAGAAAAAAGTTAATATCGACTAGCTATTTATTATCTTGCTTTCTGTCTCTGTGAGACCTAATGACAGTGGGGTTTAAAACTTGACAAACTGCCTTATTCTCAGGGAGAGAGGGCTTTATTTCAGGCTTATAATTTTGAAAGTAACTTGAGCCTTAGATACTAAGATAAAAGTAGACAAGTTCTGGATAAGATCTCTTGTTTAAATCCACGTACATGGGAACATCGAAGAGTGAGTTTTCCAAGAAACAATGTGACTTTGTGCAACACCCTCAAAAAATTGTCAACTTTAGGTCCATGGGGAATTATAGATTTAAGTGTGGATGAGTTAGTTGTTAGAATTAAAAATACCTTAGTGATATGATATCACTCTTCCGTCAAGATCTCTCACTGTGTCATCTTTTCTTTCCTTCCTTGGCTCACGTTCTACATTCTAGCCATTCTGTTGAGCACTTTAATTCTTAATTTCAAACACCAAGTTATTTTGAAAAATTCTCCACTCACAGATTGTCTGATTATAGTTATTGAGTCCGTATAATTTTTCAGTACCGAGTGACACCTTTTAGAAACTTTCACAACATCATAGCAGATACATCTTTATGCTTTATTTTTCACTTTGATTGGAGGGACTATTTAATGAATCTGCACAGAGATGGTCAATTTGCATTTTTCAGACATATTTGACAGCACGCAGGAAGTACTAAATCACTTATACATAATGCACATGTTCTGAAACTATAAAACCTTCCTATTATTTGTTTTTCAACCACCACTAACAGCAAAGGAGTAAAACATCAGTATGTTATCTTTTGAACTGTCCCTATCTCTAGGTTAGCTATTCAAATAAATTCCCCAGCATAGACATTCACCCATATCTGTTTGCCAAGTTGACTGGAGTCTTTCATGGGAGAGGATGGTGAAATGTGTTTCAAGCTGACAAAAAAGCAGAAAGAAGGGCAAAGACTTTACAGAAAGATATGGAAACAAATATGGCTCAATTTGATGACTTTACTGTACGTGTGATAAAGGCCAGGAAATAACGTGTAAAAATAATGTCCAACAGGCACTCCCTCACTATGAATAAATTTTTAAATCACCCTTTAGATTAAATGTAATAAAATGGTATTACTTTTAATTGAAATGACTTATCCTTGGTGGTGAACACAGAATAGCTAGAGCCTGTGGGATGAGCAAAGAGCAGCCAAGAAATGATCTTACATGCAATGAAAAAGCATCACGTAGAGAGGAAGGGAGAAACCCAGTGTTTGTTATTCCTTCCTACTATCCTTGAATATTTAGAAAGCATATCTGTTGGTGGAAAGAACTAGTAAATATTTATAGGTACCATTACCTATCTTAGGTAGCCTGCTACTTCAGCAAATTAAACTGGCCTCTTTTAAACACTTGTTTTAAAATTTAAATTGTACCTGTGTGAGAAAAATGCTTTTCCTCAAGCCATCTCTTTCCTATTGTATATTTCTTGTCTACAGGAAAATAAAATAGAGGACATATAGGATGTGGCATCATCATTGATGACTTTCATCCACTGTACAAGTATAAAGAGTTGCTGGAAACATAATGAAAATGGAATTACAATGCCAACAGAATTAGAGGTGAGAAGGCTTGATAAGACTGACTCCAAATTACAGGTAAGAGTGTTATGTGTCAGCAAATTTTTGGAAGATTCTTGTAAATTGTTCTGGTACTTCATAATCTCTGATAGCTTCCTAATCTCAGAAAACAATGAAAATGGAAAGAGAATTGGGAGGGAAAGTACATGGTCACATCAAATGTCAATATAGTGCCTGGCCTACTATAAGCAAGCATGAATTATTTATTGACAGAATCAAGTTAAACTTAAAAGTTTTATAGACAAGATGAAATAATCTAGCATTATTTAAGCCATCTTCAAAATTTTAAAAACTGAAAAATAGTTTAAAGAAAATGGACTAAGATTGACAGCATCAAGGATCATATAATATCACATACACACGTAGGTAGAAACCATATCTTTTGTCTGTTTATCTATCGGATATTTATTGAGCATCTCCTATGTTCACAGTTGCCCCTCTGGATTGGCCGGTAAACAGGAGAAATAATATCTCTGCCTTTATGTCATTTACACTCTAGTAAGAAAAGGATACTAAATAAGCATACAAAATAAATAAATGCATTTTGTGAAGGAAATAACTAGGGTTATATGATAGTTAATAGGAGGAAGGGCACCGAGGTAGAAGTTTAGGAGGAAGGTGACGTTTGAGCTGAGTTCTTGAAGATGGAAAGGAGTCAGTTAAGTCAAGAGCCTTGGGAATAGTTTTCTGGGCAGAAGGATCAAAATGTGCAAAACCTCTGAGTTGAAAAAGAGTTTGGTGTATTCAGGGAACAGAAAGAAAACCAAATGGGCTTTGGAGGGCAGGACAAGTTCCCATGAGCTGAGGCTAAAGACATCCAAGGGCCCCATTCATAGAGAGCTCGTGGACATGATAAGGCTTTCACACTTTTATGTGTGGTGTGAAGCTGCTGAATGGTTTTAAGAATAGTCAGATTTATATTTCTTGATGCTGGATGCAAATGAACAACAGTTTGAATTAACACAGAGGTTGTATTATTGTTTCATGGATTCAAACATCTTTTAAAAATGGAACAATTTCTCCTTAAAGAATGTTCTCTATAAGGGCCTACCCTTATGTGTGGGGCAATAGTTTATTAATCATAACACGAGGACCCCTTGCATCAGTGATGCACAGACACACACACACACAACATAAGCAAGTCAATTATTTTTGTGTCTTGCTTACGTCTTTAACCAAAATCATAAATCCGTCTATAGGTGTATGCTTAAATTTAGGATCAGTCCTATAATTAATTCTGGTGATGTTTTGCATATGATTATGAATGAATTTTTGATTTGGCTAAAGTGATCTGAAGAGGAAAGATTTCTCCAAATCTCATTCAGTTGTTATCACTGTAATTCCCACTGAAATTGTGGACCTTTTTTTACAACTTTGAAAAACAGCAACTCTGAGACTTGCTTGGTTTTACTATTTGTTTTTTTTAAAAAAAGCACCCAGTAGGAGCTGCACACCCACGAACTGGATCCCACAGACCCTCTGATGACAGGAAACAGCAGGCCCTAGCTCATGGCCCAAAGAATGTTGGCTGTGTTCCTGGTATTTGAGCTCCTTTTTGACTATTTTGCTGTTGCTTTAATCATGTTATAAAATTGTGGGTTGTCCAAAACCCTGAGGTATCATAATTCATAGGAGAAAATTCATCCTAGAGTTATGCAGGAAATTTGTCAGCTTAAAATTGTAGGAGATGTGATGGGAGGGGGTGTTAGAGGGGCCTTAACAAAGTACCACCGACTGGGTGGCTTAAACCACAGATATGGTGTGTCACAATTTTACAGGCTAGCAGTTCAAGATCTGGGGTCCATAAGGTGGGTTCCTTCTGAGGTCTCTCTCCTTGGCTTGTATACGATCATCTCCCCTACATCTCACATTATCTTCCCTCTGTACCTGTCTGTAGCCTAATCTCTTAAAAGAACCATCAGTCTTATTGGATTAGGGCTCACAGTAATGACCTTATTTTAACTTAATTACCTCTTTAAAGGGGCTTCCCAGGTGGCTCAATGGTAAAGAATCTGGGTCGGAAAGATCTCCTGGAGAAGGAAATGGCAACCCACTCAAGAATTCATTCTTACCCGGGAAATTTCATGGACAGAGGAGCCTGGTGGGTCCATGAGGTCGCAAAAGAGTTGGACACGACTTAGCTACTAAACAGCAATAACAACAAAAGAACCTCATTAAAGACCTCTTTAAGGTAAGAAATCTGAAAATTTTAAAGGAAATATATTGGGACTACTCTGGTGGTTCAGTGGTTAAGAATCCATCTTGTAGTGCATGGGACATGAGTTTGATCCCTGGTCAGGGAACTAAGATCCCATATGCTGCGAAGCAGCTGAGCCCATGCACTCTGGAGCCTGCTTGCCATGACTAGAAAGTTGATGTGCCCCAACAAAAGAGCCTTCATGATGCAATGGAGATGCCACATGCTGCAGTTAAATCCCTCAATTCAGCCAAATAAATACATATTTTTTTAAAAGGAAAGGTATTAAAATTTTTTTTTTTTTGCAGACTGAACCTCACTAAGCCCCACTCAAACCTTGAACTTCTCAACTTCCATGCAGTGTCAATTTGCAGATACCACAGCCTACCCTTTTGGACTACCTTATTCAATATCTCTAATTTCTTGTGCATGTGTACTAAGTCACTTCAGGCGTGTCAGACTCTGTACAGCCCCATAGGCTACAGCTGCCAAGCTCCTCTGTCCATGGAATTCTCCAGTTAAGAATACTGGAGTGGGTTGTCATGCCTTCCTCCAGGGGATCTTTCCGACCCAGGGATTGAGCCTGCGTCGCTTGTGTCTGATGCATTGGCAGGCAGGTTCTTTACCACTAGACCTGGGAAGCCCCAATTTCTTGTACAAATTAAAATATAGGCTATGATACCTAGAGACTCCCTTTTTTTCCATTATGCAAGGGCATAGCAATGGTTTCAAGGAAGATGACTTCAAGAGTGATGGAATTGTAGTACCATGTGGTGTTTAGACTTGGAGTGAAAAGATTAGAAATATGCACAGTGGGAAAGGAATATATGAGGCAAAGTAATTTTAATCATTTCACTAGAAGGTCAGATTATTATAGTAAGTTGTATTGTTCATTTAAGCAGTAATTTGAAATTTACTGATTACAAGGCTTGTTCCCGTCTGGTAGAATTTTGTCCATGTGACAGTTCACTATCTTGATTCATGGTTTAAACATTGTTATTATTTTCCAACTCTCAAAATATTAGATCACAGTAATGGGTATTTTCTGCTTACCTCTCCACATCCAAATGCTACTTTCCCATCCTGCCCTAGAGACCCACTTTGTCAGAGGGCAAGTCTGTATGAACCATATCTTCAGATCTCCTTGTCCTCTGGCTTCTGGGTAAGTTCTGCCAGTGGGATGCTGGTGCAGGCATTCTACTCTCTTCCTGGATGATTTTCTTAAAAGCAGCCCACATCTTTGTAAATCATATGCCTACTAAACTTTCCTCAGTGTACCCTGTTGGTATGCCATCCTACCTGCATTCCTCTGTACCTGGACAGACTTATCTCCCAAAGAATAAATCTATTTCCAGTTCAATTACATTATTTAGCAGATAAGAAAGCAGAGTCCAGGGACTTCCCTGGAGGTCCAGTGGTTAAGGCTCTGAGGTCCCAGTGCAAAGGACATGGGTTAGACCCCTGGTCAGGGAACTAAGATCCCACATGCTGGTCTGTGCATTCAAAAGAAAAAAAGGAAGCAGTGTCCACTCTGTTGAATTGAAACAATCATTCTTTCTCACATTAAACATTTATTGGGTGTCTACCATACTCCTGACACTGTGTTTAGTGTGGGGGCTGTGAGAGAATGGGGTCCCAAGGAACTGAATGTCTGTTGGGGGAGAGCAAAGGGAGGCAGTCATGTTAGCAAAAATGCTAGAGGAGAAGACTAGAGGGTCACCTAACCTTGGGAAAGTGGTCAGGAAGCATCAGGGAAAGTTCCAGGAGTGGTAACTAAATTTGAATTTTGGGAGTAGAATTGGAATCAAAGAGGGGGATTGAGGGAAGGGAGACTTTTGAGTCATAAGAAAACATATCTGAGGAGGTCCAGGGTTACGAAAGAGCATGGTGTGTCTGCAGCATACAAAATAGCTCAGTGGAGTGAAGGATATGAGGTTTCAAATATTAGCAGGGGTTCTGTGTGTTTTGGGGCTTCCCAGGTGACACAGTGGTAAAAGAAGCCACCTGCCAATTCAGGAGATGCAAGAGTCATTGGTTTGATCCCTAGGTTTGAAAGAGCCCCTGGAGTAGAAAATGGCAACCCGCTCCAGCATTCTTGCCTGGGAAATCCCATGGACAGAGAAGCCTGGCAGGCCACAGTCCATGGGGTCACTAAGAATTGGACATGACTGAGCACGAACACCTAAGTGTGTGTTGTTTTAAGGAATCTGAACTTTATTCCAAAAGCAATGGGGATAATGAGGTAATAAGCAAGAGAATAACACCCCAGAAATCTCACACTGACTGAGCGTGCAAAATGCTCAAGGCTGGAGGCACAGAAGTCAGTGAGGGAACCATTGCATTAATTTCGGCAAGAGATGAGGGTGATCTGAACAAATGCTTGGGCAGTAGGAGGGGGGAAGTGGAGTGGTGGAAGTGATGTCATCTATGGAAAACTTGCCAGAGGTGAAGCAGGTAGCGCTGTAATAAATTGACCTTCAGAATATACATAGCTCTGCTTATCAAGAAAAGCTGAACTTTAAACTTGTCAGAACCTTTCAGGAATTTCAGTCAAGTTTTTTGTTATTGCTGAAACAGCCGTTGTTAGAAAGTTCATGGAAAATTGACATTGTAGTCTTTAGAGCGATTTGAGTGGGGCTCATTGATTAGTTGGCCCAAAATAAATATTTGCTGGGTGAATTAATCATCTGCCTTTTAAAAATAATTTACCTTTAGTGATACTAGATTTCTGTTATATGTTTGCAACTTCACGTTATCATTCTAGTCTTAAGAAGAATAAAACCACATAATATTAAAAATTAATAATTTACAACAGCCCTATGTGGTGGGTATGGTATTCCTGGAATGAACTTTTAAAAGGTCTTGGTAGATTGTAATACAATTGAAAAAATTGCAAATGCTATCTTTATGATCCTTAGCACATAAATATGTTTTCTTTATCTATTTTTTAGCAAGTCCAGTATGCATTGAACTGTGAGTAAGATACTACATTCTCTTTGATAATGATAGTGATAGTAGGGCTTGGTAGAAAGAAATTCATTATCTTTATTTTAGGATAGAGGGATATTATTTACTAAATTTCAAAGTTTTTACACTGATTATCACCTTGGTGACTTGAAAAAAAAATTGCCCTAGTTCCAGAAGTAACCAAAAAAGTTATTAGAAACACAAAAGATCTTCAAAAATATTTTTAATGGGAAGGATGTATTTAAGGAAATAACATTTTTAGAACTGTATAAGATATAAAAGCAGTAAAGACTTTTAAAAGCCACTTAAATTTGACTAAGATTATAAATGTATTTGGACCAAGCAAATCTACATCATTAAGTTATTAATGTTCCTCAAATCCCAAAGAGAATAGTTGGTTTACTGAGGACTTACATATAAGATTAAGTTAAATATGACCCTTCATAAATTCCTGTAATCTTTTAGCTGGCATGAAATTGATAAACAGTTTCATTTCTGGTTTAATGTCAAAGTATTTGCGGGTGGTTACTATGTTTTCATCCACATTTTTTCTTACTCAAGGTGTATTCTGGTAATTTTTGTGTGTTCATTTGTCCCCAAAGAGATCTAATCAGTGGATAACCTGTTGTGTCCTTTGATGACATTATTCTCCTATTTTTTTATGATCATAATTTAGTTCAGTTCAATTCAGTTGCTTAGTCGTGTCCGACTCTTTGTGACCCATGGATTGTAGCCCTCCAGGCTCCTTTGTCCATGGAATTCTCCAGGCAAGAATACTGGAGCAGGTAACCATTCCCTTCTCCAGGGGATCTTCCCCACCCAGGATTGAACCCAGGTCTCCTGCATTGCAGGCAGATTCTTTACCATCTGAACCACCAGGGAGGCCCAATACATTGGTGACTAACATTTACTTTTCCATATGCTAGTAGAGAAAACTGTTTATTTTTCATGACTTTTTTTTCATTTTTCTTTTATCCATGAACATTTATGCCTTCAATAATTATATTCTGGAGTACTGGCTCATTTTTGTCTTGATTCTTGGTAATATCAATTTTCCCCATGTGTATGCCTTTATCTACATTAGTGTTTAAAATATTCCCTATTGAGTTGAATAGTTTCAATGATAAATGATATTATGTACTAAATTAACATGCTATTGACCACTTATAATATGGTTAAGCTCAATTCCAATATACATGTAATACAGAATTGTAGTCAATATATTATATATTTTAGAAAAGGAAATATACAACTTGAAAATTTGTTAAATGTGTATATGCCAAATATTTAGAATCAATGGACTAGTTATATGACAAACTAATCATTTTACTAAAGCTTTCAGAAAAAGCTTTTTTATATTTAATAAATTAAAATTTTGGTTTATATTTTATTTTTGCAGAATAGACTAGGTCATGATTTCTATTGACTTTAAAAATGAAAGGGAAAGTTAAATCGCTCAGTTGTGTCTGACTCTTTGTGACCCTATGGACTGTAGCCTGTCAGACTCCTCCGTCCTTGGGACTTTCCAGGCAAGAATACTGGAGTGGGTTGCCATTTTCTTCTCTAGGGGATCTTCCCGACATAGGGATTGAACTCAGGTCTCCTGCATTGTGGCCAGACTCTTTACACTCTGAACCACAAGGGAATCCCTTAAAAATGAAGTCCTTGGAAATCATTATATGGGCTATAATGTCTTATAGAAAATCCTGTGGACTCAGATATGCTCCTTATATTCTCAATCTACCACCCTCTTCCATGTACAGAATTCAATTCTGAACTCAATTTCTGGCAATAGTTTTAAAAAGTAAACTGGAATCAAACTATAGAATCTGCATATAAATTGGTAGGCAGAAATAGGTCAACTGTATTCTACTGCTGTGTAACAAAGTACCACAAATTTACCAGCTTGGTACTATATCCATTTATTAGCTGAGAATTCTGTAGGTCAGAAGCCTGTGCCTGGCACATCAGGTTCTCAGCTCAGTGTCTCCTAGACTGATATCAAGGTGTTGGCCTGCAATCATTCCCATCTGTACCTCAGGGTCCATGTCCACTGACTGAATTCAGTTCCTTGTGGTTGTAGGAGTGAGATCCCCATTTTCTTGCTGGTTGTCAGCTGGGGGTCACTGTTGGTACCTAGAGGCCACATATAGGCTTCTCTAGTAGTGCAGATGGTAAGCATCCACCTGCAATGCTGGAAACCTGGGTTTGATCTCTGGGTTGGGAAGATCCCCTGGAGAAGGGAATGGCAACCCGCTTCAGTATTCTTGCCTGTGGAATTCCATGGGCAGAGGAGCCTGGTGGGCTACAGTCAGTGGGGTCACAAAGAGTTGGACATGACTAAGCAACTAACACACAGAGGCCACACACACTTATTAACTTATTAGTGTGATCCCTTTTATCTCTAAAAGCAACATCAGAGAATCTCTTCCATGTTGATTTCTTATTGCATTTCAAATGCTTCTGACCTCTCTTTCTCTCTCTGTCTGACCCCTGGAGTCACATTTAAAGAACTCATGAGATTAGATCAGGCCCGCCTAAATGATCTTTTTATCTGATGGTCAACTGATTTTGGAACTAATCTGCAAAATCCCTTCCTCAGCATTACCTCCATTAGTGTGACATGTACACATGGCTATATTTAAAATGGATAGCCAACAAGGATCTACCGTATAGCATAGGGAACTCTGTTCAATATTATGTAACAACCTAAATTGGAAAGGAATTTGAAAAAGAATAGATATAGGTCTATGTACAACTAAATCACTTTGCTGAAAACTGAAACTGAAACCTGAAACTAACACGGCCTGGTTAATCAACTATAGTCCAATATAAAATTCAAAGTTTAAAACATGAAAAGATTAATAATAAAATAAAAGAGTAACTGGTACATGATATGTGTATATCTGGAACTGGGAAACTTGTGGGCTGTCTTAGAATGCTTACCACAAAGAGAAGATGGACTAAAAATTTACACAGCAAATGGCCAGATATGAAATAGGTGAATGGCCATCAAAACTGGCATTTTAATAAGGTAAATCAGAATAGGTAATTTAATAAGGTAAATCAGAATTTGTTTGTTTTTATCACTTATGTGGTCCCATCCTCAGGCAGTATCACTGACAATCAGTGTTAATAATATACCATTTTCCAACTTGGGATGAGTGAATTTCGATTTAATTCTCAACATCTAGGGTGTTTAGATGATACAACAATGTCCTTATATATTGTATTGACTTCTGGAAAAGGGGGAAATTGGGACCCTTTGGCATTATGTCAATTCAATGCTGGAGGTGCCAATAGACTACATTCTTCTCAACTTAGGCCTGCAACTGCAGTAAAAGCCCAGCTTACACTCATCTGAATGGACTCTCCCTGACCAGACTAAAGCAGGGACCACAGGAGAATCTCAGACTGTACCTTTATTTCTTGCCATTTAGAAATGAAGTGGCTGTTGGATGGATGTAGTGGCAATCCACACCATGGCGGTCCTGCTGACATACTGGGAACTAGAACATTTCAGTCCTGACGGCTTCCACTGATGCAGAGAAAGTACAGGCATGTTCTTTCCTCCAGCCCTGCAGCCCCAAAGCCAGCAAACCTAAGGCTATGGCTTCTCTGACCTGGCAGATTTCTCACTCTCCATCAGGGAGCCAGGGCGTCTCATCATACCTCTGACCTCCAGTTTTTGTAATGCTTGGTTACATGTCTAAAGTAAAGTTCCTTAGCATCTTACACTGAGACTGAGTCATGGGGTTTTGCTTTGTTTTATGCAAAGAGCGCTTTGGCAGGCTGTGGCAGAACACATGGTTGAAAGGAAGGCTATGAGCCCAACACCAAAAGTCTGGAAGGAGATCAGGAGGAGGTAGTGATGGGAAGGGATACAGCGAGGTACATACTGATGGTTTGTGGTGTAGACTGATGGCTGAACTTCAAAGATACATAAGGAACAAGTGAGGAGCAACAGCGTCTGTCTGAAATATATATATATATATATATATATATATATATATATATCACACTTCATATACCAAACATATAGTGTCAGACTGCATCGTTCGAAATGATGTGATTCGAAACGACCATCACAATTGTACCAGTCCTGAGCTTGCACTCTGAAATTTTATTTTCTTTAAAGCATCCAGAGTTAATCAGAGAGTGTGCTTATAAAAACTCAAATGCAACTGTATTTATTTTCAAGAAGAAATATAGCTACCCTGATGGAGTAAGACTGAGAGCTCAGAAAGCGTACGAAGTATTTCATACTATTTTCAGGAGGTTGTTGGTAACTATGGAAAGAAGTAAAGTGGTTTATTTACAGACTCAATCTCCCTGTGACTAGTGGAGGGCCATGCTGTGAGAGTTGATTTATCAAAAAGACATCCACCTGACAAATTGCCTGAATCATGGAGTTGGGTTTTTCATGGCACCCTCTTTCCTGGGCCATTATTAAAGACTGGGATACAAATTTTCAGACTTTTTCTCTTCCCCTTCCCTCATCTATCACCACTATAATTTCCTCCTGAATTCTAGGCACACAATCTTCTTCTACTGACTCATACTTTTTTTCCCCTAGATGGATTAATATCATTGATTAAGCCCTAGCAACCTCTTTTACCAATTTATCCTAGTCATGGATGATAGATACACTTAAGGATACTGGATCAGATGCTTCCCATGTCTTCTCCGCTACATATCAACAACCTATTCCCATGTTCCAGGGGTGTCTTAATATTGCCTTCTAAGATCTGACTCTGATACCATGTTTTGTTTAGCTGGAGAATAAGTGACATAGTCCATAGTATGAACTGAGTTTCTAACAGCAATTTCTTTTTATGTGTTTATAAAATGTCCTGCAATGATGTCTTGCAAGGTAATGCTATTTGACCTTAGGGAGCCCAACCATCATTTGCACTAGAGACATAGCACCTCAAAGAGGACAGATATATAAGTGGCTTCCAGGCAAAATGGTGACTGAAGGAGGTCTTTTCCTTGTTGGGGTCTGGCACGCTCCGTATTTTGCTCTATCACTCTGCGTACACTGAAGTTTTCTTTATTTTGGAAAGCAGCAAGGTTTCATGGATAGATCGAAATTAGATCAACTTTAGCTTTATACTCTGATAATTGGAACTTCGTGGACTATCTCAGAGAGAGCTGTTAGAGAAACTAACATAGCACAGGGTAGGTATCCAAGAAATATCCAAGTAGTTAATCAGTTACCTATTGTCTTGACATTCTACTTATCTTGAATTTTTTGGATATTATTAGAGCTCAGGCACACACCACAAAACATCTTTAAGTCTTAACAGAAGTGATGAGTGTGTTTCTCTGAGTGGTGCATTAAGAATCCCAGAACCAGCCTAAAAATATACGTGTGCTTGTTTGCTTAAGAAGCTAAATTCTTTTGTTATTAATATTAGCATAGGAGAACAGGGCGTCAGAGGATGAGATGGCTAGATGGCATCACCGATGCAATGGACATGAAATTGGGCAAACTTCGGGAGATGGTAAGGGACAGGGAGGCCTGGCGTACTGCAGTCCATGGGGTCACAAAGAGTTGGACATGACTGGGCGACTGAACAACAACAATTAATATTAAATGGGAGTCATGAGGCCATTTCCAAGGAAAAACCTATTTCTCCTATTATTTTTCTCCTGTTTCCTCAGTGCAATTAAGCTCTTAGTTTTGGAGAGAGAAAGAAAAACTTTTCAAAGGTAAGAAGATAAAAACAAAACACAAAATACTGACTTCAGTATTTTACATATTGTTTCAAATGATTTATCCCTATACCGAATACTTAAAACTCATTCATATAGTCTCCATATAGCATCTTAGAAAATCAATATCTGTCTCTCTCTCCCTCTCTCTGTCTGTCTTTAACTTCACAACAGGCTTGCAGGATTTTAATACAAGTCATAGAAGTGCCGGGTGTTATGTAAAGATGAAACAGGTGAGGTCAAGTGAAAGATAAGTAAGCATCTTTCATTATAAAACAATGAAAGAGAAATTCGAGTAAAGACAGAAAGCAGAATAAAGAACATAAACCAAGCTTTGATACTGATAGTCTCTCTCTCTCTGCATTTCATGGCAATCTATTTATTGACAAAGTTTGCTGACTGACAAAGGCTGGCATGTGAATAAAGTGTCAGAGCAAATGCCTGAGGATTTTGATGATCCATTGAATGGTACTCATCATTCATCAGCCTTAGATCCCCTGCCCCCACTGATTATATAAGCTGAAATATTTTAAACTGTTTATCTTCCAGTTTATCCTATGAAACTCTTAGTTATAATTTTCCTACTTTTGGAAGGGAGTAATTTATGTGCTAAAAAAATCCTATTCTCTTTGTGGTATATTCTGCTTTCTAAATAAATTTATTTATCTTACATTGTTATTATTATCATTATTAAATATAATGCATGCTAAGTTGCTTCCGTCATGTCTGACTTTGTGACCCTATGGACTGTAGCCCACCAGCTTCTTCTATCCATGGGATTCTCCAGGCAAGAATACTGGAGTGGGTTGCCATGCCCTCTTTCAGGGGATCTTCCCGACCCAGGGATCAAATCCATGACTCTTATATCTCCTTCATTAGCTGGTGTGTTCTTTAACACTAGCGCCACCTGGGAAGTCCCATTAAATAGAATAAGCAATAGCAAACTTCTGTTAAAATTACTGTTTTGGTTTTATATTCTAAGCTTCTATAATTTTATTTAGGTAGTCAAGGTTTAATATTCACATATATGTGTTGTTTTGTTTATGCCATTATTTGCTGTATCTACCAAATAATAATTTTCTGATGCAAAAGGAACAAATTAAAAGTAAAAATCTTTGTGTTTCCTCCATCTTCTAATTTAAATGGTAAAAGAGTGCTTCATGCAGATATGTAAGAAGGAGAAGTTACAGGTCAGGTAGAGGTTACCTGTAGCAGGGTGGAGTTAGTCAATGATAAAAAGAAAATATTCTAGAAAAAAGTAGCAAATTAACCTTTCCATCAAAATTACTATTAAATCATAGTAATAACCAAAAAAGACACATGAACACCGTATCAAATAGTTCCCTTTTTGCCTTCATTTTAGCTACTGAGAGGGCAATCACCCAGAATGATATGTATATTGCATAAAAGGCTTAGCATGTCCTAGTCATGAAGTTGGATGAAACTAAAGGAACTCCCCATCCATAAGAAAGTTTCAGAGAAATTCAAATCTGTTGAAATGGATGTGACTTCTAACCCGGGCTAAAGGGTCTACGCTTCTCAGGAACATGAGTAATAAAAATAGTAATTAACTGAGGAATTAAATAGCTGCTAATTATGAAGCCAAAGATATTTTAGCCAAGCTGGCAGAATAAATCAAAATGTCAAAATGCTCAGCAGATGGAAAGAAGTGGTTGGAACTACTAGTCCCTTTGGCAGTTTCTGCTGTCACTTCATGGCACTTCCTGAAGCAGAAAATTACATTTCTTTTAGTTTTTGGAGACATTTTAGGAGCCCTTGATGTCCATCAGTGAATATTACCTCCCGCCCTGTGCAGTGCTAGAGATTACATTTTAAAAGAAGCCATAGACAGCCAAGGAACTATGGGCATATCTCTTTAGCTTCCCCTCCAGGAACGTTCATGGCCAGTCAAGGGAGAGAAACAGAAAGTCTGAGGCCTGGTTTGATAATGTGTGCTCAGGGCCCTCAATTTCTACATGTCTGTGCCTTAGAGTGATGTCCTCATGAAATGTGAGGTAATACAGAATCTCCTGAGGGCACATTTCTAGTGGAACCATAGATTCCTCTATGGACCTAGACCTGATTAAAATTTCCTACAAAGGCCAAAAGGCTAGTGGGAGCACAGCTATGCCTTCTCCTCTGAGATATCCAAGACAAGTTCCTAAACCCTACATTCTAATAGCGAATGTTCTTATGATGAGACTGGTCATAGAATTAAAGGAATCCATGAAAACCTCTAGGTTAATGTTCTCATTTTATAGCAAAGGAAGCTTAATCCAGGTTACATGTCTTCTTGTGTATGTACAATCTACAACTCATGAACTATCTTTCCCAGGATATTCACTTATGTAACTACTTTCATAGAAATGATTGAAAACTTTATTGAAAAAGCAGAAAAATTTTTCTCCAGAATCTGTATATCACATTATTGAACTGCTTAAACATCTTTATGGTAATTTTTTTAAATTAGTAAAGTTATAGATGTTGTTAATTCATTGCTCACCTGAAATTCAGAGTATGTCTTTAAGAAGGAAAGATTTATTTCTTGAAGTGATATTGATTTTTCTATTAAAAATATATGCATTATTTAATGGCAGATTTATTTCTTTGGGATAAAAGATAATCTGTGAGCTCTATGTAGTTGGAAATTATTCTCTCATGTGGACCCAGGAAGAAGCCTGGTTTCACAACAAAATAAAAACTATAACCTGAATCTACCATAAAATGACTCTTGAAAGAAATGACATTTCTCTCATTCATGGACGTGAAAAAGCTGTTGCTAACACTATGCTCTAGTGAAAGCTTCTTTCAGAAATTCATTTGTAATGAAGATTCATTATTTTCCCAATTTAATTAGAGAAACATTTATATATCCATTAACCATTATCGAATAGTAAGTATTGCAAAAAATGCAAATAACACTTTTAGCCATTAAATTTTAGGTCTTTGACAAAACAATGAAGGAGATAGGCCTTTTCGAGAGAGTTCTCAGTACCTCAGACCTCTGCTGGTCACCAATCTTCCTCCTACAGGAAGAAGATATAGAACTATCCCTCTTCAGCAAGACTGTCTTCATGTGAGGAAACACATCTTTGTAAATAGACATTGTGTGTCTGTGCTCAGGTCGTGTCCGACTCTTTGTGACCCTGTGAGCTGTAGCTCGCCAGGCTCCCCTGTCCATGGGCTTCTCCAGGCAAGAATTCTGGAGTGGGTTGCCATTTCCTTTTCCAGGGGATCTTTCTGACCCAGGGATCAAACGAGCATCTTCTGTGTCTCCTGCATTGTGAGCGGATTCTTTACCACTTGAGCCATGGGGAAGCCATTAGGCATTATGTATGCAAGCAGACTGTTGTCTTTTTATTTTATTCCATATCAAGAGGATCAGAGACTTGATTTTTTCTCAATAATTCACACTACGAATTTATTTACAGAATTTATATCCACTGATAATAGTGCAAATACTATTTGATCAGAAATATCTTTTTCATATAACTGAAATTGTCTTGTCACAGAACAGTGAGAGAATTTTAGCATTCTAATCTGGATCTTCTCCCCTACCCCTAAAAAAGATGTACAAAAACATTTAAAATGAAAAGGACAGTCAACCAAGAGAAATAAAATCTTAGCAATGCAGTGAATTTTGGGGTCAACGACAACAGTTACATTGCATTACTCAGGGGAAAAAAAGCCCAGAGTTACAATTTCAGAAAAATAAATAAAAAGTGAACTTCACTGTTCTTTGTTGCAAGCCTGGTTTAGAAAATAAGAGTCCAGAATTGTCTAATCTTTGAGAATTGGAACCAGGTTGAAATGTCAACACCATTGCCATGTTGTTGTGGTCAATGTTTCAATACCCAATCCACCAGCAGAAATTTAGGGAAACAGACAGGAGATTCTAACCAGAAAGGAAGTGAGTGGGTGGGTGGCTTTTTGGAATCTGATTAAACCTCTACAAATTATTCTGCCATGGCATGCCTGGCGGCTCTCCCTTCACAAACAGCCAGTGTGGCCAAGCATTAAGCTGTCCATCAGAAAAGGGCTAATTATTTAATTAAAAGGAAAAGCTTTACATGACTGCACCATTAACTTGATAGTTGGGATAAACATAAAGCCAAATCCTTTTGTGTTTGCTGGTTGTATTTGATTTTCAAGTGTTTGTTCATTGCCACACTTAGCAGTATTGGGCTGCTCTAGTGTAGAAGATAAAATCCTTTAATACTCTATTTAGAACTACCCAGAGATGAAGCTTGATCAATACATTTTATGAATCTGTAAACTATCACAGCATGGCCTGTTCCTGAAGACTTTTCCCTGGTGACACAGCTATATTATTCTGGGGCCAGAGGCTCAAGCAATATTGAAATCCTGCTTGAATTCATCTTCTACGGACCATAAAAGTGACAAGATCCCCAAAGATTTACATTTTTTGTGCTATGGATTAATCAATCTTGCAGGTAGAAAAAGAAGGATCTTGGTGTGCGTGCTATAGAGGGTCCTTTCAGCCTGAGGAGAGTGTAAAAAATTAATTTCCTTTTTCTGAGAAAAGTGGTTAGTGAGGGTGACTCGTCTAAATCAAAGAAAATGCAGTTAAAAGTTTCCTTTCGCCATCTGCCTTTTGATAGATTCTGACAATGATGTCAACAGCATCATAAAGAAAGGTCTCCAGAATGCTCAAGTTTATGGAAAATAATTCTTTGACAACCACAAAATAGCAACTGATTTGTTTTTGTTACTGTTAAAGTCAAACCCTGGTGAAGACATGGGTCTGTTCAGAATCGTTACCAACTGCAGTATTTATTACTGGTAGTGTTCAAAATGTGAAGATTCATACAGATGATTTTGCCCCATCAAATTATCATATGATTTGTCAGACCAGACATGCCAAAATGGACTTCTTTAGCTATCAAATTTTTCATTATTCATCCTCTAAAAATAAAATGGTGTTTTTTTGCCCAAGAGTCTTATCAATTATTTAATTGCACTGGAAATGAAATTATTTTCATTTTGCCTTGGAAAGTTCTTTAGCATAAAAATGCCACTGATGATTTCAAAATGTCATTGAGTATTTTACCAAGGATAAAGGATATTTTCTAGAAGTGTTTGACTCACTTCTCCCACCAATTTAAGGAAGTGAATATTTCCCTGCAGAGAGGAGGGATAATAGAAACTTCTTTCAAATATTTAGAGAGCTTTAATTCCTTAAATGTTTTAGAAGCACAACTTGGCAATAGCTATCAAATTTGAAAATACATACTGTCTTTACATAGCAATTCTACCTCAAAACATTTTTTATAGATACTCTCACCTATGTAAAAATATTTTCCACATATGTGAAGAGTTGTCATTAACAATCTTGGAAAAACTATCTAAATGCCTATCCTTATTAACCTCTTTAAATGCATTATATTCCAAAAGTCTGTTGGAGTACTATGCAGATGATATGCTGATGTACTGATATGGAAAGATAATCGCCAGATTATTAGGTAGGAAAAAACTTTATATATATATATATCTGTGTGTTTATACAGTGAAATAAATATCACTGGAATTCAGCTTTATTGTTGAAGATGGCGACTTCTTTGATAATGCATCCTTTACTGTCTATCTTTCTTTTTTCTCTTACTTCCTCACTCTTTTCCCAATTTCCTGAGATCACTTCCTAAATAAACTCTAAAAGGCACTCTGATCCTCACTGCAGGGTTTGCTTCCAGAGGTAGTCAACTGAAGACATTTGGTGCTAGAAGTTAGTGAAGTGATAACTTCGGATGCATCACAGCATCATCTTTCCTGAGTTCAGCTGTAGGATGAGATACAAGATCAAGGGGATGAACTGGCTTCTGAAATACCTCTAGCATTCTGAGAGCTAAAGGAGCAGTGATAATTAGAGACAGTGGCATTAGTTGATTATCGCTAAGTTTAAGTGAAGTTTTGAGGGAAGCTTCAGGTTTACCCAACTGTCACCACAAGGCATGAAGACATCCAGAAAGTCTTTATAGCGGTGTTTAAAGGAATCCTTATCTCCTATCAGTTCAGTTCAGTCACTCAGTCATGTCCAACTCTTTGCTACCCCCTGAACCTCAGCACGCCAGGTGTTCCTGTCCGTCACCAACTTCCAGAGTCCACCCAAACCCATGTCCATCAAGTCGGTGATGCCATCCAACCATCTCATCCTCTGTCGTCCCCTTCTCCTCCTGCCTTCAATCTTTCCCAGCATCAGGGTCTTTTCCAATGAGTCAGCTCTTCGCATCAGGTGGCCAAAGTATTGAAATTTCAGCTTCAACATTAGTCCTTCCAATGAACACCGAGGACTGATCTCCTTTAGGATGGACTGGTTGGATCTCCTTGCAGTCCAAGGGACTCTCAAGAGTCTTCTCCAGCACCACAGTACAAAAGCATCAATTCTTTGGTGCTCAGCTTTCTTTATAGTCCAACTCTTATATCCATACATGACCACTGGAAAAACCATAGCCTTGACTAGACGGACCTTTGTTGACAAAGAAATGTCTCTGCTTTTTAACATGCTATCTAGGTTGGTCATAACTTTCCTTCCAAGGAGTAAGCATCTTTTAATTTCATGGCTGCAATCACCATCTGCAGTGATTTTGGAGCCCAGAAAAATAAAGTCAGCCACTGTTTCCACTGTTTCCCCATCTATTTCCCATGAAGTGATGGGACCAGATGCCATGATCTTTGTTTTCTGAATGTTGAGATTTAAGGCAACTTTTTCACTCTCCTCTTTCACTTTCATCAATAGGTTCTTTAGTTCTTCTTCACTTTCTGCCATAAGGGTGGTGTCATCTGCATATCTAAGGTTATTGATATTTCTCCCAGCAATCTTGATTCCAGCTTGTGCTTCCTCCTGTCCAGCATTTCTTATGATGTACTCTGCATATAAGTTAAATAAGCAGGGTGACAATATACAGCCTTGACGTACTCCTTTTCCTATTTGGAACCTATCATCTCCTATGAAGTGAAGTCACTCAAGTGTGTCTGACTCTTTGTGACCCCATGGACTGTAGCCCAACAGGCTCCTCCATCCGTGGGACTTTCCAGGCAAGAGTACTGGAGTGGGTTGCCATTTCCTTCTCCAGAGGATCTTCCCAACCCAGGAATCGAACCTGGGTCTCCTGCATTGTAGGCAGATGCTTTACCTTCTGAGCCACAGGGAAGTCCCTTGGTGGGTAATAGTGGTAGTGTTAGTGACTCAGTTGTGTCCGACTCTTTGCGACCCCATGGGCTGTAGCCTTCCAGGCTCCTCTGTCCATGGAATTCTCCAGGTAAGAATAGTGGAGTGGGTTGCCATTCCCTTCTCCAGGGCATCTTCCTGACCCAGGGATCAAACCCAAGTATCCTGCACTGCATGCAGATTCTTTACCATCTGAGCCACGAGGGAAGGGTTTTGCTGAAATCCAGACCAGGATCTGATGGTAAGAATAGTGTCATATATGGAACTTCCCTGGCAGGTCAGTGGTTAAGAATCTGTCTGCCGATGCAGGGGACACGGATTTGAGGAGCCCACATGCTGAGGAGCAATTAAGCCTGTACGCTGCAACTACTGAGCCTGCGTGTCACAACTACTGAAGCACCTGTAGCCGGTGCTCTCCAACAAGAGAAGCCACAGATATGAGAAACCCACGCACTGCAACAAAGACCCAGTGGAGTCAAAAATAAAATAAAGAGGTAAAATTAAAATGTTTAAAAAAAGAATAGCGTCGCCCAGGAGGCTCAATTCATAGCCTTCTACAATAAAATTAGAACTCTGATAGGCAATGATTGAAACCTTGAGACCGGCAATGGGGACATTTAGAGGATGCGCATGAGATCTTGAACTCCAGGTCCCCCTGAACAACCTGAGCTGGGAGAAGTGGCACCTCCCCCTTGCTGGAAATAGCAGCCTTCCCTTGTCTGTAGACCATGCAGAGACCCACCCTGGGCAGGTGATTTCCAAGGTGACACTAATCTTCGTCTAGATGTGTTCCCACCTCCCCTTCCTGTTTCTGAAATCATAAGTAGGATCACATCACAGTCTGGCCTGCTATGGGAGAAAAGAGATTGTTTATTGAAAGAGTCACAGAATCTGGCTAAAACATGCCAGAATGAACCAAGAGAACATAATCTGGGAAGGGATCTTGAGGATGCTGGACTGCAGTGAGGGATGGCACATAAGGCCAGATAAGGAGGAATTTATTACCACAGGGGTACTCTCCCAGGACTGAGAATTTAACATCCTGGTGAGAATAGCTATACTGCTGACGTCTCCTTCCAGTGTGGGAAAAACAATGACAAACAATAAATAAGAGAGAGATGCCTGGACCGCCTTGGCAAAATGTTGAGGAAGGGGTCAAAAGGCTCAGAGAGCTGGTCATTCTAGAATGAATATTACATAAGACCCGAGATACCACTAGCTTGCCTGTATACATTGGGTGGCCCAGTGGACACTCCTTTCTTTAAAGAAGTAAAGATTTCACTGGTCCTCTCTAAGTAGGGCTGCCAGGTAAAATATAGGAGGCAATCTTCGGGGCATATTTTTGTCAAGAAATTATTCATTGTTTATCTGAAATTCAAATTTAATTGGGCAATCTCTGTGTCTTAGTTTTTTCTTTTTTTCTTTTTTGCTAAATCTATAACTCATCCCATGGATGAATGGATGATAGGGAACCATGACACGGGCTCCCCAATGTCACTGGAGGTGGAAGGATTTCAGAGTAGAAGGTAGGTAGTTGCACTTCACCATCACAGGCAAGGGGAATGGAATTCTGAAAACAGCAGCAGGGCTGGAACAGTAGCCAAGGTTCTGAACAGCAGGAATCTGGACCAAGGTCTCATAGACCTTGTCTATGAGACAGGGTCCATGGTTAGCCAATGAGAGTGCTGTTTAAGCAATGTAACCAAAAAGGATTAAGAGTGATTTCAGCTATGGAAATGAACAATATTGACTCTTTGCCCAGTTTCTAGGCCTGGCCAATTCTCAGACCAATTAAATAGGATGCCCAGTTCCTTTAGGAAAAACTCTCTAGCATCTCAGGGGACATCAGGAATAGTTTCTCCATGGGACTTCCCTGGTGGTCCAGTGGTTATGACTTTGCCTTTCATTGTAGGGATGCAGGTTCAATCCCTGGTTGGGGAGCTAAGATCCACATGCCTCCCAGCGAAATACAAACAGAAAACAAAAACAATGTTATAACAAACTCAGTAGGGACTTTTTCAATGGTCCACATAAAAAAAAATCTTTAAAAAATTTATTTAGGATAAAAGGGATAGTTTCTTGGAACTCCTTCTCAAAGGGACCTGCCACCGTTTTTAGAGTACCTAAATCCACGGTCAGAGGAAATAGTCAAATCCTTCTAGGACTCCTGGATTCAGCCCTGGAGTGGAACTGATACCAGGGGACTCACAACACCTTCATGGCTCCTTTCACTGGGGCAGGCAAGGTGGGGAGGAGTCAGATGGAAGCCAGATGATAAATGGATTCCTGGCCCAACCTGTCTCACAGTGGGTCTAATGTGTCCACAGACCCACCAGGGTAATTTGCTTAGGCCCTGAGTGCATAATTGAATTTTATATATTTGGCAGCTGGAAGACACCCTGATCTCTGATCTGTGAGGTGAGAGCTATGATGATAGGAAAGGCCAAGTGGAAGCCGCTGACACGTCCACCTCCTTCCAGGCCGAAAGAGAATGTTGTAAGCAAAGCTGTGTCCTGAGAGAAAGGGCAGAGATTAAAGACATCCTGAAAGACTTGAAAGATCTTCATCATATCTCTGTTTAATTCATCAGTCTCACTCATGGTCAAACACGTGCATCAAAAGACCATTGTAAGCTTGACTGAGTATTAACCCCAGTCTCAGCTCTAATGCCAGATGTTCTGTCTCTATAGGACAAATTATTTTTCAGTTTCCGAAGAGGACAACCAGAAGTTTGCATTCGCTCAGAACTTCACTTAGAACTGACACCATATCAATGATCTTACCCCAGGGTTTTGTGAACATGCCTATTCTCTTTCATGGTGCAGTACAAAAGAAAATTCATCATCTAGACATTCCCCCCAACACTGCCCTGGTCCACTAGACAGATGACAGTATGTTAATTCAAGCTGGGAAGTATGAAAGGGCAAGCACTGTGGATGCCCTGGTAAGAAACATTCACTCTGGAGGTTAGAAGCTAAATCCCTTCATTAACAGAGGAATGGATAAAGAGGATGTGGTGTATACACACACACACACACACACACACACATTAATACAATGGAATGTTACTCAGTCATAAAAAGGAATGAAATTGTGCCATTTGCAGAGATGAGGGTGGATCTAGAGACTGTCATACAGAATGAAGTAAATCAGAAAGAGAAATACAAATATTGTATATTAAAGCAAATATATAGAATCTAGAAAAATGGTAGAGATGAACCTGTTTGCAAAGCAGCAATAGAAACACAGACATAGAGAATGAATGTATGGATACCACGGGGAAAAAGAAGGAGGGTGGGGTGAATTAGGAGATTATGGTTGACCTATTGATGTGCATGCATGCTAAGTCACTTCAGTCGTGGTCCAACTCTCTACAACCCTATGGACTGTAGCACACCAGGCTTCTCTGTGCATGGGGCTCTCCAGGCAAGAATACTGGAGTGGATTGCCATGCCCTCCTCCAGGGAATCTTTCTGACCCAAGGATCGAACCCACATCTGCTGTGGCTCCTGCATTACAGGCAGATTCTTTAACCCCTGAGCCACCTGGGAAGCCCATACACTATTGATACTGTATAATAAAATAGACAACTGATGAGAACCTACATAGAGCACAAGGAACTCTATCTACTCAGGACTCTGTGGTGACCTAAATGGTAAGGAAATCCAAAAAAAAAAGAGGGGAGAGATATACACACACACACACACACACACACATTTATATACACACGTGTAACTGATTCATTTTGCTCTAGAGCAGAAACTTAACAACATTTTAAAGCAACTATACTCTGATAAAAATTTTTAAAAAGAAGAAGATAAACCTTAGGTTAGGAGATAAGAGGCAGGTGATACAGTGAAATTTTTAGAGGTCCAGTTGCCTGGAGTCCAAAGATAAGTATTACTCCTTCACCTCCCCTCCAGATTTTGGAGATGGCACTTACTACACTTGGTGGTAAGTTGATCACATGGGGTCTTTGACACCCTGGAGGGTAGAAATTTGTATTTCTATGGACTGATACATATTCCAAGTGTAGGCTCCTCTTTCCCCTCCACGGCGCCTCACCTGGCACAGCTTTCTGAGAGCTCACAGAATGCTGGTGTGTTATCATGAAATCACCCATAATATTGCCTTGGACGAATGGACCCACTGTATGGGGAAGGAGGTGCAACAGTAAACACACAACTGTGGGATTTACCCATCTTTCCCATATACCTCATCAGCCACCAGCTGCCAGCCAGAGAGACTATCAGAATGGCCTCTTCAAGTGTTGCCTCGTTTTCTCTAGACCAGTTGCCCTTCTCCTAGAAGCGTAGCCTATGACCCCTTTCCAAGGGGCTTCCCTGGTGGTTCAGTGGTTAAGAATCTGTCTGCCAGTGCATGAGATGTAGTTTCGATCCCTGGGTCGGGAAGATCCCGAGAAGAGAAGGAAGTGACAACCTACTCCAGTATTCTTGCTTGGGAAATACCATGGACAGAGGAGCCTGGCAGTCTACAGTCCACAAGGTTGCAAAAGGGTCAGACACAGCTCAGCAACTAAACAACAACAACAACACACCTTTCCAACAACCTGTATCTTGAATCCTACAAGATAACTGGAATCCTGCAGTCTGAGCTTGTTTTCAGGAGCACCAATCTAAAGCATGGATGTAATAACTGCACGGGTTCTTGTCATTTTGTCAACATCATTCTTTTTCTTCTAAACATGCCTGCCTTGTTCCACTCCATTTACGGGGCTGCTTTAGCAAAAGCATTTGTCTCCAGCCAGCATACATCAAATTTTCCCGTAGACACCAATTCTTATAATCAGGACACAGGATTTATTAAATTTATTTCAGACTCTGAACTTGACTTTCATTAGGTCTGGCCTGATTTACTTTTAGTGCCTTGAGCCAGTGCTTACTTCCACAGGAAAAAGCATATTGTAGTAAATTAGGCAGGTTTTATGAGGGGCATATAGATAGTCTTGGGTTTGAATCTTCCTAGCTTATTTTATATTAATGCAGGATGAACTCAGTTTGAATATCATAAACTCTGAGCCAAGTTTTACTCTCTGTATTCTGAGAATAATAATATGTATTTTGCAAGGCTCTTTGCAAACATATTATATTTAAAGCGATAGCTCAATGCTCAGCACATAATGAATCCTTAGCAAAAGTTCATTTTCCTCTACTGTTCACCCTAGCTCAGTGGATAAAGTCCCTCTTCTAACCTTCAAAACATTCATGTTGTAGAATAGAAATGATATGTAGAAGGATTAAAGGAGATAAAATGAGGGAAGTGCTGGCACACACTGTAGTTTCCCAATAAATCTTAGTCACTTTCCCATACAGTGCTGTTTCTATCTGCTTTAAATTGTCAGACTTTCGAACATCTTTATCTAGTCATTTCTGAAGAGAAGAACAGCATATTTCTTCATGAGACCACAGTTCCAGCCATTTCTTTTTCTTTTTTTAAAAAAAAATTGTTTATTTGGCTGTTCTGGGTCTTAGCTGTTTTGAATTCGAATTTGAATACTTAGTTGTGGCATGTGGGATTTGGTTCCTGGACCAGGGATCAAATCCCAGCCCCCTGCATTGGGAAGGCAGAGTCTTAGCTACTGGGCCACCAGGGAAGTCCTGAACCATTTCTGTTTTAGAGCAGTAACTCGTGACAGAATCTTTCACCCTCATTCCAGGTTGCCCTCATCCCCTGGCTTACTGCATGAATCCTGCTTCTTTCCCTTCACTCAATATGATCCAACTGGGAGGTTACTTCCCCACAAGCCAGGCAATTTCATTTTAGGAAGATGGTGGTGGTGGTGATGGTTTAGTCGCTAAGTCATGTCCAGCTCTTGCAACCCCGTGGACTGTAGCCTGCCAGGCTCCTCTGTCCATGGGATTCTCCAGGCAAGAATACTGAAGTGGGTTGCCATTTCCTTCTCCAAGGGATCTTCCCAACCCAGGAATTGAAACCAGGTTTCCTGCACTGCAATCAGATTCTTTACCAACTGAGGTATGAGGGAAGCCCGCATCTTTAGGAAGATGGTGGTAAATAAGGAGATGAGGAATGAAAGCCAGAGTGATGATGTGGCCACTCATGAAAAATTTCTGCTGTCAGTGATGGCTGTCCAATGCTCTGGCTTTCAGGAGAGTGGCCCAGGCTTCAAAATGAGTACACAGGATGGCCAGTGGCTTTCCGAGGCTAGAGTAGTGAAATCAGTTCACCCATCTGCTGCCAAGAGTGAGGTGAGTTGGCTGTAGTAGATTAAAAAACCCAGGTGGCTCAGTGGTAAAGAACCTGCCTGCCATTGTGGGGGACACATGAGACTCAGGTTCAATCCCTGGGCCGGGAGAATCCCCTAGAGGAGGGCATGGCAACCCATTCCAGTAGTCTTACCTGGAGAATCCCATGGACAGAGGAGCTTGGCAGGCTACAGTCCATGTGGTTGCCGAGTCAGACATGACTGAGCATGTGCATGTAAGGAAGATTTAAAAATGATAATACAACTGATCAAAAGTTGGCTTACCTTCCCTCTTTTTTTTCTTATCACAGATGGCAACAATTCCTAATAATGCTAGTGCTAAAAACTCTCTGAAAAATCTTTTGTTGGGATGACTCAATAATTACAGTGGTACTCGTGATGGTTTTATTACCTATCCTTTAGTGAATACTGCATTCCGCACTGCATTCAACAAATGCTGATTTGTTGAACCATTGCTTCCATCCGCTATACATAAGGATTACCTCCCTGCATTCAGTTCAGCATCCTGGCTCCAACCTCATGGTGCTTTATTTGTCGTTGCTGTTCAGTCATTATGTCGTGTCTGGCTCTTTGCCATCCAATGTGCTTCAGCACACCAGGGTCCTCTGTCCTCCACTATCTCCTGGGGTACTTTATAGATTTCTGCATTTAAACAGTAGGTTTGAAATCAACATGCTGGCCCAGGGAAGTGTGTAAAGAAGAAACAGAACTAGAGTTATTTCCGTTCCATCATTCTGTTAGGTAGTTAGAATAGGGAAAAGGAGTCCAGAATGGCAGTGGCTAAAAGACCTGGAAAGGAAAAGCTGGCGAGAATAGAACAAAGGAAGGTCTGAGGACCAGAGTGAGAAACTTGGGTAAGACAAACAGCACTCCTGTCTGGCCCAATTTACATAAGGCAGGCCCAGGGACAGAGAAACATATAAAAAGAGGAGCCAAAGCTCTCTCCTCTCTCTCTCCTGCGCACTGGGGCGCCCTTCTCTTTGCGTCTTTGGATCGACGTGCCCTCATGCCTCGAAGATGGATTTTCCTGCTATTATCTAAATAAAATAGAGCTGTAACGCTGAGCTGTAACACTGATTTATCTAAGAGCTATAACAGTCCATTCGAGACCTGAGAGCTATAACACTGTCTGTCCAAGACCCGAGAGCTGTAACACGCCGAGGGGGCTTTAATGTCCGTCACTCCAAATCTTTGTTGTGATGAGACAAAAACCGAGGGGGGTACACTCGCCTGACAACTGTTGGGGTTCAGGGCGGGCCTCTCCAAAATGTAATAATATATTGATTATTTTGAATTAAAGTTAGTTGAGGGACTTCCCTAGTGGTCCAGTGGTTAAGAATCCTGCCAGTGCAGGGGACAGGGTTTGATCTCTGGTTGGGGAAATAAGATCCCACATGCCACAGAGCAACTAAGTCCACGAGCCACAACTACTGAAGCCTGCTTACCTAGAGCCCATGCTCCGCCACAAGAGAAGCCACTGCAGTGAGAAGTCCGAGCATTGAAACTGAAGAGCAGCCCTTACTCGCTGCAACTAGAGGAAGCCCTTGTGCATCAACAAAGACCCAGCATGACCATAAATAAGTAAATAAATAAAACAAATATTAAAATAAATAGATAAATAAGTAAATAAAAATAAATCAAGTTATTCAAGAAATGGCCAATGCCAAAGGGACACGCTGACCTTCCTCTCTGATTCCCTGAAAGCAGGAAATAAATCTCTGGTGTGAAAAGTACCCCCCTCCCCTGCATCTGGAGATAAAAGGGCACCCTTACGTCCCAGAGACAGGAAATTTGGAGCAAGAAGCCTATATAAACAAACCCTGATACTTCTTTATTTTACTACCCCAACCTAGACTCTTTCTAGATTCTTCCCTAACTAACCACCCAAAGTGTAAATTTCTTGTCCTGTCCATGCCTCATAATGCATGGTTTCTTTGTCTAAAAGGTATAAAAACTGCCTGCTTGGGTCCCTTCTTAAGTCCCATGTCTATGAGACCTCCATGTACATGAATTAAAATTTGTTTCTTTTTCTACTGTTAATCTGTCTTATGTCAGTCTTGGTGTAAGTCCAGACACAAGGACTCAAGGGAAGCAGAGGAAGACATTTCCCCCTTTCCACCACCATTCATGCCTAAATGTAAAACAGTGAAAGAATAAATGCAAACTGTGAAGTGTGTTACTTTATTTCAGTAAGTAAAACTTTAGGTTTGTATGAGAAATGTCTTTGAAATCAATTGTTTCCTGATTGTTACTGAAAATCACTTTGTTGTACAGAGGAAAGAGTATTAAAATAGGGCCCATTTTGGGTGTCAGATATGTTTTGTAGGCCGCTGCAATGAATTGCGATGAATCACAATATGATGAGAAGAGGAGTTTCTGGTTTTACTTTTAATTAGAGATACATAACTGTTCCCATATTTTTGTATGGCTTATGTTTAACATATCAATAAGATAATAATGTATTCTAGAGTTTCCTTTACCCACACATGACATCAGAATGAGATGCAAGTATTTTTTAATATATAAAAAAAATGACAGTATGAAATAGCATCTACGTGTAAGTTGTCACAATAATGGTGTTCAATTTGGCATTAGTTCAATGACATAAATCAAAAGCATATCACATTTACTCTACTCTCAAAATAAACAAGACTCAGGAACTGGAAAGTTAGGGAAGGGCTTTCCTTCTGCTGTGTGGGAGGTAAATCATCACAGTGCGTTTAACCTTCAGATCTGCCTCCTGTGGAGGTACACATAGTGTCGCATGTCACTTGCTTTGCTATCAATACTCGTTTCCCCACTAAGTCTTTATCCAATCACACAGGACAGAATTCATGGTCAAAATCACACTGGTGTACACAGTCGTGGGGAGGGGACACCAATAGACTGCAGAGGATTGGGGTCTCACTGACTCCCCCTCCCTCCCCTCCATCTTGGCAAGATCACTTCTCTTGTCACTGCTGCTTTATTTTTTGGGTTTCGAAGCTAGGATTTAGGATTATGTACTTTGTTTTTTGGGCTTCCCAGGTGGCACCTAGTGGGAAAGAACCTACCTGCCAGTGAAGGAGATGTAAGAGACCTGGGTTTGATCCCTGGGTTGGGAAGATCCCCTGGAAGAGGGCACAGCAGTAATCCTATCTGCAGTATTCTTACCTGGAGAATCCCTATGGACAGAGGAGCCTGGTGGGCTACAGTCCATGGGATCACTAAGAGTCGGACACAACTGAGCGACTAACACACACACAAACACACACACACACACGAATACTGTGAATGAGTTTCTGGTATTGGGAAAGCAAACGTATTACAAATTAAGGTATATAGGCAATTTCTTTGTTTTTCTTTCTGTATTACTGAATGTATTTATAATTCCCAAAGCACAAAAGTCCCCTCACAGCTGCTCTTATATATTTATAAAGAGAATATGTATTTATAAAGAGAATTCCAAATGCCAACGTAATGGTTAAGATAATACAAATACATAAATAGCATGTTTTCCCTTCATGAAGAAATAATAGCCAAATTTGGTTTCCACATAATGGTACGATTGAGTCTTATTTTTAAGGAATTCTGCTTAGGAATATTTTGGAGACCAAAAAGAAAAAAAAGGAATGCTTATAAACTAAGCAAAAGTTCAGAATAATTTATTGTCACAGCATTGTTATTATTAGATTAAAATGGTTGGAATTGGGATTCCAACCATTGGAATGAATGATGGATCCCTTATTTTTATAAATGCAGTTAACTTTTAAGTTTTTTTTAATGTTTATTTTTATCTATTTACTTACTTTTGGCTGTGCTGGGTCTTCATTGTTTTGAGGGCTTTTCTCTAGTTGCGGCCAGTGGGGGCTACTCTTTAGTTTCAGTTCGCAGGTCTCTCTTGCTGTGGAACACTGGCTCTAGGGTAAATGGGCTTCAGTAGTTGCCGCATGTGGGTTCAGTAGTTGCAGCTCCTGGGCTCTAGAGCACAGGCTCAGTAGTTGGGGCACACCGGCTCAGCTTCCCCAAGCCATGTAGGATCTTCCCAGGCCAGGGATTGAACTCGTGTCTCCTACATTGGCAGGCAGATTCTTTACCACTGAGCCACCGGGGAAACCCAATAAACAAACTACAGTTCTTTTAAAGTATTTATACACTTTTTATTGGCTTCCCAGGTGGCACTAGTGGTAAAGAACCTGCCTGCCAATGCAGGAAACGTAAGAGACCCAGGTTCAATCCCTGGGTCAGGAAGACTCCCTGGAGGAGGGCATGGCAACCCACTCCAGATTTCTTGCCTGGAGAATCCCATGGACAGAGGAGCCTGGAGGGCTGCAGTCCATAGGATCACGAAGAGCTGGACAGGACTGAAGCAACTTAGTATGCACGCACGCATACTTTTTTTACCAAACTAAAATGTTTATGAAGTCGTAGCATTATTACAGTATAATACAATTTTAAAAACCCTCATGTACTCAAAATTTATCAAATACTAGCATTTTCCCTTATTTATAGGCCAACAGGGCTGTACAGTATGATAGTTAAGGGACCAGATGCCAAACTGATACCCCCTGGATGAAATTCCTATTCTATTACCTAATAAGCGCCTTCTGTATGCTTGCCTGTGCATTCTCAGTCATGTCTGACTCTTTGTGGCCCTATGAACTGTAGCCCACCAGGCTCCCCTATCCACTGGATTATCTAGGCAAGAATACTGGAATGGGTTACTGTGTCCTTCTCTGGGGGAATCTTCTCAACCCAGGGATCAAACCCACATCTCCTGCATTGGCAGACACATTCTTTACTGCTAACGCCACCTGGGAAGCCCATCTGAGTACCCCTGCCCAGCTCTGTATCTCCTCACTGGAACTGTCACTATGAATATGCTCTTTTTTCATTTTGAAGCATGCTTTTATGTCCTTACTAATGAAAATAAGCATTCTTTGGAATTCCCTGGGGGCCCAGTGGTTGGAACTCTGTGCTTTCACTGCTGAGGGCCCAGGTTGACCCCTAGTTGGGAAACTAAGATCTCACAAGCCATGTGGCATGGGAAAAAAAAATTCATCAATTATATTTATATATTTGTAGTTTCCAAATTTTACATTAATAATAAACTTCACATATTGTTATATGACTTCTCTCCCCACATTATTAGCCTTCCTTGTGGCTCAGCAGTGATGAATCTGCCTCAGTGTACAAGATGAAAGAGACTCTGTTTCTATCCCTGGGTTAGGAGAATACCCTGGAGTAAGAAATGGCAACCCACTCTGGTATTCTTGCCTGGAAAATTCCATAGATAGAGGAGCCAGGTGGGCTACAGTCCATGGCGTCATAGTTAGATATGACTGAGCACACACATACACATACATTTTTAAGATTTAGACAGGCTTCATTAATTTCTCTAACAAGCACTTCATTGCGTGAGTAGACAGCTACTTATTCTCTAGTTGATAGGGTGTTCAGATAGATTCCAATTCTTTCACTTTTATGATGACTCTGAACAGTGTTGTATAAATCTCCTTGTATACTGTTTCCTGAGTTTCTCTGGACTGTCTGTCTAGAAGTTGAATGGCCAAGTCAAAGGAAATAAATCTTTTTTCTCTTTTATTGGATATTGTTAAATTGTCCTCTTAAGCAGTCATCCCAGTTTAGGCTCCTACCAGCAGTATAAGAATTTCCATTGTGTCAAGCCTCACCAACACTTGGTATTACCGGACTTTGAAAAATTTCCCAGGGTGATTGGTGTAATACCAATATATCAGTCTCTTGTTTTGGTTTGTCTATTTCTAGTTTCTAATTAGGTTAACCTTTTCATAAATTTGGGGCTTCCCTGGTGGCTCAGATGGTAAAGAATCTGCCTGCAATGCTGGAGACCCAGGTCCAAGCCTGGGTCAGGAAGATCCCCTGGAGAAGAGTATGGCAACCCATTCCAGTATTCTTGCCTGGAGAATCCATGGACAGAGGAGCCTGGCTGGCTACAGTCCATAGGGTCACAAAGAGTCGGACACGACTGAAGCAACTTAGCACACAAGCAGATTTTCATGTCTGTAAATTTTCTGTTCATAGTCTATGCTCACTTTTCTACTAGGTTGTTGGACTTTGTTTCATTGGTTATGAAAGGAAAATAAAAATGAAGTCAGTATTGCTAAGGGAGCTCCTTAAAATGGAGCCAGGAGACCATTGAGGAAGTGGGACTCAGGTATGTCCCAGGCCGATAAAATGTGAACTTTGACCACTTCTTGTTCTAATTTAGCCATCCAGAACTTCTGCCTAATGTTCCAGAAACTCAAGATAGTTATCAGACTCTTACTCTGAAATAACTCGTGACAGCCTATCCCTTGAGGACAAGTATTTTCTGTCTTGCTTCAGGTTCAGTCATAATTCTTAAGTAGCCTGTGGCTTTTACCTTTATAAGTCCTGATTCTCATTCTTCTCTGGAACACTCTTAATTTTACCTAAATCTGTGTCTCCCAAAGTGCAGTTCTTAAGACCTTCAAATGAGTTTTTTGTACTTAGCAGCCTCGATACTGATTACTATTTCATAGCATGCAGGAGTTTTGTTTTGCTTGATTAACATATTCTGGATAAAAATCTTTTGGTGGTTACGTGTTTTGCAAATAGTCTCTTCAGGTCAATGACTTTTTTGTTTCCTTCTGTTTCATTTTCACTTAATTTAAGGTATTTTTTGAATGGTCTTCTTTTCCTTTAATTTAGTCAAGTTTATCCATCTTTACCTTTATGGTTATCATATTTTTGTCTGATTTTTAAGAAAGTCTTTATTACTCTGAGATGATAGATATTTTCCTTTATTATTTTTAAAAATTTTGAAGTTTTAAAGTTTACTTTTCATGTTTAGAACTTTCAATTCAGTTCAGTTCAGTTGCTCAGTCGTGTCCAACTCTGCAACCCCATGAACCACAGCACGGCAGGTCTCCCTGTCCATCACCAGCTCCCGGAGTCTACTCAAACCCTTGTCTGTTGAGTCAGTGATGCCATCCAACCATCTCATCCTCTGTCGTCCCCTTCTCCTCCTGTCCTCAATCTTTCCAAGCATCAGGGTCTGTCCAGTGAGTCAGCTCTTCACATCAGGTGGCCAAAGTATTGGAGTTTCAGCCTCAACATCAGTCCTTCCAATGAACTCCCAGGACTGTTCTCCTTTAGGATGGACTGGTTGGATCTCCTTGCAGTCCAAGGGACTCTCAAGAGTCCAACACCACAGTTCAAAAGCGTCAATTCTTCAGCACTCAGATTTCTTTATAGTCCAACTCTCAGATCCATACATGACTACTGGAAAAAACATAGCCTTGTCCAGATGGACCTTTGTTGACAAAGTAATGTCTCTGCTTTTTAATATGCTGTCTAGGTTGGTCATAACTTTCCTTCCAAGGAGTAAGTGTCTTTTAACTTCATGGCTGCAATTACCATCTGCAGTGATTTTGGAGCCCAGAAAAATAAAGTCAGCCACTGTTTCCATTGTTTCCCCATCTACTTGCCATGAAGTGATGGGACCAGATGCCATGATCTTAGTTTTCTGAATGTTGAGCTTTAAGCCAACTTTCTCACTCTCCTCTTTCACTTTCATCAATAGGTTCTTTAGTTCTTCTTCACTTTCTGCCATAAGGGTGGTGTCATCTGCATATCTGAGGTTATTGATATTTCTCCCAGCAATCTTGATTCCAGCTTGTGCTTCTTCCAGCCCAGCACTTCTCATGATGTACTCTGCATATAAGTTAAATAAAAAGGGTGACAATATACAGCCTTGAAGTACTCCTTTTCCTATTTGGAACCAGTCTGTTCCACGTCCAGTTCTAACTGTTGCTTCCTGACCTGCATACAGGTTTCTCAAGAGGCAGGTCAGGTGGTCTGGTATTCCCATCTCTTTCAGAATCATTTTAGGACTTTAATAAAGTTGAAAAAATA
This sequence comes from Odocoileus virginianus, assembly GCF_023699985.2. Classification (NCBI taxonomy): domain Eukaryota; kingdom Metazoa; phylum Chordata; class Mammalia; order Artiodactyla; family Cervidae; genus Odocoileus; species Odocoileus virginianus. Next base: position 28,227,906 of record NC_069695.1, read on the forward strand.
CATTTTTCATATGGTTTGAGGTAGAAATCTACATTTATTTTCCATTATTATATTCACTGTGCCAATAGTGTTTACTGGTGAGTTCATCCTTTCCTCTACTGATTTTTATGCCATGTATGTCATATTTCAAGTTTCCTTGTGCATGTGGACTCTTCACACTTTCATTGGTTTATCTGTATATCGCTCTGCCAATACCACACACTACCTAACTCTAGGGCTTCCCAGATGGTGCTAGTGGTATAGAATCTGACTGCCAATGTAGGAGAAGCAAGAGATACGAGCTTGACCCCTGGGTTGGGAAAATACCCTAGAGTAGGAAATGGCAACCAACTCCAGTATTCTTGCCTGGGAAATCCCATTCACAGAGGAGCCTGGCGGGCTACAGTCCTTGGAGTCGTGAAGAGTCGGACGCGACTGACCACGCACGCGTGCGTACCCACGCAAGTGCGCACACACACACACACACGTGTGTGCGTGCGCGCACGTAATTTATTCTAGCTTTATAACTTAACTTACTCATCTTTTATTTTTTTTAAGTCTTTATTGAATTTGTTACAATATTGTTTCTGTTTTATGTTTTGGCTTTTTGGTTGCAGTGCACGTGGGATCTTAGCTCCTGACCAGGGATTGAACCCACATCCCCCTGCATTGGAAGGCAAAGTCTTAACCACTGGACTTCCAGGAAAGTCCCATAGCTTATTCATCTTTAAGGATAAATACTTGTTTATTCTTTTGTATACCACTTCCCACAGTACACAATTTTGCTTTCCTTCTCTTCTTAGATGCTTTGTTGCTGCTGCTGTTGTTTAGTCGATAAGTTGTGTCCGACTCTTTGCACCCCCATGGAATACAGCACGCCAGGCTTCCCTGTCCTTCACTACCTCCTGTAGTTTGCTCACACTCGTGTCCATTGCATTGGTGATACTATCCAACCATCTCATCCTCTGTTGCCCCTTTCTCATCCTGTCCTCAATGCTTAAAATTTTTAAATTTATGTTCTTAGTCCTATACTATTCCTTAATTTTATGATGGCATATCTAGTTTGCAAAAGACTATGTGAAAATTTTGATTGAAATTGTCTAAAGTTAGAGGTTAATGCAGGTGAAATCAGATATTAAAATTTAAATTTTTCAGTTCTTACGTATGCAATATTTTCCCAGATCTTCTTTTATGTCCTTAGACATTTTATAGTTTTTATAAATTTTGTAATATTTTATAAGTGTATTCTAGGCCATGTCATATAGCATGCAGGATTTTAGTTCCCTGACCGGGAATTGAACTCATGCCATTTACATTGGGAGCATGGAGTCTTAACCACTGGACCACCAAGGAAGTCCTGAGTCCCATATTTTTCTCTTTTGCTTCCAGTCTTTAACGATGTTGTCTTCCTTCTGATCCTGATTATGTACACTAGACTTTCTCTTTGTATTTCATGTATCATTGCTATTTGCAGCAGACAGAATTGTCTAATTGTGAAATCGCTATACTCTTTTGTCTAGTATTTTCCATCACATTTAAAAAAAAACAAAACTTAGAGTCACCAAATAATCTGCCTGATATACTAAAAAATGATTTTTAGAAAACTGAAGTCTAACAAATTGTAGTATTGCCCCAAATCCTAGATATTTAACATATGCTATTTTATTTTTATAGCATCATATTAGGTTCGGAAAACACTTAAATGTGATTTATCTTTTTCTGGAGGTATAAAGTTGATTATTTCCTTGATAACAGGAAAATAATTTTCTGAGTTGCTAAAGATTTTTCAAACTGGTGAAGTTTTGATTAACCTACAGCAGGTGTTGGCAAATTTTTCTGTAAAGGGCCAGACCACAAATACCTTCATCTTTGAGGACCATATGGTTTCTGTAACAATGACTCAACTCTTTTGTAGGAGCAGAGCCCTGGACAATGCATCAATGAACGGATGTGACTGTTTCAATAAAACAGGACTTATAAAAACAGGCAGTGACTGAATAGCAGGAGGCCACGGTTTGGAGCTTCCTAATCTATGCTGATCTTTAGCACTGAGTTCTAAACTAGATGTTCAAGAATATAAATTCTATCACAAAAATATTAAACCCATAAATAAAAAATGAACTTTCCTTAATATTTCAAAATTGATTATCTTAAATTAAAAAATGAAATATTAATTTTAAAGGTTCATGTTCTGTCAATATCATTTCTGAGTTTTAGATTCAAAATTAAGAAGGCATATGCTAGGAACATGAGATGGATACATATATTTTTAACTGGATACTGTTGATCAATAAATATTAATTAGCCTAATATATTGTGTAAATCATTAACAACAGCCAATAGTAATTAATATCTTAAGATTTATAAATTATAGCTCTTTGGTAGCACAGTTCTATGAGAACCCTATGTTAAGCAACTGTTTCCCTTTGACATTTAAATTATTTAAGAATCCCACTACTAAAAGTTGTACTAAGATCATGGAAAAGAGGCAAGAAGGATTCTAAGTTAGAACATAGATACTCCAATGTTAAAATATTTCTGTGCTGTGCTTAGTCACGTTCGACTCTGTTACTCCATGGACTGTAGCCCACCAGGCTCCTCTATCCATGGAATTCTCCAGGCAAGAATACTGGAGTGGGTTGTCATTTCCCTCTCCAGGAGATCTTCCTGACCCAGGGATTGAACCCAGATCTCCCACATTGAGGGTGGATTATTTACCATCTGAGCCACTAAGGAAGCCCAAGAATACTGGAGTGGGAAGCCTATGCCTTCTCCAAAATATTTCTACCTGTGCCCAAAAATTAGCTACCAAAGAGGGGAATAAGAGATTTTCTTTTAGTATAGAAAGCTCTATGACAAATATCGTTCTTTCTAGAGGAATTAAAAATCTCAAGGATTGATCATGAGCAAAGTAGGCAGCAGGCTATGAGTTTTATCCTCAGTCTCCCTTAAAAAAAAGATAAAGGTGTGTACTCAGTCGTCTCCAACTCTGTGACCACGCAAACTGTTACCCACCAGGCTCCTCTGTCCATGGGATTTTCCAGGCAAGAATATTGGAGTGGGTTCCCATTTTCTTTTCCAGGGGATCATCCTGACCCAGGAATCGAATCCATGTTTCTTAAGTCTCCTGCCTTGGCAGGTGGGTTCTTTACCACTGAGCCACCAGAGAAGCTCTTTCCATCCACCAAATGCCAATTTTTCACCTTAGCATTAGGTATGCTATGCCCACACATCTTACCTCCCATCAGAATCTCCACACAAGAAAGAATCCAATGTTTACAGTATTTGCAGTTCTTTGTGAGAGTTTTTAAAACTTAGTTTTTCACAGTACATGGAAAAAAATTCATCCTCTGCTAAATAATATTTCAGGTAGTCACAAAGAAATTGGGCAGCAAGTTGTGGGAAAAGAGAATATTTTAGTGATGGCACGGCAGTTATCTTGGGATCCCTGAGTTGACATCTTTTAGGCTATTGCTTGTTCAGACTATGAACCAGGCCAGTCCTGGTAAAGATGGTGTATGGGGTAAATCCAAAGTGTGATTTTTGAGCATAACCTAGAAAACAAATCAAATTAAGAAGTTTTAGAAGCCACACAGCACTCAATCACAGAACTGTTGCAATCATAGCTCATTGGAAAGTGAAAGTGTTAGTCGTTCGGCCATGTCCAACTCTTTGTGACACCATGGAGCCCGCCAGACTCCTCTGTCCATGGAATTCTCCAGGCAAGACTACTGGAGTGGGTTGCCATTCCTTTTTCCAGGGGGTCTTCCTGATCCAAGGACAGAACCAGGGTCTCCCACATTGCAGGCAGATTTTACTTTCTGAGCCACCAGGGAAACCACCAGGGAAGCTCGTTGTAATAAGATTTTTTTTTTCCTTCTTGAGAGGAGCAGCCACAGGGTATATTGAGGGTTGGAAAATTGTTTTATCAAAGGACACCCAGTTTTATACACAGAAGCAGAAAACTTATCAAATGGAAACCATTCAAGGATTCTCATTCGATTTGGTTTTAGAGATTTTAGGTTTAAAAACAATCTAGGGTAAAGGATTATAGAATGAGACTTAGAAATTTGAAATATTTGAGGCAATACTGAGTTTTGGAATGTTCACCCCAAGTCTAAATAAAGAGCTGTCAAAAGTCAGTGTAAGAAGCATAATGCTAAATTGCTCCTATGATAAAACCTGCTCCATTTGCTTCACAATACACTGTTTCTGGCAGAAGGGAGAGTCCTCAATATGAAAACTGGGGAGGACTCTGTGCAGGCAAGAGATGCATTGTTTTCAATAAAAACACAGTGAAGTTTCAGCTCGGTAATCTGTGTGCAAGAGCCACCTCCATCAAGAAGATCCAGTTCTCTTGTTCCTTCCCCTGTTGGCTGGTATTGTGAGAAATGAGACACACGGCAAGGAGAGGCCTCGCGATTGTTTTCAGAGGCCAAATGAAATGATGCACTTCAAAATAAAAATGATAGTGGAAAATATAATTTAGGCATAGAACATTCCTGAACTAATTTAATTGTGTATTTCTTTAAGGCAGACAACCACCTGGAAGCAGTCATAACAACAGCAACAGCAAATCGATTTTGGTAAGAAAACTAAGTTAAATATTAAGATCTAATAATACACTGCCTTGGAAGCAGCTGTGAGTTTATTTCCTTTTTAGAACAGTGCTAATAGTTTACAAATGCACCATGTATCTATTATCCCCACTGAAAACAGAATTATTGATTTCTACTAAAAAAAAGGGAAAGAGCATAAGTACATGTCTCTGAGGCTTGTAAGAGTTTTATGGTCATATCAAAGATTCTGGGGATGGAAATGGCAACCAATTCCAGTATGCTTGCCTGGAGAATTCCCATGGACAGAGGAGCCTGACAGGCTACAGTTCAAGGGGTCGCAAAAGAGTCGGATACAACTGAGTGGTTAAACAACAACAACAACAACAAAAGATATTGCTGAGAACGTTGAGATTTTTTTTTTTTTATGGAAAGGCTCTGAGTATTGAACTTTGAAATGGTGTTAACTGAAACATCAAGTAATGTGTGTCTGAGTATCTGTGTGTTGTCTGCTCAAAAAAACTTGGTTTTTCAGACAGATTTATGATATTCGAGCTAGAAATTAGAATAAAAGGTCCCTTGACTCTCGTTAGTACCTAAGCAATTAAGATGTTCCCAAATTTTGTGTTTAAAAAGAAAAACATGCTTAGACCAGGTTTTCCCCATGCCAAATAGTATCGTTTAGTTTTTGGAGCTAAGGATGTTTTACACAAATGGGATCACAGAAGTGGCCGGATCACAGAAGTGGTTGTCTAGGAAAGCTGAGTTTCAGTCTTTTAGCCAAAATCAGCTACTATATTATAGGGCTAGAGAAGATGTTTACATGCTCACTTGAGAGTCAACCTAATTTTTCTCTTTAAATATAAAATAAACACTATGGTGTTTTTAAAGTCATATGCAGTGTGTACAGCTGTATGTAGACAGTTTCCTACACACTGTTTACTGAGGATATATCAGTAAAGCAAGGAATGAGGTCCCTACTTTCTAACTCTAGACTTTAGGCTCCTGCTTCCAAGCAACTTCCGAAAGTCTGCTTCTAAAAGTCTAATGTTATAATACAACTTAAATTGAATGAAGATGGGACAGTGTTACATGATTTCATCAGGTTTCTTTCAGCTCTATCTGTAATTGGGGATACATTAGAAAGAGACAATGGATATACAATGTATCTTTTACAAAGTTTGATTTATTAAAAAGAGTCCAGAAGTAATTAATCTGTAAGATTTCTGCAGTTAATCTCTATTAATTATCAACTAATTAATAATTTGCTAGAACCCAGGATTTGAGTAATATCAACTTAGCTCTAAAATAAACACCAGTTGACTTCAAAAGAATTCCTACTTGTATCAGGAATAAAATATATTTTTTTAAAAAAGAAAAATGACATTTTACATTCTTCTCAGCGGTGAAAGCGCAGTAATTCAAAACTAGCTTTGTATCATGTGAGCAGTCATCAATCGTTAAAGAACTCAAAACTATATTTCCTGTACTGTGGGTCAGGCGTAGTACACAGTCAAATCACTCTTGGCTAAAAGAGTATGACATTTCCTTCTTAAAACTAAGCTGGAAATCTATTAAATTAAGATTTTCTTCAGGAGAAGATCAATTTTCCATTCTTATTTCAATTTGTGGCATGTGAGTGAAGTACGGTGTTTTAGTAGCCTGAAGATGATGACTCAGAGGGGTGTCTACTCAAGACTTTTCTGACCATTTGATAACAGGCATTTTTGGAGATTGTGGCCATTCACGGCTCCCTGGCCACAATAAATTACAACCTGCCATTTTCAAATATGCTCTTGGGTATTATTTCATTGGCATTAGCATGAAAATACATTTCTTCAGGATCAATGAATTCACCCTAAGAAAGATGAAAAATTAAAAAAACACACCTCTAGTTCTAGGATATACTATTCTTTAGATTTAAGATGAGTTGACATCTATTTGCCTCATTAGTTGATCAAATAGTATTTGGCTAACATTGTGAGATTACAAGCTCTCTTTTAATGACACTGATTATGTATTCATTGGCTATATGCTTGTCCTTTTATTGGTCTACAGATTACACATGTAACATATAATCAATCAAGCAATATGGAGTGCTCACATTTCCCTCTGTCTTGAATTAACCTCTGTTTTTCTCCCGAAGACATCTGTGTGTATCTCAACATGTGTAATTGAGTCAAAGGAGAATATGATGAATGTGGAATGGTTAATTGTTACATCAACCAGGTACATTAGGTATTATTGTAATCAAACGTGAGTCTGTAGGCTGTGAATTTTCAAAATGGCAGAACAAAACAACTTGGAGCAAATAGACTTGGTTAATCCTAATTGCTTTCTCCTTCAAATATAACATGAACTCACCATATGCTATCAAATTCAACTTGTGTTTTATTGGGATACATTGATTGCCTTTCACATCAACTGGAATAGCAAATTCCTTACGTTAATCGATAAAACCAGTATAGCCCATAATTTTTAAGAAAAATACTGTCATGTGTAAATTATAAAACTCACTAATCTCAGGCAAGAGGATAACTCTCGACAGGGGAATTCACCTAAAAATGACTTGATTGTAAATAAGAATGTCATACCTACATCTCTAGCACTATATCCCCAAGCAGACTTTCCCCAAACAAGATTATGTTTCACTTCGATAATTCTGTTCTTAAATTTCTTCCTGGAATGCTATGAAAACACAGGAAACACCAAACTAGCTACTGGGAAGGACTGAAATCTGACAGGTGATGGAATATCATCAGAGTCCTACAGACTTGGAAGTAACATTTTAAGTCATTTAGAGTAATTGCTTTTTATACCTCAATTATTTCAATACCATTTTCATCATTTTTGCCTATCCCCATACCCTTCTTTATGAGTTCCATACCCTTGCTATAAACAATTACTGTAAACTTGGTGGCTTGTTTTCTTAATTCTGTAAGCCAAAAGTTGGACACTGGTCTCATGGCTAAAATCAAGTCTTGGCAGGGTTGCAGTACTTTCTGGAGTCCCTAGGGACCAAACCCATTTCCTTGCATTTTGCAACATCTAGAGGCCACCACATTTCTTGGCTCATGGTCTGCCTTCCTCCATCTTGTGAGCAGCAACATTGCATCTCTTTGACTCCACTTCTGTTCCCATGTCTCTTTCTTTTCAAAGCTGAGAAAAATTGTCTTCTTTTGAGGACTCATGGGAATTAGATTGGACTCACTCAGATACTCCAGAGTAGTATTCCCATTTCAAGGTTCTTAACCTTAATCATGTCTGTTAAGATCACTTTTGCCATGTAAGATAACATACACATTGCTTCTAGTGATTAGGATGTAGACATCATTGAGGGGCTGTTTTTCTCATGGGTAGCATTACAATTGTATTAGCACCAATCTCAGGCTTTTGCCTAGGCAGTGATGGAAGGATTGAAACCATAATTAAAAGGGGGAATCTAAAGTCCTCACTAGGCCTGTCAGTGATTTGGAATGCTAGGGCCATGTTTCAGTTCATGACCCACTAATTGTTCATTTGTCTCCCCAAAATCTGTGTCTCACATTCTGAGATGCTCACAGGTTCAAGGTTCTATTGGTGTAGGAGGCCCCCTTGATGAAAACCTCGCCACTTGCCCATTCAGTCCTGGGTTTGGGCACTTTCTAGTGGTCAGATTTCCAACTGACCTTGTAGTTCAATCATTGTTAGTCTTCTTCTTTTTTTCTAATATACAAACACATTACAGGTGGTGCTTCATTTGAAGATAAAGTATTTCTTAGGGATGTCTACCTATTTGTCCTAGTCCTATGTTCTATAGCAGTACAGAGCAAGTTGAATTACTCAAGCAGACTAGACAGAGAACACATAAGAGTTTAAATCAGACAATCTGGGTTCAGGTCACAGCTCTCCCACTAACTAGTGAAGAGTTTTGGAACAAGTTTATGTTTTTCAGGTTGAAGAAAGAGGAATGTAAACTAATATCAATACCTACTACAAAGGACTTCCCTAGTAGCTCATTTGGCAAAGAATCTGCCTGCAGCACAGGAGACCCAAGTTCAATCCCTGGGATGGGAAGATCCCCTGGAGAAGGAAATGGAAACCCACTCCAGTGTTCTTGCCTGGAAAATCCCATGGGCAGAGGAACCTGGTGGACTACAGCCCATGGGGTTGCAAGAGTCATACTCAACTTAGTGACTAAACCACCAGCAGAACTTTTGTAAAAATCAAGTTTGTGAATGATATGAAATCTTTTAAGCCACAAACTTGGTGACCATGCAATAACTGATTGTTCAAATTGAAACATTTTTGAGAGTGAAAGAGAATGCTGTTGATAATTGTGTTGCTATCACAGACATAAATAGGTATTGCCCTAGTAACTCGGGTTACAGGTTCATTCTCTACATAGGAGAGTTCATTAATTTTCATTATTACTTCCTGTTTTGCATAGAAGTGTTCTAAATTCAAAGTCAAATAATCATGTCAACTCTGTTTTTTTTGTTGTTGCTGTTGTTGTTTTTTAGCTTAAATTGGTCCATTTCTTTTAGACCTTTCAAGATGGTATGTCACTTAGACTCCTTTTCCTGGTCAGTTTCCTACAGATAAGGCATGATTTTTTTTTTCTGAGTCCTTTCTTGACATCTGCATTTTTCTAAATTTCACATATATGCATTGATATACAGTATTTGTTTTTATCTTTCTGACTTCACTCTATATAACAGGCTCTAGGTTCATCTACCTCAGTTCAACTGACTCAAATTCATCCCTTTTTATAAGAGAAATTGAGGAAACAATCCTGTTCACCATTGCAACAGAGAGAATAACCTGTTTGCAGAAAACTGTAAGACAGGGATGAAAGAAATCAAAGACAACAGAAACAGATGGAGAGATATATCACATTCCTTGTATTGGAAGAATCAATATTGTGAAAATGACTATGCTACCCAAAGCAATCTACAGATTCAGTGCAATCCCTATCAAATTACCCATGGCTGTTTTCACAGAACTAGAACAAAAAAATTTACAGTTTGTATGGAAACACAAAAATAGCCAAAGCATTAGAGAAAGAAACATACCTATAAGAATCAATCTTCCCAGCCTCAGACTATACTACAAAGCTAAGGTAAGCAAGACAGTACTGTGCTGCCACAAAATAGAAGTACAGATCAATGGAACAAAACAGAAGACCCAGATATAAACCCACCCACCCATGAGCACCTTATCTTTGACAAAGGAGGCAAAAATATTCAGTGGAGAAAATATAGCATCTTCAATAAATGGTATTGGGAAAACTAGACAGCTACATGAAAAAGAATGAAATTAGGAGATTTCTTAACATCATACACCAAAATAAACTCAAATTTGATTAAAGACCTAAAATATAAGGCCAGAAACTTATTATAAAACTCTTAGAGGAAAACATGGGCAGAACACTGTTTGACATAAATTGCAGCAAGATCCTTTGATCTACCTTCTAGAGTAATGAAAATAAAAGTAAAAATGAACAAATGGAACCTAATTAAACTTAAAACCTTTATCACAGCACAGGAAACTATAAAGATGAAAAGACAACCCTCAGAATGGGAGAAAATAATTGCAAGTAGAGCAACTGACAAAGGGTTAATCTCTAAAATATACAAGCCACTCATGCATAAAAACAAACAACCCAATCAAAAACATGAGCAGAAGACCTAAACAGACATTTCTCCAAAGAAGACATACAGATGGCCAACAAACAAATGAAAAGATGCTCAACATCATTCATTATTAGAGAAATGCAAATCAAAACTACAATGAAGTATCACTTCATACCACTCAAAAGGGCCATCATTAAAAAGTCTACAACAGTAAATGCTGGAGAGGGTGTGGAGAAAAGGGAACCCTCTTGCACTGTTGGGCTTCCCAGTGGCTCAGTGAGACGTAGGTTTGATCCCTGGGTTGGGAAGATCTCCTGGAGAAGGAAATGAAAGCCCTTACCAGTATTCTTGCTTGGAAAATCCCATGGATAGAGGAGCCTCATGGGCTATAGTCCAAGGGGTCGCAAATGAGTCAGACATGACTTAGTGACTTTAGTGACTAAATAACAACAACTTCCACTGTGGGTGGGAATGTAAATTGATACAGCCTCTATGGAGTATAGTATAGAGATTCCTTAAAAAACTAGGAGTAAAACTACCATATGACTGAGCAGTCCCACTGCTGCACATGTGCTGTGCTTAGTCGTTCAGTCAAGTCTGACTGTTTGCGACCCCATGGACTGTAGCCCTCCAGGCTCCTTTGTCCATGGGATTCTCCAGGCAAGAATATTAGAGTGGGTTGCTATGCCCTCCTCCAAGGGATCTTCCCAACCCAGGGATTGAACCCAGGTCTCTCGCATTGCAGGCAGATTCTTTACCATCTGAGCCACCAGGGAAGCCCATGAATACTAGAGTGGGTAGCCTATCCCTTCTACAGGGGACCTTTCCAACCCAGGAATTGAACTGGGGTCTCCTGCCTTACAGACAGATTCTTTACCAGCTGAGCTACCCCTGAAGCCCATGGCTGGGCATATACCTTGAGAAAACCATAATTCAAAAAGACACATGCAGCCCAGTGTTCATTGCAGCACTATTTACAATAGCCAGAATATGGAAGCCACCTTGGTGTCCATTATTTGGAGTTTTGTTCTTGAAAGTCAGCAGAATGTGGTGTGCCTGTGTTCAGATTTCAGCTCTGCCCCCTACCAACTGGGGTGCATTTCATAACCCCGCTGTGTCTCAGTGCTCTCATATACCTGCTTCACATGGGTGTAGTGAAGATTAAAGAATTAATATCTATCTCTAAAGGTCTTAGATTCACACCTAGCACACATAGACATGATGTTAAGTGTTGTTAAATAGAATAAATAAATGAGGTTACTGTAACTGACATTATTGAATGGCAATTTGTGTGTGTGTGTGAGTGTCTACATTAGACATTGGAGATAAAGCAGTAAATAACAAAGGCATGAAGGCACAGTCCCTGCCCTCAGGGGGCTTACAGGATAGCAAAGACAGCAGATATTAAAAGAACATTGCTTAAATTAATGAGTTTCAAGTGTGACTAGGGCCGTAAAGGAGAAAAACGAGATGCAGTGAGAATGTTTCACCACATCTGGGGGGCCAATTTTATCTGACCAGTGTAGGCTACAGAGGGACCATTCATCCCCCATGCTGACACCAGAACATATTAATTAATGGAAAAATTAATTAGCTTCTAAGCAGTTGTGTCAGACTGTGAGCTTCTGTAGAGCTTGTGGCCATTAATACCCTCAGGTCTTTCTTTACATAAGCTGCTGTCAAATGATCTCCCAGTTAAACTGTAACTCTTAAATTGATTTTTAAAAAGCCCAAATGGAGATTTAAGTTTTATTTTTAATAAAGTTTATCTTGATGTGTTTGACCCTTTCTTGTCTGCAAGATAATCTCTGATCTTGATTCTTCTTACACCATGTCAACACTTCAAATTGTCATCTTTAAACTGGATAAGCATCCTTTCTATGTCTTATGAAGGCAGTTGTAAATGTTCTAGTTTTTAGGTCTTTCCAGTTTAATTTTTTATAGAAGGAAACTTGTTTCTAATACAAAATGAGAAAGATAAGGCTTAAAAAAATTAAAAATCTCTACCATGCTTCTGTGATAGTAATATTATAAATATTTTATGGAATACCATTGCCCTCTTTCGGAGAAGGCAATGGCATCCCACTCCAGTGCTCTTGCCTGGAAAATCCCATGGGCAGAAGAGCCTGGTAGGCTGCAGTTCATGGGGTCGTGAAGAGTCGGACATGACTGAGCGACTTCACTTTCACTTTTCACTTTCATGCATTGGAGAAGGAAATGGCAACCCACTTCAGTGTTCTTGCCTGGAGAATCCCAGGGATGGGTGGAGCCTGGTGGGCTGCCATCTATGGGGTTGCACAGAGTCGGACACGACTGAAGCCACTTAGCAGCAGCAGCATCGCCCTCTTTTGGAGAAGGAAATGGCAACCCACTCCAGTATTCTTGCCTGGAGAATCCCGTGGACAGAGGAGCCTGGTGGACTGCTGTCCATAGGGTTGCACAGAGTCGGACACGACTGAAGCGACTTAGCATGCATGCATTGCCCTCTTTTATAATTGGAGAAAAATATACCAAAGAAATAAGAAGCATATGGCATATATGTTTTTGCAACTATGGAGCACATACCCCATGTCTTTAAATTTTCTTCCACAACACAATTTTAAATGTTGTGTCATCTTTTTTCCCATCTGTATTTTATTTAACAAATGCTTAGGTTGGAGTTTTACTTTATTTCTTTATCTACTTTATTTCTTTATTTCTATTTTCTTGCTATTGTAATTTATTTACAATAAACATCTTTGTAGATAAATCTCTAAATACATTGCAAGCCAGGAATTTTTACAATTTTCATAGAGATATTGGGTAAAACAATGACTTCTAAAATTGTTTGCTCTAGGAACCTTCTATTCCTTGACTATCTGGTTTAAAATCCATCTCAGCCTCCTCCCCAGACACAGTAGCTCTTGGTTATCTTTCTCTCCCCTGTTTTCCTCAGAGCACTTATCATAATTTAACATGTTATCTAATTTTCTTATTTATCTGCTTCTGGTCTATCACCCCCCTCACTAAAATGTAAGCTCTCTATGGAAGGATTTTTGTTTTGCTCCCTGCTATATTGCCAGCATCTCCTAGTAAGTGATCAATAAATGTCTGTTGAAAGAATGTGAATGGGCCTAGTTTCTTGGAGATATAAAGTGCTAAATTTACTCCATACACACACCTCCCATCCCGTTACTCCACCCCTGCCGATCAGTTCACTGCTGATCAAGTGCAGTGTTCCTTTCCGAAATTATGATGATAATCTTCACTTATTTATTTTTATGTTTGGCAAAGGATGCTCTCCTTTCCTCCACCCTGGTCTCGGAGGGCATGAGGTCACAGTGAAGCTTGTCTTGTATTATTCAGGTATTTCCCAGATAGTTCAGTGGTAAAGAATCTGCCAGCCAATGCAGGAGATGTGAGTTTGATCCCTGTGTCAGGAAGATCCCCTGAAGAAGGAAATGGCAACCCACTCTAGTATTCTTGCCTGGAAAATCCCATGGACAGAAGAGCCTGGAGGGCTACATTCCATAGGGTCACAAAGAGTTGGCCATGACTGAAGTGACTTAGCACGCAGTCAGGAAAAAAATTTATTAATTTTATGACACAAAAGAAAAACTCAGGAAATGCTTTGAAACCCAGTTACATAAAATGGGATTCTCAGAGAACATGTACAATAAAAAATATATATATATATATTTAATAGAATATAATTCTAAGTAATATAACTGAATAGAATTCTACCATGATATTATCCTTCCATACTAGTCCTCATCTTCTTTGACTTTTAATTATTTTACCAATCTTACCTACAGAAATGCATAAAATACCATCTCTTTATTTTTCATATCCAAGCTATGGAATTACAGAGGCATAGTTTTAACAGTGTTGTTTTTACAGAATCAGTAATAATATGTTAACTTTTCATTTTGTGCATGGTTATTGTTCAGTGACCCATAGCATGAATGTGTCAGCCTACCAGAAAAGTTTCCTTCTGTAGTGTTTGTATTTGGTGCTTCTGCTGATAATTAGCTTCCCTTACAGTTATGTCAATTTCAAACTGCTTCACTCTGATAATTTGTGATCCCGTTCCTGCTTTGGGCATGTTGGTCGTCTGTCTGAATTTAGTGTGTAAATTCTGAATGACCAAATCGTCTATTCTTTGAGTTATTTTTCCACTTTGTGTTACTGGTGAAAATTGGCAATGATGGGTCAAAGAAAATTTAAGAAATGACTGTTACCCAGGCTGCTCCTAAGAATACAAACTATCTAGGGGAAACAAAAGCAAGAAAAACAAGATCTACATACCATTCATGTATTTGATAAATATTCATTCTGATGAAGAAGGAGATCCGTGGCCCCTTGATTTAGCTTTTCAGTGAGCTTTCAGCCTTAATTCCAGAACACCTTCCCCCTCAGTGGCCTAGTCCTGAAAGTATTCTCGATGTCGTTGCTATCCATGAGGGAGGGTTATCATTCCAAAGCTCAGTTCATTTTCACTCCCTATAGGAGGAGCCAATTACAGCAGAAGCAGCTAATTCAAATGCTGCAGAATGACACTTTCTCTGTAGATTGCATTCTAAGTAGCTTCAGTTGTGTTGACTCCTTGTGATGCTGTGGACTGTGGCCAGCCAGGCTCCTCTGTCCATGGGATTCTCCAGACAAGAATGCTGGAGTGGGTTGCCATGTCCTCCTCCAAGCGATCTTCTTGACCTAGGGACTGAAACTGCATCTCTTGTGACTCCTGCATTGTAGGCAGATTCTTCACTGCTGAACCACTAGGGAAACCCAAATACTGGTGAATTCATGGATCACTAAATAATAACATGTATGCTAAGTAAAAACTTGAATATATTATTACTGCTTCCTTTTTAAGCATTTTTTATTAACTTTATTGTAGTATAGTTGTTTTACAATGTTGTATTAGTTTCTGCTCTATAGCAAAGTCAATCAGTTATACACATATGTATATCCACTCTTTTTTAGGTTACCTTCCTATTTAGGTCACCGCAGAGCATAGTAGGGTTCCCTGTGCTATACAGTAGGTTCTGATTAGTTATCTATTTTATATATAGTGGTGTATATATGTCAGTCCCAATCTCTGAGTTCATCCCACCCCTGCTTCCTCCTTTAGTAACCATTGTTTGTATCTGCATTTGTGACTCTACTTCTGCTTTGCAAATAAGTCACCTGTACCATTTTTCTGGGTTTCCCAGGTGGTGCTAGCAATAAGAATCTGCTTGCCAATACAGGAGACATAAGAGACTTGGGTTAGATACCTGGGTTGGGAAGATCCCCTGGAGGAGGGCATGGCATCCCACTCTAGTATTTGTGCTTAAGAATCCCGTGGACAGAGAAACCTGGTGGGCTATGGTCCATAGTGTTGCAAAGAGTCAGACACGACTGAAGCAACTTAGCACACAGGCACAATTTTTCTAGGTTCCACATATATGTCTTTCTTGATACAATGATTTTATAACTATTGATATGGATTCCCCACTTGTTTGTTCATAAGTAGTGGAATGAAAACTCTTGATGTAGAATTGCCACAAGTCTAAATGCACATAATTCACACAATTAAATGTGTTTTTTATTTTAAATATGCACAAATCCAAACAGAAGAATTCTTTAAAATATGCTGAAATCATTTAGCCATTTAATACCTGCAAAAAATTGTTATTTTGGAACTGTTTCATGTGCATTCTGTTAATTCTTTTCATGTCTGAAAAATATCTCATTTTATTTTTGTCTTACCAGTTTTCAGCATATAATTGACATAGATCATTATATTAGTTTCAAATGTACAACCTAATGATTCCATTTTTGTATCTGTTGTGAAATTATCATCAAAATAAATCTAATTAGCACCTACCCCATAGACAGAGGATCCTGGCAGGCTACAGTCAATGGGATTGCAAGAGTTGGACACTACTTAGCGACTAAACCGCCACAGCGCCCATCACCATACCTAGTTACAGACTTTTTTTTTCTTATGATGAGAACTTTTAAGATCAGCTTTTAGCAACTTTCACATATGCAATACAGTGTTGCTAACTATAGGCTTACCATTAAGTATGTAGTCTTACTACGGTCTTACTGTTTTTTAAAGGAATTTTAATTTGTGTATTTTTACATAAGCAAAATGTATCACACACTAGAATCATTCTTAGTCAACAGCTGTCACTTGTATTAACAGAGTTTTTATACACTTTCCCTTTGCCCATCCAAACTTGAAAAACTAAAGGCTGACAGAGACTGTCAGGTCAAAAATGAACTCCTAATATGACAACTGAAGTGGACTGCTACAAAACCTGGCTGTCAAAACAGGAGTTATGGGTTTGCAATGTAAATACAGTTAAAGGTACAAGTTACTCAGGCGTCCATCTGTCAAAAGTCAGGACGAGCTATATCCTGTGGCATTGCATTATATTTACTCCTAAGTATAGGGGCCAGGAAGACTTGTGCGAAATCCTCAAAAAGAAGAGACAAGGTGCAAATTGCACTTACAGATTTTAGTATTTCATGTTTTCCATGTTTCTTATGGTGATAATCTATTATTTTCATGTTGAGAAAAGCTCCTTTCATTGGAAATGACAAGATTCTATTCCAAAATATAATCAGAATCATATTTTTGCTACAAGGAAAGAAGAGAACTGTTTATAAGATTATTTAAGGAAAGGAAAGAACTAATCTTTCCCTGACTCCTTCCAGGTAAAGAAATAATTTTAGTGTTATCTCTGGGATAGCACTGACCTAGCACTAGGGATCAAAGCTTGCAAAATAGATGTACTTCAGGTACCACCATGGGCTGGTTCAGAAAGTTTCAGAAAGCACAGTGATTAACATCTATAGACTCAAAATAGGTAGAAATCCTCCATCTCCAAAATTTATGACATAGCATAGAGCATAAAATATCGGGGAATTTTATGGGGAATTCAGCTTTATAAAATTAAAAAATATAAATCTAATCAAGTGACATTAGGGCTTCCCAGGTGGCATGGTGGTAAAGAATCCACCTTCCAATGCAGAAGATGCAAGAGACAGACATGGATTCAATCCCTGGGTCAGGAAGATTCCCTGGAGAAGGAAATAGTAACCCACACCAGTATTCTCACCTGAAAATGCCATGGCCAGAGGAGTCTAGCAGGCTGCAGTCCATGGGGTGGCAAAGAGTTTGACATGACTGAGCATGCACGCAAGAAGCAAACAAGCAACACTAACCATACAAGTTTAACAATTTGCTATCGTCAATTAAACATCTATTATATATTAAGCAGGAATGTAGAGATACTTATGTCATCTAATTGAATTACACCAGTGCAAAAAGGATTGCCAGGAGAGAGAATTATCAATCCAGGGAGGCTTTGTTAAAGAGATTTCTAAGGAAAAGAAATGTGCTTGAAAATAAAAGGGACCAGCATGAAGTACATGTCACACCAGTTGTCTGTCAGTGGTGTTTAGGGAGGAGTCAAGAGTTTTTCCATGAACTTTAGTTCATGAAAACAAGCACATTAACTACTTTCCCCCCTTCTATTTAGGGCACCAATTTTTAAAGTTGACAACCTCCTGCAGGGATGTTCTGAAAGACAGAGACGTCTTGTCAGAATTATAAATGTCCTTGGTGGATGAGGCAGAAAGAGTTGACTGTGTAGGACATTCTTGACAAGTCCTCAGGATCTGAAGTGGTAACCATCTTTTTAGCTAGGTTTTCTTTTTTTGTGGATGACAGGAGATGTTTTAAAAATTGTGAAGGACAGAACTTCTCTATTTAGTTACCTGTAATCAGGCAGGAAAGGGTATGTGCACAATTTAGCACATAGTAGGTGTTCAATATATATTTCTTTCATCTAATATTCCCTCCCTCATCACTGCCAATAATTTCTGAGTTAAGGATGAATTTCCAACTCTCATGGCTGCCAAATGGGGCATATAGGGTTGCTCCATCACTGAACAGTTGGGTTGTGCCTCTTCCTCTTTTGCTTCTAACATGACCCATGCTCATGCCATAGTCCAAACTGAATTCATATGCATCTACATCTTTACAGATAGGTTGACAGCCACAATATAAGTATGTGTTCATGGAGTGTATTCATAAATATATATATATATGTGTGTGTGTGTGTGTGTATACATGCATACATATGTGTGTGTATATACATTTATATTTGGCATCTGTATTTGCCAGCTTCTTACCCTTCTTTGGAAACTGTTACCCCTCCTTAT
Source organism: Odocoileus virginianus (assembly GCF_023699985.2). NCBI lineage: Eukaryota > Metazoa > Chordata > Mammalia > Artiodactyla > Cervidae > Odocoileus > Odocoileus virginianus. The sequence continues at coordinate 28,246,258 of NC_069695.1, forward strand.
CCCAACTCATGTTCTTACTCTCAGTTTAGATTTAGCTTCTACAAGAAAATGTGAACCTCTACTCACAGCTGTTAGGTTCCAGGGTCATATATATCTAAACTTCTAATGACTTTCTTGAATGTAAAATAGGCCTTACAACCTAACCAATATAGTCAAAATATAACTACTGCTACTCCTCCAACCCTGACCACCCAGCCCACCCCCTAAAAACTATATTGTTCATCTTCTGGAATTTTCCATCTGAGTAAATGTTGTTACTGAAAACAGGTTTGCTGGCTCCATGCACAGCAAGCCAAATGCTAAGTAGTTGATATTTACAGCAGAGAAAGTTTTATTCACAAGACAGTCAAGTGAGAAGGCAGGAGAACAAATACCAGGTCTGTCCCCCACTCTCCCACCCCTGCCAAAGTGAGGGGTTAGAATATTGTTGGGTGAAGACTATAGGGTAGTTGGAGGTGCAGGGGGAGGTGATTGGAGGCAGGAAAAAGGTGATGCAGTAGCTGCCCTGCCCAGGCATATCTAAGTTACATGCTTTTTCATGGACACACTCAGAAAATGGTGGTGTTAGCCATTCACTATCTAAGAGTGAAGTTTCTGACCCTCTGACATCAAATGATTATGCATTAGACGCTTACATGGGTTCAGTCAAATGGCCACTGGTATCAACAAATTTGCACTGGGCAAGACTAGCTCCTAGGAGACTGTTACTAGAGCAACCCATATATTATCTACTATATATTAATATATATATTATATATATATATTATCTATTATATATTATATATATATCTATTATATAATGTATAATCCATACATTATCTACATAATCCCTGTATTATCTACAGGGGATAGTTAAAAAGTCTCATGATATGCTGTTGAAGTTATCTGAAGTGTGGAGGGTATGCAACTTGCAAGAACAATCAAAGTAAACTTGGTCAGTGAGGGTGGGTTGCTGTTGTTGAGTTGACAAGTCATATCCGGCTCTTTTGTGACCCCATGGACTGTAGCTCACCAGGCTCCTCTGTCCATGATGTTTCCCAGGCAAGAATACTGGAGTGGGTTGCCATTTCCTTCCCCAGATAATCTTCCTGACCCAGGGATCAAACCTGCATCTCCTGCTTTGGCAGGTGGATTCTTTACCACAGCCATCTGGAAAGCCCAAAGGTGGGTAACAGGATATTACTTACTAAACAAATTTACAGCTTCAGGGATCAGATGACTGTCCTTGGTTTCAGTGGTATTACTGCTTATTCTGTTGCTCACTTAAGCTCCAAACAGAGATGTTTTCTATCTCCCTTACACTTCTACACTGGATCCATCATAAAGTTTTTTTGGTCTTATTTCAAAAATATTTTCTGAATCCTTCCTCTTCTCTCCATTTCTACTATATTACCACAGTCAGTGGTAAACAACCCTCTTGCCAATGCAGGAGATATGGGTTCAATCTGTGGGTCAGGAAGATCCCCTGGAGAAGGAAATGACAACCCACTCCAGTATTCTTGCCTGGAATGTCCCATGGACAGAGGAGCCTGTAGTTCATATGGTCAGAAAAGAGTTGGACTCTTTTCTTAGCAACTAAAGACTTAGCAACTAAAACAACAACAAACAAGCCACCATATCTTTCTCCTGAATTTCTACAAGAGCTTTATAGTTGGTATTCCTGCTTTTACTTTTTCTTCCCCTCCTGCCGCCTAAGATACTTTTCTAGTACACTCAGAATAAAACTGATTTTACAAAGCCTCATAAGCTTTCTAGCTCCTAACTTCATTACCAATCAGTCACCAATCTTCTCTTCATTCACTACAATGGTTTCACAAGCCTTTTTCGCTCTTTGAATGTGCTAAATATCTCCTCTTTTGCACTTTACTATTTAATATTACCTCTGGGTAAAACTTGCTGCCTCTTGATGTTTTCAAGAGCTGATCTGATCAACTCAGTTTACTTCAAACATCACCTCCTTGGAGATACCTGTTTCCTCCTTCCTCATCCACATGATCACTTCATCACCTGTTGTATGTCTTTACAGACACTCAGAGATACCTGAAATTGCATTGTTCATGTGTTAGTTTGCTCCTTTATCCCACTAGAATGTGAGCTCCCTAAGAGCATGGATTTATCTGTCAGGTTCATCACATGAACCCAGCACATCAAATAGTGCCTGGCATTTGGTAGACATAGAGAAGAGTGAACTAAAAGAAGAAAAGAATGGATGTATCAATAGATTTCCCCAAATTTTTGAAGCTGAAACTAAGAGAATCAATTTCAATCTCTAAAGGCTGAATCCTAGACATAAAACTCAAAAGCCATTTGGACAAGGCAGTGAGCCAAATATAAAAAGCACAGACAAGAGCTAAAGACAGTTTTGCTGGTATTCAACTCTCCTGCTAGTTGTTTGAGACCCAGACGTATTCCTTCCCTTTCCATAATATGATTGCTTAATTTATGTATGAGGTATCCCAACATGATTGCAGTAAGTTCCTCTTTTTTTCTTACTTATTTTTTCAAATTTGGTTTCTAAGACTTACAATTAAAGAATCCAAGTTATTCTGGCATTTCTTGCCTCTTGCCTTTTCTTCTGCCTCTGTCTCTTAAACTCTAAGCTCTGGTCATAATACACTTTCATCTCTCTCTCTTTCTGTCTCTTGGACCTTTACACATGCATTTCTAGATGCTTATTCTTCACTAATTTGCCTTTGAGAAAACTTTTCAGACACCCCAAACTTAGGGATTGCATGCTTTCTTCCACCTCCTAGCTCCCCCTATTTATTCTCAGTGTTATTAACGACCAGTCTTGCATCTCTCTAAATCTCTTTCACTGTTGTGTTTTTTCTTATTTACTATGCATTCTTGATGCCTAGCACAGAGTTCAACACATAAATCTACAATGGCTGAATGACTGAAGGGCTGACTGAATGAATAAACAGAGCTACTTTGTTGGTAGCCAAAGCAGAACTAAGAGATAACAAAATAGAATCTGACTGTTAATATTCTCCTTCAGTTCAGACTGTTTCCTATTGACGCTACTCTAAAGTTTTGAACTGATTCGGGGGCATTCTGTTTACCTGGGACTTAGGCAAGATTTATACCTACATTTTTCAATACTTTCTTTCCCCCTAAGGATCCTTCCAGTTTTCTGCTCATGTTTCCCTTTTGTACTCAAGAGCCTTATTTTCTGAGGGCTATTTTCCCCTAGTTTGAGGGGAGTTTCCACCTATCAGTGCCATTTGCTTTGCCACTTTGTCAAATTTTGGTGGTGTGCCAAGCTGCTAGGCACCCTTTCAAAATCAGATCTTTTGACAACAAAAAATAAACTCACATCACCAAGATCATTTTCTATTTGGTATATTCCTTGGAGTCATATTTTTGAAACCCTAAAGAAATCAGAATTGCTACCTCATCCCCCAATGTTCTTCTTCTCCATAATCCTTCCAAAATCCTTTAGTGCTAGAAGGAAACAATTAAATAATCCAGGTTTCTTCAAGGTCATTTAATAGCTAAAAATAACAAATAGAGTGCTCAATATATGTCATGTGCAGTTGTTCCCAAAGGGAGAGAATGTTTCAAATGACCGTGACTGTGACCCGATATCGCACTCTTACTCTGTAAAATCTCAACAAGTCTGTCTTCTCCTGGACTTGGTTCAGTGAATTTTTCCCCATTACATTCCATGGATCTTTTAAGTGTAATGACACTAAATAACAGCCCTTGGCTTGTTTGACTGGCGCCTCCTTCATGAAATGTGTACTATTACTGAGTGAATTTGCAACATTACATGAATACTGTCAAGGATTCTTCATAAAATTGGATTCATGACAATAGCATAGAAGAAGCAAAGTAGAAAAACCTTATAATGGGTAGGGATTTTGAAGAAGACATTTATAAATTGAAAATGAGTTGTCAACTATTGATTATTTTATATAATGTCCTGTCATGTGAGAAGGCTTCCCTGGTGGTTCAGTGGTAAAGAACCTGCCTGTCAATGCAGGAGACTTGGGTTCAATCCCTGGGTTGAGAAGATCCCTGGAGAAGGAAATGGCACTCCATCCAGTATTTTTGCTTGGGAAATTCCGTGGACAGAGGAGGCAGGTGGGTTACAGTCCTTGGGGTCTCAAAAGAGTCAGACATGACTGAATGATTAAACAGCAACATCATATGAGAATCTGCCTGCTTCTCATGAGACTGTGATGGGAAAGACAGGCAGTGGGGCAAAACAATGAACTTCACTCTCAGCATTTGGGAGGATAATGTAGGAAGTAAATTTTATCCTCAGAATTAGAGTAGTTATGAGGACATAGGGCCTGCTTACTATTTTTAACTCAGCTTTGACCCTAGAGTGGTGAAGGATGGCAGAATTGTTTCAATTTTCCATACTACTTGGTGGTCACATCTGAAACACATGTGAGACACGTGCTCACTCAGACTCTGAAGGTAGAGTTAATAATTTCAGAAATAGGATGGAAGTCATTCAGTATAACAAAATATACCTATGGTTTATGAATGAGTCATGCAAAAACCAAATCAAAACTAAAGTTGATACAATTAATCTAAAAAAGCATATGAAATGCAGAAGTTATCACCTGATAGTGACAGCACTCGAGTTACACATTTTAATCACTTGCAATCTTAATTACAGTTAGTTTCCAATTATGAATAGATTATGCATCTAAACCCAGTTAGGAAAATAGATATTTGTACCGAAGAATGTTTCCTTTCATCAAAACAATGACTTCTTATCTGATTGCTCAGAGAAACTTGTAAGATCCAAGTATAACTGTTAGTCACTTAGTTGTTCCTGATTCTTTGCAACCCCATGGACTGTAGCCCACCAGGCTCTTCTGTCCATGGAATCCTCCAGGCAAGAATACTGAAGTGGGTATTCACACCCTTCTCCAGCGGATCTTCCTGAAACAGGGACCAACACAGGTCAACTGCATTGCAGGCAGATTGTTTACTGTCTGAGCCCCCACAAAAGCCCTATAACTAAAAATGAGACAATGAATAAAGTGCTCAAATACTAGATTCTGAGGGCAGGAGGGGTTTTAGCATGGGAGGAATGAAAGGCGTGTGTTTCCTCTCCATTTCCAGCCTCAAAAATAAGTCAAAAGTAGGTGAAACACCCCGTTGACATTCTGTAACTCCATTCTGCTTTGTTCTCCACCTCTGAGTCCCCATCTGTGTCCTCCAGGTAACCAGTCCCTGTGCGAAGGGAAATCAAGCTTTCCCTCAAGTGCTTCTACCAAAACTCATATTTCCTTAATAAAAATAAATATTAGAGAAGAAAACATTCTGATTAAACTAATTCACAATAAAGTGTGAATGACTGAAAGCAGCTGTGTGCTTTAGGTAGACAGAGAAAGCTTACTGAAACTCCAGTTTGTGTTGAACTGTCTTAAGCTTTAGCTCTATTATTTCACTCCCACCTTTAAAAAATTTTATTATAAAGGATGCCAGAATTAGGTTGTTTAAAGAACTTGTTCAAAGAGCGCAGTCAGCAATTATGCAGCCATGATTCAAGACATGAAAAAAAGATAGAACAATTTTTTTTTTTGAGATACTTGTTGGTGCCAATTAATTTATATTGTTTCAGATTCAGGCATTAGGAAAAGGAAAGTGCTGATAAAAAGTCCAGAATTATGAGGAGAAATAAGTTGGAGGCAGATGGTTTTGCTTAGGTATTTACTTTTCCTGGACCAACTTGCGCTACTTAAACTAGTTTTGTTTATTTCATTTTCCATTTTATTCTCCTCTACTTCTACATGTGATTATACTTTACAATGAATTAATCTGAAAGTTCCAAATTATTTATAATTCTGACTTGATTCTCTGCCTTTCCATTCAAATTATCAGGATTTATGAATAGAAAAGTGATCCAACTTTGACGTTTTCATGTCTCATTGTCTTTTTTTTTTTTTAATTTTTCATTGATGGGAGTTTGCAAGGTCTTGTAGCCAGTGGAGAAGGGAGGACATTAGTCACAGGAGCTGCAGCTTCCAGCAACAGCGACTGTGAGGAGCACACGGTGAGACTGAAGGAAGGAGGCTGGGAGATGAAAGAAGAAGATCGGGAAGTCTTCAGCCATGTATAGATTGGCTTTTTAAACACTGAAATTCTCCCCTCCACCACTGTGAGGTACTATATCAATGATTGCTTCCACGGGTCCATGATGTGATCCACAGAAAAAGTATATGTTGTCTAGTAAGAAAATCTGGAAAAAGCTAAAAAAAAAAGTCTGTAAAATCACTATGGCTGAAAAAGGCTTTTCTCAAAATAAATTGGTCTTAGAAATGGAGAATCTCTGTGTGACCTTGATTGTTATTTTCTGTTCCATAACACCTCACCAATTCTATTACATATGCTAAAAATATTCACCAAAGCTAAATGGTAAACAAAACAAAACACTACCTCCAACACAACAACAAAATACCCTTCTAGCTAAAGACTTTATATCTCTTGGTGGCATTTCAATTAAAACAAAAGCTACCCAAGGCAGCATGATAATGTTTAGTAGTCTCTCTGTGTTTTAAATGCATAGATAAAAAACAAATTCTCACTAAAGCAAAAGTGTATTACAATTCTCTTTAGATAGAAGGAATATATTCTCCAGCACCAAAACACCTATGTAGCCTAGAGCTAATTCCGAGAGGACTTACTTTTTAAAGCTTGTAATTCATTTGGCTCTCACTCAACTGCCAGGGGATTTATGTACAATGTATCTTGCTTTCAAGCTCTTATTAAAATAATTAAAGAAAATAGATTATAAAGTCATATGTTGACACAATTTACTGCCAGCTTGTTTACTTTTATTTTCCATTGCAAGTGGCTTTTGAAAGCAATTTCTCAGATTATCCTCCCCCATGTGTCAAAATAGAAGCTAATTCTCAACATCAAACTCCCTTTCCTCCCTAGAGAACCTGAGAATATATGAGCTCTCTTATAGGAATTCAGAAACACCCTCTTGCCTGAGGACAGATCATCTGATATTGAGGCACGGGCTTCGACATTTAATGAATATCTCCAAAACAACAAACCTTGTGTGAACTGAGTCATAAAATTGAAGCCCATAGTCTTTTATACACCTTGGAAACCCTCTAGCAAAGAAAGGAACAGTCCATCTAGAAGAAGACTATTAATATCTTTAGTACCTTTTAACCTCAAAAATAGACTAGCTATGGTTAGTTAAGAACATACTCTTAGAAGTCACAAATTCAAATGGATTCAGATGGTGGTTCTGCCGTTTTTAGGGTATAACACTGAACAACTCACTCTCCTTGGAGCTCTTTCCACATCTGTGTCATATGATTAATGATGCTTAGCTCTTATCTTGAAGACTAAATGATGTTAATAATGAAAAAAAAATCTAAGTTAAATGCTGGCACATAACAAGCATTAAATAAATTATTTTGTCCTAGGAGGCAGAGTCTGAGTTGGAAATTCTTGGTCAACAGTTTTCACTGATCAATCCCAATGACATGTATATACTATTGATACTATGTATAAAATAGATAACTGATTAGAACATACTGTAAAGCTCAGGGAGCTCTACTTAATGCACTGCCGTGACCTAAATCGGAAGGAGATCCAAAAGAGAGGGGATATGTGTATAGCTGATTCATTTGGCTATACAGTAGAAGCTAACACAATGCTGTAAGCAACTACATGCCAATATAAATTAATTTTTAAAAAGAGGTTTATTGGTTGAGTGCTCTCAGGAAGGGAAAGAAGAAAGAAGTTAGCCAAATATGGTCTCTCCTGGGGACTGGCTTCAGTCTGATATCCCTGGGAAGCTCCACAGCTCAAGATGCATGTCAGTCCCATTTAGAGGGGTGCAGAGGTGCTGCTTCTCCAGCATGGGAACTCCCATTTGGCAGAGGTATATTTAGCAGAGAAGGGTACATCTTGAGTTGTTATCATAGCACTAACAGCAATGGATGAGAGGTGCACCTGCTGATAAAGGAGATCTGGATGGGACCCTCACAGCGCCCACTAGAGTTTACTCTGGGCATTACTCAGATCTTGCTTATGCCAAGTTCATCTACCAAAGCACAGCTTCTCCAGGATTCTGGTGGGTCATCCTTATTGAGGAAACTTCAGAGTGGGAGGGTTAGCTGGATGAATTGGAACCTCTGCTGTTTACCATAATTCCTTAGGCTTTAAGTCATTGGTTCTGTATCAGGCAAGTGCATCCCACCCTCCGTGGGTCAGGGAGGCCCCTGACCCAAGTTAATTGACAGTCTAGAGACATTTTGGGTTGCCATATCTGGAGATTGCTACTGGCATAACCCTACAATGGACAGCCCCCCATGGCAGAGAATTATCCATCACCAAGTGTCAATAGAACTGAGGTTGAGAAATCCTGTATCCCTTCATGGCTTGGCCACCCACTGTAGAGTCTCTCTCTTCCATCTGCACCTGTGCTGGTCCAGATGGCTTGTCTAGTGGGTTGACACAGACTTTCATTCTGAGGGGTCTAGGTTCAGTTTAGCATGCTCTATCAGATCATGGTTTCTGCATAAGCCCATTTGGTTAAAAACAGATATGGAAGTACCCACAGATATTCCTATGAAACATCTGAGTTAAAAACATCCCTCAACTTGCCCCCAAGAGGCTCAGTGGTCTTCTTGAGGAATGGTATGATTCTGGAGTTCAGCCTTGGTCTGTGTTGCTGATAAGTCAGATATTCAAATGTGTCAGCAGCTAGGACATAGCTATAGAGCCTGTGTATAGTCCTATTGCTTGCTGCTGGGCCCATCTAAACTTTACTTGATGGGTCATAATTGTACCTTCCAGTCACATGATCCCCTGCTATCCAGTGGTTAGAAGCTTACTTTTTACCATGGTTTAGTGACTCAGATGGTAAAGTGTCTGCCTGCAATGTGGGAGACCTGGGTTCGATCTCTCGGTCAGGAAGATTCCCTGGAGAAGGCAGTGGCAACCCACTCCAGTACTCTTGCATGGAAAATTCCGTGGATGGAAGAGCCTGGTAGGCTACAGTCCATGGGATCTCAAAGAGTTGGACATGACTGAGCAACTTCACTGCTTCACTAGTTCAGTAGCATTTCAGGAGCTGGTTTTTGTTTTTGTTTAATAACAGCTTTGTTAATATATAACTTACATACTCTAATTCACCCTTTTGAAGTGTATCATTCAATGTTTTTTTAATTCATTCGCAGAGTTGGAGAACCATCACAACTATCTGATTTCAAAACATTTTCAACATCATCAAATAAAACCTCACACCCACTAGCAATCACCTCTCATTCTCTCAATTCTTCCAGGTTTAAAAACCGCTAATTGACTTTCTCATCTCCATGGATTTGATTATTCTAGAAATTTCATGTACATGGAACCACATAATATGTATCTGGCTTCTTTCACTAAGTGTAAAGTTTTCAAGGTTTATCCATACTATAGTGTGTGTTGGCACTTCATCCCTTTTTATGTACAAATGTTATTGTATGATATATAATGTGTACTCTGCTATTGTTAGGTGGAGTGTTCTTTAGATGCTATTAAATATAATTGGTTTATAGTACTGTTCAAGTCTTTATTTATCTTCTGCCGAGCTGATTTTCCCACTATTGAAAATAGGGTATTGATGTCTCTAAATCTTAATATGGGCTTCCCTGATAGCTCAGTTGGTAAAGAATCTGCCTGCAATGCAGGAGACACCAGTTCAATTCCTGGGTCGGGAAGATCCTCTGGTGAAGGGATAATCTACCCACTCCAGTGTTCTTGGGCTTCCCTTGTGACTCAGCTGGTAAAGAATCTGCCTGCAGTGCGAGAGACCTGAGTTCAATCCCTGGGTTGGGAATATCCACCCCAAGAGAGAAAGGATAAGGCTACCCACTCCAGTATTCTGGCCTGGAGAATTCCAAGGACTAGAGACCATGGGGTTCCAAAGACTCAGACATGACTGAGCCACTTTCTGTTTTACTTTCATCTCAGCCTCCTTGGTCATGGGATTTATATCTGTTATTTTGCTGTTTATTTACTCTTATGTCATTTTGTTATTCTTTTTCTCCATTTTATAGTGTGTTAATTTAATTCCAATAATGCTTTATTTTACTATAGTTTTTGAGTTATTTTCTTAATTGTGGCCCTGAAGATTATAATTAATATTAACATCTTAAAATAATATATTTTGAATTAATACCAACTTAATTTCAACAGTATACCAAAACTTTGCCAACATCACTCTGTTCCTTTTCCTTCCATCTATTATTATCATAAAAATTACATCTTTTAACATTTTAAGCTCACCAATAGTTTTTTAATTATTGCTTTATTGAGTTGTATTTTAAGTCAGATAGGAAGGAAAGGCATTATGAACAAAAACATTCATACCTTCTTTTTATTTACTTATGTTATTAATCTTTTCTTGGTGTTCTTTATTTCTTCAAATATATTTGATCTGTATTTAATGCCTTTTCATTTCCAGTTTGAAGGATTCTAGCTTTTTTTATGGTGTAGATCTCTATCAACAAATTTTCAGTTTTTCTCTGGGCATGTCTTCATTTCTTTTACATTCTTGAAGGATAGTTTTGCTTGACATAGAATTGCTGGTTGTTCATCACTTTAAATATGATGTACCATTGTCTTCTAGCATCCATAGTTTCAATATTGTAAAAAGTCACTTCTTAATCGAATTGTAGGTCTCTGTGATGAGTCACTTTTCTTTTGCTACTTTCAACAACTCTCTTGGTCTTTTCACAGTTTGACAGTATTGCAAATGTGAATCTCTTTGAGCTTATTTTACTTGGATTTTGTTGAACTTCATGTTTAGATTAACATTTTTCATCAAATTTGAGAAGATTTTGGTTATTATTTCTTCAAATATTCTTTTTGCTCCTTCCTTTCTCTATTCTCTTTCTGGGTCTTTGTCTTAGTCTGTTGAGCTTCTGTAACAAAACACCTGGATTGGGTAGCTTATAAATAAGAGAAATTTATTTCTCACAGTTCTACAGGCTGGGAAGTTCAGGATCATGGTACCAGTATAGGTGGATGAGGGCCCTCTTCCTTGTTCATAGATGGCACTTTTTCACTGTGTCCTCAGGGCTTAAGGGGCAAGGGATTTCTGTGGGGTCTCTTTGTATAATAATAATTCCATTCATGAGGGCTCCATTTATATGACATAAGCACTTTCCAAAGGTCCTTCTTCATAATAACATCACATTTGGTATTAGGATTTCAACAGAATTTTGAGAGGACACAAACATGCAGATTATTGTAGTCTTCAAATTATTTATACATTGACTCACATATTTCTGAGGCTCTCTTCTTTTTTCTTCATTCTTTTGCTTTCTGTTCCTCAGATAGGATCATCTCAGTTGGCCTATCTTTAAGTTCACTTATTCACTGCTGCCAGTTCAAATCTGCTATTTAGCCCCTCTGGTGAAATAATTTCAGTTATTTTATTTTTCAACTACAAAACTTCTGTTTTTTTTAAAAATAATTATTTTATCTTCATTGATATTCTATATTTTATTCAACAATATTCTTCTACTTCTCCTTAATCTTCAGTCATGGTTTTCATTTATTTCTTTAAGAATATAATAGCTGTTTAAAGTTTTTGTCTATTAAGGCCAACATCTGTGTTTCCTCCATGACAGTGTTATTTTTTTTCCCTTATATGGGTCAAATTTCTTATTTATTTACATGACTCATACTTTTTTGCTGAAAACTACATTTTAAAGTATATAATGTAACGGTTCTGGAAATCAGATTACTTATCTCTCCAGGGTTTGTTGTTGCTGTTTGCTTATTTACTTCCCTTGGATAAATTGACAAAATGTGCCTTTTTTATTACATGTGGCCATTGAAGTCTCACTTTAGATAGCATAATAAACTTAGTGGTCAGCTAATGATTGGATAGAAATTTTCTTGAATGACTTATACCAGTATGTCTCCCAGACTTTGATGAAGGTTTTTGAATTTGGTGCACACAGTCAAAGGTTGTCAGAATATCAGACCACCTGACCTGCCTCCTGAGAAATCTGTATGCAGGTCAAGAAGCAAAAGTTAGAACCAGACATGAAACAACAGACTGGTTCCAAATCAGGAAAGGAGTACGTCAAGGCTGTATATTGTCACCCTGCTTATTTAACTTATATGCAAAATACATCACAAGAAATGCTGGACTGGATGAAGAACAAGCTGGAATCAAGATTGCCAGGAGAAATATCAATAACCTCAGATATGCAGACGACACCACCCTTATGGCAGAAAGTGAAGAAGAATGAAAGAGCCTCTTGATGAAAGTGAAAGAGGAGAGTGAAAAAGTTGGCTTAAAGCTCAACATTCAAAAAGGTAAGATCATGGCATCTGGTCCCATCAGTTCATGGGAAATAGCTGGGAAGACAGTGGAAACAGTGACAGACATTTTGGGGGGCTCCAAAGTCACTGCAGATGGTGATTGCAGCCATGAAATTAAAAGACCCTTGCTCCTTGGAAGAAAAGTTATGACCAACCTAGACAGCACATTAAAAAGCAGAGACATTACTTTGCCAGCAAAGGTCTGTGCAGTCAAAGCTATGGTTTTTCCAGTGGTCGTGTATGGATGTGAGAGTTGGACAGTGAAGAAAGCTGAGTGCCGAAGAATTGATGCTTTTGAACTGTGCTGTTGGAGAAGACTCTTGAGAGTCCCTTGGACTGCAAGGAGATCCAACCAGTCCATCCTAAAGGAAATCAGTCCTGGGTATTCATTGGAAGGTCTGATGCTGAAGCTGAAACTCCAATACTTCGGCCACCTCTTGCAAAGAACTGACTCATTGGGAAAGACCCTGATGCTGGGAAAGATTGAAAGTGGGAGGAGAAGGGGATGACAGAGGACGAGATGGTTGGATGGCATCATTGACTCAATGGACACGAGTTTGAGTGAGCTTTGGGAGCTGGTGATAGACAGGGAGGCCTGGTGTGCTGCAATCCATGGGGTCGCAAAGAGTTGGACATGACTGAGTGACTGAACTGAACTGAACTGAACTTTGACTTTGGTGGTATGATTTCAATGCTATAGCAGGTAGTTTACAACTATGCCTTAGCCTTTACTACTTGCTTGTGAAGAGCCTCAAAGTCAGCCAGAAGTGAGAAAATATGGCCTTCATACATTCTACCTGGCCAGGTGCAGAACCTTGAACTTATATATAGTATTTTAATTTCTTAGAAATATGCTGGAGGTTTTCAAAGCCCTCAAAAGGCATCTCTTTCATCAGCTTTTCCTTTTAAATTATATAGGCAGTCTATTGTTAGTCCTAACTGGTATTATTGCTTCAGGCAGCTATGATGTTAAACAATTGTCACTGATTGTTTTTGACAAAAGCCTCAGGGATAAGGCTATTCAGGAGCTCTGAGTCAAGTCAAATAAAGACAAGCTCTGAGAATAGGGCTTTTCTAGGAATCTTCCAGACAAATCAAGTAGTGACAATTTTCTGAAAATAGAGTGTTCTTTGGGTGGGAGTCCGAATCTATATTGCCCTCTCTAATGGCCACTAAGCTGCTGGTTTTCACAGTATTTTGTTTCTGAAGCTGTTGATTTTCCAGGCTACTGTGGTGTTGGGAATATTGGAATGGGGGGTAGACAAATTAAAATATCATGGAGCTGACTGTTGTTATCAAGATTCAGTCATTTTTTATGAATAATTACTCCTTGAGTTTTGCAAGTTTCTGGTTAATTTCCAAGCTCTGAAAAAGTCAATTTTGAAAAAATTTTGCTAGTGGTCTTGCTGCTTTGTGGATGAGCAGATTTTCAGAAATCATTATTCTGGAAGTTCTTCCTCTAGGAACTCTTTCTAATGGTGTGCAGTTTCTCTGATGTGATTCCTTAGGGTCTGTGCTATAATTCTATTTGAGTTTGCCTGAGGCTCTAAATGACATCTTTCTCTACCATAGATATCTCAAGTACCCTGAGATCTACTGGGTTAATTTGCCCAACTGGTAGAGTTGAGTACATTATAGCCTGGACCTGTTCCCACACCCTTTCTTTTTCTAGCTCCACTCATATGCAACAAACTGGAATGTCACCCATAACAGTGCTCAACCAGTATTTGCAAATATAGGATATCTTTCCTTTAAAGAAAAGAAGCCTCACAGCACTGTGCTTCTCTCCTAATGAAAAGAGGTGCAAAGTACAGTAACTTGTTTTTCTAGGACGTGTCCTGGAATACTTCAGCCAACTAGATCCCCAACAAGTCTGTTAGGGGAAGCACACTGACTGAAACTGCCCACCCTGGCCAGGCATCACAGTAACCACTGGCATGAGCTGTTTTACGACAGGAGGTCCTGGTAAGGAACACAGAACTAGTAAGCCACCACCAACCAGAAGAGTTTGGGAAAGGTCAAAAGGAGAGACCACAAGTCCAACCACCTCCCAGAATTCTTCTCGCTGACATCCATCTTGTCTGAACAATGTTGTACATCACCAGGAAGGACTCTGAATGATTTGTCAGAGACAACCGGGAAACTAAACCCATCAACATAAAACCGGAGACTGTGAGCCATGTGGCAGAGCAGTTCTTCTGGGTTCCCTTACTCTACTGCTCTCTGCTCGGGTGCCCTTTTCCAATAAAGTCTCTTGCTTTGTCAGCAAGTGTCTCTTCAGGCAATTCTTTTCCGAGTGTTAGACGAGAGCCTACTCTTGGGGTCATGGAGAGGCCCCCCTGCTTCCTACAACAAGTCTGTTGATGCAGAAGCACCTTGATCTTTGTAGCTTTTTCCTCCCAAATTGTGAAACATATGCATCTCTTTAATGAATCCAGGGTACTTGCCACCTCTTTCTCAATGAACTGTTTACACATGATGTCATTAATATAGTAGACAAATGTGATATTGCTTGGAAAGTGTCAGATGATGCAGGTCTTTTAAGTCATATTGTGACAAATAGCAGGAGAGACAGAGATCCATGAGGAATGACCATGAATGTGTGCTGCTGTTTATCCCATGTGAATGCAAGCTAATTTTGACCCTCCTTTTGTTGGAAGAAACCATTTGCATGGGCAAATCAAGTTTAACAACAAATTCTGAACTGGAGTGACTCTCTGACTTATCTGTTTGTATGTGGGGAGAATGGTCAAAGACTCTCCACTAGGGACAGAGTTGCCTTGTGGCCCATCCTTGCCTTCTGGTATTTTGGAGATTTCACAGCAAGATTTCCATCCCCTTCTGTTGATTAAGATATTTACAAAGGTCCATCCAGATTTGAGGACCAATGTCACTAAAAGAGTACACAAGGGATGAAATATAAATTGAGGTAGTCACCTTTGGAATATACAATCAGCCCAGCTTTATTATGATGGCGTTTTATTTTCACATCTACTAAAATAGCTTTAATCATTTCTCCACATCCAACTATAATGAATCCACTTGTTTCAAATCTAATTCTGTCTAGATATTGTTGTGATATTTATTCACATCTCTTAAATTGCTTCATTATTGCAATCAGCCCTGGTGTTCTGTGAATGAAATATTTTCATTATTAAATTCAGCTCCTTGGTATATAAACTCTATAAGAAAAGGATTTTGTTTTGTTTTTGGCTATATACCTAGAATCTAGAAAACTGTGGGACATATTCTGGGAACTCAGTAAATATTTGCTGGATGAATAAAATAAAACCCAAAGGGCTTATGTTAACTTTCCATAAGCATTTGGCAGGTAAAGTCCATTATCTGAAAGGCAAAACTGGGGGTGGTTAACAAAGGCCATTGATGAGTCAAAAAAGACGGAAAATCGAGTAAGAAATTATCAAAGTTCAAGCAGCATGTGTATTGCCCTCAAGTTTTGGATCATTAAACTCAGCAGAAAAGGTTCTGCCTCACCTGGGACTTTTTTATTAGACTCTCCACATGTGCAGCAGTTATATTTCTCTGGTCTTGGCATTTATAAAACACTGTTTGGCATCTATGATACATTCCCATCCTCTCACTGGCACCTTAAATATATTCAAGAAATCTTTCATCCATATGATCGTATGTAATTTCCCTATAAACCCTATAGATAGAAATTAATGGTTTCATTTTAGATAATTTCCTTATTCGAGATCACCAGGTTATAAGTGGCACAGATTTGATTCAAGTTAGTTTTATTGGGTTTTTTTTTTCTCCTTTCGTTCCATTGTCTTGACCAACATTCCAACTACCTACTCTGATTTACCGCAGTTTGGAAAGATAGAGACAAAACACATTTTCAGCCTGTGTTTACCCATTGGTGAAATGGTTCATGAAGGGTGATTTTAGTTGCATTCAGATGGTTATCCTAACAAAAAAATGTGTCTCCCATTGGATTACTGAAAATAATAATATTTATAATGTTCATAGTATTAATAGTAGCTAACATTTATTTAAATTTTACTGTATATGCTAAGCTGTTTCCTAAATGTTTATTGTTTAACATGTATTTTGCTAACATGGAAAAATATGTCATATCTTTCACCTAATACTTAGTGACAAAATTTAAAGTGTAAGTATCTGGTAAAAGTTATCAATCAATTCAGTCACATTAAATATTCCTTTATCTGTTTCATAGAAACTCTTGATATCTGAGATCAAACCTGTTCTTCACCACATGCAGTGTGCTTGTGAGGACCTCATTTTCTGAACTTATAGCTTTTATAGTCTCTTTCACTTATTTGATACTTATTGTATTATTATCTTGTATATGAGTGTTCTTTACAGAGAATTTTCTATTAAAAGCAGCACAGTTTCCCCCTCTTTTGTACCAAATGTGAATAATAAGACTGTTTATATATTCATCTGAAAAAATATACTGTTGTTCTCTTCTGTTTCCATCTACAAGACAACTTACACACATATAAACAATAAAATAAAACTAAAATCAGAATAGAAAAATATAAATCAGAATAGAAAGTAGTAAACAGTCCAGAGAAAGTAGAATGAAAAGGAGGTAAGTCCCCCTGGCTCTACTTATCCTGAAGAGCAAAGGAAAGGGAAATTTAGGCATTCACCTGATTTTCATTGTTGGGGAAGGGGAAAAAAAACACATTAGCTTTCTAGGGGGAACAAATCATTTCCTGGCACTAAACTTTAAAATAAATTTCCATCGAGAAATGTCTTATGAAGACTCTGGAAAAAATTAATGAAAGATATTTCCAACAGCAGGACTTCCCTGTAGCTCAAACGGTAGAGAATCTGCCTGAGGTGCAGGAGACCAGACTTTGATCCCTGGGTCAGGAAGATCCTCTGGAGAAGGGAATGGCTACCCACTCCAGTATTCTTGCCTGGAGAACTCCATGGACAGAGAAACCTGGCGGGCTACAGTTCGTGGGGTTGCAAAAAGTCAGACACAACTAAGCAACTAACATACACATACATTTTCAACAGCAGACTGCAGCACAGTCAGTAGAGTGAAATGGTTTTTCTTACATGTTCCTTATACATCACTTAATGAATCAGACTTAATAAAATACAAGTCAGTCAAAAAACGTCATTCAAAGACTCAATGCTGCTGATCCAATGTTCACAAAATGCATCAAACTGTTTACTGATGTTTTTAGAGAAATGAGGTGCTGCTTGTAAAGATGATTAGTTAATAAAAGTTCTTGTTTTGCTCATGGCTTTGCCATCTAGGTGTCTGTTCCTTTCTTCACAGACTTGGGAGATTTAGTCAAATCCAGAAATGTAGTGTTTATTTTTTAAAACAAAGTACTTGAGATTATTTCAATTTTCAGTTTCAGAACTATATTTGTTCTTATCCCTCTCAAAGCACAACTTATTTTTGGGAAGAAATCTTGGTGAGTTAACTCACTTGTCCAAAAAAACCCTGAAGAAACAGTTTTTCTTAAATAAGGCAATGAACTGTCTGTGTATGTGTGGTAAATTTATTTATCGAAACTGAACAAAGTTAAAGAAAAGTACATCTCCCGAATATTCACTAGAACTATCGTAAAGTAAACACAACTATGTAACCATGACCCAATCAAGCAGTAGAACATTCTAAGTCTCCCAAAAGCCCCCGATTGTCCTGACAAGTCACCATTCCCTCCTACCCAAAGACATCCTGACTTTAAATATCATAGCTAAGGGAACTCCCTGGTGATCCTGTGGTTAGGATTCAGTGCTTTCACTGCCTGGGCCTGAGTTTGATCCCTGGTCAGGGAACTAAGACACTGTAAGTCATGCAGTTTGCCCCCCCCAACTTTAAATAACCATATAAATAAATACCATAGCTTAGTTTTGCCTATTTTTGAACTTTTAATGAAAGGAGTCATATTGTTTGGTTTCTTTGGCATCTGGCTTCACTTGCTTACTATTGTGTTCATGATTCTCACATCCAGTCCCTTGCTGTAGTGTGTAGCTCTGGTCCATTCATTTTATTTGTAAACAGTATTCCATTGTATAAATATGCATGCTCAGTCACTTGGTTATGTCCAACTATTTGCGACCTCGTGGATGGTAGCCCTCCAGGTTCCTCTGTCCATGGAATTTTCCAAGCAAGAATACTGGATTGGGTTGCCATTTCCTAATTCAGGAGACTTTCCTGACCCATGGATCGAACCCACACATTATTTTACCCAGCTGAAGTACTAATGACCATGTGAGGTTTTCCAGTTGGGGCTACTGTAAAGAATATAACCTTTAATGTTCTTCTGCAAGCCTTTTAGTGACCATGTAGGAGAGTGATTGCTGGATCACTGGAGATGTGTGTTCCATTTTGATTGATACTGCCAGTTTCCCAAAGTGATTGGACTAATTTATACTCCTATCAGCAGTGTTCATCATCCTGATCCTTCACATTTGTTTCTGTCAATCTTTCAATTTGAGTCCTTCTGCTGCTTGTGTAGTGGCATACCAGTGTATTTTTAATTTGCATTTCTCTAGTGACTAATGAGGTTGACTGCTTTGTTATATGCTTACTGACCATTTAAATATCCTGCTTTGTGAAGTCTTTTGTCAGTTTTGCAATTAGCTAGTATGTCTTTTCATGAAATGGTGCTTAAATTTTCTAATATGCTACGGGTGTGAGCCCTGATTTTTCAGCTTCTTAACTTTTTATGAATGGAAGTTTTTCATTAAAAAAAAAAAAAGCCTCAGATATCAGTGTCTTCCTTTAAGTTAGCTCTTCAGTGTCTTTTCCTTCTCCAGATCCTAAAAATACTCTTGTTTTCCTCTAGAAGCTCTAAAGTTTCACCCTCACATTTAAATCCGCATAGAATCTTGTCATCACAATGGATGAAATAGTAGACATAATGATCAGAATAATAGTAATTGCCATTTTTTTCTGTGCTGGGTAGTAGATATCCTGGAATTTTAATCTTCAAAATAAAACCACAAAGTAGATATTATCTATATTTGAAAGATAAAGGAATTGACATTTGGGGATGGTTAAGTACCTGTTGTCCTCATCATATTAATAGTAAAAGATGGAGAAACAATTCAAATCCCTGTCTGCCTCTTTCCACAGACAACATATTTATTATTTCACCAAGTTTCTTTAAAGGGGATCCTGTTTGTAGACTGTATGCAAGTGAGAACCTTAAAAACTACATAAATATCCTAAATGTAAAAACCCCAGTTTCTGGAGAAAGAAATCAAGTGAATAAAATAAAAATAAAAAGCAACATTTAGTGGAAATTCTAAAGCAGCACATCAATAAAATACAAAAGTATAAAAAGATGAAAATAATACACCAAGAACTCAGAAGAGAAGAAAATGGATCAAAAGGACTGGCAACAATAGAGGCTGACAAATGAAATCATTAATGTTCAGCCTCAATCTGCAAAGCATTGTTGAATAGCAGGCAAGAAAGAGAAAGAGCAGGAGAAATTGATGAAAGTCAGGGCCAAAATAAGGCTGAGTGTTATCATTTCATAGGTTGGGTTTCTAAGTTCACACTCAAGGGGCTTCTTATTTCCCTGTTATTATTACCCAGGTAAGCTCTCATTCAGATAGGGAAGATGGTTTTTTGTTATATTGGCTATTGTCAACATGATAAAATGGAAGCCTTGTGTTTCAGCCCACTGGTTGAATCAGAATATTGCTTTCTATTAAATTATTTTTTATAGCGGGCTCTATTTAGATGGATAAATATCACTGAAATAGGTAGCTCAAAATAAAAGAAATATAAATATAAATATAGTATAATTTAATACCTTTCTCCTTTTCATTAATATCTCTCTTACTAAGCATGAAGATTATTCTCCTCAGAGTAGCCAAGGAGAAATTTTGATGATCTTTTTGAATCAGAACAAAGATCCTATGTGACTGACTACCTATTCTTCCACCCATTACATTTTCTCTTATCAAGCATTTAATATTTCTCAGCTCTGGGTATCTTGATATTGCTATTGTTATAAGAATAGCATTTTTCATTATAAATTTTTTTAGCAACACTGCAATATATGAAACTGTTGAAGTTGGAAACTACACTCCTTGGTACAGATCAACCTTTAAAATAACTCTGGTAAGAAACTGATAGGAGGTGTAAGACAGAGAGTTCACATTTTCCCACCTTAGCTTTTGTGCTATTTATCTGATTTGACAACAGTGGTTCTACAAGGAAGATATTGACATAGTTGAGTGCATGAGTGCTAAGTCACTTCAGTCATGTCCAACTCTTTGTGACCCTATGGACTGTAGCCTGCCAGGCACATTTGAAAATTTTGTAACTTTATTATAAGATGTAATTAAATGTTATAAACATAAGTGTAAAAATTCATACTTATTCAAAAGACTTAATATCACATCTTACTCTGTAATTTTAATTGAAAGAAATTTTATGAGGCTTGAATATGCTGTGTGAGAGATACACGTGCGCATGTAGCAGGATCAAGTTTTAGGAAGATATTTGATATGAGGGATCAGAGCTTTCAAGTTGCTTCTTCTTTTTTCAGACTCCAACTCACCTGGAGATCATCAAAAGCAGCATTCTTATTACCCACAACTAGTCTCTTGATCAGGAGAAGGAAATGGCAACCCGTTCCAGTGTTCTTGCCTGAAGAATCCCAGCGACAGCGGAGCTGGGTGGGCTGCCATCTATGGGGTCACACAGAGTTGGACACGACTGTTGGAAGCGACTTAGCAGCAGCAGCAGTCTTTTGATTAAGATGGTGAAGAGATTCAGAGAGGCCCCTGAGAAAGAAGGGAAGGGGCTCCTCTGTTCATGGAAATTTCCAGGTAAGAATACTGGAATGGGTTGCCATTTTCTCCTCCAGAAGATCTTCCTGACCCAGGGATCAAACCTACGTCTCCTGAGTCTCCTACATTGGCAGACAAATCCCTTCCCATTAAACCATCTGGGAAGCTATGAGTGAAGGAGTAAATGAAAATTCAAAGTAGAAATATACAGGGAGAGGGAGTGATGCAGTGCATGGTTTCTTGTGTGTTTTTTGTTTGATTTGTTTTTCAAAATAGAAAAATGCCAATGCAAAGAGGAGGAAGCAAATCTAACTTGAACAAGTTCCTATGGTCTGGATGTACCTGCTACCTGTAAAATGTGGGTCTTCTCGTCCCTGTCCTGAATCAGCCTTCTATTGTTCCAATTACTTGTAGGAAATGGCGTGTATATAATATAAATAATTCTCCTCACAAAGCAGTATGCTTAATGCTGACAGTGAATAGTTATTTGTTCAATCAGTGAATATTTATTGAGCCCTGTTTATATGACAGGCATGTATAAATCTGGACACACACATCTAAATATACACAATTTCTGATCTCAAGGAAATTCATTACTAGTAGAATGTGTATCCAAGTCAGCAGATCATGATAGAATAATTGTGTTTAGTGTTATATGAAAGGAGTGTGGTGCCATTTGAGTGGGAAGGAAATATACAAATTTTTCTAAGATACAGGCAGTCGCCTTAGAGGAGGAGATGGTTGAACCAATTTTAAAACTTAAGTAGGACTTTACCAGATGGATTGAAGTGAGATAATAATGCCAGATAGAGGCAATATTTTGGGCCAAAGAATCTAAATATTAGATTCTGTGTATCTTTCTACATATAAATTCATCCTTAGCTAGCAAGGAGCCCTTAAAAGATGTTCAGGTATTGACATATTGTAGGATTTGCATTTTAGAGTTTCTGGTAACTTGTTTAGGTTATTCTGGAAATGCCAATACCAAGAGACAAAATAGTAGTAAAAATAAGAGCTGGAATTTATGGTTACCATGGATAAGATACTCTTTGAAGCATTTATCATGTAATATTTTATGCTCACAAGAACCATGTGAGATAATTTTATTACTGATTCTGTTACATAGATGAGGAAATGAAGGCACTGGAAAATGAAGTAACTTGCAGGTCATGTCTGTCTAGTCAAAGCTATGGTTTTTCCAGTAGTCATGTATGGATGTGAGATCTGGACTATAAAGAAGGCTGAGCACCAAAGAATTGATGTTTTTGAACTGTGGTGTTGGAGAAGACTCTTGAGAGTCCCTTGGACTGCAAGGAAATCCAACCAGTCCATCCTAAAGGAAATCAGTCCTGAATATTCATTGGAAGGACTGATGCTGAAGCTGAAACTCCACTACCTTGGCCACTTGATGTGAAGAGCTGAATCATTAGAAAAGACCCTGATGCTGGGAAAGATTGAAGGCAGGAGGAGAAGGGGACAGAGGATGAGATGGTTGGATGGCATCACCTACTCAATGGACGTGAGTTTGGGCAAGCTTTAGGAGATGGCCAAGGACAGGGAAACCTGGCGTGCTGCAGTCCATGGGGTTACAGAGTCAGACATGATTGAGTGACTGAAAAACAACAGGATGTAAACCCAGGCAGTCGGGATCAGAACCTGTGTAATTAAATAACACAGCTATATAATAAAGAGGCTGTTGCCAAATTGATGAAGAGTAATTTAAACATTAGTTATAAGCATTCAGAAAGGAACTAGGAAAGGTAAGTTGTGCCTGGTTCTTGTGACCCCGTGGACTGTAGCCCACCAGGCTCCTCTGTCCATGGGATTTCCCAGACAAGAGTACTGGAGTGGGTTGCCATTTCCGTCTCCAAGGGATCTTCCCTGAGCAGGGATCAGAGCTGCATCTCCTGCACCGGCAGGCTATTCTTTACTGCTGAGCCACCAGAGAAGCCCACTAAGTTCTGTACCAGTGCTATCAGTTCTAAGTCTCAAAACACCCCAGGAGGGAGACCAGCCCAGAGACCTTAAGTGACTTGTCTCAGGCCACAGAACTAGTAACTTGAAACCTGCTTAAGGCCAGGGCTAGAACTTGAAACCAGAGGTGCCTGCTTCCCACCCAGACAGACGAGCGAGACATTGAGAGAATCTTGTGCTGTGGAGACAGAAAAAGGAATTGATTAGTGTCACAGACTGTACCCCAGTTCACTGAATCGCATGCAAGAGTCCAAGGGTCATACACTTGCAGTTTACTTAGATCCAGAGTCATATTCAGCTTAGTTTAGGAGTTTACTTAGCTCAGGGGTGATACACTCGACCAGAACAGACGGGCGTTCTTGGCAGAGTTCTCCTTGCCTCCCTCAGCTCCATGGAGACACAGTGGTTGTCACGGCTGGTCTGAGGAGCTGGAGCAGGTTTGAGCAGGCCAAAAGTTCTGAATGTCCCTTCCTGCCAAATGCTGTCACATATGCCTTCCTGGTACACCAGGCTCAGGATCTGTAAATAACAAGACCCTTCAAATAACAGGACGCACACACTGGAACTAACAAGACAAGCTTCCAATTTGCTATTCCCAATTCTCTTACATTTCTGTATGACTGCCCTAATAGGGCGCTGGTGGTACATCCCCTGCACGATGTCCTGCTATAACAAGGATCACAGAGGTGTGGCTGGCTTCCCTGATGGCCCAGTGGTAAAGAATCTGCATCTCAAGCAGGATATCCATGGGTTGGGAAGATCCCTTGAAGAAAGGAATGGCAACCCTCTCCAGTACTCTTGCTTGGGAAATCCCATGGACAGAGGAGCCCAAGAGATCCCTGGGTTGGGAAGATCCCCTGGAGAAAGGAATGGCAACCCTCTCCAGTACTCTTGCTTGGGAAATCCCATGGACAGAGCAGCCTGGTGGGCTACAGACCAAGGGATTGCAGTGAGTCAAACATGATGTAGCGACTAAACAATAACAAGGATGATCATAGCAATGATCATAGCAACAGACAGGAATGAATACTCTTCTACCAAAAGGTCGACCATTAGGATGCAGAATTAGATAATTGTGAATAATGATACTTTTGCATAAGAAAAGGTAAGAAGATGAATATTAAAAAGGCTATAAAAGTTAGTCTGTAAAAGGATTTCCACCCAAGTGACTGGATGCAGATCTGTCTCAATCTTTAGGAGACTGAAAGATAATAGTAGGGTAGGGGAAAAGAGCATGGAAATGATCAGGGTAGGCAGTACCAGCACTATTATCCCCACCACAATTTGCATAAAGTTCTTCCCAGTGAGCTATTCTATGTCTCATGATAAACAATTACATGGTAATGAAACTTTTCAATTTATTGCCTTGATAGTAACAGTTAGATCTGCTTCTCTCTAAGTAGAATATTCTGATCTTGTTATTTACTTTTATTTTGTCTTGTTCTGAAAATGATTTGAGTTATCTTACAAAATTCATAATCTATATAACATAAATAGATGAGAAAAAAAGCTCAGGAAAATAAACCTCTGGATAAATGTGTGTGTGTGTGTGTGTGTGTGTGTGTGTGTGTGTGTGAGAGACAGAGAGAGAGAGGGATTTGGAGTTTGATAAATACTTTAAAAACAGGAGTTGTCATTTAGTTTCTGATTCAGCATAAACCCTCCCTCCATAGGTCATCATGATTAAAAAATACGTCTTTTAATTCGACAAAATGCAAAAATATCTTTACTAGAAGAGAAAGTGGTAGAAAACCTCTCTTGAGAAAAGTGAATAGGCAAAGAAAGATTTCTCATCCCAGACAAAAGAAAATAACCTAGGAAGGGAGCCAAAAAAAAAAGAAGATTCCAAGGAGAGAGATGGAAAGTTATGCCAAGAGGCAAACACATAAAGAAGATTTAGAGATCCGACTAATTAAAATTTAAAAGCTTTATTTGTCAAAAACATCATAAACAACCCAAATGTTCTCAGATAGTGGACAGGTTGAAACAATCTAAGAGCACGTGCTGTGTAGATGGGAACTTGCTGAGCCAGGGAGGTCTTCGATTGAGGGAGGTTAAGTGTCAGTTCAAGGTCACCAGCCAAGATGCGAGAGGACAGTTCTGTGTCCGTATCACATCCTCTTAGTCATCATGCTTATTTCTCACTTTGTAGGTTTCCCTGGGATTTATCTATTTTATTCTCTTTTAAAGATTGTTGTTTCCTTTATTATTTCTATAAAATTTGCTTTTATATTCAATATATTCTTCAATTTTTCAGTAATTTTCTTATTGATTATTCTGTGAATGTTCATTAAATAAATACATGAATGTTCTGACTGGTTATTTTTGGTACAAAGAATTTTTTTTTGGTGGTCCAAAGCTACATTACATTCTCATTTTATATTTTTCAGTATATATTCTTAAATTTTCAGTGGATAGAATAATGGTTTCTGAAGATAATTATAACTGGGTTTCCTTCTTTCCAATAATGAAGCTTCTTTTTACCTCTCATGTCTTAATGTCTACACCAGAACTTTAGAAATATATGAAGTGATGCAGGAGATTTCTGTTATCCTTATTTAGTCCATTAAGAAGAATTTTGCTAATATTCTTTGTTTTAAAAAGCCCACTCATGTTTTTATGTCAGTTTTTTTTTCTGTTTAAAAATGCAGCTTTAAAGTGGTTATTCTCTATCATTTTGAGTTATGCATTTTCCTGTTCTTGGTTTTATGTTTTCTTTTTTAAACAGAAATAGGTGATGAATTTTATTGACTAACTTTTTAGCTTCTATTCTGTGGAGATTTTTTCTTTTAGGGCTTATTGAAATAAATCTCAAATCACTCGGAGAAGGCAATGGCAACCCACTCCAGTATCCTTGCCTGGAAAATCCCATGGACAGAGGAGCCTGGTGGGCTGCAGTCCATGGGGTCGCTAAGAGTTGGACATGACTGAGCGACTTCACTTTCACTTTCACTTTCATGCATTGGAGAAGGAAATGGCAACCCACTCCGGTGTTCTTGCCTGGAGAATCCCAGGGACGGGGGAGCCTGGTGGGCTGCCGTCTATGGGGTTGCACAGAGTTGGACACGACTGAAGCGACTTAGCGGCAGCAGCAGCAGCAGCTTAAATCATCAAGTGTCTCGATGCTATCATTCCTTGCATATATAATAGATAGAAATGTTAAATTGTTGTGAGAGATTATGTCAGTGTAGTACTTTTTACTTTGGTTTGCATAGAAACCACCTGGGACAAATGCCAAAATGCAGATTCTATGGACACTTCTGGAGATTCCGGCTTCAGTAAGTCCAGGGTGAGGTTGAGAACTTGAATTTTTAGATGAACCTCCTCCACACTATGATCCTAACATGTGATACACAGTCCAAATTTTGAGAAACATGATTTAAATGTATCTTTGAGTTAACTTATTAGTATTTTTGTCACTGTTGCAATAATGTGAAAAGTGAAAATAATCTATTTGTTTTTATCTTAAGGATTGACATATTTTTGTCCTCTGGGTTTGCTGAAAGTAAAAGTGTTAGTCACTCAGTCGTGTCTGACTCTTTGTGACCCTGTGGACTGTAGCTGTCCAGGCTTCTCTGACCATGGGATTCTCCAAGCAAGAATACTGGAGTGGGTTGCCATTCCCTTCTCCAGGGGATCTTCCCAACTCAGTGATCAAACCTGTGTCTTCTGCATTGCAGGCAGATTCTTTATCGTTGAGCCATCAGGAAAGCCTGTGGACTGAATTGCATCCCCTCAGATCCATATGTTGAAGTCTGAACCTTCAAAGTGATGGTATTTGGAGATAAGGCCTTAGGGGTCTGATAAATATTTGATGAGGTCATGAGGGTGAGGTCCTAATGATGAGATGAGTGCCCTTATAAGGAGACCCAGAGAGCTTGCTGTCCACCATGTGAGCATATACTGAGAAGGTGGAATCTAAAAACCAGGAAGAAAGTCTCACTAGGAACAGATCTCTGAGAGACCTTGATCTTGGATTTCCAGCCTTCAGAGCTGTGAGAAAAAAAAATTCTTTTGTTTAAGCCACGCATTCTTTGGTATTTTCTTATAGCAACCTGGGCAGACTAAGACACCCACTGTAAAATTAATGTTTGAAATAAAATGTACAAAAATAGCTGAGTATAATAAAGCACTATTTGAGACATACATTCTACAATTTTAAAAAAATCAATATTTTTCAGTAGTTTAAATCAGTTATCCAGTTTGCTGAGGCAATTTCAGCTTGGATTTTGTATTTGTAACAATACAACGGTGTTTAGCGTGACTCCCTGAATCTCCTACATTCTATACAATTACTAAGTTAATTTTCCTTTGTAAACCTACATTTACTTTTATTTATTTATTCATTCGTTCACTCAGCCATTCATTCATCCATTTTGAAGACTCTTAGGCAATGACGTCATTGTCAGGGACTGGAAATCTAGTGTGTATTGACATATCCTAAAAAGAAGGTATCTCAGAATAGACATAGATTACATACAGGAAACTGCAAAGTTCAGAAAGGAGAGAATTTCCTTTTGGTAGGGTGCAGGAATCAAAGTTGGAGCTGGCTCTTGGTGTTTGAATAGAATTTTAACAGGTCGAGATGAAGAAAAGGGTAGCTCAACAACAAGGCATAAAGCAACAAATTCACAAGGCATTAAAAAGAAAATTGTAAGTTCTACAAGGACAATTACACGTAGCTTAGTTTAGAGTATATGCAGGGAAGCTAAAGCAGAAAATCTAATGTTAAGTCACATTGTGAAAGGTTTTCAATCACAGACTAAGTTTTCTAGATTTTACCCTGCAGATAAGGGAGAAGAATTACAGGATTTTGACAGATCTACCTCAAGGAACAGTGGAAATAACAATAATTGGAACAGGAACCTGAGTTTTAGATCTGTTTTCAAAATAACCCTGGCACATCATTGTTCAGGAGGTAGATGAATCAGTAACATTGAAGGAGAGATATTCAGGTTGTGATCATCTCCCAGATGAGACCAGATAAAATCACCAAGGTAGAAAAGAGGTAAAAAGAGAAGACTAGAAAACTGAGGTCAGAATCATACATGGGTGGAAGGAAAAGAAATGAAAAAGATGTATTAAGAGGAGAGGAATTATCCAAAGTCGTGATGCTAAAGGAAGTCACGATGCTTCCTTCAGAAAGAAGTGGTTTAGTCCTGCCTTGCATTATACTTTACATTTTTTGTGCTTATCTCTTTTCCTTTCAAACTCAAACTATATTTATTTATTATTAGAGCATGGATTATTATTTGTACTTTGACAAAGTTCAACACTATGCCTAATATACTACTAAAATCATTTGTTTGTATTCAGTTGCTTATTTATTACCAGTTTTCACAAGATTTAAATAATTATAAAAATGATCATTGCTAACATTTATTAAATATATAATGGACCGTTCTGGGTGCTTTCCATGGATTATTCACTTAATCCTCATAACAACCAAGAGAAGTAGTTTGCCAAGTGGGGCAACGTTCATTAGACAGATGAGGATAGAGGAACAACCCAAAAGTGTGTGTCCTTCACTCTGAGGAATCTTGGAATTCACCTTGAATGTTAAAACTCTGTGCGAGTTTTTCTTTTTTAATATTTTATTTTTCATTGATTGATGATTGATTTACAATATTGGTTTCATTTCTGTCATATAGCAATGTGAATTTAGCATAGGTGTACATATGTCCCCTCTGTCTTGAATCTCTCTCCCACCACCCACCGATTCCCACCGCTTTAGGTTATTACAGAGCCCTAATTTGAGTTCCCTGAGTCATACGACAAATTCACATTGGTGATCTATTTGCATGTGTTAGTGTATATGCATCCAAGCTACTCTCTCCTAGTAATTCACCTTGAATGTTAAAACGCTGTGTTAGTTTTTTTCTTTTAATTTCATTGATTTAAAGAGGTTATTTCCTAATCATATACTTTGTACAAAGCATATGTCAGAGGTTTTGATGGAGAAGGAGGTCAGTGATCCACAGTTATTAGAAAAGTTTCATTTTCTTCATCATCAGATTTAACCATCTTTTCCCTCTAGAAAGTAAAAAGCTCAGGTTTCATTCCCAGAAGATATAATAGATCATTTGAAATACACTTAAGGTTGCTAGGTAAAACCTAATTCCTATTTTTCAAAAAAGATAAAATAACTGTTGGTGAGGATGTAGAGAAACTGTAACCTTGTGCACCATTGGTAGGGAGGTAAAATGGTGCAGCCACTGTGGAAAACAGGATGGCAGTGCCTCAGAAAATTAAAAGTAGAGTTACAATGTGATCCAACAGTCTCACTACTGGGCATGTACTCTAAAGAACTGAAAGCAGAGTGTCAAAGAAATATTTGAGAACCATATTCAAAACAACGTTCTTCACGATAACCCAAAGGAGGAAGCAACCGAAGTGTCCATCGATGATTGAATGGGGTAAGCAAATGTAGTATATACATACAATGGAATATTATTCAGTCTTAAAGTGAAAGGAAATTCTGACACATGCTACAACTTGGGTGAACCATGAGGACACTGTGCTAAATGAAAGTAGCCAGTCACAAAAAGAAAAATATTTTAATATTCCACTTACATCAGGTAGCTAGACAAGTCAAATTCATAGACAGAAAATAGAATCATTGTTACCTGGGGCTGGGATGAGAGGAGAATGAGAAATCATCATATAATGGATACAGAGTTTTAGTTTTGCAAGATGAAAGAGTTCCGGCTATTGGCTGAAGAACAATGTGACTATACTTAAAGTTATTGAACTGCACACTTAAAAATTGTTAAAGTCACTATGTTGTGTCAGACTCTTTGCGACCCCATGGACTGTAGAGTCCATGGAATTCTCCAGGCCTGGAGTGGGTAGCTTTTCCCTTCTCTAGGGGATCTTCCCAACCCAGGTATTGAACCCAGGTCTTCCTCATTGCGGGAGGATTCTTTACCAGCTGAGTGACAAGGGAAGTCCAAGAATAATGGAGTGGGTAGCCTATGCTTTCTTCAGGGGATCTTCCCCACCCAGGAATCGAATTGGGATCTGTATTGCAGGCAGATTCTTTACCAACTAAGCTATCAGGGAAGCCCTAAAAATTGTTAAGTTGGTAAATTTATTATATATATGTATGTAAGCTGGAATCAAGTTTGCTGGGTGGAATATCAATAACCTCAGATATGCAGAAGATAGTGGCCTTATGGCAGAAAGTGAGAGGAAATAAAGAACCTCTTACTGAAAGTGAAAGAGGAGAGTGAAAAAGCTGGCTTAAAACTCAACATTCAAAAAACTAAGATCATGGCATCTGGTCCCATCATTTCGTGGCAAATAGATGAGGAAACAATGGAAAAAGTAGCAGACTTTATTTTCTTGGGCTCCAAAATCACTGCAGTTGGTGACTACAGCCATGAAATTAAAGACGTTTGCTCCTTGGAAGAAAAGCTATGACCAACCTAGACAGCATATTAAAAGGAAGAGACGTTATTTTGCCAACAAAGGTCCGTCTAGTCAAAGCTATGGTTTCTCTAGTAGTCATGTATGGATGTGACAGTTGGACTATAAAGAAAACTGAGCACCAAAGAATTGATGCTTTTAAACTGTGGTGTTAGAGAGGACTCTTGAGAATCCCTTGGACTGCAAGGAGATATAACCAGTCAACCCTAAAGAAAATCAGTCCTGAATATTCATTGGAAGGACTGATGCTGAAGCGGAAGCTTCAATACTTTGGCTACCTGCTGTGAAGAACTGACTCATTGGAAAAGACCTTGATGCTGGGAAAGATTGAAGGCAGGAGAAGGGAACAACAGAGGATGAGACGGTTGGATGGCACCACTGACTTGATGGACATGAGTTTGAGCAAGCAAGTTTGTGATGGACAGGGAGGCTTGGCATGCATGTGATCGCAGAGTTGGACACGACTGAGTGACTGAACTGAACTGAAGTATTGCTAAAATTACAAAAAATTTAAAGCCTTAATTCAGTTATTCTCATATAAGGTACAAACTTGTTTTTTTTTTTTTTAATCATTTTCCACACACCTTATGAACAATGTATTCTGACCTGAAGAAAGCCCCATTATTTTGTTTAGGTTTGGCTATATGTGTGGTACATATATAGATTCAAAAATGAAAGAATAGAAACCAGGTAGGAACAAAAGATAAAATGAATGAATGCTTACATGCCAGTTACTAATAGTGTGCTTAACTTTCAAAATGGGAACTTTTTGAATGCTTTAATTTAGGTTTCCTGATAAAAAACCTATTTTTGACTTGAAATGAAGAACAATTAATTCTACTATAGGCTTCAGTAGTGATGATAATATTGGGACCCGATTATACTTTATAATGATACCAGATAGGGTAATTTTAAAAATGCTTTATTGGATCTATAAAGGGATCACTGTGTGACCTGCATTTAAAAAACCCACTCTGCAAAGAATTATCTATGGTTAGGCTGTTACTGTTAGGTCAAGTTATAAATTTGAAGTTGATTAATCCCTTTCTGGGGGTGATTGTCTCAACTTGTACTGTTTACAATTAATCCCTTCTGTAATCTGGCCTTGAGTTATTTTAATGTGAAATCTCAAAATCCATGCAATATTCATATCTCATATATAGACACATAATAGTGGGCAATAGTCTTGCTGTTATCTATGGATTAATTCAAATTTGATAGAATTATCTCTCTCCAGAGATAGATTATGAAAGACTTTTAAAAGAACAGATTTCCATACTAACTTTGAACTTAATCAGCTATTTCATAATTATTCCAGGACTGCTACAAGGAATCCCATGGCTTCTTATTATTCATAGCAGCAAGACAAAAATGTATGCAACCTTTTTTCATTTTAGGAGGTGGCAAAAGGTCTCAGAGATTACCCTTCACATGTTAATATTTCAGAACTCTATTATTTTGGCATGGTGGTAAAAAAGAAAACTAACTTTCGAGAGATTCTTTACTGTTTTTCCCTTTCCTTATTCTCAAACGCATCTTTCGTGCAACTAAAATTCTGCAGTTATTGAAAGAACTTTCATTTAAAATATTTCACTTGGGAAAATGTTGGGCTTTTGCCATTTGAAACGCAAATGCACAAGAAAGAGTTGACTTCTTCAACTGCATTGTTTGTTTCTCTTTAATTGCCGCCAACAAACTAGATTCCAGGTTTTGAGGACAGCGCTTATTAGTCACAACAGCCATTCCAGACCCTGTTTTTGCTTTTTTTCTTTCTTGTTTTTATTTTCCATTGGCTAATAGTTTATATATTTAAAACTATATTTTTACAAAATTAAATTCTTATGAAGACTATACATATGTGTGCTCCCAACATTTCTATCAAATTACATATTGCATTGCTACATTGGAAAAGACCCTGATGCTGGGAAAGATTGAAGGCAGGAGAAGGGGACGACAGAGGATAAGATGGTTGGATGGTATCACCGACTCAATGGACATGAGTTTGAGCAAGCTCTGGAAGTTGGTGATGGACAGGGAGGCCTGGTGTGCTGCAGTCCATGGGGTCGTAAAGAGTCGGAAACGACTGGGCGACTGAACTGACTGACCTAAGACAGGTAAAATATTTGATTGCATAGGCAGGTATGAATTCAATTAGAAGTGTTTTCAAGTCTTTGTTTTGAAGTGGTTACCTAAAGGACTGATGATAAAGCTGAAGCTCCAATACTTTGGCCACCTGATATGAAGAGCTTACTCATTGGAAAAGACTCTGATGCTGGGAAAGATTTAAGGCAGAATTTGAGCAAACTCCAGTACACAGTGGAGGACAGAGGAGCCTGGCATGCTGCAGTCCATGGGGTCCCAAAGAGTTGGACATGACTTAGTGACTGAACAATAAATTAATTCATGAAGACATGAGAAAACATTTTGTGCTTTCAATTGTACATTACAACCTGCTTATGTGACTTTTCCACCCAGAACTGTATGTTTATGGAAGTCAAGGAGCAAGTTTTCCTTGATATGTATATGTTGTAAAATCTCTACAGCTGATTCTGATGTACAACCTGGTTGAAGACCACTGTGCTAGACATACATCCCAATCGTATTCCGAGGAGAAGGACCGCATGTGAGTGGCACAAGTCCAGTGGCAGGCTCCTGTGCATTCAAGGCAGGCAGTAGTAACTGATCCTGGGGCTTCTTCAGACTAGCCTCAGTCTTCATTTTCAGGAAGTTAACACTTTGGCACAAAAATTGGAACCCATTTGTCATCCCTTGTCTGAAACATTCTCAATCTTTGCAAAGGGATCATAGTCTCTAAAGACTCTTGAAAATGAAAGTGTTAACCATGCAGTCATGTCTGACTCTTTTAGATCCCATGGACATAGCCCCCCAGGCTCTTCTGTCCAAGGAGTTCACCAAGCAAGAATACTGGAGTAGGTTGCCACTCTCTTCTCTAGGGGATCTTCCCAACCTAGGGATCATACCTGGGTCTCCTGCATCTCCTGCATTGCAGGGGCATCCTTTACCAACTCAGCCAACTCTATTCTATGTGCTGTCAAGTAGTATCAAGTGATATGGTATTTCAACAAGTTTAGTTTTCAGTTAATGGAAATAATTGAATTTAGTGGTTTTCTATTTTCTGGGAGTAATTCTCTTTTCATTGTCAGTAATTTAGGTTCACACCCAGAAAATATGTTGTGGGTCAAATTTGGTAATATCTGGTAAGATTTTCCTTTTAGTCTCACTGCCTGAAGAAAAGAATATAGCCTAGGAGTAAGCACACAAAGTCTGTGCTCATGGTGTCTCAATCCAAGCTGTAGCTCTCGTCTACTTATTCTGTGATCTTAGGAAGATAGCAGACCTTCTTCATTGCCTTGACTTACCAATTAGCCAACAGATATATAAGATCTGTGAGAAATAACTGCATGAGAAGCAATTAATAGTCTACCAGTGGATGGGAGATCCTCAACAGTTGTGGATTATTATTATTAGTCATAGAATTTAGAACCACTATTTTCTATCACTTTTCCTAAGGAATCTTTTTTGAGAGTAGAAGTTTCAGAAATTTCTTCTTTGTTTTAAACGTAGTCTTGTAAGCTCTTTGGGAATTATTTATCACTGTTTAATATATATGTACAGCTATGTCTATAAAAAGATGAATATTACTTGCTTTCAAAATCTAGAATATCTGTAGATGATTCATCATCTGTCTTTTATCTATCTACTCATCCATCCATCCATTCATCCATCTTTTCAATAAATATTTGACAAGTGACTTCTACAGGCACTGAACTGACAAAACAAAGATAAACAAGGCATATTATCTGCCTTTAATGATCTCTCCCATTCTCTGATGGGAGAGACAGATAGACAGGCAATTATAATCCTGACTTTTAAGTACTATGAAATGACCATGCTTGGGGTGATATAAAAAGGGCACAGAGGATGAGTTTCAATGCCTTGAAGGTCAGGGAAGGCATTTAGTTTTCCTAGTAATGATCAGTTTATTTTAAAGGAATCGTTTTTCAGTTGACCTTAGCCAAAAATTACCTTAGATAAATGAGTTCATAGCCTTATAGAAAACACTTAGGGCAAACCGGGCTTTATTCAAAGCTTGAAGAAAGAAACTTCTTTTTTAATCTCATGGCTATTTTACTTTAGGGAGCAGAACACACTGATTATGGCTATTTTGCTGCCTTTCAGTCCTGTTTTCCAAAAGGGTGTTGGTGTATTTTATATAGCCGAGTTGAATAAATTTCAGTACTTACCAATGTAATTTACTGCATGTGAGGCTGACTTGTCCCCTCGATCACAAAATAAATTCACTAGGGAAAGTTTTCAACCCACTTTTATATTTCAGAAATAAATCATTCTTTCTGCACAAAACACATACAAAGCTGTAAAATTTATGCATTAATAATTATTTTTAAGTCCTATAAATCCTAGATTATTTTATAGTATAGCCATAGGAACCTTTTCTTTCCCAGATATTTTATTTTTATCTAGTGAAATGGGACATTGATTATATAGAATCTTCATAGTTTTGAATTTAGAAAGCTGTGTGTTTTTACTATGCTGAGTTTGCTTGCTCATGTGAAATGTTTAGATAGCTGTGCTTTGACTTTACCTGTGCTCTAACTTTTCAATGTCCCTGGAGAGAATAAATCATATTATCTTATCCCTGGGAATGTACGGGGTACTCAATGTATCAGTGAGTCAGTAACAAATCCAGTTTAAATGAAAGAAAGAAAGAATGAAAATATTGCAAAAGCCCTGAAAATCATTACTCCTGGCACATTCAAACATGGCATTAAATTTAGGAGATAGGACATTACCATGGGCACAGATATATTCCAGCTGCATAGGTTAATGATGATAAGGCTTGCCAGCTTCACTCTTGATGGTTTTTTTTAACCCCCTTTAAGAAATGTTTTTGAACTCCTTCAAATAATGAAGAACTAAGCATCACATTCACTCTTTATTTATGAGCCAGAAACAAGAAGACCAATCAGCTTTGGAAAGGTAATCATTAAAACACACAAATATGGCTGTTTGGGTAGAAGAAGCCATTTTGTATGGAAGAATGGAAATCCCTTCATTATTTTTGAAGACTATCAATAAAGCTTCCAAAAGAAAGCCTTTCCTGACTCTTTCATGAGTGTAATTCAGTCTTGATGAAGTAAAAAGTGAAAGCAGAAGGCTAAGTGCTCCATCTAGAGTACAAAGGAACCAAGCTTAAAAAACTGGAAGGGACTGTTTAGAGAAAGGATTTTTCAGAAATATCCTTCATAGAAGAAACAGATGGGACAAAGATGAAAAAATGCTTCCCTTGTTTGTAAACTTAAAAATTACTTTTTGTTCATTGAATTAGAATTCATTTAGAATTCTAGAATTAGAATTAGAATTCTCAGAATTTGCTTGCTGTCTTAAGAACGTTTTAGAAATTGTTTGCAAACTTGTTCTGTTTCTCAGATTCATCTCAAAATAATCTAGCCAGCCCCCTAAACGCATTAAAAAGTTGTGCAGGTCAACTAAAATATTGAAAAGTAAATATGGCATCAGTTTCTTAATTATTGTTTTAACACAATATGGTTAAAATCATCTTCCATTATTAATGCAGCATTAGCTGAGTTTCAAATACTGAATATCATAGCATCTCCCATATTTGTCCCCCAGAAGACCATACTCATAAAATGTTTTATTTTGTTAAAATAAATATACATTTTTTCTTTCTTCCCTGGGCAATAATCAGAGATTTATCACTTACCACCAGGCTCATAAAAATCAAGTTTCAGGACCTCTCCCTCTTATGGAGTGTCTTTGAAAGGCCTTAGACAGAGAGTCTTACCAGGTGGCAAAGTGGTAAAGAATCTGCCAACAGTGCAGGAGATGCAGGAAACGCTGGTTGGATCCCTGGGTCAGGAAGATTTCCCAGAGGAGGAAATGGCAACCTACTCCAGTATTCTTGCTGGGAAAATCCTACAAACAGAGGAGCCTAACGAGCCACAGTCCATGGAGTTGCAAAGAGATGGACACAACTGAGTGACTGAGCGTGCACGCACATTAAATAAAAGTAGAGTTAAGGATACATTTCCATTGGCTTTAGTGGGATCTATCTAGTAGGTTCACAATCCTTTTGTTTGTATAATAATTAAGCTAATATTAGTCAGGCTGGTATAGGAATAAATGGCAGTAATATTCTTATTCGCCAATATGATGATAACTCTGCAGCAGAAATATTTGGATAATAGAGGAGAATAGCAAAAGCAGAAGTCTGTCCCTTGCAAATTCTTCCAAGTTGTACAGCTCACAAATATGATGAGGGATTGTCATGTTTATCACAGATTGTCTCAGATTTGAAAGTAATCATGGAAATTTACATTGACATTACCAAACAAGTTTCAAACAGAAAGAGATGTTTTAAAATTACCACCATAAATAAATGTCCATTACTCTTACTAGAGGAAAAACTAAGTTACCTATTAAAAAAGCACTGTTGTATAAAGAAGTAATCATAGAACATGTAACCCCCAAAACGTAAGAAATTAAAAAACTCTAGAAATGTATTAGGTTATTCATTAATAAAATATTGTATTTTAAAAGATTTTTTGGTATTATTTATTTCTTTTAAATTTTTATTTATTTTTGTTTTTTAATTTAAATTTTATTTTTTCTTACGTGAACATCTTTATTTCTTAACTCTTAAAATTTTATATTTTTTTGTGATTTTGTCTCACCCTAAATATTATTTACTTTGTATCTAATTTTGCAGTCTTTCTTTTTAAAATAAATGTTAACACTTTAATTTAGAAAAAACTAAACAATGAAAAGCAAAATTTGAAAATTTGAGACTGTCTCAATTGCTTCAGCAGATCAAGAGCAAGTAAATTTACCCCTGTATTGCCCATTTATTTAATATATTCATTTTCCATTATATTTTCATGAAGCTCCTTAAAACTACTGTTCTTCACTCATAGATGCAGAGAACAAATCAGTGGGGAGAGTGATAGGGAGGGGCAAATAGGGGGAAGGGTCTAAGAGTTACAAATTCTTCTTTTTTTTTTAATGTATGTATTTATTTATTTATTTTTGTATTTATTTTTAATTGAAGGATAATTGCTTTACAATATTGTGTTGATTTCTGCCATTACAAATTCTTACGTATAAAATATAAAATACATTGTATAGCAGGGAATTTTATGATTATAAATGGAGTATAACCTTTAAAAATTGTGAATCACTATATTTTACACCTGTAACTTATATAATATTGTGCATTAACTATACTTAAAAAAGATTATTGCCCTTTAGGACTTCCCAGGTGGTGCTAGTGGCAAAGAACCTGTCTGCCAATGCAGGAGAGTAAGAGATGCAAGTCCAATCCCTGGGTTGGGAAGATCCCCTGGAAGAAGGCATGGCAATCCGCTCCAGTATTCTTGCCTGGAGAATCACATGGACAGAGGAGCCTGGCAGGCTACAATCCATGGGGTCACAAAGAGTTGGATACAACTAAAGTGACATAGCATACAGCAGCATTGTCCTTCACGGTCTTACAAGCATACAAAAACACATGCACTCAGTCTCTGCCTTTGTATTCATTTTCGTAAAAAGGCCACCCACACCATCTATCCCTATCAATACTTCTTATAGTATGTAGAAATTCAGTTTACAGTGAGTGAAATAGCTTATATCTTATTGTCTCTCTTTTTTTAATGAACATCATCTTTATTCATTTCATTCCTTACTGCATTTTGTGAGAAAACTAAACTTCAAACTCCAAGAGAAATTAATCTAGCATTTTATTAATAGATACATTATGAAAAGAAGTTGCTTCCAAATATGTTCTCTCAAAATTTCCCCTCTCAATATGTAAAGAATCAGGAATTTTTTTTTTTTTCTAAAATTGATTCAGGATTTGAGGAAAACTCCTTCTAGAAGGACTGAGGTATTTCTGATAACCAGAGATTCTTTTTGAAAAGAGTTTTGTGCTAAAAGCAAAAAACATTCTTAAATTTTGAGTCTCTGCTGACCTGAATCATTGTAAGTTGGTCAGTTGGTCTAGAGTAGGCTGGATTTTTGAAATTTGGTGGTTTCTATTATGAGAGGTTGCAAGGGATTTTTGAAATATATGAAGTGACATTCAGAGGACAGCAATGGTAGTCACAGAATTATCTTGTAAGAAAAAAATGGATTGGTGAATGTTGAATTTAAGAAAAAAATAGCTATAGTGTTTTCTACAAAGCAAATCCTGTATGAGCTCTGATTCCTCTCTGTGTCTACTGGCAATCAGGTTCAAGTGGAATTCTAGAAGGCACGGTAAGTGCCATATTTCATCAACATAAATAATTAACTGGAGAAGGACATGCAATATTCATAACAGGAAATTATCAAAGGGGATCTCAGGTGGGAGAAAATACCTAAAAATTTAAGGAAAAGGTATCATTTAGGCTTTTCTTTATTTATATAATTAATTAAAAATGAAAATGAAAACTTTCCTTTTTGGGCCAATGACAAATGATGAGTGTGCTAGTTAGTAGGACACTTAGACCTTATTTAATGCCTGATTTGAAACAATACAGGATTCCATGTTTCGGGTGTACTGTGACGGCAAGAGTCACATTTGGCTTTTTTTATTTTCAGCTCCTTCCAGTAATAAGGAAACTGTTATTTTTAGGAGTCGGGAAAGTTGTTTAATTTAGTGTCACAACTTGTGAATGATTTATGTTATTGGAGGTTTTCCCTTTTGTGGGAAGGGATTATGGTGATGGGTTCTAGAAAATCTATTGAATAAATAAATATTTCCAGGCAGATGCTGCTTTTCTGCCCCTCGCCAATACCAATCACAAGGCACAGAGCTGAAGGGTTACTGGTAGTGATGTGAATTAATGTCATAAAGTTTTGTCGAAGAATGTCCACAGGATGATAAACAACTGCTATTTACAAAATTTGAACCGACTGAAAATGGGTCAAAAGAACAACACTTTTATGATGTCATTTCTCTTGTCAGATGCGCAATGTCTATTCCCAAGTGTTCCTATTTGTAGGAGAAAAACAAAAATGTTTTTTTAGTCCTTCTGAAAACAGAAAATGGATGACTTGCCAGTCCAGAAGTCGTCTTAGGATTCCTGAGGAAGTGAAAGGTGGTTACGGGAGTCTGAATGAAGGTTACCAAGTGTAGCTCTTTAGAGCTATTTAAACCGCTCATCTTGCTGATGAAGTGATTTCAGGGGAGCTCTAAAAGACTGCATTGTTCAGGTGTGGCCCGAGAACAATCAGGTACAAATTAGCTGTGTCCAATCACTCAGAAAAACCTATCATCATTGGGCTCTCTGACGTTACTTCCCCTGCCCTCGTTCCTTTCTGCTCAGAAAATGGAAAAAGATTGAGACAAAGAAAGAGAAGCTTGGGGATCTGACATCAATTTCTCAGAAAGAAAATGGATTTTTTTTTTTTAGGAAAAAAAATACTATAGTTTAAAACCATATTTGCTATCAGTTCAGTTCAGTTCAGTTGCTCAGTTGTGTCTGACTCTTTGCAACCCCATGAACCACAGCACGCCAGGCCTCCCTGTCCATCACCAACACCCAGAGTTTACCCAAACTCATGTCTATCC
Source organism: Odocoileus virginianus (assembly GCF_023699985.2). Classification (NCBI taxonomy): domain Eukaryota; kingdom Metazoa; phylum Chordata; class Mammalia; order Artiodactyla; family Cervidae; genus Odocoileus; species Odocoileus virginianus. The sequence goes on from NC_069695.1 coordinate 28,286,351, forward strand.
AGTCAGTGATGCCATCCAACCATCTCATTCCCTGTCATCCCCTTCTCCTTCTGCCTTCAGTCTTTCCCAGCATCAGGGTCTTTTCCAATGAGTCAGTTTTTTGCATCAGGTGTCCACAGTATTGAAGTTTCAGCTTCAGTATCAGTCCATCTGATGAATATTCAGGACTGATTTCCTTTAGGATTTATGGGTTGGATCTCCTTTCAGTCCAAGGGACTCTCAAGAGTCTTCTCCAATGCCACAGTTCAAAAGCATCAATTCTATGGTGCTCAGCTTTCTTTATAGTCCAACTCTCACATCCATAAGTGACTACTGGAAAAACCATAGCTTTGAAGATGGACCTTTGTTGGCAAAGTATCATCTCTGTTTTTTAATACGCTGTCTAGTTTGGTCATAGCTTTTCTTCTAAGGAGCAAGCGTCTTTTAATTTCATGGCTGCAGTCACCATCTGCAGTGAATTTGGAGCCCCCCAAAAAGTCTGTCACTGTTTCCATTGTTTCCCAAACTATTTGCCATGAAGTGATGGGACCAGATGCCATGATCTTAGCTTTTTGAATGCTGAGTTTTAAGCCAGCTTTTTCACTCTTCTCTTTTACTTTCATCAAGATGCTCTTTAGTTCCTCTTCACTATCTGCCATAAGAGTGATGTCATCTGCATATCTGAGGTTATTGATATTTCTCCTGGCAGTTTTGATTTCAGCTTGTGCTTCATCCAGCCCAGCATTTCACATGATGTACTCTGCATATAAGTTAAATAAGCAGGGTAACAATATACAGCCTTGATGTACTCCTTCCCCAATTTGGAACCAGTCTGTTGTTCCTTGTCTGATTCTAACTGTTGCTTTTTGACTTGCATAAAGATTTCTCAGGAGGCAGGTAAAGAGGTCTGAGGCAGGTAAAGAAATTCTTCCAATCTCTTGAAGAATTTCCCACAGTTTGTTGTGATCCACACAGTTAAAGGCTTTGGCATAGTCAATAAAGTAGAAGTAGACATTTTTCTGGCATTCTCTTGCTTTTTTCATGATCCAGAGGATGTTGGCAATTTTATTTCTGGTTCCTGTGCCTTTTCTAAATCCAGCTTGAACATCTGGAAGTTCTCGGTTCACATACTATTGAAGCCTGGCTTGGAGAATTTTGATCATTACTTTACTAGAGTGTGAGATGAGTGCAATTGTGTGGTAGTTTGAACATTCTTTGGTATTGCCCTTCTTTGGGATTGGAATGAAAACACTTTTTCCAAATCTGTGGCCACTGCTGAGTTTCTGAAATTTACTGGCATATTGACTGCAGCACTTTAACAGCATCATCTTTTAGGATTTGAAATAGCTCAACTGGAATTCCATCACCTCCACTAGCTTTGTTCTTAGTGATGCTTCCTAAGGCCCACTTGACTGCATTCCAGGGTGTCTGGCTCTAGGTGAGTGATCACACCATCGTGATCATTTGGGTCATAAAGACCTTTTTTTGTATAGATCTTCTTTGTATTCTTGTCACCTCTTCTTAATATCTTCTGCTTCTGTTAGGTCCATATCATTTCTGTCCTTTATTGTGCCCATTTTTGCGTGAAATGCTCCCTTGGTAGCTCTAACTTTCTTGAAAAGATCTCTAGTCTTTCCCATTTTGTTGTTTTCATCTATTTCTTTGCAGTTAATTTAACAAGAGTTAACTCTTGGCCATTAGCAATTCCTAAAGCATTGCCCATCATAGTTTGAAGAACACCACAGAGTCCAAATAGGAGCAAAGAACTGAAATTCAAAAACATTTAGGTTCTAATTTCAACAGCTGTCTTCTGACCTTTGACATCTATAAATGAGTGTAATGATATTTGTAAGTCAAGACACAGACACTGCACTATGAAACAAGGATGAGACATTGTGTGGGTGGGAAGAGAAGAAAGAGAGTGTACATGAATGAGAACTCTGAGATTCCTATAAAGAACAGCTTGCAATTGTGTTTCCTGAGATTCCCATTTCCTTTAATAATGAATGCATCCTTTTTAACTTCAGTTAAATGGCTTTTGTTGTTTTTGTTTCATGTGTTCCACATACCATGTTGCAAAACTCAAAAGTTTATAGTCCAGTAGGGAAGACTGGCATTGAATAAGCAATTTCTCTAAGCACAATAAGAATAGGGGAAACGCCCAGGAAGAATCCTGTGTTAAGGTGCCATTGTTCTCTTGTCTCTCAGCATCATTTACTTTCCATCCTTTCAAACTCAGGATTCAGGGATCCTGAATCGCTTGAGGAGGGACTTCCTGTGAACTCAACGTGGTTAAAAGAGAAAGGGAAAGCAGAAGGCTCATGTTAATTCCTTTCCAATTCAGCAGAATAGGAAGTGACTTGTTACTGCTTTTCCCCAAGTTTCCACTGTCTTGTCTGTTTACTCCCTTTGTATAGAAAGTGTTGCTGTTGGCTTTCTCTTGAAAAATATTTGGGGAAGTTAAAAATAAATCCTTTCCTTTTAAGTTTTTCAACCTCTACTAAGAGGAAGGAAGCAGGAATATGTACATATCACACTCGTAAAGGTAAACACACCTAAAACGACATTAAGATTTTTATCATTAGGCATACTGTCAAAATGCTATTGCCCTGGGGTTTAGACCTGATGAAGCTCAGTGGATGGACAAAACCCATCTGCACAAAAGGCAACCGTTTTAAATGGTTTTGAATCAAGGCTCTCTTGCCAACAATAAAAAAGTGACATTTTTACATGAGGCATAAAGCAACTAACAAACAAAGCTCTAATCATGGGATTAGTAGCAAAATAAACTTCCTGAGATTTATAGGGCCATAGATCTGTTGGGGAACATCCATGTGGCAAGTAAAAAAAAAAATGAATTCTTATGAACTTATATAAAATTTCACATTGGGATGAATGATTTATTACAACTTTATTTGTATTAACCCAGATGGTGCACAATTTGGATATGTAACCCTGAATATGAGAAAGGCTTTATAAATGCCACACATCTCTGTTAGGGAGCAGTGACTCCATGCCAGGACAACATTCCACTCCAAAATGTCCATGCCAGCACAAATAAAGAAGGAAATGACATCTTACTTGTTGGAGTAAAGAAACTGCAGTGCAAACAGTAACAACAATCAGCAATCAGAGAAGTGATTAAGTCGGAAGAATTCACTCTAAATGACTGACCACAGTGGACCCATAAACTGTGACCATTCCATCTCACACAGACAAAAGAAACTTTGCTTGAAATCATCATCCTCCAAGTATCTGCTTTAAAAATCTTTTTATAACCAACTGTCTTTCAACTATTTATTACCAGAAACTACCCGAGTGATTTAATCTCTTTATTGGCAACCTAACTTTGGTTCAGGAGAAACTCTTCTGGGCTATTTAGTTTTAATTTTTCACTCCTAGAGCTACTGATGTCAAATGAAAGGATACACTTTTCTAGGTCCTTTGTATGTTTTTAAGAACTAAACCTCAAGTTTCAAGGTCTGTCTGTGGACCCCTATGAGTAGATTTAAAATTTTTTGTGCCTTTTTCTACTGAGAGAATTTAGAACAATAAAGGCCAATCTTCATGGGGCCCAGTTTCTCCATGTAAAACCTGAGTTGGTTACAATGATCATACACTTTCAAAAGTTTTCATGCCACTTAAGTACTTGTATAGTTTTCTCACATTGAGAGCTTTTCTATTCTTAATTGTGTATGTGTGTTCAATTGCTTCAGTCATGTCTGACTCTTTGGTACCCTATTGGCCTGTAGCCCACTAGGCTCCTCTGTCTATGGGACTTTCCCAGCAAAAATACTGGAGTGGGTTTTCATTCCCTCCTTAAGGGGATCATCCTTATTCTGAAGAGTGATAGTAAAAACATCCTTGAAACAAAAAGTAGCAAAACTGATGAATCCAGATTTAGTTAATCAGACAAGAATAACATGATAATTTAAAGGATCCATTAGACAGCATCCATCAGCAAGTTGGGCTTCTCTGATGGCTCAGCACGTAAAGGATCTGCCTGCAAGGTAGGAGACACCGGAGACACTAGTTCATCCCTGGGTGGGGAAGATCCCCTGGAGAAGGAAATGGCAACCCACTCCAGTATTCTTGCCTGGGAAATCCCAGGGACACAGGAGCCTGGCAGGCTATAGTCCCTGGGGTCACAAAGAGTCGGACACAACTGAGCAATTAAGCACAAGCACACATCAGCAAGTAACCAAAAAAAAAAAAAAAAAAAAAAGTCAAATGTGAAGGGAAAGACATTTAGAGAATAACAACATGTTTATGTTCATATGTTTTATGTTAAATAAATAAAATCTTTCAACCCAGTCTGGGAATGAAAAGTACAAAAAGAATGACCTTTCTCATAGGGAGTATTCTACTCATTCTGAAACATTGATTCATCCACTTATCTTGATTATTCTACCTTAGAACTAGGTTGGGTCATTTTTGCCAATTAAAAATGAAAGCAATTTGTTGAAGGAAACTCAAGGTAATTTAAAATAGTCTTTTTAGAAAAATAGTGATGGAAACAATGTGCAAACTGCTTACACAGTATGACATCTGGCTATTCAATATAGAAAGATACCTACAGGATAACAAAAATATTGAAAAACTAAAGATATATGCACAGTGATGAAAATGAATCCAAATAGATTTCCAATTTTTCTTACAAGGTTGTATTAGTTAACTAGTGTTTCTGTTAACAAATTATCAATAAAGGGATGTCTTAAAACAATGGAGATTTATTCTCTTACAATTCTGGAGGTGAAAATCAGGTGAAGGCATCCATAGCTCTATGCTCCCTTTAGGGGCTCAAGAGAGGAGTCTGTTATTAACCTCATCCAGCTTCTGCTGGCCCCAGGCATTCCTTAGCTTGTGCATTACCTCAGTGTATGTCTATCTCTGGCTTCAAATGACCTTCTTCTTCTTCTTGTTCTTTTTTATGACCTTCTTTTTTGTATGTGTCCCTTTCTGCCAAAGAAATTTCATTGGATTAAGGGGCCCCTATAATTCAATCGGAGTTCATTTCTAGCCATAACAATCCCATCTGAAAAGACCCTACTTCCATTCAAGGTCATATCCTGAAGTCCTGGGTAGACAAGAATATTTAGGAGACACTAGTCAACTACCTCAGTGGTGTTAAATTTTTTATGAATCATAGAGCCCACTCTGAGCTATCCAGTAGAATAATTAGAGAGATAGGGAATCCATTTTCCTCTGAGTGGTGATAGTCAAGCTTGCATAACTCCAACTGGGCTATTGAATCTCTAGCCTAGACCACTTTGAGATTTTTGTTGTTGTTAAAGATTCCACTAAAGCGTGTCTTGATTGCATGCTATCATCTTGCACGGCAAGGAACTGCTTTGCACACGTGGACTATTATCTGTGCTGCTGCCGCGGTGGATCGTCTTACTGCCTGTGACCTTTCAGATCCATTTCAGCAAAGCTAAGGCATCTCAAAACTTTGCGTGCACTTTCTACTAGCAACTCAAACAATTTAGTAATCAGGCACTAAATTCACTTCCTATACGAAAGGCTTCTACCTCTTAATCCACTACCTCTATCATGCCCCTTAAAAGGATGTATTGCACAGCACAGGGAATATAGCCAATATTTTACAATAACTATAAATGGAGTATAACCTTTAAAATTGTGAAGCCCTATGACTCACCTGAAACATATAATACTGTAAATCAGCAATATCTCAATACAAATTTAAAAAATAAAAAAGAGATTTAAAATTTTTCCTTAAGGGTAATGATCTGAAATTTATTAGATGTTAGAGTACAGGAACTACTTTAATTTTGGAGGGCTATTTTGTTGATAGAAATATCAGAATATCTCAGTTCAGTTCAGTTCAGCCACTCAGTCATGTCCGACTCTTTGCAACCCCATGAACCACAGTATGCCAGGCCTCCGTATCCATCACCAACTCCTGGAGTTTACCCAAACTCATGTCCATTGAGTCAGTGATGCCATTCAACCATCTCATCCTCTGCCGACTCCTCCTCCTGCCCACAATCCCTCCCAGCATCAAGGTCTTTTCAAATGAGTCAGCTCTTCACATCAGGTGGCCAAAGTATTGGAGTTTCAGCTTCAACATCAGTCCTTCCAATGAATATTCAGGACTGATCTCCTTTAGGATGGACTGGTTGGATCTCCTTGCAGTCCAAGGGACTCTCAAGAGTCTTCTCCAACACCATAGTTCAAAGCATCAATTCTTTAGTGCTCAACTTTCTTTATAGTCCAACTCTCACATCCATACATGACTACTGGAAAAACCATAGCCTTGTCTAGATGGACCTTTGTTGACAAAGTAATGTCTCTACTTTTTAATATGCTGTCTAGGTTGGTCATAACTTTCCTTCCAAGGAGCATGCATCTTTTAATTTCGTGGCTGCAATCACCATCTGCAGTGATTTTGGAGTCCAAAAAAATAAACTCAGCCACTGTTTCCATTGTTTCCCAAACTATTTGCCATGAAGTGATGGGACCAGATGCCATGATCTTAGTTTTCTGAATGTTGAGCTTTAAGCCACCTTTTCACTCTCCTCTTTCACTTTCATCAAGATGCTCTTTTGTTCCTCTTCACTTTCTGCCATAAGGGTGGTATCATCTGCATATCTGAGGTTATTGATATTTCTCTCAGCAAACTTGATTCCAGCTTGTGCTTCTTCCAGCCCAGCGTTTCTCATGATGTACTCTGCATAGAAGTTAAATAAGCAGGGTGACAATATACAGCCTTGACGTACTCCTTTTCCTATTTGGAGCCAGTCTGTTGTTCCACGTCCAGTTCTAACTGTTGCTTCCTGACCTGCATACAGATTTCTCAAGAGGCAGGTCAGGTGGTCTGGTATTCCCATTTCCTTCAGAATTTTCCACAGTTTATTGTGATCCACACAGTCAAAGGCTTTGGCATAGTCAAAAAGCAGAAATAAGTGTTTTTCTGGAATTCTCTTGCTTTTTCGATGATCCATCAGATGTTGGCAATTTGATCTCTGGTTCCTCTGCCTTTTCTAAAACCAGCTTGAACATCTGGAATTTCACAGTTCATGTATTGCTGAAGCCTGCTTGGAGAATTTTGAGCATCACTTTACTAGCGTGTGAGATGAGTTCAGTTGTGCGGTATCTTGAGCATTCTTTGGCATTGCCTTTCTTTGTGATTGGAATGAAAACTGACCTTTTCCAGCCCTGTGGCCACTGCTGAGTTTTCCAAATTTCCTGACATATTGAGTGCAGCATTTTCACAGCATCATCTTTTAGGATTTGAAATAGCTCAACTGGAATTCCATAACCTCCAGTAGCTTTGTCCATAGTGATGCTTACCAAGGGCCACTTGACTTCACCTTCCAGGATATCTGGCTCTAGGTGAGTGATCACACCATCGTGATTACCTGGGTTATGAAGATCTTTTCTGTACAGTTCTTCATGTATTCTTGCCACTTCTTCTTAGTATCTTCTGCTTCTGTTTGGTCCATACCATTTCTGTCCTTTACTGTCCCCAGTGTTGCATGAAATGTTCCCTTGGTATCTCTAATTCTCTTAAGAGATCTCTAGTCTTTCCCATTCTGTTGTTTTCCTCTATTTCTTTGCGTTGATCACTGAGGAAAGCTTTCTTATCTCCTTGCTATTCTTGGGAACTCTGCACTCAGATGGGTATATCTTTCCTTTTCTCTTTTGCTTTTCACTTCTCTTCTTTTCACAGCTATTCGGAAGGCCTCCTCACAGCCATTTTGCTTTTTTGCATTTCTTTTTCTTGGGGTTGGTCTTGATCCCTGTCTCCTGTAGAATGTCATGAACCTCCATCCATAGTTCATCAGGTACTCTATCAGATCTAGTCCCTTAAGTCTATTTCTCACTTCCACTGTATAATCATAAGGGATTTGATTTAGGTCATACCTGAAAGGTCTAGTGGTTTTCCCCACTTTCTTCAATTTAAGTCTGAATTTGGCAATAAGGAGTTCATGATCTGAGCCATAGTCAGCTCTTGGTCTTGTTTTTGCTGACTATATAGAGCTTCTCCACCTTTGGGTGCAAAGAATATAATCAACCTGATTTCGGTGTTGGGCCATCTGGTGATGTTCATGTGTAGCCTTCTCTTGTGTTGTTGGGAAAGGGTGTTTGCTGTGACCAATGTGTTCTCTTGGCAAAAGTCTATTAGCCTTTGTCCTGCTTCATTCCGTATTCCAAGGCCAAATTTACCTGTTACTCCAGGTGTTTCTTGACTTCCTACTTTTGCATTCCAGTCCCCTACAATGAAAAGAAATCTTTTTTGGGTGTTAGTTCTAAAAGGTCTTGTAGGTCTTCATAGAACTGTTCAACTTCAGCTTCATAAGTGTTACTGGGCAGGGCATAGACTTGGTTGGCTGAGAGGAGATATCCCACATCCATAGTCAGGAGTGGCAGCCGTGAGGTGATACCCCTCGTCCAAGGTAAGGAGTAGTGGTTCTGCTTTGCTGGAACAGCCATGAAGAGACAACCCACCTCCAAGGTCAGAGAAACCCAAGGAAGACAGTAGGCACTGAGAGAGGGCATCAGAGGGCAGACAGACTGAATCCACAATCACAGAAAACTGGCTGATCTGATCACAGGATCACAGCCTTGTCTAACTCAGTGAAACTAAGCCATGCTGTGTGGGGCCACCCAAGATGGTCGGGTCATGGTGGAGAGGTCTGACAGAATGTGGTCCACTGGAGAAGGCAAATGGCAGACCACTTCAGTATTCTTGCCTTGAGAACCCCATGAACAGTATGAAAAGGCAAAAAGATAGGATACTGAAAGAGGAACTCCTCAGGTCAGTAGGTGCCCAGTATGCTACTGGAGATCAGTGGAGAAATAACTCCAGAAAGAATGAAGGTATGGAGCCAAAGCAAAAACAACACTCACTTGTGGGTGTGATCTGGTGATGGAAGCAAGGTCCAATGCTGTAAAGAGCAATATTGCATAGGAAACTGGAATGTTAGGTCCATGAATCAAGGTAAATTGGAAGTGGGCAAACAGGAGGTGGCAAGAGTGAACGCCATCATTCTAGGAATCAGTGAACTAAAATGGACTGGAATGGGTGAATTTAACTCAGATGACCATTATATCTACTACTGTGGTCAGGAATCCCTTAGAAGAAATGAAGTAGCCATGATAGTCAACAAAAGAGTCAGAATATCTAACTTACAAAAATAACACAACTCACAAAGCTATGGTGTAGAATGCATTAAAGTCTTTAATAAAGAAACCCTTTACATGTATTTAAAATTGATATTTGACATATTTAAGGTTGTGGTGATCTGGAGAAAAGCATACATTGCACCATAATTATTCATTTAAGGTCTACACATAAGATGTTCACAGAGAAACATAGTGGAAAATAAGTACATCTAAGAGTGTATGTTCACTAACAGAGAGACATATGTAGAGAACATAATGAATCCTGAATCTAATCTAAATCTTGCTTTTTACTTAAAGAATGTTCTGGATAACTTGTCTCCATTTACCTGTGCCAAACCCAGTCCCAACTAGCATAGTTCCTACATATAAGATAAAAGTCAATGGGAAGAAATTCTTCAGAATTATAGGTATTTTTGCCTACCTCTCTTAAAAATACCTTCTATCCACAAATTAAATTATTTCCATGTCCCTAAAACACTTATGATTATTCATTCATTTTATTCATATAGATTTTTATGGGCCCATTTACCCATAATAAGAAGTAAAGAACATTAGTTCGAAAAGTTATATTCACTTCAATGTTCATAGCAGCATTATTTACAATTGCCAAGATATGAAAGCAACCAAAGTGTCCATCAACAGATGAATGGATAAAGAAGATGTGGTGTGTGTGTATATATATATATATATATATATATATATATACAAACACACAATGGAATGTTACTCAGTCATATAAAATAATGAAATTATGCCCTTTACACCAATGTGTATGAACTTGGAGGACATTATGCTTAGTCATATAAGTCATGCAGAGAAAGACAAATTCTGTATAATACCACTTACATGTGGAATCTAAAAAACATTATAAAACAAACTACTGAATATAACATAAAAGAACCAGACTCACAGATAGAGCGAGCAACCTAGTGATTACCAGGGTGAGAGCAACATGGGGGTTGGGGATGGAGGCACAAACTGTTGGGCTTAGCATAGAAGAATGTATTGTACACCATGAGGCATACAGACAATATTTTGTAATAACTGTAAACAGAAAGAAATCTTTAAAATTTGTATAAAAATAAAAGAAGAATTAAGAAGTAAAGAATAATGAGAAATACAGGCTTTGTTTACCTATTCATTTGTATATGTCAAGAGAGGAAGATATGTTAAGTGGTCAACTGGCTATTTTGAGCTGAATAGTTAAATTGCCACAAAGACTTAAGTTTCATCTTTTAAATGGAGTGTTTTTTCCCATGTACAGAAATAGAAAACTATTGAATTTAGTTTTAATAATGATTAATTACATTATATTAATTGTAATTGATTATACATTATTATTTAATAATAATTATTAAATTATTAATATTTTTATTTAATAATAAAACTAAATTCAATAATATCCATATTGAGTAGCAAGGGATGTTAATACTAATTAATATTACAGATATAACAATGCATGAAGCAGACATATGCAAGTTTAAAAACATCAAAAAACATTAGTGACTTAGATTTTAAAATGTTTTATACAAAGAAACTAGTTTTAAAACATGAATAAACTATTTTCAATAGCCCAGAAAAGTCAACCACTCTCTTTTTTTAATATTGCCTTTACATATCTCACATATATCTTTATAACATACTTATCCTATTTTCATAGAATATTGGAATCCCAGGGCTTGAAGGTCTTCAAGTCTCTTTCCTTCAGAATTATCACAGAGTGATTTTGTTCAGACTGAGTTATTGATTATTGTTAGTGATACAGAACTCTATATCTCAGGAAAGATCCTTCCTTTTACCCAAAGTTGTCTATTAGAAACTGTTCCATAAGAAACAGAAAATGGGGATCATTTACAACACCTGGGACACTCTAACTTGAAACTTCTCACTTTGTCTATAGCTCTTAAACTTGATGTCTAGACCCAATGATTTAAGTTAATCAAGAGCAGAATCCAGTGTAGTGAAGTCATATCCCTCTTTCTTTGGCCTACATTCCTATGAAGAGCTTATGGGAAAAAAAATACACTTATAATTGATTTTTTAAAATTTAATACACTAAAATTCATTTTCAGTTGAAAAATTCTAGAAGAATTGACAAATGCATACAGTTACACAATCACAACTCAATCAAGCTGTGGAATGATTTCATCAGTTCCAAAATATGTCCTCTGGCTGCCTCCTTGCAGTCATTCTCCTTCCAGCCAGTAACCCATGGCAACCACTGATATGTTCCACTTACCTGTAGTTTTGCCTTTTCTAGAGTGTCATATAAACGAAATCATGTATTTGAAGCATCTTGAGTTTAGTTTCTTTCACTTAGCATAATACACATGAGATTCATCCACATTATGGAATGCTTGTTGATTTTATTGCTGAGTAGTATTCCATCATATGGTTGTATCATGACTTTTTGTTCACTCACGAGGTGAAGGGGATTGAGTTGTTTCCAGGTTTAGGCATTATGAACAAATCTGCTAAAACATTTATATAAAGGTTTCTGTGTGAATATGCTTTCACTTCTCTTGAGTTAATACTTAATGAGTTTAGAAAGGTCATAGGATATTAATAAACAAGAATCAATTATATTTCTAAATACTAGTAATGAACAATCGAGAATGTAAATTTAATAAAGAGTACTCTATGTAAAATAATGGATGTAATAAGAGTTGGGCCATAAAGAAGGCTGAATGTTGAAGAATTGATACTTTTGAACTGTGGTGTTGGAGAAGACTCTTGAGAGTCCCTTGGACTACAAGGAAATCAAACCAGTCAATCCTAAAGGAAATCAACCCTGAATATTCATTGGAAGGACTGATGCTGAAGTTGAAGCTCCAATATGTTGGCCACCTGATATGAGGAGCTGACTCATTGGAAAAGACTCTGGTGCTGGGAAAGATTGAGGGCAGGAGGAGAAGGGGACAACAGAGGATGAGATGATTGGATGGCATCACCGACTCAATGGACATGGGTTTGAGGAAACTCTGGGAGATAGTGATGGACAGGGAAGCCTGGCGTGTTGCAGTCCATGGGGTTACAACAAGATGGACACAACTGAGCAACTGAATAACAAACGACAACTCTATGCAATATCACCAAAAATTGAAATGCCTACCTATGTATCTAACAAAATATGTAGAGAATATTATGCTGAAAAGTAAAAAAAACTATGATGAAGATATAGATCAGCTTCACAACCTGTTGAATTTTAACTGAATCTTTATTAAATTGAGAGATGTTACAGTTCCAAGACATAAGCCAGAATTATGTGTGAAAATAACTTGAAGTTAAGTTTTTGACACTGATTCTAGGAAGAGAAAAGCAGGGACATATGGAGATAAACTATTGAATGAGGACAAACAAAAACTATTTATTCTGAACTTGTTATAGCAAAGGAGTCAATCACAATCACTTGCATTTGGCAGAGACTCAAAGGCAGGGAGAGAAGTGATTAATCTGTACAGCGAAAAAAGGGAAGGTTTCAGGTTATGTTTTGGTTAGAGGCTGCTGGCATGGGGAAGCTAGAGGTTGGCTAACTAGAAACTGAGCATTCTATGTGATTGGTTTGGGGAGCATATTAGCTTTATCCTGTTGGTCCCGAGTTGGAAACAAGGGCAAAAAAATGAAAATAGGGAAGCTGGCAATCACTACCTGTGTCCTGGTTGTTTTGGACCCATTACTAAGAAATTGTTTGGCTTCCTGTGTTGGTAACTGAAGACATTATGAAGTAGTCATGCATGGTCATGTATGGTCTGTCCATGGTCTCTATGTATATTCAATCTCTCAGATGGTATTCTTGGAAGAAGACACTGGAAATAGTCTAGATATATGAATAATCCTCAACCAGCTAAAGGCACAGGGAAAGAATATTCTATGCATGAGGGACAGCAAATACAAAAACAGAATCCTGTCCAGAAGAATTGTGTTACTAAGTTCTACACACTATATAAATGATGCAGTGGTATATGCACTATATATGCACAGTGATATATACATTACATAGTATATTCACAACATTTTAACCAAATCTATATCTTACTAGTATAAAGCACCCATATCTGCACATTTTTCTCTGTATTTTCCTCACTCTGAGATAGAGATTGCTGCCAGGGACTTCTGCATGCTACTTTTATCCCCTCCACAGGTGGTTGGTACTCTTGTATTCTAACAATACCATCACTCATTTGCATTCATAAACATCTTTGCTCCTCTCCCCCAGCAGGAGCTATTTAGTCCACACAAAGCTCACTCAACTGTCAAATGCTGAAAAAGCCATCAAATGTTCATCAAGTTCTCTGTAGTCTTACTTTTGGAATTAGGTGGACAACAATCAGTTCTTTTGTGTGTTATCAGAAGCAAAATTTGATACCAAATTATATACCATTCTCTACAATGAAGGACAGATAAGAAAAATGATGGTTAGAAGAATTATTCCCAGTGAAAAGATAGATGACTCATCAGTTGGGGAGCTTAACGGTTGCCATGGCTTTTCTGTTACAGCTTTTGAGATATTTCCACTTTGGTTTCTTCCCATGGCTGGTTAACCTTTCACTTTGGAGCCTCTTGTGACTCTTAAATTTTTCTGTGGAGTCTAATGACCTATTTAAAGCATGAGATAAGTAAATCAATAAAATGGCTTTCATCTTAGAGAGGCGAGAAAACTATTTCCCACCATTACAAGAATTTGAAAAATACTTGATGACTATATATATATATATATATATATATAAAATCCACATTCCTGGAAGAGAGTAGTATGTCTTCCATCTCTTTTAGTCCAGTTTTCTCCCTACATACACTGCTTCCCAGTAACACCTTCCATGTTACCTTTTCCATAATTGCCTCCCTCCTTACTACAGTCAGTCTGTTTGAGTGCTCAGTTGCACAGTTGTGTCTGACTCTTTGCAACCCCATGGACTGTAGCCCACCAGGATCCTCTATCCATGGGATTCTCCAGGCAAGAATACTGGAGTGGGTTGCCATGCCCTCCTCCAGGAGATATTCCAGACCCAGGGATCGAATCCCCATCTCTTATATCTCTGGCATCGGCAGGTGGGTTCTTCACCACTAGTGCCACCTGGGAAGCCAGATACTACAATCAGAAGTACATACATAAAATACACATATAAGTACAATACATAATATCCAGTTTATGCTTAGATGATTTCCTTTAAGTTCATGTTGCCCCAAATCAATCCTAAAAATAAAGTAACATTCTGGCCTGGGGTGATTGGGATTTGCACTCTTTTTCATTCTGCCCAAATTTCAATCAGATACACATCCTGATTTTCTATGATAGTGGGTAGTCAAAGCCATAGTTGAAGTTTCCCAATGCATACACTGGTAGTAACAGAGAAAATGGACAGAATTTGCCCCTGCTGTTGGACTGTTGGACGCGGCCCCCATCACGCACTTGCCCCACGTTTAGGCTCCTCTGTAGTGCTCCCCTGTGCCCGCCTCCCGGCACACTTCCAGGGCTGACACTGGGCCATCTGCACAAATGGGTGACTTCTGTGTTTGCCTCTGGGTCAGATTTCAGGTTCAACTCTGGGGGGTTTTTCCTCTCTCTAGTTCAAGGCCCCGCTATTTGTGCCCTTACAGGGTGTATGACTTTGTTATTATTAAGCCCATTTAGGAAAATGGGAGCCTTCAGCTGTGGGAATGGGATTTGCCCTTATGGCCCTTACAATGACAACAGTTAAAGAATATCGTTCTTTAACATCAGTGCTTGCAGGAATAATCTCCTTTTCAGCGGGCATGAGGGGAATCAGTGGAAAAGTCTGCGTTGAGTTGAACAAAAATTCTATCCAATTCCCCTTTGTGTTCCTTTTGGTAGCATGAAATGAAGGACTTCCCTGTTATCTTCCAGGTCTTGTTACTGACCTCTGAATACCTGCTTGAACAAGGATACACGTGTCTCCATATTAACAAGATATAATAGTAGTTTCCTTCTATTATAAACCTATAGTTTATAGGTTTGCCAGAGATCATGCAATCCAAAATGTGTATGCACCACATAACAGAGCCACAAAAGATGTGATACAAAAATTGATAGAACTGAAAAGAGCAGTGGCCAAATCCACAAATATAGTTGGAGACTTCAGTTTCTCTCTTTTAGTCCTGATGGAAAAGATGAGACAAAGTCAGCAAGAATACTAATGAACTCAACAACGCCACCAACCTACAGAATCTAACTGGCATTTAAATAATATTCCACCCCAAAATAGCAGGCTACACATTCCCTTAATTGTCCACAGAACATGTACCAACCCAGAGAGCACCCTGAGTCAAAAACAGACCTAAACAAACAAAATGATTGACATCATACAGTGTGTTCTGTAATCACAATGGAATCAAACTAAAAATCAATAACAGAGAGATAACAGGAATATTTCCAACACTTGGAAGCAAGACAGCACACATAAATAATCCATTGGTCAAAGAAGAAATCTCAAGGGAAGGGGAAAAATACATTAGAGAATAAAAATGAACGTATGTCACATCAATATTTGTGGGACACAGCAAAAGCAGTGCTGAGAAGGAAATTTATAGTACAAAACAATATGCTAGAAAGAAAAGAGGGAAATTCTCAAGTAATTCAAGCTCCTACTTTAAAAACCTAAAAATAGCACAAAAGAAACTCAAAACCCACAGAGAGAATGATAATAAAGGCAATACTAGAATAATGAAATAAAAAAACAACACAAAATAAAACAAGAGAAGAGCTAGTTCTCTGAAGAAATTCTGAAATTGACAAACTTCTAGCAAGAAGGCAAACTTCTTGTCTTGTTTCTTGATAAAAGCAAGAGAAGACACAAGTTAATATCAAGAATGAAACAGGAGATGTCACTAGAGACTTTGCAGACACTGAAAGAATAATCAGGAAATGCTATTATAAAAATTAATAAACAGAAGTGAAAGTGAAAGTCACTCAGTTGTGTCCAACTCATTGTGACCCCATGGACTATACAGCCCAGGGAATTCTCCAGACCAGAATACTGGAGTGGGTACCCTTTCCCTTCTCCAGGGGATCCTCCCAATACAGGGATCAAACTCAGGTCTCCTGTATTGCAGGTGGATTCTTTACCAACTGAGCCACAATAAACAGAAACCTCAGTTAAACGGAATTGAGAGACCAGAATGGAGTGCTCTCATGACCTAGGAGTGTAGCAAAGTATCAGAAAGAAGAAAGACTCCCTTTCTTTCCTGTCAAGGGCTCAGCCCATGAAAAGACACAGACTGTTTTTTGACTATACCCTCTGGGCTTCCTTTTCTTCCCTGTAGAAGTGTTTTCCTGGTGCAGGAACTTGCATGTGGCTTGCAATGGTTGCAGATTTCAGATTGCAATTCTCTGCTCATCTTGAATAGATTCATCTTTGTAGGAGAACTAACTGGCAGTCTTTGTATTTTAAGTCAACATTTTAGTGGCCTATATGGGAATCAGAGAATTCCTCACACAGCTTTGGGACTGGTGAGCAAAAAGTTTTGGTATCCACAGTTTAGCTCACAGTCACTCATGCTTTCTCACCAGCCCTGGGGTTTGAAGGTCATCTTTCTCCTGGATCCAAGGTCACATCATCTTTGCATTTGAGGTTCTCCAGGATTTATTCAGGATATTTTTAAAGGTTTAGTATTTCTGATACTACCTCTGTTACATTCCAATTTTACAAGCCAGAAAACCTAATGATAAGGGTGGAGGATTTTTTTATATCATGGCTGAGCAACAAATAACATTGTTATCCCTTGACACCCTGTTGCTTATTCCTAACTCATATACTACTAATATTCATTCCTATCTGAAGTAAATTCTTTACTGGAATTGATTTACACAGTGTCTTCTTTAGTATTCCCATTGATGAAGCTAGCCAATACTTTTTCACCTTAACTTGGCAAGAAAAAGAATTCACCTCGACAGTAATGCCTCAGGGTTTTACCGAAAAGTCTTTCTTATTTCCTGCAAATCCTAAGGGCTGATCTGGAGGATATAAAGTTCTCTTGAGGTTCTAATTTGTTGCAAGACGTTGAGGATTTACTTCTTTGCTTTTCTTCTCAAGCCTCTTTGCAAGAAGGCACTTGCTAAAATCTTTAGTCTTAAAGAGACACAAGGTCACCAAAGAAAATCTGCAATGTGCCCAAACCCAGTTTCATCATAAGGGCATTTGATGTTAGAGGAACAACTACACCTAGATCCAGGCAGACTTCATGGGGTCCTGAGTATCCCCAAACCCAAAGCTAAGTGCCAACTGTGAGACTTTCTCGGGCTAGTTTGCTTGTTGAAATTGAATTCCAACATTCACTCTTATGGATAAACCTCTATTTATTTTACTCAACAGTATAACAACCCCAAGCCAGTTGGAAGAACCAGATGACAGAGCCTTCAAGGCCTTAAAGGAGATTTTTATTAGTTTATTTATTAGGCTGTGCCGGGTCTTCGTTGCTGCACAGTCTTCTCCCTAGTTGCGGCGAGCAGAGCTACTCGCTAGTTGCGGTGTGAGGGCCTCTCACTGTGTGGCTCTTCTTGTTGCAGAGCACAGGCTCTAGGGTGCATGGGTTTCAGTAGTTGAAGGACATGGGCTCAGTACTTGCAGCTCCCAGGCTCTAGAGTGCAGGTTCAGTAGTTATGGTTTAGTTGCCCGGGTGGAATCTTCCCAGACCAGGGATGGAACCTGTGTCTCCTGCATTGGCAGGCGGATTCTTATCCACTGAGCCACCAGGAAAGCCCTCATAAAGGAAATTTTGATGAACCCAGCTGACCTTGGTCATCCCAATGATCAGATTCTCTTTTTTATGTGAAAAGGGAGGGGATAAAAAAACAAAACAAACCATTGACCCATAGGGTATTGTGGGCAGCAACTGGACCTGTGGCCCAGGAATACCACTCACCTTAAAGCCATGATAGCTACTGACTTTAGAATCATTAAGGCCACCAAGAAAATCGTCGTGGGATCCTCTGTAGCCATGTTTGGACCTCATGCGGCAGAAGCGCCCCTGAATTCTCATCACAGTCAGTCTTTCAGCCAGCTCCCTCTCTTCCTATGATTTCCTTTAGGTAACTGCTCCTCACCTTTTGTGTGTGTCTGTGTGTGTGTGTGTATGTTGTAATAACCTTAACCCACTACTCTTCTCCCTCCCATCACTGATGAAGTCCCTCGTCACTGCTGAAGACTGCCTCCTGACACCTTGTGATGATCAACAGGAAATTTCACTGGATAACATTGACTTCACGTGATGGTTCTTATTTAAAAGGTGACAATAGCAAATACTGTGCTGATATGCTATTGCTACTCCTTATGATGTCGAGGCGGCATTTTTAGCAGTGTCTACTTTGGCCCAACCGGCTGAATTACACACTATTCATGGGCTTGTACTTTAAGGCAAGAAAAAAGGCTGACAATGTTTATGTGGATAGCAGACATGCTTTTGGAGTAGCTCATAGTTTTGGAAT
The DNA here is from genome assembly GCF_023699985.2 of Odocoileus virginianus. Classification (NCBI taxonomy): domain Eukaryota; kingdom Metazoa; phylum Chordata; class Mammalia; order Artiodactyla; family Cervidae; genus Odocoileus; species Odocoileus virginianus. Next base: position 28,304,922 of record NC_069695.1, read on the forward strand.
GTGGTCAGAGCAAGGTGGCTTCCTTGCTTCCAGAGGAAATAAAATGTAAAACAGCCCCTATGTTCAGGAATCACTGGATGCAATACTTTTCCCTGCCACTTTAGCTGGTGTTAGGAGACTACAGAGCTTTCTTAACTTGATTCCCTGGAAGCTAATGGAAATCACCTTGCTGATGTTTCGGCAAAGAATGCTACCCATAAAGAGACTAACAGCAGCCAAAACACTGTCATAGTTCAAAGGAATATTTCCATAAATGATAACTTTAAAAACTGGCTAGTGAGGCCCAACAATTGGCCTCAGAAAAGGAAAAACAAGATTGGAGATTAAACAATTGTGGAATTGCTTGTTCGATAAAAAGAGGAAGCTCTGCTGGTGCTGCTTAGTTGCTCAGTTGTGTCCAACTCTTTGTGACCACAGAGGAAGCTAATTTGTACCAAATAACAACTTGGTCCTACAAGAGACTTTAAAATTCTCATTCCTCACCACTGAACATGCATTAAACCATCTGTGTAGTAAGGGAATGATATCCTTCATGAACAGGTATGTGACATACATGGTCAGTCATTCGGTCATGTCCAACTCTTGGTGACCTCATGGACTAGACTGCCAGGCTCCTCTGTCATGGAATTTTCCAGGCAAGAATATTGGAGTGGGTTGCCATCTCCTACTCCAGGTGATCTTCCTGACCCAGGGATTGGACCTTTGTCTCTTGTGCCTCCGGCATTGGCAAGTAGATTCTTTACCTCTATGCCACCTGAGATAGTCACCTCATGAACCAGTATTGGTGTTAAAGGTTAACAAGGCTACAAAAAGTACCTACTTCACTCATCTCACTTGAAGAACAACCCAGGGAAGCCTGTATAATAGCCCCTGGCTATTTAAACTGCATAATGGACCGTTCTAAGTATTTGGGCAGATTTCATACAACTTCCTTTGTTTCATGGATATAAATATATTTTAGCAATGGTCTGTATGTTCTCAAACTGGATTGAATGAAGCCTTTCCTTGCAGACAAGCTACTGCCTCATTTGTGGCTAAAGTCCTCTTGGAAAAGATCATCTCTACCTTGGGAACTCCTCTCAAACCTCAGAGTGATAGAGGAACTCATTTTACTGGCCAGGTACTTTGACAAGTCTGAGCTGTCGATGTCAAGGAATGAACACCACTGTGTCAAGCAAGATAACAACATTGCCATATGTCTAGAAGGCCTTTGTTGTTAAATGCGTCTTCCAAGAATACTGAAAGCTGTGGGCATAGGAGCTGGGAGGAGTTCCAGTTTCTCTTTTGACATTTCATCCAAAATCAAATCTGCTAATAGTTAAAAAAAAATATAATTTGAAAGGCAGTGACAAGGCTGAGGTCTAACACTATGCGGCAAAGACAGTGTATGTTAGAAGATTTCAAATATAGAGAGAATTCGGTTAAATGACAACCTCATGAGATTTTTCCCAACCCATATCAGATCTTAATGTTTTTTCATGAAACATAAGGCTTTGAAGATGTCCAAAAGTTTGCTTTATTTCACAATAAGGTTGGTCATTTGGACTATCCCAAGGTAAGAGTGAGAGAAACTTTGAAAGATTGAGTTAATTCTCCTTTCACAGTATAGATCCTTAAGTGTCACTGAAATATCTACCCAACCCAATATGCTGCTGCTTCATGATAGCCTTAGCTTGGTTTTCTATCATCTTAAGGAAAAGGTTTATTTTGTGGAGCTGTCACATTTTGTCAATTAGATCTAGAAAGATAATTATTAAATATTATTGTCTGATAAACATCAGCATCCCACATGCATGATTTATGATGGAGTCTCTTTTACAAACATGACTGCAAAGCTTAAACTCAATGTTAAAAAAAAGAGAGGAAGGACTATAATACAAACATCAAAACCAGACTGTTACCTGAATTTACCAGTTGTCGTTTCCTCTCTTTTTTGGACTAATTCACACCAGTAGAGGAGGGAATAAAAAGAATAAAGGCAAGGGGGTATCTGAGAATATATTTATGTTTATATATTTCTTTATTTTTTAATATATATATGTATATATATTTCTGATTTAAAAATAATTCTTTAATGAATTTGGGAAATAAAGACAACTGGAGAGAATAAAATGAAAATCAATTTTAGTTTTTTTGATTCAGAGAGATCTGTTGTTGACACATTAATCTCACACACACACACACATACCTAAATATACCCACCATACAGAGTTTTAATACCTTGATTAGTTCATGCTCTGTTATACTTTGATTCAGTCCTGGACATTTCCCAGTGATCTTGACAGAGACTTCATTAGCATAAATTTGAATGAATGCATAATATTAAGTCATAAGGAACACGTTATTTTATTTTGACCATTCTCACATTATTATTATTTAGGGTGGTTCAGTGTTTCCCTATTACAGATGACTCTGAAATAAATATTATTGCACATAATAAATTCCTAGAAGAGTTATCACTGGGGCAAAATTACAATTTCCCAGGACTTTTGGTTCCTAATTTGCTTTCTTCAAGGTTTATTAATTCACACTGTCACTGACCATACATGAAAGCAAACATTGCACTTTGACCTCTTTAACACTGAGAATTATCATTCAGGAAAGGAAAAAGTAGACCAACTCTATACCTGAAAAATAATCTCTCATAATTGTAATGGTAACTTTGGTAACTTAGGGAAACTGGACATACTTTTTAATATATCGGCAACTTTCTAATTTCTTTTTTCATTCACATGATGCTCTTTGCTTACTTTTCCCCAAGTTTTAATAATTTTTAAAACAAATTTTAATATCTCTTTACATATTAAGGAAATTTAACTCTGCCACATTTATTAAAAATTGTCTCACTTTTGTATTTTAATCTATTATATATATGTACAAACATGCTATATGTAAGAATGGATTTTTATATAGACAAGTCACTGATATTTTTATTTGCTATTTCTATCAGTACTTTTATGCTTTAGGAAGTCTTCACATGATATGAAATAAATGTTACCATTTTTAAACTTCAGGTTGTTTTACAGTTTCTTTTTTTTTTACATTTAACTAGAATTTACTTGTATTCTTGTATGAGATAGAGATCTTTACTGTCTTCTGAATAGTTAAGCAATTTTTAAGGACCATTTATTGAATAATCATTTATTTTGCCACTGATTTGTTAAATCACTTTTATCTTAAAATAAATTCTAAATAGGCCAGCATAGAATTCAAGGCTCTTTTGTTCTATTGTTCTGTCTAGCTATTCTTGGATTGACATGCCCTGGTTCTCAAAGTAATTGGAGAAATAAAAATACATCCTAATCTTGTCATCTCAGTGTTGACACTACACTACATTTATACATTTATAAATGTAGTGTTTAATAATAATAATAAACACATGACTAGAGGTTTGCTTCCCAGCTGGCAATAGTGGTAAAAAACCCACCTGCCAATGTAGACATAGGGACTTGGGTTCGATCCCTAGGTCGGAAAGATCCCCTGGAGAAGAAAATGTCAACCCACCCCAGTTTTCTGGCCTGGAGATTCCCATGGGACAGAGGAGCCTGGCAGGTTACAGTTCATGGGGTCACGAAGAGTTGGACATGACTGAAATGACTTAGCATGCAGAGATTTGCTTCACTGTAAATGTCTAAATTTGATATCAGTGACCCAAGGTTATCATAAGTGACCCACTTCTTCCCATCCTGCTCCAGGTAGGGATACCTAGATATATGGATCTCAGCCTTGGGTGCAGGTTGAAATCACCTGGAAAGCTTAAACAATCCTGATGACTGGGTCAAATCAGTCAAGAAAGTATACTGTGAAAATACGGTCCCCAGCATTTCTTTCTCTTGTTATGTTTTAATGTAAGTTGATGCTGGTTTTATAAAATAAATTGGGTAGTCTTCCCAATTATTTTCTTCTCTGAAACTTTTTAATAAGCCTGGGAACTACCAAAGTTGAAACAAATCATTTTATAACTAGCCTCCGAATCTTTAATGAAAGTATTTATTTGATGTGTTTCAATATACTCCATGATTCATTTATGTGTTTTTGCAGTTTTAGTTTGTTTGCTCATTCAACAAATAATTATTGAGCTCCTGTCATGTATCAGATATTATGCTAGGTAATAAGGACAAAGTGGCCAAAAGACTTGAAATATCTTCTGCTTTCCTGGAGCATTTAATCTAGTGGGGAGACACACAGGGATCCAAGAGCAACAAATATATTTATTTGCAGTTCAAACAATGTAGTGCTAGGAAAAGCCAAGAGTTTTGTAATAGGCAGGGAAATGAGGGAATGATTTAGCTGAGGAAGTGAGCTGGGGTATATGTGAGCTGGGGTATAAGTTATTGGATGTTAATTAAGGATGAGGAGCAGTAGCAGCATTGAGGTAAAACAAACAAACAAACATATTCAATGGTCCTGTGGTGGAAGGAAGCAGAATGGTGGAAAAGACTGAAAACAAACCTTACATGATGGGCAGATGGGGACCAGGCAATTCAGGGTATTGTGGACTACCTCTCTGCCTTTATCCTAACAACAAATGTATTAAAAATGCTAAGGGGAAATCAGAAGCTTGTTACCTAATTGGATTGCCTTTCTGCATTATGAAGAACAGTGTGGGGTTGCTGCTTTGCAGTGCAAATGCAAGTAAACTAGTTGGAAGGCTACTGATCTAATCCGGGGAGTGTTGCTAGTAACTTGGAAAGCTACTGATCTAATTTGGGGAGGGACGCTAGGAACTTGAACTAGGTCAAGGGTCTACAAACTGGCTCACAGACCAAATCTACCCCCTCCCAACTTGTTTTTGTCAATAAAGTTTTGTAGAAACATAGCCAAGTTCATTCATTTACAGTATCTATGGCTGCTTCCCCATTACAATGACAACATTGAGCAGTTTAAATAAAGACTTCATGGTTTGTAGAGCCTAAAATATTAACTTTTTTCCCCACTGAAGAATTTACCTGCAATGCAGGAAAACTGGGTTTGATCCCTGGGTTGGGAAGATCCCCTGGAGAAGGGAATGGCTACACACTCCAGTATCCTTGCCTGGGAAATCCCATGGATGGAAGAGCCTGGAAGGGTGAAGTCTCTGGGGTCACAAACAGTTGGACACGATTGAGCAATTAACACTTACAGAAAAATCTTGTCAATCCCTGCACTAGATGAGCAATGGTGGAAACTGATAGAACCAGATGGAGTTGAGATGGTTATCGGATTAGTTAAGTGTAGACGTCTTACCCTGATGGAGGGCATGGCAACTCACTCTAGTACTCTTGCCTGGAGAATTCCAAATTCCTGGAGAATTTGAAATGAGGAGCCTGGTGAGCTACAGTACATGGTGGGGTTACAAAGAGTTGAACATGACTGAAGTGATTGAGATGCATACTGGCTTCTTAGATCAGTTATTGTGTTGTTTTTTTTTCTAGAAAATTATCTGTATCAATGATATTTTAAAATTTTATGTTATAATTTATTCTATTTTCCATGTAATTGCTACAATTTCCTCAGTACCTGCTTATATGACCTTTTATATGCTAGTTTACATTTCAATTTTCTGGGTTTGATTGATGAGACTTGAAAATATTTTCCCCACTTAATGAGATGTTTCAAAGTATTAGTATAGAAACTACATTAATTTTCCAGTTTTTCTGTTTTCTCATGCAGTGATTTCTATCTAGTTTTATACTGACTTTTTATACTAAACATATTTTTTCTTTTTCTATCTTTATTTTATGCGTTGCTCATTTATTTCCATTCTGTATTGCTAAAATATATTTAAAGTTATGTATTATCCTTTGAGGGCTTCCCAGGGGCTCAGTGGTAGAGTCAGCCTGCCAATGTAGGAGATGCAGGAGATGGGGGATTTGATCCCTGGGTCGGGAAGATCCCTTGGAGAAGGAAATGGCAACCCTCTCCAATATTCTTGCCTGGGAAATATCTTGGACAGAGGAGCCTGGCAGGCTACAGTCTACAGGGTCACAAAAGAGTTGGACATGACAGAGCAACAGAGCACACACGTATAGACTCAAATTTTTATTGCCTAGCCTATTATATTAATAAGAATAGTTGTTACTTCATTAAGATTTTACTCTATAACAAGTGGTGTACTAACTGCTCTATTACAGTTAATTCTTATCACACAGCTGTGTAAAAATACTATTATCCACATTTTACATAACATAGAACTTAGAGAGGCTTGCGTTTTGCTCCTTATTAACAGTTTTTGTGTCGTCAACTCTTTGTTTTCCTTCCTGTTACAAGGATTAGGTTCCCTTTGAACCAGGTGGGAAATATTACAATGACCTTATTCAGGATTTTGGAAACGATGAGAGTTTAGCAACACACCTTAAAACAGGAGCATGATATTCCACTGGTTATAGTAAATCCAGTGATCCAAAAGCTTTTGTTCCCACCTAGAGTGTTAACTCTAATTGGACAGGAGGAAATGATGTGGAAATGTTTTGGGACTTTGTGTCAGAAATGGAGATGAAATGAGGTCAAAGCAGAGGCAGTTCAGGAATGATTTATATGAGTGTCTGAAAGGTTTTCATATAATACAGCTCAGCTGAGGTGAGGAAAGTTTTTCTAAATCTCCTGTGGATTATCTTCCTGGTCATCTGAACTAATCAAACACACAGTTTTAATCTCCAACATTCACTGCTATCTGAAGTTTTACACCTTTAAGCATTAACTATGGCATTTTCCATGTTCAAAATGTACCTCTCAGGAATTAATGCTTGACATCCTGTTTTGTTCTACTGATAGAACAAAAGTTTCTACCTTGAAGTTTCTGTGCATTTTGATTCCTGCATGGATACAGAATGAAGTAATGCTGCATATGGCATGGGAGAGATGAAGGTGATGGTATTCATCACAGTGTTTGGGCTACTTCAAAGCACAAAATGTTATGTGTAAAATAAACTTCAAGGACACATTGTACAACATGAAGAATATAGATAATATTTTATAATAACTATAAATTAAGTGTAACATTTAAAATTGTAAATTACTATATCATACACCTATAACATATAATATTGTACATCAACTAAACTTCAATTAAGTTTTTTTAAAAAATACCTTATATGTAATAAACTGCCATGTAATAAACTGTATAAACTGCCAAGTTTCTATCTGGTCCAAATACTGAAGTGAGGAGTGGTGGGCAGTTGGAGGAGGCAGATAGTGGTGAAAGGGTTCTGTCTTTCTATCTTCTTCAAGACTGTTAAATCTGTTGTAGCAGAAGATATGTTAGCCAATGGCTATGATCTTCATAGTTGGCATGAAGATGTGTAGTTCCAGATCCAGGAAATAGCTTTTCTATCTCTTCATATTATTATTGTATTCTCCCCTGATTTTTTTCCCCTTCAATACAGATTAAGGGATTATCTGCCAGCTATTCAATTACAATGGAAGCTAAAGAGTGGTCTTCTTTAAAAAATATATATATATTTATACATAAAAAATATATATAAAATGTATATATATATATACATATTTTTTGGCTGTGTTGGATCCTAGATTCAGCACGAGGGATCTTTTGTTGAGGTGCACGAGCTCTTCACTGTGGTCCTCGGGCTTCTCTCTAGTTGTGACGCTATGGCTCAGTTGCCTTGAGACATCTTCATTTCCAAACTAGGGAATGAACCTATACCACTGGACCACCAGGGAAGTCTGTTTCTCTTTCTTTTGTTTCTTTAATATTTTATTGGCATATAGTTGCTTTACAATGTTGTGTTAGTTTCTCAGTTCAGTTCAGTTCAGTCATGTCTGACTTCTTTGCGACCCCATGAACCGCAGAACGCCAGGCCTCCCTGTCTATCACCAACTCCTGGAGTCCACCCAAACCCATGTCCATCGAGTCAGTGATGCCATCCAACCATCTCATTCTCTGTCATCCCCGTCTCCTCCTGCCATTAATCTTTCCCAGCATCGGGGTCTTTTCAAATGAGTCAGCTCTTTGCATCAGGTGGCCAAAGTATTGGAGTTCCAGCTTCAACATCAGTCCTTCCAGTGAACACCCAGGACTGATCTCCTTTAGGATGGACTGGTTGGATCTCCTTGTAGTCCAAGGGACTCTCAAGAGTCTTCTCCAACACCACAGTTTAAAAGCATCAATTCTTCGGCACTCAGCTTTCTTTATAGTCCAACTCTTATATCCATACATGACCACTGGAAAAACCATAGCCTTGACTAGATGGACCTTTGTTGACAAAGAAATGTCTCTGCTTTTTAATATGCTGTCTAGGTTGGTCATAACTTTCTTTCCAAGGAGTAAGCGTCTTTTAATTTCATGGCTGCAGTCACCATCTTCAGTGATTTTGGAGCCCAGAAAAATAAAGTCAGCCACTGTTTCCACTGTTTCCTCATCTATTTCCCATGAAGTGATGGGGCCAGATGCCATGATCTTAGTTTTCTGAATGTTGAGCTTTAAGCCAACATTTTCACTCTCCTCTTTCACTTTCATCAAGAAGCTCTTTAGTTCCTCTTCACTTTCTGCCATAAGGGTGGTGTCATCTGCATATCTGAGGTTATTGATATTTCTCCCAGCGACCTTGATTCCAGCTTGTGCTTCCTCCAGCTCAGTGTTTCTCATGATGTATTCTGCATATAAGTTAGATAAGCAGAGTGACAATATACAGCCTTGACGTACTCCTTTTCCTATTTGGAACCAGTCTGTTGGTCCATGTCCAGTTCTAACTGTTGCTACCTGACCTGCATACAGGTTTCTCAAGAGGCAGGTCAGGTGGTCTGGTATTCCCATCTCTTGAAGAATTTTCCACAGTTTATTGTGATCCACAGTTAAAGGCTTTGGCATAGTCAATAAAGCAGAAATAGATGTTTTTAGTTTCTACTGTACAACAAAATGAATCAGCTATACATATACATATATCCCCTTTTCTTTGGATTTCTTTCTCATTTATGTCATCACAGAGCACTGAGTAGAATTGTCTGTTCTATACAGTAGGTTCTCATTAGTTATCTATTTTATATATAGTACCAATGGTGTCCATATGTCAATCCCAATCTCTCAGTTCATCCCACCCCTCTTTCCCCCTTGCTGTCTGTATGTTCAATCGCCATGTCTGGGTCTCTGTTTCTGCTTTGCAAATAAGATAATCTATATCATTTTCTAGATTCCAGGTATATGCATAATATATGATATTTTTTTTTCTCTTTCTGACTTAGTTCACTGTAAGTCACTATAGAGATGTGGATGGATCCAGAGACTGTCATGCACACAGTGGTTTTCTTCTCTGGTAGAATTCTCAGACTCAAAAATAGCCAATACAGGCTACCCCATAAAGGTCTACTTGCCTTGGTTTATTTCTGTGAATTTTACCCATTTTTCTTATCATAAGCCAGGAATGCATGTTCCAAAAGTCACAGAATAAAATAACCAAAAGCCCCAAAATAGCAAAATGAATTCCATCTTAAGATGCTCTAGTTTACTCTCCTTCAAAAATCAGGACACTGAAATTACAATGGCAAGCCTCCACAGAGGAATTGGAACTAAAGCTTCACTCATTTTTACTTGGCCATGACATTTTTATGGTTCCCTGTCTACCCACAAGGCAGTAACTCTGCAATCTGCAAGCTCCCTAAGTTCATTCTTACCCTATTACGGTGGTTAATGGTATGTAAATGTGAGATCATTTTTACATCTCTTCTTTTTAAAATTAGCACCCAGAGTTACAACCAGAGTCACAGATATAGTTGAGCAAAATTAACTAGCCCCTGAAAGTTTCCCACCAAATTTAAATGCCAGTATCATGTGGCTGACTGTCCAATAAAATTTATCCTATCATTTTGCAATATTGGCATATTAGAGATTTACCTTCTAAAAAAAATCTAGAAGTCCCTTTCTTGGAAAATTAGGCCATTCTCCCAACGTGTTAGCATGGGGGAAGTCATTACCATATTTGATATTTACTGGTATCTTGAGACCTTTAAAACTGTGTCTTCTGCAGGCCTTAAAAAGATAGTTACTAGCCTATAAGGACTGTTTCACCATCTATTCTTTTTACTTAGTGCCAAAAATTATTGTCTTTCTGGGCTTCCCAGGCGGCTCATGGTAAAGAATCCACATTCAACACAAAAGACTCAGATTCAATCCATAGGTCAGGAAGAGCCTCTGAAGGAGGAAATGGCAACCCACTCCAGTATTCTTGCCTGGAGGATTCCAGGGACAGAGAAGCCTGGCGAGCTACAGTCCATGGGTCGCAAAGAGTTGAACATGATTTAGCGACTAAACAACTGTTTTTCTCCTCTCCTACCAAATGAAACCCACTTGCTCAGAAACATTTCTGAAAATCTTTTGTGAGAGAAAGCCCCAGAGAAAGAGCTGCCTCCAGAAGCCCACCTCTGGGATGCATTTGTTCCCTGGAGGGGAGAGACCACTGATGGCCTGTGGGCTGTGTGCCCTCGGGCTTCTCCATTTCTATCTGCAGACATCATCCTCTCTTCCCTGTCACCTTGTTAAGCGAAGCCTATGAAGCTCTGAGAGGAGGGCAGCTAAGTCTCAGCAGGAGGAGTTGGAGGGTGAGCCAGATAGTGTAAGCCCTAAGGCCTCCAGAGACAGCATGTGGCCTTCAGAAGGATGGAAAGGTCAAGATCATGCCCACATGGGGCCCTAGACCATCAATCGAGTTATGTAAAGGTTCCTGCACTCAAAGTTTGGAGAAGGGGCATTCAGAGTAGATGTCATTTGTGCTGGGAGTTGAAGGGGTTTCATACAAGATAAAGATAAGTGGGGACGGGCTTCCCAGGTGGTGCAGTGGTAAAGAATCCGCCTGCTGATGCAAAAGACACGGTTTCAATCCCTGGGTTAGGAAGATCCTCTGGAGAAGGACATGGTAACCCACTCCAGTATTCTTGCCTGGGAAATCCCAAGGACAGAGAAGACTAGTGGGTACACTCCATGGGGTTGCAAAAAATCAGACATGACTGAGCACGCCTACAATGTACAACAAAGACAGGTGGGGACAACAAAAATGACCTTCCCTACAGGTTCTCACTTTCGGCTTTCAGATTTCCTCCATTGGCTGTCTTGATTTCATGCACATGACCTCTGAAGACATGCTGGAGGGTTATTTGCATCTCCATCTCCTAAAAGGGCCTTTTCTCCTTCCCTGATGGATACCATTCTTAAAATGACTCAGTTTATAGGCAGCAAACAGGTTGAGAGCACAGCCTCATCCAAGGCCTATTTCCATTGACTGACTTCCCCCTCCCCCTCAGTTGACTTTTCTGACCCTGCTGGAAACCTGGAGAATCTCCTTAACATTATCTTCTTAATGAGGCTATTTACCCTGCATACTAAATGAGATCATGACTATGTAATAAATTTTCCACTCTGCCCTAAGCTGGAAAAGTCAGCCTCTTCAGCCCCTTACAATTTAACCTTTTAAATGATAAGAAGCCTATTGCTGCTCACAGATTGCATATTTTAAGGTTGTCATGATGAAAGAATCCTGATAACCTAGAGTTTTTTTGCATAAGGTTTAAAACAATATCTACTTTTTCATTAAAATTCTATTTTTTAATTCCAATTGCTGTTTTTTTTCATTATGGAAAACAATCTGAAGAAACCATTCAGACTGGTAAATATCCACCAAGAGTCTTTCTTGATGTAACATACATACATAAATGCACACATGACCAAGAATCTTACGTACAAAGGAGAAAGCTCAGGTTTCCAGTTCTTACCTCACAGTCTGGCCCATTTTAAGTGTGACAGAAAATGCTCACTGTCTTCTATTTTTAATTTTTTTCATTTTTTAAAAAATTTTTATTGGAGTATAGTTGCCTTACAACATTGTGTTAGTTTCCACTGTTCAGTTCAGTTCAGCTCAGTCGCTCAGTCGTGTCCGACTCTTTGAGACCCATGAACCGTAGCACGCCAGGCCTCTCTGCCCATCACCAACTCCTAGAGTTCACCCAAACCGATGCCCATCGAGTTGGTGATGCCATCCAGCCATCTCATCCTCTGTCATCCCCTTCTCCTCCTGCCCCCAATCTTTCCCAGCATCAAGGTCTTTTCAAATGAGTCAGTTTTTTGCGTCATGTGGCCAAAGTATTGGAGTAGCAAAGTTAATTAGCGACAGGCATACATGTATCCCCTCTTTTTTATATTTCCTCCGCATTTAGGTCACCTCGGAGCACTGAGGAGAACTCCGTGTGCTGTGTAGTAGGTTGTCTTTGTTGGGGGTGCCATCGCTCGGTTGCATCCAACTCTTTGCCACACTTTGGACTGGAGCCCGCCAGGCTCCTCTGTCCATGGGATTTTTCAGGCAAGCATACTGGAGTGGGTTGCCATCTCCTCCTCCAGGGGATCTTTCCAATCCAAGGATCGAACCCATGTCCTGAGTCTCCTGCACTGCGGGCAGAATCTTTACCCACTAAGATTTTGGAGTCAGAAAGACAGAGGGCATTTCCAGCAGAAAATGGATGGTAGTGAGAGAAATAACTGAATAGGACTCTGGGGGGAAACCTATGGATGATGATGATGGAGGGTGTGTGTGTGTGTATACATACATACATACACACAAAGGGATATAAATGAATGGAATAGAAAATCATCCCTCTCATTGAAAGACTGGAATTTCCCCCAACATCTCAATGGGTGAATCCAGGCTTCTCTTCATCCAGCTTCACTTTGAAAGATGGAAGAAATTTCCATCCTGCAGAGAGAATTTCCCATGACTAAGGACATACCCCAGGTAACTGATCACATCAGCTGCCTTATTCTGCAATATTTATTTGTAAGAAAGATGAATTTTTCAAAGGGAAATCTTGAAATGTAGCTTTAAAAATTAACCCTTGAAGTCAAATTGCTCTCAGAAACCTTGCTTATTAAGAACAGTTTAGGAGAGAAATAAAATATCTACAGAGAAATTTCACTGAGAAGCTCTTTCTCAATATATATATATATTTAAAATGTACACCATAATAATATTATAATATAAGCATAAATTATAGTGTACATTATATTTTTAATCAATGTTCATTATCATTCTATATAATTCTGTATAAAGTGGATATATATACTACATATGATATATACTGTGTATATATAATTAGCATTGTATTAGGAGAGGCTAGAAAGATTTTATTCCTCCCCTCAATACAAAACTTAATGGGAAAAGGACTGTGATAGAGAAATTCAGCTACTTTCTTATCTGGTTACCACCAAACATCTCCTTTACCTCTTTCAGGAGTCTCTATGATTCCTTAATTTCTCTCTCTCAAACTGCCTCCCTTTCTTTCTTGATTCCTGAGGATCAAATGTGAAGAATTTGATTTACCCAACACCTCTGAGTTCCTGAATTTCTATCCTTGTCATATGTCAAAGTAATCATCTCTTTTTAAAATCTGTTTTTCTCCCCAAGTAAACAAATGGGATCTAATTAAACTTAAAAGCTTTTGCACAGCAAAGGGAACCATAAACAGGATGCAAAGACAGCCCTCAGAATGGGAGAAAATAATTGAAGCAAATGAAGGAACTGATAAAGGATTAATGTCCAAAATATACAAGCAGCTCAGTCAGCTCAATATCAGAAAAACCAGAATGTAATTAAAAAATGGACAGAAGACCTAAACAGACATTTCTCCAAAGAAGACATACAGATGGCTAATAAATACATGAAAAAATGCTCAACATCACTTATTACTAGAGAAAGGTGAACCACAATTACAATCACACCTCACACTTTGGCCACCTGATGCAAAGAGCTGACTCATTAGAAAAGACCCTGATGCTGGGAAAGATTGAAGGCAGAAGGAGAAGGGGACAACAGAGAATGAGATGGCTGGATGGCATCACTGACTCAATGGACATGAGTTTGAGCAAGCTCTGGCAGATGGTGAAGGACAGGGAAGCCTGGTGTGCTGCAGTCCATGAGGTTGCAAAGAGTTGGACACAATTTAGCGACTGAACAACAACAACAACAAATCACCTCACACCAGTCAGAATGGCCATCATCAATAATCTATGAACAATAAATGCTGGAGAGGATGTGGAGGAAAGGGAACCCCCTTTCACTTGTTGGTGGGAGTGTAAATTGATAAAACCACTATGGAGAAGAACATGGAGATTTCTTTAAAAACTAAGAATAAAACTACCCTATGACTCAGTGTTTCCACTACTGGGCATATACCCTGAGAAAACCATTCTAAAAAACATGTACTCCAATGTATATGTACACATGTGCCCCATTGCAGCACTATTTAGAATAGCCGGGACATGAAAGCAATGTGACTGTCCATTGACAGATGAACAGATAAAGAAGTTGTGGTACATAGACACAGTGGATTATTATTCAGCCATAAAAACAAAACAAAACAAAACAAAACTTGAGTCAGTTCCAATGAGGTGGATGAACCTAGAACCTGTTATACAGAGTGAAGCAAGTCCTAAAAGGAAAAACAAATATCATATATTAACACATATATGTGGAATCTAGAAAGACGGTACTGATGAACCTAGTCAAAGGGCAGGAATGGAGATGCAGACATAGAGAAAAGACCTGTGGACACAGTGGGGGGAAAGCAGGGGTGGGAGGAATTGAGAGGTAGCATGGGGACATATATATTACCATATGTAAAATAGATAGCCAGTGGGAATTTGCTCTATGACCCAGGGAGCTCAAACCAGTGTTCTGTGATAACCTAGAGGGGAGGAAGAGAGGGGACCTATGTATACCTATGGCTGATTCATGTTTGATGTATGGAACAAACCAACACAACATTATAAAACCATTATCCTCCAGTTAAAAATAAATAAATTTTAAAAATAAATAAAACCTCGTTTTTCCTTTTAATCTGATTTTCTCAATCAAAATGGGTTATACTCGGCTAAGATCAAGGTGTCTGGAGGGCTGTATTCCTCCTAGAGTTTCTAGGAAAAAGATTTCCTTGCTCTTTCCTGCTTCTAGAAGGTGCCCATGTTCCTTGGTTCAAGATTCTCTTTTCTCCCTTTAAAGCCAGTGACGTCGAGGCAAGTTCTCCTCATGCTACCCTCTGTCTGGTTCTCCATCTCACCTTCCTCCATCTTCTACTTTTAAGGACCCTTGAAATTATTACAGTGTGCCCACCCAGGTAACCCAGGATAATGCAGGATAAAGTCTTCCTCTCTACGTCAGCTGATGAGCAATTTTAGTTCCATGTGCCATCTTCATTGTCCTGGGCCCTGAAACTAACATAATTCAGTTTCTGGAGAGTAGGGTACAAATATCTTTGGGGGACCATTAATCTGCCTACCATAGGTAACTGTATAGCACAGACTTGGATCTAAACCTTCCCTGGAAATATTCATCAGGCTCAGATGAGATCAGCAGACACATCCACACATGAGTAAAACATAATACTTGTGACTGCAGCCTCTGAAGCATTGAGGTTGTTTGTTACTGTTGTGACAGTAGTTGACTCAGTCATTAACAAACAGAAATCAGCTAAGAATTTTAGCCTGGTTTCACAACATGTCAAAAATGTTGTGAAAAGCTGTCATACCCTGTCTTCCTCAGGTGAAACATATACATTATTTTATCCTTTCTTTGTAGGATCTTCACTCATTAGTTGTGCTGGATTGCTGTATCAGCTTTTTCTTTTTTTATATAATTAATCTTTTTGGCTGTGCTGGGTCTTCACTGCTGCACAGGCTTTTCTCTAGTTGGGGCGGGTGGGGGCTATTCTCTAGTTTCGGTGCATGGGCTTCTCTTTGTGGTGGCTTCTCTTGTTGTAGAGCATAGGCTCTGAGGCTCTTGGGCTTCAGTTGTTGCAGCTCACGGGTTCTAGGGTACAGGCTCCTTAGTTGTGGTGCAGAAGCTTAGTGGCTCTGCGACATGTGGGATCTTCCTGGCTCAGGGATTGAACCCATGTCTCCTGCATTGGCAGGCAGATTCTTTACCACTGAGCCCCCTGGGAAGACCCACCAGCAGCTTTTTCTAGATCAAGACGTATCTTCCCCAGAATCCCATTCATTATATGAAGCTGGAACAGAGTTTAGCAGTGAGTTCTCTTGTAAGTTTTGAAAGGTGGAAGTAAAAGAATGGCGGTTAATCTCTGAAGGCAGCTGCAGGCAAAGGGGTGTTTGGACTAGAGGCTCCCTACATCTGCCTTCTTGGTGTGGAGGATCGCAGGACTCGGTGCTCCAGGATGCGATCACCAGAGTGGCTTCCCTGATCTTACTCTCCCTGCTCTTTCCATAGTTATTTAAACCCACATTTCCTTCATTTAAAAACCTTTATGCCTGGGATGCACCACGCGGCCTCTGTCTTCCTGACCAAATCCTGACAGCTACATCGTCCATAGACACCAGCTGATGTGCCAATCAAGACACTCTCAGATTGTCCTCGGTCTCACCCCTTTCAGGTTGTCACTTTCACGTGGATCCATATGTGTGAACACACTCTCTTCAAAGTCTGCTCATAACAAATTTTGAGAGCCCTCTTATGAGATACTCTGAAATTATCTTCATAAGTTAATCATAGTAATATATCTGTAGTATGCTGGCAGGGGTCATTTTTCTATACATATGATTGATTACTATTTCCATACTCCATATTCCGTTTCAGATTCTTTTCCTTGCCTAAATTAACCTGCACATGTTTTTGTTGAATTTCATTGTGTTTTGGCAAATGTGATACATTCCTTTTTTAAAAAAAATCATATTGAGAGGTGGATGAAACTGGAGCCTATTATACAGAGTGAAGTAAGCCAGAAAGAAAACCACCAATACAGTATACTAACGCATATATATGGAATTTAGAAAGATGGTAACGATAACCCTGTGTGCGAGACAGCAAGAGAGACACAGATGTATAGAACAGCCTTTTGGACTCTGTGGGAGAGGGCGAGGGTGGGATGATATGGGAGAATGGCACTGAAACATGTAAGTTATCATATGTGAAACGAATCGCCAGTCCAGGTTCGATGCATGATACAGGATGCTCGGGGCTGGTGCTCTGGGATGACCCAGAGAGATGGGATGGGGAGGGAGATGGGAGGGGGGTTCAGGATGGGGAACACATGTACACCCATGGCGGATTCAAGTCAATGTATGGCAAAACCAATACAATGTTGTAAAGTAAAATAAATAATTTAAATTAAAAAAAGAAAAATAAATTGTTTAGTTACTAAAAAAAAATCATATTGGGCTTAATTTCAAAATCTTAGACACTCACCTAACACAAGCTCTCTAGTAATATGATTAACATACTGTAAACTTTTTGATCAGGTCATCAATAAAGTTATTAATCAGGAGATACCTTAGCATGAACTTCTGCCAAATACTATTCAATATATCTGCTCGGGCTAACACAAAGTGATCAAAATGACCTGCCATGTGTAGCTTTAAAATTCCTTGAATAGAATAACATGGTGAGTACCATGCTTTCTTTTTTTAAATTCAGTTTTATTTCATTATTTTTTAATTGGCCATACCATGTACTGCATGTGGGATTTTAGTTGCCCAACCAGAACTCCCTGCCTTGGGAGCTCAAAGTCTTAACCACTGAACCACCAGGGAAGTCCAGTTCAAATTTTCTTAATTTGTGTTAATAGCCATCCATGGGTTAGAATCAAAGGCTTTGCTAAAGTGAGAATAAACTTTTCTAAAATAAAAATAAAATTTAAAAAAACCAAGAAAGCATTACTCAACTCACTGAAACCAATTATACTACATTTATAAATATATGATAAATTCTTCCTATTTTATGTTTAATTCTTGTGCATAGTAATGTCAGCTCAAAAGTTGGCTCTTCATATTTATTGGAATGTTCATCCATTGATTGGCTTTTCGTATTTATTAATGTGTTCATGCTTAATTTTTCATCTCTTATGAAGGACACATGTTGGGTGTGCTTGGGCATTGATATGGTATTCCTACTATGTAACTGATTATTACTTTGAAAAAGAGTTCAAAATGGAATTATCATAACTATCTGAGAAGATTTCTACAAAACTGACAACTCAATCATGAAAAGTGGTTCGAATCCTTCTTCCTCCCAACTCATTTGAACATCCAGATAATTTCTGCCTTACCATATCTTTGTGGTCCTAATTTTCATTTTTTTTTCCCCTCTGGGCTCAAATGAACCACTAACTGGTTATAGCCCTTAGACGTTAGAATCACTCTTCCTGTCATTTGTCCCATCAGAAATGTTTTCTTTTGTAAGGTATTTATTATAGCAGATGTTACTTCAGGGTTATTTGTGTTTTAAAATTTTTATTGGAGGATAGTTGCTTTATAGTGTTGTGTTAGATTCTACTATACAGCAAAGTGAATAAGCTATATGTTTACATATATCCCTTCTTTTTTGGATATCCTTCCCATTTAGGTCACCACAGAGCGCTGAGTACAATTCCCTGTGCTATACAGTAGGTTCTCAGTTATCTATTTTATGTGCGTGTGTGTGTGAGTCACTCAGTTGTGTCTGGCTCTTTGTGACCCCATGGATTGTAGCCCCCCAGGCTCCTCCATCCATGAATTCTACAGGCAAGAAGAGTGGAGTGGGCTCAGTTCAGTTCAGTCACTCAGTCGTGTCTGACTCTTTGTGATGCCATGGACTGCTGCAGCATGCCAGGCCTCCCTGTCCATCACCAACTCCCAGGGTTTACTCAAACTCATGTCCATTGAGTCAGTGATGCCATCCAACCATCTAATCCTCTGTCGGTTCCTTCTCCTCCTGCCTTCAATCTTTCCCAGCATCAGGGTCTTTTCAAACGAGTCCATTCTTCACATCAGGTGGCCACAATATTGGAGTTTCAGCTTCAGCATCAGTCCTTCCAAAGAATATTCAGGACTGATTTCCTTTAGGATTGACTGGTTGGATCTCCTTGCTGTCCAAGGGACTCTCAAGAGTCTTCTCCAACACCACAGTTCAAAGCATTAATTCTTTGGTGCTCAGCTTTCTTTATAGTCAAACTCTTATATCCATACATGACCACTGGAAAAACCATAGCTTTGAAGATGGACCTTTGTTGGCAAAGTAATGTCTCTTGCTTTTTAATAAGCTGTCTAGGTTGGTCATACCTTTTCTTCCAAGGAGCAAACGTCTTTTAATTTCATGGCTGCAGTCAGCATCTGCAGTGATTTTGGAGCCCCCCAAAATAAAGTCTGTCACTGTTTCCACTGTTTCCCCATCTATTTGCCATGAAGTGATGGGATCGGATGTCATGATCTAAGCCACCAGGGAAGCCCATTTATTTTATCCATAGTATCAATGGTATATACGTGTCAATCCAGTCTTTCAATTTTTGTTAGGACTTCATGCCTCCTCTTCAGTTTGCTTGTCTAGTTCCTGAACCCTTGCTTCTGTCTGTCTTTTGCCCTCCCTGTGTCTAATGTTCTAGTATTTGTTCTCTGTCAGGATTCTGGAAATTTGATACAATGTGTTAACTAGCTTTCTAGCCATTGAATTTTCCGGGCTCCTGATGGCCTGATTGATTTGTCAGTTGGCTTGACTTGCCTCTGGGCTTCATGGGTCAGCCCCTCACAGTCTTGCTCTGAGCACAGAGTACGGTGCAACCCAATTGTATGTGACTCCTCTGCTCCTGACTTTCTTGCATCTATTATCTGGGTGTCTTACCTTAAAGAAAGTTGTTGACTTACTTAATTACAGCTGTGTTCACACAATGGGATTTTAGCTGGGCCACAGTCTTCCAACTTCGGTTCTCCAGTTTGTTCGAAGAGCACTTGAAATTATGAATTAAGTATGCAAAAAGTTTTCCTCAATTAAAAGGAGTTTTCATACTTCTGAAAATAGCATGGTTTTTGTCCTAAATGGAAGTGAATTCCTTCTTTATTTATTAAGGGATGTGTGGAATCAAATATCTGAGTGAATTATGTCATCTGTATACAGTAGACTTTTTAAAAATGTGGATCATGTAATACCCATTGATACTAGATGAATAAAACCAAGATTATATTTGCAAAGTTTGGAAAATACTGGGTTTATCAAAGTTAGGCAGATTTCTTTCATGTAGGTTTTCTCTGAGCCTTTTATATGTTAATTGAATTCTGAATCTTTATGATAAGAGGTAAAACTTGCAGAATATCACTGAATACTTTGACTACAGATTGCTTTTATCTGTGCAAAACCTTTTTACATCTCACTGGATACCAGGATTCCATGGAACATGATTTGGAAAATGCTGCAAGATAGGCTTTCAGAAAACGTTTTAATGATAAAGTGTACAGATCAAAATAACTCTTTCAACAAGAGGAATCTGCCTCCTTGCAGCCCGAGTTAATACTAACCTGTGAGCTTGAGACAGGAACTCATCAGGAGAGTTAGACACAGTTAAGAACTATCAAAAGCATGAGAACCAACCGGGCATTGTGATTGCTCTCTGGTGGAAATGCCTATTATGGAGAACCTTCCTTTTTCATTTCTAAAGCACAATGCATCCAGAGTACAGAATTCTCTCTTCCCTGACTGCTTTATTGTAACAAGAACCACATGACAAAACTCATTTCATCCAACTCTCCCTGACATAATGTCCACTGGAGGATGCTTATAGGTTTGAAGCGAGACTATTAGTACATACTACTTTTGAGGCAGAATCTGTTAGAAGCTCAATGCTAAACTGGGAGGGGCTGTAGTCTCCCATATCCTCTAAGTTTTAATTTCAAAAACACTATCAAATTCTGAAAATGGCCAGGATAATATTTTTATATATTAGCCAATGTTTTTCAGTCCTTGTATTTTTCTATTTCTTGTGATGTTTCTGGCCCTATTCCATCCCATAAATTCCATGTCCTCTAACTACTGTGTTAGGGAAAAGAACATGGGAGAAATCTTTAAAAAAATAAAAAAATCAAATTGTCATCTTTTGGATCCAGTACTGAGGCCAGGATACAAAGTTTAGATCTTGAAGAATAGCTGAAGCTTTTACAGAAATCTCCACACTGTTTTCCATAGTGGCTGTACTAATTTGCATTCCCACCAACAGTGTAAGAGGGTTCCCTTTTCTCCACACCCTCTCCAGCATTTATTGCTTGTAGACTTTTGGATAGCAGCCATCCTGACTGGCGTATAATGGTACCTCATTGTGGTTTTGATTTGCATTTCTCTGATAATGAGTGATGTTGAGCATCTTTTCATGTGTTTGTTAGCCATCTGTATGTCTTCCTTGGAGAAATGTCTGTTTAGTTCTTTGGCCCATTTTTTGATTGGGTCATTTATTTTTCTGGAGTTGAGCTGGAGGAGTTGCTTGTATATTTTTGAGATTAATCCTTTGTCTGTTGCTTCGTTTGCTATTATTTTCTCCCAATCTGAGGGCTGTCTTTTCACCTTGCTTATAGTTTCCTTTGTTGTGCAAAAGCTTTTAAGTTTCATTAGGTCCCATTTGTTTATTTTTGCTTTTATTTCTAAAATTCTGGGATGTGGGTCATAGAGGATCCTGCTGTGATTTATGTTGGAGAGTGTTTTGCCTATGTTCTCCTCTAGGAGTTTGATAGTTTCTGGTCTTACATTTAGATCTTTAATCCATTTTGAGTTTATTTTTGTGTATGGTGTTAGAAAGTGTTCTAGTTTCATTCTTTTACAAGTGGTTGACCAGTTTTCCCAGCACCACTTGTTAAAGAGGTTGTCTTTTTTCCATTGTATATCCTTGCCTCCTTTGTCGAAGATAAGGTGACCATAGGTTCATGGATTTATCTCTGGGCTTTCTATTCTGTTCCATTGATCTATATTTCTGTCTTTGTGCCAGTACCATACTGTCTTGATGACTGTGGCTTTGTAGTATAGTCTGAAGTCAGGCAGATTGATTCCTCCAGTTCCATTCTTCTTTCTCAGGATTACTTTGGCTATTCGAGGTTTTTTGTATTTCCATACAAATTGTGAAATTATTTGTTCTAGTTCTGTGAAAAATGCCGTTGGTAGTTTGATAGGGATTGCATTGAACCTATAGATTGCTTTGGGTAGTATAGCCATTTTGACAATATTGATTCTTCCAATCCATGAACACGGCATATTTCTCCATCTGTTTGTGTCCTCTTTGATTTCTTTCATCAATGTTTTATAGTTTTCTATGTATAGGTCTTTTGTTTCTTTAGACCTTTTGTTTCTTAGATATACTCCTAAGTATTTTATCCTTTTTGTTGCAATGGTGAATGGTATTGTTTCCTTAATTTCTCTTTCTGTTTTCTCAAAAAAGCTGGAAATAGAACTGCCATATGACCCAGCAATCCCACTTCTGGGCATACACACCGAGGAAACCAGATCTGAAAGAGACACGTGCACCCCAATGTTCATTGCAGCACTCTTTATAATAGCCAGGACATGGAAGCAACCTAGATGCCCATCAGCAGATGAATGGATGAGGAAGCTGTGGTACATATACACCATGGAATATTACTCAGCCATTAAAAAGAATTCATTTGAATCAGTTCTAATGAGATGGATGAAACTGGAGCCCATTATACAGAGCGAAGTAAGCCAGAAAGATAAAGACCATTACAGTATACTAACACATATATATGGAATTTAGAAAGATGGTAACGATAATCCTATATACAAAACAGAAAAAGAGACTCAGATGTATAGAACAGACTTGTGGACTCTGGGAGAAGGCGAGGGTGGGATGTTTCAAGAGAACAGCATCAAAACATGTATATTATCTAGGGTGAAACAGATCACCAGCCCAGGTTGGGTGTATGAGACAAGTGCTCGGGCCTGGTGCACTGGGAAGACCCAGAGGGATCGGGTGGAGAGGGAGGTGGGAGAGGGGACCAGGATGGGGAATACATGTAAATCCATGGCTAATTCATTTCAATGTATGACAAAAACCACTGCAATGTTGTAAAGTAATTAGCCTCCAACTAATAAAAATAAATGGAAAAATTAAAAAAAGGAAAAAGAAAGAAAATTGTCAAAACAAAACAAACAAAAAAAAGAATAGCTGAAGATCTTGGCTATCTTGACAATTGTCTAGATGAAGATTCTGGAGGAGGAAGGAACAAGACAGAAGAGGATGCTCTGAGCAGACGTCAGTGGGATTGAGACTAGTGACTGGTGACCCAGACCAGGAGGGGTGTCGGCTTCAGGGACCTTTCTCACCTCCAGCTGAAGAGTCATATTTGTCAACAATTTCTGAAAGCCACATGGAAGCCAAGAAATCACCTACAAATCATCACATTTCCAGTCCGGGGAGCTTGCTGCATTGTTTCTATCAAACTGGTGGGTCAAACATAGTTCCCATTGGTATCAAAGAAGGACCTACCTCCCACCAATATTTGACAGCTTGCCATCCAGAAAAAGTGGTCCCATCTGTGCCCAGAGACTTTGCCCTCAAATTTAACGTATGAGAATAAATGTCCTTGCAGGAGTTCAGGACACTAACGATCCCCCAGAGCCAGAAGGCCCGTTGTTACCTAGAAGGATGGTAATAATGTGGAAGGGGAAATATTGGGACTTGTGTCAACAGAACACACCCAGTTCAAGATCTCCTAAGGCCAGTCAATGTTGAAACACCTCATTTTACCCTGTCTTACAGATATTCCTGCATCTTGGCAAACTCAACCTGTCGCTTGGCCAAAGAAATGTTTTAAAAATACATTAACACATTCCTTGACTAAAGGACCTCAAGATGTTTATTATTTAAAATCTACTTCTGGAACTTCCCTGGTGCTCCAGTGGTTAGGACTCTGTGCTTCCAATGCTGGGGAGGGCAGGGTTTTCAATCCATGGTCAGGGAAGAAAGGTTCCACATGCAAGGCCATGCCCCGCCCCCCCAAAAGAAAGAAAGAAAGAAAAAGAAAAAAATAGTGCTATAATCTATTTTCAATAAAGTTCCAAAATTTTTAAACATTTTAAAAAATTGAGGTATAGTTAATTTACAATGTAGTGTTAGTTTTAGGTATACAGCAAATATATATACATGAGATACTGCACATAGTTCCCTGCAATATACAATAGATCCTTGTTTTTAAAATCTATTTTTTATGTATAGTGCTGTGTGATTAGTTGCCCAGTTGTGTCTGACTCTTTGAGACCCCATGGACTCTGACTCTCCAGGGGGATCCTCCAGGCAAAAATACTGGAGTGGGTTGCCATGCCCTCCTCCAGGGGATCTACCCAGGGATAGAACCCAGGTCTCCTGCATTGCAGGTGGATTCTTAACCATCTGAGCCACCAGTGAAGCCCTTTATATATAGTAACATGTATCTATTAATCCAAAACTTCTAATTTATCCATCCCCACATCACCCCCTACCCGCTTTGGTAATCATAGCTTTGTTTTCTGTCTGCCTTTTTTTTGTCTTTTCAGATTCCACATATAAGTAACTATTTGCCTTTCTCTATCCGACTTACTTCACTTATGATCATCTCTAGGTCCATCCATGTTGTTGCAAATGGCGTTATTTCATTCTTTTTTAATGTCTGAGTAATATTATACTATATGTATATATACCACATCTTCTTTATCCCTTAATTTGTTGATGGACATTTAGGTTGCTTCCATGTTTTGGCTCTTGCAAATTCAATAACACTTTGAATTTTAAAGTCTGCCAAGCAGGATGGTCTTCCAGGGCAATGGACCATTATGGAGATGTACTCGCGTCAGCAAAGATGAGCTGAGAATGATATTAGCACCTTGGCCATGACTGCTCTTTTAAAAACCATATATTGTCCTACCTCCAAAATTCTTAGACAGCTGTGCCTCTTTCCAGCACTGAGCTACAGGGCTGACCTCCTTCTAAAATCATATGAAAAATCTTTAATGTCTGTGTGAGGTTTCAGAACTGATGAACCTGCTATTAGTCTCATCTGATTTAGGCTCCCATCTTTGCCTCTAAAACAAAAATGCTTCACATCTGTATAAATCTTTCAATAATGTCTTTGGCTTAAAACTCAACATTCAAAAGACAAAGATCATGGCATCCAGTCCCACCACTTCATGGCAAATAGAAAGACAGAAAGTGGAAACCGTGGCAGATTTTACTTTCTTGGGCTCCAAAATCACTGTGGACAGTGACTATAGCCATGAAATTAAAAGACACTTGCTTCTTGGAAGAATAGCTATGACAAACCTAGACAGCATATTAAAAAGCAGAGACATCACTTTACTGACAAATTTCTGAATACTCAAAGCCATGGTTTTCCCAGTAGTCCTGTACAGATGTGAGAGCTGGACCATAAAGGAGCCTGAGCCCCAAAGAATCGATGCTTTTGAATTGTGGTGCTGGAGAAATTCTGAAGAGTCCCTTGGACTGCAAAGAGATCAAAGCAATCAATCCTAAAGAAAATCAACCTTGAATAATCATTGGAAGGAATGATGCTAAAGCTGAAGCTCCAATACTTTGGCTACCTAATGCAGAGATCCGAATCATTGGAAAAGACCCCGATGCTGGGAAAGATTGAAGGCAAAAGGAGAAGGGAGCGGCAAAGGATGACGTGATTAGATACCATCACTGACTCAATGGACATGAATTTGAACAAACTCTGGGAGACAGTGAAGTACAGCGAAGTCTGGCATGCTGCAGTCCATGGAGTTGCAAAAAGTAGGACATGACTTAGCAACTGAACAACAACAGTCTCTAAGCGTGTATGTCTGGAAGCATTTTTGTTTTGTTTGAGCAACTGATGTATCCCTAGGATATTTGAAATGCTTAAACTTCCATCTGCCCTATATGCTGGGCATTTCCCTCCTTATGTATAAGTTTTTTCTCTGTGATCAACTTTAATTGCTAAATTTTCTTTCATGTCACAGGTAACTTTCCCAGAATAGCAGATGAAAAGCTATGAAAGTACAATTGCACTGTCCAACATGATAGTTTTGGAAAATAACTTTTCCCCTTTGTATTCAAATATCCTGTTTCTTAGAGTTATATGTGTGCATTAAGTTTGGTTGAATAGATTTGTGCACAATAGAAAATTGTCTTGTTTTTATGCAGACTTGAAGAAGTAGCAAAAGTTGAGTGGAAGACAGTGCTATAAGATGTATTTAGAAAGAGTTTCTAGCCATTTCCTCCACCTTCAATACACTCACAGCCACAAATATATGTCTTTGTCCCTTAGTATGCAAATTTGAAACAAATTTGAAGAGAGCCCCACAAAGTCTATTTTGCTTTCATCTCAATCAGTTATGAAGAGAGTCCTAGAGCTTTAAGAAATGCTAGAACATTTTCTTTTCATATAAAGTAGAGAATCTGTCCTTTTGGCCTAAACATACAACCACTAGAAAGCAGAATGGTGAAGTGATAAATGTGTTTATATTTGTTATCATAGACCAAGAACTGACTCTAAATCTTTAGAGTTTCTGTACTGAATTCAGGAAAACTTCCTCAGCCTTAGCTTCATATCTGTAAAACAAGAACATTAAAATCTGCCAGACCCAATTCAAAAAGTTGTTACGTATTTCAAATGAGATGATGTAACTTGAAAGAACATTTAACAATAAAAATGGCTGTTCCTGTTTTAGGCAAAAAAATAAATAAATAAATACATAATCTCAGAGATCCTCAAAGTAAACAATTAAGGAACATATTGCTATCTCTCTTTTTCAAATGAATAAATAAATTTGAGGCAAATTAAACTTACTTGCTCAAGAAAACCATTTGTAAGTGGCAAATTTCTGCATGGCAAACAACCAAAAAATCCAAAAGACTGAAGACAAATTAGGAAGAGGTCATAACACCTGACGACTTAGGATAAAGTTTATTATATTTTGCAAAACAGCGAGCAGATTAAAAAATCACCTAAAAGAAACATTGGCATAGAATATGAGCTGCTAGCATTTCACAGGAAAAAAAAAAGTACTAAAGTACTCTTAGATGCTAAACCTTACCAATAATTAAAGATGCGCAAATAAACATAACCAATAATTAGAGACCTACAGAAATTGTTTTGTGCATTTATGTGTGTGTGTTTCATGTAGTCAAAAATGAAAAAAAGCAACACTGTTGTCACAGGTATGGAAGAAAGGGTCTCCATTCACTGTTACTGAGGATGTAAATACAAACAAATTCTGGATTGCTGATATAATTCTGTATTAAAATGTATGACATCTTACCCCTGACCTAGAAATTCCACTTTTTGAATTTTATTCTGCAGGTATTTGTACCAATATATTATTCCCAAGAGGATTTTTAGTGGAAAACAATTCAAAACACTGCAAATGACTCCCAATGTGGAATACGATCTGAGCATAAAGTGGCTGTTATGCTACTAAAAGTAGTAAGATAACATATATATGTGTTATGGAAATATGAAATTACTTTTTAAAGTGGAAAAAAGACTCATAACAATATGTTCATCATTTTGCTTTTTAAGAAGGTGTCTATATCTGGGTAAACATATCTATTTGGCATATACATCAACAATTTATAGAAGACTTTCATTAATTTAGTGACAGTGGTTATTTTTTTGGGAGGGAGGAGCAGAAAGAAGGGTGTGAATGACTTGTTCTCTGTTTCTATCTCCTGCATATTTGGATTGTTTATACACCAAAGCTATCCTCCTCCGAACTTGTTTTCTTCGCATTACACCATATCACTCTTTGAAAATGCTTTGTAGAGCGCAAAGAGTGAAAGGACTCTCATCTTAATCTTTTTCTGTATCAGTCTGATGGGGTTTTACCAGCACAATATGGTTCTTTTTGGTAACAGAGGTCTATTAAATCATGTTTTTTTTTAAATTAGTTTTTATTAGAGTTGGACATGAGTCTGAGCATGCTCTGGGTTTTGGAGATGGACAGGGAAGCCTGGAGTGCTGCCGTCCATGGGGTGGCAAAGAGCTGCACACAAGTGAGTGACTGAACCGAACCGATACTTGCTTTACAATGTTGCTAGTTTCTGCCGTACAACAAAGTGAATCAGCTCTACCTATACACACATCCCCTCCCTCCTGACCTTCCTCCCATGCCCTGACCCCACCCCTCTACGTCATCACAGGGCACCAAGCTGAGCTCTCTGCGCTCTGCAGCGGGTCCCCACTAGCTAGCTATTGTACACACGGTAGTGTATTTTTGTCAAACCTAATCTCCCAATTTATCCAACTCTCACTATCCCCCCTCCATATCTACATGTCCATTCTCTCTATGTCTCTATTCCTGCCTTGGAACTAACTTCATCTGTACCAGTTTTCTAAATTTCACATATATGTGTTAATATACAATATCAGTTTTTCTCTCTCTGACATTTGATTCCCTTTTTTTTGCTCTTTATGCCAGCCATTTACATGATGTCCCTCAGATACACTCCCTGTTTTCCCCTCTCTGCCCTCAACCCCAGAGATCAGACTCCACAAATGACATTTCCCAGGAAGTCATTGCCCGGAGACTTTGGTTAGGTCTGGCCAGTGGGAGATATTGGCAGGGGTTTGGAAAGATGGAGGAGGAGGCAAGTCAGAATACTTCACCCCTTTTCTCTGCTTTGAGTGGCATCTCAGGGTGGTGACAATTTTCTCGCTGGCAGACTCACCTGGAACCCCAGCTCCCATTCCCTTGCCCCAGCAGTTACATTTCAGAGTCACTCTTTTTTTGATTCTGCAGCCTGAACAGTGCTGGCATCTTCCTGTCTTTGCTAATCTGGCCATCTCACCTTCTCTGTTTATATTTCCAGTGCTCTTAATACTGTTCAACGATGCACAGAATACTCTCTTGAATGACGTGGTATGGCTTATGTATCCCCATGGGACCTACACAAAATTGCATATTGTGGGAAACACAATTGACATTAAATTTATACCCTACAAAGTTTACTGGTTGATAAACTGAATGTAAGATAAATAAATGTAGGTGGAAAATCCTTGAGTCAGAGAAGAGGAATGAAACTAGCAATTCAAACTCTTGCTAGGCACCAAGAATTTCCCTGCTATTAAAAAAGCAATCCTCACACCCTTTTTATGCAGTAAGTATTATCATTCCTAAATCACAGTAAAGAAATAGAGATGCAGACAGATTAATTAACTGGCTTGTGAATGGCAAAACTGGGGCTCAGCTTCAGGTCTTTTTGACTCTAAAGCCCCAGATATTGCAAAGATGCTATAAAGTTGATTTCTGTCCTCCCACTTTAAGTGTTCTCTTTTGCTTCACTTTCTTATTCAGGAGTCTACTATTCCCTGGTTCCCTTTCGGCATAGTATTATATTTCTAACATTTATCTTCTGCTCTGCCATAGAAAACCCACTTATCTGTTGTGCTACTTTTTTCCAATGCCTTGCTTTCTGCTGATCTGATAACTAAACCTGAGCTGAGCTATTATTTGATGATAATTCCTATTCTGCCAGAAGAAAAAAAAAGTAGATTTGAAATTGTAAGTCAAGCCAGCAATCGTTTCTCTCAAGCCATTTATTCATTCATTCACTTTCCCTTCCAGAAAACGTGCTAGATACACAGCACTGAACAAGACAGATTGCAGGCTGGTTGGGAAGAGAGTCATCAAACAATTTTATTGAGTTGTATGTAGGAGAAATGTTCTGTGGAAGTCTATGAGAGGAAATTGTACTGGAGAGTCCAGAAATACTTCCCTAAGGAAATGAAATTTGTGTTGACCATAAAGGAGGGACTAGAGAAGTAAAGACAGAGTAAGTGGGCGAGAGAAAAACTATATGACAGAGTATATATCGGCCCTGGGGCAAGAAAGAGAATGGCCCATCAGAGAAAAAAAAATTTTTTTAAAGACCAATAATAGGAATGTATAGAGAAGAGCAGGCGAAGGCAAGAAAGGTAGGAGGCAGCCCAGTCCTGCATAAACTTCAAGTTTTACATGTGAAGGGTCATGGACCATGTCTTTTCTATCCTAAGAGGAATGGGAAACCATTGGAAAGTGTTCAGCAGGGAGGAGGAACACGATCTTGTTTCTAAAATGAATACTCAGGCTATATTTCTCTAGAAGAGTTTGGAACAAATATTGGGAAATAAACAAATGAATGGCAATAGTGGGTGAAAGAGCGTGAAGGTTGAAATCATTTTCCAAGGGAGTTATATTTAGAATTTTTTTTAATTAGTGAACTTCATAGTTAATAATCCTATTATCCTTATGTCTGGGTTAGTGATCATAGTCTTATTAAGTTTAGGAAAAGAAACCTTCTAAAATCAGTTTCTAATCAAGTACAGCTTAACTGGATTCATATCTATATAATTTCTTTTAAAAGAGAGCAGGAAAAAAAATAAAAGAGGAGGAATTTTTTCCTGTATTGTATTTCTAAAGCTTGATCATTATCATTATATTTCCATAGATTTCTAAAATAGCTATTTCAGCTATTTTGGTTACTGTATGTACAACTTAAATTCTTTTAGAGTAGGCACCTGCAACTCTAGTAAAAAATTTATGTGTGTTTTCAAAGATTTCTTTTTAATTGTATATTTCCTCTGTTTCTATTGCCAAGTGAACATTAGAAAGATAGTTTTGTCTCTACAAAGATTTGAAAATTTAACCTGTTTTGTTTTTCCTTTTATCTCATTTCATCCCATCTCTTCTGTGCCAGAAAAAACTAATTCATTCATTTATTTTCTAAAATTACCCATTAATTACCTGAGGTCTTATTCAGGTAGACTACACTACTGGAAAACTAAAATTACTCATTGAATGCAGGGAAATAGGGGATGTAACCGGACAAAATCGGGACCTGTTAGAACTGTAATTTTCTGGGTATTGATCAGAGCTAAGTCCTGATAATGACTGATGGAAAAGAATCTCTCCCAGATATCTAGGGTTTCTTCTGAAGGAAACCAGAGTGGAGACACACTTCTCGTTTTTTCCCTGGGTGGCACTTAACTATGTAACAGCCACTCAGGTTTTCCACCCACCAGCCTTTTCATCAAGGTCTTCCTGGGGTTTATCTTCCCATCTGTGAATCTAGTTAGCCCCAAGAGAAGGCTGAGCACGTGTACTTCATGGGAATCCAGAATTGCTATAAACAGACATCAGAGGCTGATTATAGAATACAATTAAATGTTTTCAATGACCCATACATTTTATGTGGGATTTTCATTTTGATTTTGCACTAATAAGAAGGAGTTTTGAGGCTGCTCCCTGAAATTGGTGTCCCAGAGTTAAGGAAACACTTCCTAATGTATTCATTTTGTACCCTTTGCAATACTCTATGATTTAGTTCTCTGAATAGGGAGTAGTCTTCAGCAGTCTCTTTAAATTCCCTTGATCTTGAGTTCTTTTTCTTCTTAAATGTACTATTGATCAATTGATGTACTTGCTCTTTTGTACTCTTTAAAAGAGTTATTATGAATCCGTTGTTAAACTCCTAAATGGGTCAAATCAATTTTCCAATTGACTGAGAATAAATACCAAATTCCTGTCTTCCTGGAGCCATAAGCAAATAGACCTCTCCCCACTAATGAAATAAAGTCTCTTTTAAGTATTATTGCTGGTAGGAGGGAAAAGTTCTCAATAATTTGTCAAATCAAATGAAATGTTCTGATTATCTCTTTGAACCTGCTTAAAATATGACTGTCACAGATGTCTGTCAAATTTCACTGATAAAATTGTCTTCTCTGGAAACTGAGAAATAATAATAAGTCATGAACATCTTTATTTTTGTAGTATAAATTTATTTAATGAATATTTTTGGAGCATCTAGTATGTACATAGCACTGTGGGGAATACAAAGAAGGAAAATTTATGATTCTCCTTTTTAATATTCTTAAACCTAGTTGGATAGAGTCCAGGAGATCATAGAGAGGGACTTGCAGGCAGTTAAGACATTAGAGGATATTACAGAGAAGGAATCAGTTTGCATCGATGGGAAAGTACACAGGAATAGAATTAGGTAAGAACTTGGTTTGAGTACAGGACAAATGGAAACCTCAAAAAAGACAGATAGATAGTTCAACCCATTGGGTCTAACTTTAAATCTGGTTCAGGTATTAGGATCAGCTAGTACAGCATAAGGGGAAAAGTTAAGAACAAGGTGATAGATAGCAGGTTGTAGGAGACAAAGTTACGGAAAGTGAGATGGGGACTCATAATACATAGGAAAACACCTTAGGAGTTAAATATCATTGTCAGATATGCTACAAGTTTCTCTACGCAATTAACTAGTAATGGTTGCTAACATGTTAAATGCAATGTGCCGGGCAACTTTTGGTTTTCATTTTAATTTTAAGCTATTATGTTATGAGCTAATCTCCCCATCCTGCTGTCTATTTCATGAATTTGCTAATATTATACCCATTTTTGTTGATTAGACAGAAGAATTTACCCAAGCAGGTAAGTTGTGAAACTGGGCCATGAGTCTGTCATTCGGATTGCAAAGTTTGTATACCCAACTACTACAAAGTCATGCCTAGACACCAAATAAGAGGTGAATGTGTGCTCATTCTCCAGTCCTGTCTGACTCTTTGAGACCCCATGAACTGTAGCCCATAGGCTCCTCTGTCCATGGGATTCTCCAGGCAAGAATACTAGAGTGAGTTGCCATGCCCTTCTCCATGGGATTTTCCTGACTCAGAGATGGAACCTGAGTCTCCAGCATCTTCTCATTGCAGCTGGATTCTTTACCCACTGAGCAACCTGGAAAGAGGTGTAGGGATCAGGCAACTACAGAAACACAGATGGGAGAGATGGAAGGGCCACAGGGACCTGAGAGGTGCAGCAGAGGCATCCTGGAGGCTGTCTCATCTCCTTAGAGACATGGTTAACATGTTCATGGGGGAGAGGTGAGGCTGGTTGGGAGCACACAAAGCAGAAGCAAGAACATGGAGTCCAGATTAGCAAGTTCTATGCTGTGTTTGCAAATTTTACTGGGGGCAGAGTATTTGAAAAGGCAAATGGAAAGGTAAGGTTGCAAAGGTAATTTTGAACTAGAAGATGGAGCACTTTGAAGGGGAGAACTGAAAAACAAAACGGTATCATGAAAGCAATATGTATTAGAAAGGCAGGAGGAGCTTCAAGGAAGAGAATGTAGAGAGATAAAAGCAGAGGTCCCAGCAACCACTCTGAGTGATTCCCACAATTAGCCTAAGAGGAAGGAAAGCAAAGCTATTCCATAAACATGAGCACTTGAGGGTGAGGGCTTAATGAAGTAGTAGTCACAGAAAGAAATATGCTTGCTGAATAAATGAATGGTAGTCACAGAATCTTTAGTTCCTTCCTGAAGTACGTAGATAATAATATTTGATCCACATTCTTGAGTTGCTTTATAGATACTAAAATCCCTATCAAATGGAGGAAATTAACTACATGATGACCATGAGCATAGAGCCTCCAGACCAGCAGGAGCCTGAGGATCGATAATGTTAACCCCTGTGACACCACCCTGTGACCTTATCATCAATCAATCAGAGAATTGTGTAGCAACTGATCATACACTCTGCAACTCCTCTTCCTTATCTCACCTTTAAAAGTGTTTCACTGAAATGCAGCAGGGAGTTGGGTGTTTTAAGCATTAGTTGTCCTGAAATTCTTATCTGGCATTTACAATAAACACTCACTGTCCTTCACCACAACCCAATGTCAGTAGATTGGATTTACCACAAGCAGGCAAGTGGACCCATGTTTGGTTCAGTAACAGTGATGATTGTCCAGTATCACTGGGTTTCTGTGAACACTAAATGACCTTATATTATAAAGCTTGTGGAATAGAGTATAGCACGTGATTAGCTTGATATACATATTTGTTAAATAACTCAAGAAAAAAATCAATTAAATGTTTTTGACAAATAATTTCTATATCTTCTATTAAACATGAAATAATTGAAGAATCATTCAAACATCTACTTGGATGTGTGTGTGTGTATTAGTCACTCAGTCATGTCTGAGTCTTTGCAAGCCCATGGGCTATAGCCCACCACACTCCTCTGTCCTTGGAATTCTCCAGACAAGAATACTGTCAGTAACCATTCCCTTCTTCAGGGGGTCTTCCTGAATCAGGGATCCAACCCAGGTCTCCTGTATTTCAGGCAGATTCTTTACCATCTGAGCCACCAGGGAAGCCCCATCTACCTGGATACTGACTCCTATTAGAAGACTTGCATCTCACTTAATAAACACTATGTGTATTGAGTATGTACCATAAACATGCTTTGTTTTTGAGGTGTAGGGGAGGAAGGAAAGCAATATTCATGGTTTGAAAATCTCATAAGGAGACAGAAATACACAGAGAAAGTCAATGACAAAGCCTACCAATTAGGCCATGGACAGTGCTGTACAAGAGCTTTATGAAAGCATACTATAGAGGTCCACATGGGCTTCTTTAGTTGGTCAAGAAATGCTTTGCAGATGAAATGACATTTGAGGTGTCTGCTAAGGATATTTGGAGGCATTCTGCCAGAGGAAACCACATGGGTATGTCTCCACGATGCTCACCATTCTGTTTATTTTTCTCCCAGCATAGTCTTGGAACAAACATTTTTGGAGTAAATGGACATACAAACAAAGTATCAAAAGAATGAATGAAGATGGGTGGAATATGTGATAAATTATGTGACTAAATCTCCCCAAAATTCCTACTTAAATAATATCAGACACTCCACCATCACTATCCATCACCACCAACCATCACCACCATCCACCATCACAATCCATCACCACCTGCCATCAACACCATCCACCATCACTACAACACCCCTCCTCTATCTCCTGTGTGGAGGGAAGTGGGGAGATGTCCTTTGTCTCAGTTCTGGTAAACTTCTCCATGAGAATGTGTCATCTGTGAGGACAGGGACCAAGTTTTATTAGACTTTTCCATCCATGCAAAGTGAAATATCTGTCACATATTAGACACTCAATATTGAGTAAATCAATAAACAAAAGAGTGCTCATCAGAAAGAGTTCTTGCTATCTAGAATTTCAAATAGGAGTTTACAATCTAACATTGATGCCAGAGTGGAATCACATTAATTAGACAGCAGAATAAGAAAAATTGGCTAATAAATGACAGGATGATGAGGTACTATTGAAAATGCATAAGTGTGACTGTATGTGTGTGTGTGTACAACTGCATGCATATTTGTTTAGAAAGCAGTGGCAATTGTTAAAATGCTGCATTTAAACCAAGTGGAATGAGGGGAAGTTATGGTTGTGCTCCAGAACACTGCAAAATGTAAAAATTATGTAAAAACAAAAGCAAGAGCCAGACAAAAACTAGACTTTGTGTCCTTAAGTAAAGTTCAACTTGAGGCATACAAAAAAAAAAAAAAAACTATAAAAATTCAAATCACAGTTTTGATGTTGCATGGGAGTTTTTGTTAGCTTTTCAACAAAGTTGATAGAAGAATTTCTCATTATGTCTCCAGCTGTGGAGGTTTTCAGGGAAATAAACAATCATTGGCCTGCCCTTCAAACACCCAGTACAAGGAGCCCAGAGACAGAGTGGGTTTATCTTTTGTCACCTTAAATCATGTAAGGTGACACCTCAAGTGACTTGATGTATGAGACCAGAGGGAATGTAATGGTGTGAAGTCCCCAAAGACAGGCGAACAGCACGACACAGCTTTTCCAAGCCCACTAAATTACCAGGGCTCTCTTCTTAAAGGCATTCTGCACACGCAATACATGTTCCCATGAGGAGAGATGTTTATTAGTATCAAGGCTGTGGAGCAGTGTATGTTCATAATGTAGGCTGCATTCTTTATCAATTTAAGCTTCTGTTAGGTATGTGTCTTTCCTTCCTAAGTAGATTATAAATTACATGAGGTCCTCTCACTCCCAATATTTATGCTATTTATCTATTATGTACATAGTAGTCACAGAATCCTTAAATAGAATGAATATATATATTCATAAAATTCAAATTTTCAAATCATTTTCCCTTTGTCCTTAGATTCCAAATGCCATGTCCTCACTTGTGTCTTAGTCTGCTCAGACTGCTATAATAAACTATCATAGTATGCTTGCATGCTAAGCTGCTTCAGATGTGCCTGACTTTTTGTGACCCTATGGACTGTAGCCAACCAGGCTCCTCTGTCCATGGGATTCTCCAGGCAAGAATACAAGAGTGGGTTGCCACCAGGGGATCTTCCCAACCTTGGGATGGCATCCCCATCTCATGTCTCCTGAGTTGGCAGGCCGGTTCTTTACCACTAACACTACCTGGGAAGCCCAAACTATCACAGACTGGTGGCTTAAACAATTGATCCTTATTTCTCACGGTTCTGCAAGCTAAGTCCAAGATCAAGTTGCCAACAGATTCAGTGTCTGGTGAGAACCTGCTTCCTGTCTTACAGACAGCCGACTTCTTGCTCTGTGCTCACATGGTCTTCCCTTGGTCTATGGAGTGGAGAGACTTTGTCTGTCTCTCTCTTCTTGTAGAGCACTAACCCCATCATGAGGGCCCTACCCTCTTTCCTAATGTAAACACAATTACCTCCCAAGGGCCCCACTTCCAAACACTGTTGCATTGGGGGCTGAGGCCTCAACATATTAATTTTGGGGGAACACAACCATTGAGCCCGTAACAACCTGCAAAGTCTCATTCTAGTCTATCTCTCAGACCTGATCTTCTCCACATACAGTTCCTGCCACATTGGGCTTCTTTCTGTTCTTTAAATAAGTCAAGATTCTTCCTACCCCTAGACCTTTGCACTTGCTGGTATCAGATTTCCTCCCATGTCTTCACAGGTCTTGTCTTTCAACTCTCTGTTTATGAATCACCTCCTCTGAGAGGTTTCCTGGATAACTTAGCAAAATTTATTTCTTTAGTCCTCTGTCATCCCTCTATTCTACATTATCTCATTTTCCCCCTTATTACTACTTATCTCTATCTGAAATTATCTCCATTATGTTAGTTATTATCTATGAATTTTACTAGAGTATAAGCTTCATGAGAAAGCTTATCTATATCATATATAACTTTATCTCCAGAATTTAGAATCTAGCATATGACATATGATATATAGGGCTTCCCTGGTAGCTCAGCTGGTAAAGAATCTGCCTGCAATGCAGGAGATCCTGGTTTGAGCCCTGGGTTGGGAAGATCCTCTGGAGAAGGGATAGCTACCTACTCCAGTATTCTGGGGCTTCCCTGGTGGGTCAGATGGTAAGGAATCCGCCTGCAATGAGGGAGACCTGGGTTCGATCCCTGGGTGGGGAAGATGCCCTGGAGGAGGGCATGGCAACCCACTCCAGTATTCTTGCCTGAAGAGTCCCATGGACAGAGGAGTCTGGTGGGCTGTAGTCCATGGGTTCTCAAAGAGTCAGACATGACTGAGTGATTAAGCACACACATCATGGGCTTCCTTGGTGGTCAGACGGTAAAGAATCTGCCTGAAATTCAGGAGGCCCAGGTTTGATCCCTAACTGGGGAAGATCCCTTGGAGAAGGGACTGGCTACCCACTTCAGTATTCTTGCCTGGAAAATCCTGTGAACAGAGGAAACTGGTGTGCTACATACAGTTCATGGGGTCACAGTCAGACATGACTGAGTAAATAAGACTTTCACACACATTATATGTCAGCACTATTTATATATTACAGCACTATATATGTATATATACACACATACATTACATATATTAACATATATGAAAAATATTTCAGTGCCCCATGCAGTGTCTTCCACTAGGGAAGCCCCAGCATTCTCGAGGCTTAATAATAATATTTGATAATGATGACAATTCTAAGAAGTGTGAAAGTAGCTCTATTCTTTCTATTTTTGATTATTTATCTTTGGTAAAAATTGTACAATTTTTTAAAAAAAATTAGCAGCCTCTTTCTTCACCTTCAATATGGTCCTTCCTTCTCTAGGGTTACCTTTGCCCTATCACTATCAACCAAAGATTAACCACGAACTCACCTCCGATAGATCAGCTGGTTAAGAATCTGCCTGCAATGCAGCAGGAGATCTTGGGTTCAATTCCTGGGTCGGGAAGATCCCCTGGAGAAGGGATAGGCTACCCACTCCAGTATTCTCAAGCTTGCCTTGTGGCTCAGCTGGTAAAGAATGTGCTTGTAATGAAGGAGACCCTGGTTTAATCCCTGGGTTGGGAAGATCCCCTGGAGAAAGGAAATGCTACCCATGCCAGTATTTTGGCCTGGAGAATTCCATTGACTGTATAGTTGATGGGGTTGCAAAGAATCGGACACAACTGAGTGACTTTCACACAGACTAAACAATAGCAAGATATTGATAGATTGTGAGATTGGAGTCTGACAGTGGCATAGGGAATGATAGGCAGATGGGAAAACGTTTTGGTTTCAATGACCTCCACACACAGACAAAGAGTTGAGATTTTCTTCCTAGACGGGAGGGAGGGAGAGGATGCTGACACTCTGATTTCAGTGACCAGCTCTATAGTCCAAGCCTTGCTCTGATTGCCTACTTGGCTCATGGTATTTCAGCATCTAACCTAAGATTTAGAAAATCTCAGAACCAACTTGTTAATCATAAGGAGCTTTCTTTATGTCTTTATTCACTGTGGTCAGAGATCCCATCTCTGTCCCCTCTGTGTCACCTACCAGTTCCTAATAAACAGAATAAGCCAATCTGCCACAACTTTCAAGCATTTCTTCCTGCTTATGAATAAAAAAATTCTGATTCAAGCTTATGCTTCCTCATTCTGAGGTCCTCTCATCCTCCACGCTAGCTCTTAATGCAGTGTTAATGTCAAATCTGTTTGCTTTAATTATGTTAAGAGGTTATGTTGGAAGGTTACCCACTTGGTCTTTAACAGCATGAAATAGCACTGAGATTATTATTGTCAGTTTTCTGCACATAAACAAGAACTTGATTAACAGTAGCTAACCGTTAGAAAATAAATGTTCTCCTAAATGCAGACGTTTTTAGTGGATAAGCACTAGGTGTCACTAGTATCCTCTTAACTACAATTATCTAAACCTTCAGAGAAAGCAACTTTGAGGGAGACTGACAAAGAAAAATAGAAACAATGGGAAAGTCTTCCTTCAGCAAATACTATTTATTGTTTAGAATCATACAAACATTTAAAAATATTTTAATGGATCATAGTGAGCATATAGTTGAGTAACTTTGAGATACATGGGAAATCATCATGATGTGTACTGGAAACATACCTGAACTCTATGTGTAAAACAAATATTTGTCAACCGAATTCTGCTTTTGGACTAACTTAAATTTGAGGGCATGTAATCCCACCTCTTCTTCACAATATTTGCAGCTTAGCATCATGTTTAAATCAAAACATATTTTTGATGTAATGGAAATATTCTATATTTTTGAAGAAGTGATGATTCCATAGAAGTATACACGTGAACAAAGTCATTAAGCTGATCACTTGGGATCTGACATTTAATGGTATAAAAATTATACTCCCATAAAGCACTAGTAAAAATCATAATTATTCATCTTAATGTTGCTAATAGCTTTTTGCTTTTGTAAGCAGATATTCTGTGATTAAGTAATTATTCTACATAACATTTGCAAGTACTTAGTCAAATGAATGCTGAATCTACCCGATCTTTGAGTGTCTTAAAATATTGCACAGTGCTAATTCCCATATCTTGATCCTGTTGTTATTCAATAAGGGCTGAGTTTTTTATATTTAAGGCACCACATTGGTGATTTTTCACATTCATATGAAACCCTTCTTTGGCTTGCAATAACTGACCCTTTAAATATGAAGAGCCTTGATATAGATGAACAGGTATACTATAATATCAATGAACATTTGTTTTAAATTGTGTCTATTAAGTAGAAATATCAGCATACCCCAAAATCATTGTTTAAATTCAAGCATATATGTGATTTATAGCCCTTCTTCATTCTTAGCCTCACTTCTCCAAAATGTTTGTAGTCTACCTATAAATTCCTACTACTCCTATAAAGCAGCCCAAGAAAGTATTTGATGTCTTTATTCCCATCTGATACTTGATTCTCAACTATTTTGGAATGAGCACCCTCATGGTATGGGATTTTGTGTGCTTCTCCTTCACTTTATTGTTAGAAACAAAAATGGCTATGTCTATGGGCTTCCCTCATAGCTCACTTGGTAAAGAATCTTCCTGCAATGTAGGAGAGCCCGGTTCGATCCCTAGGTTGGGCAGATCTGCTGGAGAAGGGATAGGCTACTCACTCCAGTATTCTTGGGCTTCCCTTGTGGCTCAGCTGGTAAAGAATCCGCCTGCAATGCGGGAGACCTGGGTTGGATCCCTGGGTTGGGAAGATCCCCTGGAGAAGGGAAAGGCTACCCACTCCAATATTCTGGCCTGGAGAATTCCATGGACTGTATAGTCCATGGGGTCATAAAGATTCGGACATGATTGACTTCACTTCATAATAAAGCAATGCTGATTAAAAAATAGATTGAGTTCCTATTATGTGCCAGATACAAAAATAAAAGATGAGGGGTACAAATAGAAGTTTAGACATAGGTCCTAATCTTAAGTAGAATAGTTTATTTATTTATTTTGGCTGCTCTGCAAAGTATGTGGCCTCTTACTTCCCTGACCAGGGATCAAACCTGCACCCCCTGCAGTGGAAGTGCGTAGTATTAACCACTGGACAGCCAGGGAAGTCCCTGTGGGTCCTAATCTTAGAAACTTTATAATATTCTGGAGGTCATCTATTCATAAACTGGCCAGCTGAATATATGAATACTTCCCATGCATTAATCTTGTCAATCCTGATAGAAGAGAAAAAAGGTAATGTATTTGCTACAATGGTCTATAAATAAACAACCTTCTTCATCTGTGAGGCAGAGGATGGAGGAAGCGCAGTTGTTATACCAACATGATGGATTTCTCTTACTTTAGCATTCCTATTAGAGTGGGCAGAGATCATGCATGTTTGGGGATAATAAGCCCAAACACAATCATGCATATATATGATGCAGACAGAAGTCAGGAGTCCTCACCAGTGTGCTGAAACCACTTATTAAACAGGGCTACGCAAGACTGCTTCTCTTTCTGTTCCCCAAGTGCCTGATTACTTTTGACTAATATTCTCAATCCTTTTCAATGCAGTGAGATACTATAGAACAGAAAAATGCTGAAGAGTGTTTCTCTTCTTTTCTCTGCATTTCTTCCCTTCTAGGAGCTGCATTTCCCACAGCAGTCCCATCGGCAGTCCATGGCGAAGACACAAGATAAAGTGGAAAATGTAGAAGAATACTTTCCATGAGTGATGAAAAAAGACGTATTGTGGAGTAAAGGGTCATTATTGTCTGGGGCATCTATGGAAGGAGGCCCCACTGGTGTGTTCTGGAAGGTTTCAGCCATTACTCAGGACACGCTGTCAGCTCCAGGCATCTTGCATATCTCTGATGCTGCTGCAGTGTCGTGCATCCACTTTATTGTGTCTCAAGGGCAGACCCAGGCAGGAGAGAGAAGTGTCTGGAGTTGGCAATATGAAAGATAAGTTTGCACTTGATGCCACAGACCAAGAAATGATAGTTTAAGATCAATCATCACAGACAATTGCAAAGAACTGGATGTTCATACACAGAAGATGTATTACCCATTAGGAAGCAAATCTATCACAAACCGTACCCCAACACTTACTGAAGGAAAACTGAATCAGCATAATATCTCAAAGAGCAAGCAAGTTCAAACAGATGTGTTTGTCAAGATGAAATTGAATTGACCTTCAAGTGCCTGGTACTTCTAGGATAGCAGCTTATAGAACAGCACCATTTAGGGTGTCATTGTCGTAAGTGGGAGGGAGGATTTTTGCAGTGTGTACTAGGAGTTCTCAACCTTATTTCAGCACTGAATATGTAGTCTACTTTCCTGTTTTTTCCCCTTCTGTTTACAATACATGTATCCTTGAATCACAAAATCTGAGATCTAGATAGAAACTCAAGACATCATCTGTCTAGTGGTCCCACACCTTGCTCATAGCAGAATCACCACCAGGGAGGGTGTAGCTTTTAAAATACAGATTTTCTTGTCTCATTCCTAAAGATTCTTAGTTTCCTTGGGCAGCCATAATAAAGTACCACAAATGGGGTGGTTTAAAATAGTAGGAATTTGTTATCTCACAGCTGTGGAGGCCAGAAATCTGAAATCATGGTCTCAGCAGGGCCACGTTCCCTCTGAAACATGTAGGGGAAATACGTGCATGTCTCTTCCACCAGCTTCTGGTGGTTATGTTGACTTTCTTTGGTTTGCAGGAGCATGATTCCAGTCTCTGTCTCCATCATCACA
This sequence comes from Odocoileus virginianus, assembly GCF_023699985.2. Taxonomy (NCBI): domain Eukaryota; kingdom Metazoa; phylum Chordata; class Mammalia; order Artiodactyla; family Cervidae; genus Odocoileus; species Odocoileus virginianus. The sequence continues at coordinate 28,346,930 of NC_069695.1, forward strand.
AGGCCTCTCCCCTCCATGAGTATCCTCTGCGGCACTTCTTCTCCTCTTATAGTGACTAGTTATATTGGATTAGGCTCCACCCTACTTCAGGTTGACTTTGTCTTGCCAAATTATATTTGCAATGACTCTATTTCGAGCGAAGTTCAGATTTGCAGGGCCTGGGCTTAGGACCTTTACGTACCTTTTGGGAGGGACATAATTCAACTCATAACAAAAGTATTGATACCCAGCAGGGCCCTGTGGGGCCCTTGGGCACAAAGCCTTTCTGTGTCTTCCATTTCTTTGATTACAAGTAACAGCCTTCATTCAGCCTCCATGACCTTCCCTGAGTTTCAGTGGGTGGATTCAAGGAACTGTTAACTAGGGAAAGGAGGGGATACTAGACCAGGGAGAAACAAATGGTCAAGAGCAGCCTTGGGACAAGGTGCTGTTTCCCCATCAAGGGATATACACAACATTATCTTTGAGCTAGTCTGCAGATACTGAAACCCCTCCAGGTGGAGAAGTTAACAATTAACAATGGCATGCTGCCCACAAGCATGCAGACCCCAGACCAGCTGGACCTGAATATTGATGATGTTGACTCCTGCTCACCTCACCACCAACCCGTCAGAAGACTGTCAATGAATTGATCACTCTCTTTGAACCATTGCTATAAAACTTCTCACTATCTTCTCCAAGTTAGGACATACAATTTTGAAGACATTGGCCCACTGTGGCCCTCTTTGCCTGGCAAAATAATTAAGTTATCCTTTTCTACTTCAACTAAAACTTTCTCTCCAAAATTTGATTCAGCACTGGTGCACAGAGAATCTGAGTTTTCAGCATCAATATTGGAATGGGAATAATTTAAGTGATTTGTTGATAGCCAAATCAGAACCATTGGTCAATCAATCCTCTTCTTTTATAGAAGAGGAAATTGAGGGTTAGACACATCTGCATGTCAATTGTGTCTGACTCTTTGCGACCCCATGGACTGTGGCCTGACAGGCTCCTCTGTCCATGGGATTTTTCAGGCAAGAATACTGGAGTGGGTTGCCATTTCCTACTCCAGGGGACTTTCCTGACCCAGGGATCAAACCTGCATCTCTTATGTCTCCTGCATTGGCAGGCAGGTTTTATACCACTAGCACCACCTGGGACGCCCATACAAGTCTAATAACTTTTAAGTTACAGGATCGGAACAGGCAAAAACCATTTACATTTTAATGCAAAGTATCACCCTTTAGATTCCTACTTTAATTACTATGATAACAAAGATGCTTCCTTGAACTTGAATCAGATCACTTGATACGTGTCAGCTTTAACATAAAGTTCTGTAGCTTTTTAGCTTTTATGTTTATTGTGAAACCTACATAATACTTAATCCAAGAGTTTTACATTTAAAGAAATTCTTGCTAGCAGTCTTATTCAGGTATACAAGCAAGTCCAATGTGAGGGTCAAGTGGATTTGCAACTACAGAAAAATATACTAAGTCATAGATATCTATATATTTTCTCTTAAGACAGTGAAATGTTTTTTAAAAATTTTATTGTAGTTAACTTTCAATGTTCCATTAATTTCCAGTCTATAGCAAAGTGATTCCATCATACATGCATACATATAAATATATGTGTGTGTGTGTGTGTGTGTGTGTGTATGTATATACACACACATTGTTTTTCATTTTCTTTTCCATTATGGTTTAACACAGGATATTGAATATAGTTCCCCATGCTATACAGTAGGACCTTGTTTATATATGCTAGTTTGCATCTACTAATCCCAAACTTCCAATACTTCCCCTCCCCTCTACTCTCTTGGCAACCAAAGTCTATTCTCTATGAAAACAGTGGAACATTTTTTTGAGATTTGATGGATCTACAACAAGATGTGGATATTGCTCGAGGCAACATAAGTGGTGGGTTAAATGTCACTGATTTAAATAAAATAGTTCTCAAGTTTGTGGAGCATCTGCATGTAAAAACTGAACGATAAACATAGAATGGACTGCAGACACTTCCAGAAGTATCCGGCTCTCAAAGCTCTTCTCTCCAGTTATACTCAGAGTTGTGAAGGTGTGTCAGGTAACAACAAAATAAATTCAGAAGGGGGTTTATAATTCAGAGGGCAAGGGTGTAAAAATGCTTCTTGTACAACTGGAATTATGCACAACCACTGGAATAAAAAAGAATCAAAAAATTTGGGAAGATATCACAAAAAGAATCACTGGAAGGAAGAGTTAGTATGCAAATCATGACAACTGCCCACAATATGCTGAGGTTTCAGTAGCTTCTATAGGAGAAAAGGAAGGCAAGGTTGAGATCTGTGTTGGATGATATATGATCAGTGACACTGATCCAGAACCCAATCTCATGTTCTGCCTATTCTCTGCCAATAAACTAAGAAGGAAACAAAGAATTTGATTCCTTTTCTCAGATGGTGTTAAAGGTGCTCAGTAAAAACAGAATTTCCAATGGCAGAGGCATAAGCAGGGACATTGCACACTCTGAGGACACATATTTACAACCAGCCTGCAAAATCATCAGGATTGCAGGGCACCAAATTGCCTGTACATACTAAAATACATTTAAAGAAGAGAAATGGTTCTTGCAAAACAATGTGATTTCCATACAGAAAACTGGAAAGCTGTGATATGGAAATTGAAAGATACCACCTTTTCTGATGATGAAGTTATCTTAAGATCATTTTTTAAAAAATTTTTATGTATTTATTTGGCTGCATAAGGTCTTACTTGCAGCACATGGGATCTTTACTGTTAGCATGTGAACTGATACTTGAGGCATGTGGGATCTAGTTCCTTGACTAGGGATTGAACTCGGGTCCCCTGCATTGGGAGTGCTGTCTTAGCTACTAGACCACCAGGGAAGTCCTCCAAGTTCTCTTTGAAATCAGGCAAATTAGACTGGGATATGATCAATTTCTTTATAGAATAGAGTGTTAAGCAAAATATAAGAAAAAATATTCATCAAGTCACTTTCCAAATATTAGTGGTTAGTCATCAAATAATAATATGGATATAATCCTCAGGCAAGGGAACAAAATTAATATTTTGAAAGACATTTTCAACTTCAGACAGGATGGAGAATAAATGTACAAAAAATCTAAAGATAATGAACATCACTCAAACAGGAAGGAAGTTTTATGTAGAGTATTCCAAGAATAAAGAAGCAGGTGAAACTGATAAAAAGTGAAACCAAGCAGGACCCCATAGGGCCTTCCCAGTTACAAAACCCTTTCCAAGGGCCCATTTCTTGTTTGTAGGAAGTTTTCAATCTTCTAAGAGGGCTTCCCTGATGTCTCAGCAGTAAAGAATGCACCTGCCAATGCAGGAGACGCAGGTTTGATCCCTGGGTCAGAAAGATCCCCTGGAGAAGAAATGGCAACCCACTCCAGTTCTCTCGCCTGGGGAAACCCAAGAACAGAGGAGCCTTGGGGGGGCTACAGTCAATAGGGTCTCAAAGAGTCAGACACAACTGAGCAATTGAGCATGCACAATGCATAGTTCTGTCTCTTAGACCTTCCCTGAGTTCCAAAGGGCATATGCAAATAGTTACTAATTAGAGGAGTGAGGAAATGCAGAAATAGAGGAAAGGCAGCCAAGAAACAATAGTGTAACTAACAACAGCAACAAAAAGGAACAATAGTGCAGGATGGGAGCAGGGTCCTAGTTCCTTCTCAGGGGATACACATAGATCTGATAACACATCTCTGAATTCTTCTACAGGAACCCAGGTGGAGGATGGTAACTTCAGGCTGAACTTAAGCACTAGACCCAAGACTGGTTGGAACCTGAAGGCTGATGACTGAGACTCCTAGAGCACTGCCCTGTTACCTTCCCACCAACCAAGCAGTGGAAAGTCACACACCCTACAGCCCTACTTCCAAATTTTGCCTATAAGAACTCTTCCCCTAAAACCATCAAGGAGTTTGGGCTTGAGTATGAGCCACCCAGTTCTCCCTGCTTGTCACTTGCAATAAAACAATCTCTGCTCCAAACTCCAACATTTTGGTTTATTTGGACACTGTGTGTCAGACACACGAACTTGGATTCAATAACTAAAGTACTGCAAAGCAGTGAAGAAGGTTTGCACATCACAGAGACCAGCATGAGAATCTCCTGCCATGTTTGTGAAGATGAAAATTTCCAAACCCTACCTGGAACCTATTGTATCAGATAATTGCTGGTTTGCACATTTTATCCCCCCTGATGATTCTCGTGTATCCTTACATATCTAAGAGTCAATGTCTTAGATTTTATAAAACACAAGAGTTTCATAGGTGACATCTTTAAAGAATATAAACATGCTGCATACAGTGGGAATGAATGAGAAATTATGGTGTGTAATTGAGAAGATTTGTATGAACTACTTTAAAGGAAGAGTAGAAATAAAGAACAAAGAGCAAGTTCATGGACTGACACTTGATTTCAGGAAAGGAAAATGAAATCAGTGATTTAGAGGCAGTTGCAGAGAGTTAAAGAAAGAAGGTGATATAATCAAGCTTGTAAAGAATGATGGTGTCTTGGGATATGCCTTTTTAACTGGATCCCATACAAGTTTGGAATACTCAAACAATGTAACTTTAGGGTGCAGTTTTGAATGACATTCAGGAAAAATATGATGAAATGACCAACATATGAAGAGACCAGTTTCTGTTCCTGCCATGCGGCCACTTTTGCTAACGAAAAGAAATGTCTTCTCTTCTATGTCTGACCACTGCTGTTTACTTGCATTCAAATTTCTGTGAATGCTTTTGGGTGACTTTCATCTTGTAATTTTAGCATTCGTTGATTGTAATTTAAATTATCTCCTCCTACCCTATAATAATATAACGGAAATCCTCATTAAATAGGACTGCTAGAGCTAAGGTTAAAATTCAGACCTGAAACAATGCCTGGAAATCCGTAACTTTGAAGCAAGATTTAAATGCAATAAAAAGTCACAAAGAACTCCAAAAATCCACTACCATGTGTTCTTCTGTAAATTTAAGACACAATATGCTGTAAAATAATAATAAAGGCATTTTGGGCCAAAGATTAGGAAAGGAAAAATATTATGGTTAAAATATACTCAAATAACTGCTCCAAAATGTTCTTCTTAGTTGATATTCATTCACATGAGAACACTTGTATTAATGCAAGTTTTAAATTACAGTAGATCTTCTGGAATATATCACTTGCATAAGATGCAAAGCTCCAGTATTGCTGGGATATAAAGCACATGAAAGAAAGTTTCAGACAATTAACTGGGGAAGGAGGAGGGACAAATCCCAGGGCTTTGTATGTCATATAAAGCCTGTGGAATTCAACCTCTGAGAGAGTGAGAGGGAGAAAGAGAGGACTGCAGTTTTTAAATTAGCATGGGGACTTCCCTGGTGGTCCAGTGGGTAAGACTCTGTGCTTCCACTGCAGGGGGTGAAGTTTGATCCCTGGTTGGGGAACGAAGATCCTACATGTCTCGAGATGTGACCAAAAAATAAATAAGTAAATAAATAAAATAGCATGGCATTTTTCAGTTTCTGTTTTCAAGAGATCTTTATGAAAACAGTGTGGAAAGGGTTGGGCTAGAGGTATAGTGACCTGTTTGGGGAAATGTTTTTATGATTAGATTGAAGAAGATTGGGATCTGACTAAGTCAGTTTTGAGGAGGAAAGCATGACTTGAGTAGTATTGAGTTAGACAGGCAACAGATAATAAGTGAATGCCTACTATGTGTTTTCTACCTTAGAAGGTAAAGTCCACAGCACGTGGAGTTCCATTGGATATATCAGTTGTCAAACAGAGTAGTTAATAATCTTCTAGAAGAATAAAAGCAAAAATGACATTTTTCTCTAAATTCTGCAAAGGTTCTTTAAACCAAAGGGAGTTTGAATTTGGCCAAGAATGAGGGAGAAACTTTTGCGAGACAGGCATTGAAAAGCAAGGATGAAGCTGGCTAAGCAACCCAAATTCATCAAATCAAGGCCTGGATGTGGGCACACAATTCAGCTTCTTGAATGTGAAGCCAGCTCCTCTGATTGAAGCATTGAGTCTCCCCAGTTTTTATGGGGCATTAAGCTGAACACTTACCTAAGGCTTACTTTGCAGAGACTTTTGAAAAGCATTATAAGGTCTTTGAATTTTATTCTGAATGCAGTGAATTGTCACTGGAACATTTTCCATAACAAATTGTAGATCACACTTGATAGGGAAATCTAAGGAGGAGGTGAAAGTTTTGCACTGTAACATGAGGCCAGCCTTGGTATTTGATTTAAAAACAAACTGCATTACATATCAATTATTCAGTGTTGCTTCTTCTGTATAATTCTTAGGGTGTTTCTGGTAGACTGGGTCTACTTTTTATAATTTACACAGCATATTATTATTATTTGAAATAAGAAGTTTATACTATCTCAAGACCTGTCCATTTTTCTCCTATATGGATTTTTTTCATTAAATTACAAGATGATTTGATAGAAATCTGCTTTTACTTGTTCTGAATTAGCACATTATGTTATTTTGTTTCTCATGGCACATGTGCCTTCCATAACAAATGCTAGCTACATTTCAAATAAATTATTTGCATTAAATAAGATACTGCCTTCTTCTTCCTCTTCCAAAAACATAAAGCCGATATTTTATCAAAAAGAAGACATTGCCAATTTCAGATCTTTTTTGTCTTCCAATTTACAACATATACATCTCTACCAGTAGCTCATTCAGTTCTATGCTAATAGAACTAATAATTTAAAAGTATTTGAAAGTATTTTTAAGACTAAAATTGAAAGGCTTGTTTATCTATTTCCAGTCAATTTCTACTTAATGGTGTTTGACTTGATCTCCTGCATGTTGTAGCAGGCTGTGTGTGTTGTGTAAGTGTTCAGTCTTGTTTGACTCTTTGTGACCCCATGGACTGTAGCCTGCCAGGCTCCTCTGTCTATGGAATTTTACCTTTAAACAAAAGAATCAATTGTCCTTTTCTAAAATCTGATTCAGTACTTATTGCTTCTAGAAAATTTCCAAGGACTGATTCCTGGTTTGTGTTTTGTTCTACTCAAGGTCAACTCAGAGCTTAGCCAATATGTGCTTTCGTAAGTCACACCTGTTGGGTTTCCCTGGTGGCTCAGATGGTAAAGAATCCTCCTCCAAAGCAGGAGACCCAGGTTCGATCCCTGGGTCAAGAAGATCCCCTGGAGAAGGGACTGGCTACCGACTCCAGTATTCCTGCCTGGAGAATTTCATGGACAGAAGAACCCAGTGGGCTACAGTCCACGGGATCACAAAGAGCCGGACATGGCTGAGTGACTAATACTTTTCACTTTCAAGTCACACCTGTTAGCATCAACCAAAAGCATGAGTTCATCAACAATCTTTAAGGCCAACTCCTCTCCCACAAGACAAATGCATATATACAGAGAATTCAAGCACTAATAACTCCAAGGGATAATAGCTAATATGAACATATGGCCATTTAACATATTGAAAGTTCCTGTGCATTAAAATATCCCATCAGTTACATGGTGAGTAGACTCTAAAGAGAAAACATTTTCTCATTATCTCCATCAACGTTCAAGTCAATCCTGACCTGGATTGTCAGGATAGGTTTGGGTGGAGAATTGGGGGAGGAGAAAGACTCTGGTTACCGAGGGAAAAAGCCTCTGTCATCTACTCTGAGAGAGAAATAGAACACAGGGGGTTGGTGGGCAAGCTCCCAGCTGTTAATGGACTCAGGTTGTGGCCAGCAGGGCTCAATCTTCACCACTCCTGATGGTAGCACAGCTTCTCAGCTGTTTGTAAATTAAGGCAGGTTCTTGGAGCTGAGGACTCTCAGAAGACTGACCAAGCGAGAGCAGGAGCAGGCAGACAGGCATCAGGGGAATGGCAGGCAGTCAGTATGGTCAGTACACCCTGTCCCTCGCTGACCTCTGGGCGACTCACACATACAGATGGGACTCAGTGGGGTTATTTGTTCGACTTCTTACTTGAGGTGTTCAGCTCTTTTTCTTGATTTGTCAGAGAAGCATTCTTTTTAGCCAAGTGTTCACAGGTCAATAACTACATAGCCTTATTGATCAAGCTCTATTTTTCTATATGTGTGTGATGAAAAGTTGCCCCATGTTTGAGTTTTCTATAGCATTCCTTGAACAAAATGTCAATCTTTCTGTGATCTATATATACAAAGAATTTGTGTTTTTCTCCTTTGGTAATCTTTTCATAAGATGCCAATTTATTCTGTGATCCACATAGACAAAGTAACATTTGATGAATGATGAAAAACTAAGACAGTACAATGATAATACAGTCTTAAAATGGATGCATAACATTGACTTTTCTAAGAACAACATGGTCCAGAGGAGCAAAGGTCCTATATTCTATATTCAGGCTCTTGGCTTGAACTCATATCCATAATTATTGGACCCCAGGTCTATCATTTACCATTCCAATAACACTGTGACACTTTCAAACTGAGAAAATATCTGACAACAATCAGGGTAGAGTGTTAATTAGCTCTATGAGGACTACGGCATGATGGTATTTACTGGTAGAGATCACCCTACAAGCAGATAAACTAGTGGTGACCTACAGAGCCCAAGAACCACTAGGATGATAGAAGGACCTCTCTGTTACCTCAGAGCACCACTGAGTGATGTTTTGGAAACCAGAAATCTATAGAGGGCAGTGAAGATTTCTTAACTTGACACAGGGAGCAAAAAAGAAAGGAGTTGAGGGTGAAGGGCATGGCTATCACTTCAGGGACCTGTGATCTCTGCAAAAATAAGCCCAGATACCTGACTCAGAGGAGAGATGAGAATACCAGAAAAACTGAGCAATAAAAGAATGCGCATTAAGCCAGTGATTAAGAATACAAAATAGGTTGATCATTATCCATCAGTTATTCCTGAAATGGGCTTCCCTCATAGTCAGTTGATAAAGAATCTGCCTGCAATGCAGGAGACCCTGGTTTGATTCCTGGGTTGGGAAGATCCCCCGGAGAAGGGATAGGCTACCCACTCCAGCATTCTTGGGCTTCCCTTGTGGCTCAGCTGGAAAAGAATCCACCTGTGATGTGGGAGATCTGGGTTGGATCCCTGGGTTGGGAAGATCCCCTGGAGAAAGGAAAGGCTACCCACTCCAGTATTCTGGCCTGGAGAATTCCATGGACTATACAGTCCATGGGGTCGCAAAGAGTCAGACACACAAACTGAGCAACTTTCACTTTTACTTTCATTCCTGAAATATGACCTGCCCAGATACTAAGCTCTTGAGATACACATATTTTTTAGGAATTACCAAAGAGGACAGAAACATAGCCAATATCCACTCTTCTTCTCCAGCAACTAATTGTCCTATCACATCTGTCAACCTGTTCAGCAGTCAGCCTCTCTCGACCTTGACCCACTCTGAATGCTGTGATCCTAGACTTTACTAGGGAACCAAAAGTAACTTTAGAAGGAACACCTGATTTATCACTCCTTGGTGTGGGACACCTAGATAAATAGGGAGGTGTTCTAGCTAGTCTGACTTCAGGGAACTGGATCCTGGAAAGAGAAATGGCCAGGAAAGTCTTAACCAAGTCCTGCTCAAGGTCAAAGAGTGGGCCTCTAGCAGCCTGAGAACATCTGACCCCACCATAAAGTGGTTTGTGTTACATGTAGTCTCAATCAATAATTGAATGGTAAAGGACCAGGCAATAGTCCCAATGGAATAGACTAGGATGAACTTCCCGATCCAAAAGCTTGAGTTAATGAACGAAAAAAAAAAAAAAAAAAAAAAAAAATGAAAGACTTGGGAGCAGAAAGGTGAAGTTTAAAGGCTTCATTGAAGCTACTCATGAAGCTGATTTCAGGGGACTCCATTTTTAAGGCTGAGACTCAAAGAAGAAATAAAGGGTATGAGAAAGATGGAAAAGGAATGAACCAGATGCTCACACAGCCTCTTCTCTTGTTATCTCTACCAAATAAACCCAGCAAGGGGATAATTTGATGCCACCATTTAACCATCAAAGGGAAGTTTAACTTGAGCAGTGTTTACTCTAAAACATGTAGCCAGTAACTGAAGCTAATGCTGACCTTGGCAGAATTTCTTAATGATTCTCTACCCTTGTTCCATGAGTCTCCTCCTTGAAGAAACCTTCTTTGTCCACCCAAGAAACTACATCCCTTTTTTCTAAACTCCTTCTCAGAAACTTGCAAAAAGATATTTTTGAACCTCAAAGAGCTATTTTAATTAAACACAGCAAACATATTAATATTTCAAAAAGGAAGTAACAGTATGGAAAAAATTTAAGTTCTTCCTCTAAATGATATATATGTAAAATATGCACTCTCATTAGAGAAGAAAATCCTCAATTGTACATACATTTCAAAAGATTATTTCTTATCACAAAAATGAGGAGACTTAGGCTAAAGGACAAGAATTATCTTAGAAACTTTTCTTTAAAAAAAAATCTATATATTAGGGTACAGGGCTTCCCTGGTGGCTCAGTGAAAAAGAAGTTAGCTGCAATGCAGGATATGTGGGTTCAATCCCAGGGTCCAGAAGATTCCCTTGGAGAAAGAAATGGCAACCCACTCCAGTACTCTTTCCTGGGAAATCCTACTGACAGAAGAGCCTGGCAGCTACAGTTTATGGAGTCACAGTAGAGTCGGACATGATTGAGTGATTCGACAACAAACAACAATTGGGGTATATTTGTGTTAGTTTCTGCTGCACAGTTAAAACAAATCATACACAAATATATATACACACACAGAATGAACAGTATGAAAGAGTCATTTAAGATACTCTGTTACTATTTATTGCATGGCCTTTATTAAAAACGTGATACTCTTGTAGACTAGATCTATGGAAATTATAACCTGAAGCAACGTATTTCCTCTAAATGATCTGGTATAGGAGACATAAATACTTTCCCGTAAATTGTGTATTGACACTTTCTGCCACGTCCACTTTACAAACAATCCCTCAATAATCTTAAATGTTTTCCAAGCATTCTCCAATTCCCAAACTACCAATATGTGGTTGTGAGCTTCTTGTGCATGCTATCGCTTCAGTCATGCCCAACTCTGTGCTAGCCTATGAACAGCAGCCTGCCAGGCTCCTCTGTCCACGGGATTCTCCAGGCAAGAATACTGCAGTAGGTTGCCTTGCCCTCATGCAGGAGATCTTACTGACCCGGGGATTGGACTTCTGTCTCTTATGTCTCCTGCCTTGGCAGAAGTGTTCTTTACCATTAGCGCCACCTGGAGTGTAATAGAGCATTGCAGTGAGCTGGAAGGAATCAGGGAGACGAACTTGCTGCCCACAGGCCAGGTGCCAGGCTTCCTGAGAGACTGAACTCCAGGGAGAATTCACAATCTTTAGCTAAGTTGGTGCCTCCAGGTTTTCATGGTTGAGCCCAAGAATATCTGGGAATTAGCCAGACCCCTGAATTGATTGCTTGTTGTATACATTATGCTCTTTGAGAGTCTTCAGGAAATGATAGTCCCCACAGTTGTCAATAACATGGTAAAGCAGATCCAGTTGAGAAAGAAAACTTCAATCTCTTTTCCTGGGTCATAAAAGTTTTTGAATTGAGGCTTTTAGTGTCATGGTTAGAGAAGATAGCATCTGTATTATAAATGCAGGTCAAGAGTTTAGGCAAAAATGTTCTCTGAAGATTTCCCAAGACGAAAATGATTTAGCCATATTTTACATTGATTTATATATTTATCCTTAGAATAAAATCTATGACAAACCTAGACAGTGTAATAAAAGCAGAGACATCACTGCCAACAAAGGTCCATCTAGTCAAAGCTATGGTTTTTCCAGTAGTCATGTATGGATGTGAGAGATGGACCATAAAGAAGGCTGAGCCCCAAAGAATTGATGCTTTCAAATTGTGGTGCTGGATAAGACTCTTGAGAGTCCCTTGGACTGCAAGGAGGTCGAACCAGTCAATCCTAAAGGAAATAAACCCTGCATGTTCATTGGAAGGACTGACACTGAAGTTGAAACTTCAATACTTTGGCCACCTGATATGAAGAACTGACTCATTGGAAAAGACCCTGATGCTGGGAAAGAATTAGAGCAGGAGGAGAAGGGGACAAGAGAGGATGAGATGGTTGGATGGCATCACCGACTCATTGGGCATGAGTTTGAGCAAACTGTGGGAGATACTGAAGGACAGGGAAGCCTGGTATGCTGCAGTGCATGCAGTCTCAAAGAGTCAGACATGACTGGACAACAACAAAATGTAATAACTTATTTCTAAGCTCAGGCAAAAATACCTATTTCATTGTGAAGACATCTAAATGCATGCAACAAATGGAAATCTCTTGGTCTCATAAGAGTCACAGGTTTCAATAGAATAAGAAGCTTCCACCTAGGTCATCTGGATTATCCAGGAAAGATTAGCGGTTTTCAGCTAGTGGAGAGGGGCAGTACCACCGCCTCCTTTTGCAAACAGTGTTGAAAAGTTCACGGGAGAATCTACTTTAGATCTAGAGTAACCTTGAAGAAGCAAGGCATCATCCATGATTCTGCTTGCTAGATCTGAGCAGAATCCTGAACGAGACCAACAAGTGATGTGTTGACTTGACTGACCGTTTCTTTAGGGTGCCATCTTGGCCGGGCAGCTCTGTGCGTTTCTGACTTTGGAGGCTCAGTGGGCTTTGCCCCTTTTGAACCCATCAAGGTATGCCCTTTGGCTTCACTGACTTGTAGTCAACAACCTTGGTAGTTTTTGTCAGTTGAGCCAGATCAATCTCTGCTGAACTACTTATTTTCCTAGTGCAGCATTCCTGAAGCCTGTGTTATTGAACATCAGTGTCTTAGGTTTTAGAAAGCCTTCTGTGAGAAAAGGTTTACCGAGACAAATGAGTGTGGCAGAGCTTGCCCTAAATCATGTGGAATAGATTTCTTTCCAGGATTTCTCAAAACCCCCTAACAGGGGAGTGAGAGTGAATTAGCTTTCAGACTTATTTGAATCCTAACTCGACCTCCTACTAACATTGACCTTGAGTAAGTTATTTAATCTTTCTGAGGTTCAGTATACTCAGCCATTAGGATACAAATACTCATCCCACAGAATTGGTCAGAATTGGATTCAATAAGATAAAACACCAATAACGGTAACATGTTCTGTTTTGTTTATGTTACTATGTTTCTGCATCATCATGGCATTTAGGTTATGTCTTTGGCATACCTACAGTATAGAGTCGATTTTAATGTACTAACAAAGCAGAAGTATGGTTGATAGTTGTTAATTCTACTTAATCATCCTTCTATTAGATGCAGTGTTGAGAATCACATAGCAAATCTCTGGGAATTAGCTGCCCATTTCATGCCCTTTTTAAAGTGACCTTAGTGTTATCCTATACTGGTCATTGATTTTTCTATTGGAATCCTATCAACCTTTAAATGGTCCTGCACTAATGATACCAAAGTATTTTAAAATATCAGAAAGATAAAACAGTGCTTCCTATACACAGTGTGTGCTCTTGCTGAGAAGCTGAATCTCATTAGAGACCCTGTCCTTTGTTCTCATATTACAGTGAGTTCAGTTGCCTGGCTTGCATCTCAAGAGCCATCAGACTATCTGAGGTAAAAATTCCTAGTCACTTACCCTATTATTGTCACATTGTTCATCTGCAACAAGACAGCAAATATTTCTGCAGGAATCACTAACTAGGAATTAGTTCAAGTGTTGGTTTTGACCTTCAAAGAATTTAAAGTACATCATACTTTCCATTTTGCTCTTCAGAATCTTTCCCGTCTGTTTCAGAAGAGATTGCATTTCAGGGATGGAGACAACTTTTAAAATTTTTCACCTAATGGCTTTTGGAAAGAAGAGAGAATCATGACTTAGATGATAAGAAACATGCTGACATAGAGTAAGTCCCCTACATATGAACCCTCGAGTTGCAAACTTTCAAAGATGCGAACATGAGTTTGCATGTCCAATCACGTAAAGCATGAGTGAAATTGCAGCTTGCCCTTCATCTCCTACTGTTGATGATCCTTCAGCTCTGTCATCTCCAACTTTGTCTCCTTCCTCCAGTCAGTAATTCTTCCCTTTTCACTCAGCACCAGCTCCTCTATGCCAGCTCTTGTACTGTACCACTATACTTTTCAAGGTTCTGTACTAGGAGGTTTAAAATGTTTCCTTTATTTTTGTGTTCATTTTTTATGTATTTTTTTGAAAAGTATTATAAAGCTATTACAGTCCAGTATTATATATTGTGTTAGTTGGGTACCTAGGCTAACTGTGTTGGATTTGTGAACAGATTAGACTTGTGAATGTGCTGTCAGGATAGAACTTGTTCCTACTTAGGGGACTTATTGTACTACTGTTTACCTTATATTACCCGCGTCTCTTTAAGTAATAGGCATTACAGTTTCAAAGTTACCATAGATGGGTTCTGAAGGATAACAGCGTGTAAGTATGATTATCTTTTTGCATGAGAGACTATTGGATATAAAATATACTTAAGGAGCTAAATAAATATTGTCTGATGTTTCTTGTTAGGCGTATATGATGTCAAGTTGGGGAATTCCAAATACTTGTAGGACACACAGATTATGACAAAGGTATCCGGGGAGGCTATGATCTCTGTGTGGTAGGGTGATTGTCACTTCTAAGTACATAATTTATAGCAGCCAACTATCTAAAAATGGTTACTGAGCACAGAGTCTGTGTCAAGTTCATATGCCAAATCCAAGAAGTAATGCAAGGACCTCTGTCCTCAAAAGTTTACTGTCTAATGTCTGGACACTGAAACGATGAAAAGAAAAAAAAAAAAAAACAAAGACAGTAGATAAAGGCATGGAGTACTCTGCAAATACTGCAGGAATTCAGAGAAGGAGATGCTAGTGGGCTGTAGACAGCAGATGGCTTTCTTGGAAGAAAAGAACTTGGTTTGGAATTTTGAAACAGGGTAAGATTGCATTGGTCAAGAAGAGAAGGAAAGAGATATGAGGAAGTGGAAAAGGAATGGCAAAGAGCAGAGTAAGTGAAGAACCCAGCAAGATGATTGTTGTGAATGAAGAATTAACAAAATAATGATCAGTTTGGACAGGTAGATTAGAGGACTTGAAGAAAAATTCCGAATCTATAATTGACCTTGATGGATAGATCATGTGTGATGTTACAGATTCTTTAGCCAAGAAATGACAAGAGGAGAACAATGCCATAGGAAAATAAGCTGGATAGTTTTGTTCAGGTTGGGTTAGAAAAATGAAGAATAGGGAGGGAGGTAACTGGGATGATCTAAGGTTGAGGTTGCTGAGAACTTAGATGAAAGTCCTAGCAGGAGGTTGGCTGGGGATAAATAAAAACGCAGAAAGGGAGATCTGTCAGTACAGGGGTGATAGTTTCAAATGCTTAGTCAGTTTTATGGAGAAAGTATTACATGTGAGATTTATCCTATCAAATGCTGTAAGAGTCTTGGGTTTTAGAGTTACATTCACATCCCAGCTTGTTTCTTAGCAACAGTGTGATTGCAGGAAAATTATTAAATTATTTGTATCCAGATTTTTCCCATATCTAAAGTGAGATGTACTTTATGTAAAGATCAAAGATAATATGTAAAATATCTAACAAGTGCCTAGCATTTGGTAGACATTCAAGACATAGCAGATACTCATTCCACTTAGGCAGCTAGAAACTGGAAGTCAGTTTCATGTGCAATTTCTGTCTGTATTATGGTCTGAATGTTTGTGTCCCCCTGACCCACAATGTGCATGTTGAAATCCTAATTCCAGTGTGATGGTGCTTTGAGGTGAGGCCTTTGAGAGATGAGTAGGTAATGAGAATAAAATCTTCATGAATGGAATTAGAACCTTTGTAAGAAGCCTAAAAGTGACCTTCCTCATCCCTTCTGTCATGTGAGGTTACAATGAGAAGATGACCATCATCGAGGAAGCTGGCTCTGACCAGGAACTGAATCTGTCTGCATCATAGCCTTGGCCTTTCCAGCACCCAGAACTGGGAGAAATAAATTTCTGTTGTCTATAAGCCACCTAGTTTATGATATTTTGTTATATGTATAGCTACTTGCAGAGACTGAGACAGGCTGGAAATGTAGCTACACCCCATCCACATAGAGGTGGTATTTTGAACCATATGTGAAATATTCTCATTGAAGAAATGAATAAATAAGTAGAAATAAAGACCCATGAGTTAAGTTTAAGCCTAAGATGAGAAAAAGGAGGAGATGAATAAAGATTAGGAGTAGATATGAGGTATGCCTAGCATAGTATTGAGAACTTAGATCCCCTGAGAAGGAAATGGCAAACCACTCCAGTATTCTCACCTGGGAAATCCCATGGACAGGGCAGCCTGGCAGCGTACAGTCTATGGGGTTGCAAAGAGTCTGACACCACTTAGCGACTAAACAACATCTGGAGCACTCAATAGATACAAACTGTGATTATTACTATGATCGTGATTATGATTAGAGGTGGTGAAAGATGTGAAACTAAACTCAAGAAAGAATAAATCACAGCATCAAGTAAAGTAGAAAAGTTAAAGTGAGGTGATCTCCAGTATTCAATGCTGCAAAAACATGAGGACAAAGACTGCAAAACCATTTCATTCAAGTGCACACAGTTGGTGACCGAAGTGCCTGACCTTTGTAATTGTCATCTCTATTTGAGATTCCATAATTTCAGAGAAGTCTGTGTGATGCTCACATCGCTACCTGAATTGTGAATGCTACCTGAACACGTTATTTATCCATCATCAACAAGAACACCTCTTCAGCAACTACTTTACTTGACACAGAAGGAAAAGAGAATCGAGGTCCTTAAAATACATGCACTCAGCAAGCTATTTAAAGATAGGGAAAATAGGAAACCATGAATTAACAAAAATACAATCCCCTGTGATGATTTTTAACAAAGCCAGACACCAAATATTTGCCTCCCTTGTGCTGGAAAATGAATAGATAAATACTTTTGCAATGACCTGAAGGCTTGGTTGGAGAGAATAAATAAATTATTGACACATGAGGAGTAGACAATTCTCCATCCACTGTTGAGCTTTTCATTCTTTGTGGAACAGATGGTCTAAATAAAGCAGCCAAAAATAACAGGTGGGTTTTATTGCATTAAGCCATTGAAAACCCTAAGCCTCTACAGTTTAAATCATGTTTAAAACACTAAGCCTTAAAACCACCTTTGAAAATATCTTTCATATTTATAAAACATCTTTGTCCATCTTACATGATATCAAACCACAAGGACCAACGTGAGTATGTACACGTATTTAGGGACAAGGGAGAGATAGATTGAAGGAAACAGCTGCTCTTTATGGAAATGGTTTAACACAGGGTTGTTAAACCATGTTGATAGACTCTAACTGATATGGATAACAGCACCTCTTTTGGGACCAAACAGAGCTTGGGTCTAAGTCATTGCTGCCATAAATACAGTCATCTCACATGTCCTGCACATCTCCATCCACCATATGGAAAGCAACTACAAAGAATTCAGATACATTATTTCATCTATAATTTGTCAAATACATAAACTGAATTTTAGAAGTAAAATTGCAGTCCATTATTCTCTGTATTTTTCTTTTCAAAAATTAAGGTTTATTGGAGTATAGTTGCTTTACAATAAACTAGTTTCTACTGACAACCAAATGAATCAGCCATACATATGCATATATCCCCTCATTTTTGGACTTCCTTCCCAGTCAGGTTACCACAGAGCATTAAGCAGAATTCCCTGTGCTATAAAGTAGGTTCTCATTAATTATCTATTTTAAACAAAGTATCAATAGTGTATATGTGTTAATCCCGTTCTCTCAGTTCCTCCCACCTGCTACTTCCCCACTGGCATCCATATCTTTTATCTGTACATTTGTGTCTTTATTTATAAATAAGATCATCTCTGTACTTGTCTTATAATGTGTGTTTTCACAAGTCAGGGAAGGAAAAAGAGCCAAAATACAGTGAGTGCCCGGGTCATCTATGGAAGAGATAGTGTAGCTCTTTTCAGAGATTGTTTTAATCATTTATTTATCAGTTATATGCATTTGATGGCTAGAATTTTCAGATTGAAATGTCTCCTCACCTCCCTTTTCCAATTTCCCACTTCCCTACAAAAATCACCATTAGTATTTTCAAGATCAACTTTCAGAGTCTATGCATGTACTTAGACAGTTGAATAAATCCTCAAATCACTAAACCTACAGTGAATTTTAAGAATCTTTTACATACATAAAACATCTTCATCCTCTTGAATAATTGAAGACCACAGTCACCTTCCTGGGTACAAAACATGAAGGATGAAAAATAAAATTATGTTTCTACTTAATGTCTGCAACTTGCCTTAAAAAATTACCCTACTTGTGGACTTCTTTCATTGTCATATACGGAGATCTAATTAATACAGTTCAATGCCTAAGTCTTTTCTTAGGTATATTCTAATTTTTAAAATTATTCCCCAATGGATGGTGTTTGTTACTTCTAATTGTCACTAAGAAAAAGCTGCAATGAATAGTCTTGCTTTTATATAGATATTTTTAAATATTTATTTGTACAAATAAATTTATTTGTACACTTGTACAAGTATTTCTATAATGTTTATGTCTAGAGACAGACATGATAGATCAAAGGTTTTGTGGATTTTTCCTTCAATATCTTTTGGAATACTTATTTTCAAAACTTCCTCTTGACTTTCTTATGCTTTCTATACCTTTTTTTCTTTACAGCTAAGGTGCTTACTTATTTAGGGGACTAGCATGTCTCTTATTCTTTCATCTCAGAGCTGGCTGCATTTGGGAATGAATAAAGAGTTATGTACAGTTGTTGATAGTCTATGAGAGAGGAAAGGAGATATGATAAAAGAGAGCAAAGAATTTTAAACATAAACCAAGAACTCAGATAGCTTTAGCACTATCTCTAAGACACGGTAATAATTAGTAGTGGTGCTGTATCTTATATTGAAAAATCACTTGATCAATATGCCTCTTGGGCTTTCATTGTCAAAGAAAATGTTCAAAACATATACAGATGTTTGCAAATGATACTGGGGTAGGTTTGTGGCCTTGATATTTTGGTCAAAAGACAGTTTCTTATTGAAAGCAAAAAGAAAGGCTGTGGCAACTTGTTGTCATGGTAGTTGTAATGATGTTTATGAGCAAGAAGAAACTCAGAAATGAGACAAATAAAGAATTCAATTCTTGAAAATGATCTGAACAACTGAAAAAATAAAAGGAGAGCTTTCTTAAAGAATACACAGGTGATAACTGTCTTCAAGTGTCAAGATGCCTCCCAAGAATCAAAAGATCTGTATTAAAAATGGAGTGGAAAGCCACAGTGAGTTAGGCCTGGTCAGGGCCAAGCTCACACCAGGAGACAGAAGACATGTGGAACTCAAGACTCTTAAACTGCTTACTGCATATTCTAACTCCTCTGGCTTGTGATGAGTATCTGCAATTTTTAAATTTTTATATAGGTTTTGGAACCAGTGAAGCAAATGGGGGTGGGGTGGGCAGAATTGTCCTCAGATTGTAGGGAGTTGAAGCCAAGCAAAATCATGTCACTCAATTACAGAGAGGAAAAGCCAGACCCAGAGGACACGTCTTTGACTCACTAAACTGTTTTTCCCTTTGCTGGAATCACACGGTCTAGACCCACAGAATGCTTATTCTTCTGAATAATATTAGATGGAGGTTAGATGGAGGACATTGAGTATTGTTGGTTTATGTCTTCCTTGTCAAGACTCAATTTTTGACAGCTTTATAGAGTCATACATAGACACACACTTGCACATACATATCCAACTTCAAGGTATAAAGAAAACCACCTGAAGAAACGACTGAGAGGTCCTTTGTTCTTCCCTCCCATCAAACCTGCATCCCACCAACTTTTGCTTAATACAGTTAGGACCCCTGTAATTAGCTCCTTTTGGCCAGTCAAGATGACTGTGTTCTCAAGTTACATGGTCCATGTGGGTTACAGGAGTGGTGTTTCCATGTTTCCATGTTCCCAAGATGTTAAAGAAAACAACAGAGGACAGGAAGGCAGAAATTAAGAACAGCATGGAACCTTGCAAAGGCAGCTATAGTCTCTCCATATTGGTTTCTGCCATCCCTGTGTCCATAATTGTCTTCTCACCAGCAGGAGGCCGGCTTTGATTTGTAATAGATATTTCATGTGTGCATTGAGATGTGATGTTTTCTTTCCCTGGACTTCTACTCTGAGTCCCCACACTAAAATCATGTTTCCCTTTGGCTGCTCAAAGGTTTTTCTCCTGTTTGTAGAACAACACTTCAATACTTTAAAAACCTTGCTTATATCAATCACTCTTCTTGCTATGCTTTTTTTTCTTTCCTGGCTTCTTTATCCCTTTCTTGGTGGTTAAGTTCATGGACTTAGTTAAGTTCATGTTTGGTCAGTTAGCCTGGGTTCAAATCTTGGCTCTGTCTATTTAATAGCAGTATAAGCTAGGGCATTTACCTTTTTGAGCCTCACTTCCCTAATCAAGAAGGGTAATAAGTGGCTCTTTATATGTGAGAATTGAATGTGATGATTTATAGCAAGTGACTGGCAAAATGCCCATCATCAATATGCATCTGAATATTAGTTATTATTGTTAATATTATGCATCTACTATTTTCCAAACACTGTGTATGCAAGGTACTGAAAATGCAAAGATAAATAAGACATGACCACTTGAGAAACTTATAATTTAGTTAGTATTTCCAGTTAGACTATTTCCAGCTAGACTTGAGAAACATAATTTAGTCAGTATTTCCAGGTAGACTTTATTCCTATTGCTGGTAAAACAAATCAAACAAACAGAAAACTCCTGGCAAAGCTTTGAGTTGCTTTTTTGCCTTTGAAGAGGACAAGAACCTCCAAGGTGTGATATTCATGTCTCAACCCTCTGCACAGTAAAAATTTATTCAAGGTGTGGCCAAAATCAGCCCAGTCTTTCAGAAACACAGTCAAGCTGCTGACTCTAACACTCCATAGTTTCTCTTCTATGGTGGGGGAAGAAAAGGCTTTTATCAACCATACCTGCAAAGTCTCACCCAGTGTCTCCATCACAGGTATCAGGGCAAGGGATTGTATTCTTGTTTCCTGGGGTGAAGGTGATTGGAAGAATTGGAAAACTCAAGCTGTGTTCTTAGCTCCTGCAACCAATACATCCTAAGAACTTGCTCATTCCTAGTGAAAGGAAGCACTCCAACTCAGTGGCTGTCTATGAAGTCTTCATAGCAGTGACACAGCGTAAAATTCCGGGCTTAAACCTCTTTGTAACCCTTTCGGTCAAAGACGGTTGAGCAAAGACCTGTCTAAAATTCCTCTCTCCTTTTTTAAATCCTTCTGTGAGCAATGAAAAAGAAATAGAAGAGCTCTTCATCTCCAATGAAACAGACATTTTTACAAACTCACACTTCAAGTCCACCTACAAATACTGCAACAGCTATGCTTATATTACAAAAGCATTCAACCTGCTCGATTTCAAAGAAATTGAAAAAGCGTAATAACTCCTGAAAAGATGTCATAGGATAGATACAAGGATTCAAAGAAGAAATTATAAGATAACAGACGAAGAAGAACTTGAGCCGGTACAACTCATAGAGAAACTATAACAGAAAACTAAACCATGATAAAGATGAAAGTCACATTAGTATAATAATAATAAAGAAATGGAAAAACAATTACTGTTTGTCAGTTGATGGATATGAAAGAAAAGAAGTTCAAGCATATCAATAATGGCTGAACAAGAGTATGGCAAAAATGAAACAGTTAAAATTATAAAGCAGTATCACTGGTGAAAATGCCACAAAACTGAGAAAAAAAATTGAAAGGGAACATTTTACCTTGGAAAACTTCAGACAATCATTGGACATGTTTTGTAAAAGTGGCTATACTTGAACAATCCAGAAAAAAATTGAGCCTGTGATAAGTGAATAGTATGCAAAGAGTGAAAATAGGGTTGACTGTGGATATCTCTAAGGCAATGTTCAGTTCCCAAAGATAGTGAATGATATTTCCGGAGTTCCAGGAGAGTAAGCCAGTGCTGCTGTGCTGTGCTTAGTCACTCGTCGTGTCTGAGCTTTTGAGACCCCATGGACTGTAGCCCACCAGGCGCCTCTGTCCATGGGATTCTCCAGGCAAGAATATAGGAGCTGGTTGCCAATTTCTTCTGCAGGGGATCTTCCCAACCTAGGGATCTAACCCGGGTCTCCTGCATTACAGGCAAATTCTTTACCATCAAAGCCACCAGGGAAGCCTGCTATATTCAGTATGTAAAATGTACTTTTTAATAAACTCTTTATATTAATGTGTGAAGACATTTTAAGGATTGAGTATCTCCTGAAGAAACCATTATTTTCATTTTACTTCAGTTTCTTTTTTTTTAATTCCATAATTTTCATTTTAAATACTGTGTATAACATGATAATACTTTTTACTCTATTACCTATTGATCTCTTTATAAGAATATGCATGAAATGCTGTTCAAAAAATAGTAATGAGAGTCAATTTAGAATTGGTGGAAACTGATATAGTTTTAAATACTTTTTTCTTTGCACTTTTATGAATGGCTTGGCTTTTTTTAATGATCATCTATTAATTTTATATAAAATGGCATTTCAGTTCAGTTCAGTTCAGTTCAGTCGCTCAGTCGTTTCCAACTCTTTGCGACCCCATGAATCGCAGCACACCAGGCCTCCCTGTCCATCACCAACTCCTGGAGTTTACTCAAACTCATGTCCATCGAGTCGGTGATGCCATCCAGCCATCTCATCCTCTGTAGTCCCCTTCTCCTCCTGCCCCCAATCCTTCCCAGCATCAGGATCTTTTCCAATGAGTCAGCTTTTCGCATGCGGTGGCCAAAGTATTGAAGTTTCAGCATCAGTCTTTCCAATGAACACCCAGGACTGATTTACTTAGCTTCAATTCTAATAAGGTGTGAGAAAAAGTAAGAAAGGGACTGAAATAATGCAATAATCATTAATGCTTTTCTAGAATACTGTAATTCAATCAGTGACTTCAAAAATCTATTTAAAGATTGGTCACAAAGCCATACTATTCTCTCTAATTTTGTATGTATTTGAAATTTTTCTCAATGCAAATTTTTAAAAGACTCAGCCTATAAATTATTTAATAAAAGATCAAACTTTCAGCTTACATACAGCCCAAGAAATCTTTAATATCCTGCTGAAGTTTCATCATGAAAATAAAATGTTCTTTTTCCTGTCTTGATTGACTATTTCTGATATTAATGAAAAAAAGTATTAGAGTCAATCAAGGATGAAATTTATTATTTGTATAGGTTTTCAACTATGGAGGTAAATTTGTATATATATATTCTTTAATCAGTAAAAACTGAATTGCACAAACTTCATTTTTTGTTCTTACTTTTTAAAATTATTTTGCATTTCATTTAAAACAGAATAGTTCATGACAAGTAACAAGGGATGTAAATTTTGAGGGTTGAGTTTGAGCAAGCAGATGGATTTTGATGTGGTTGTTGTTGTTCAGTCACTAAGTCGTGTCTGACTCTTTGCAAACCTATAAACTGCAGCACACTAGGCTTCCCTGTGCTTCACTATCTCCCGGAGTTTTCTCAAATTCATGCCCATCGAGCCAGGGATGTCATCCAACCATCTCATCCTCTGTCATGCCCTTCTCCTCCTGCCCTCAGTCTTTCCCAGCATCAGGGTCTTTTCAAATGGCTCCATTCTTCCCATCAGGTGGCCAAAGTATTGGAGTTTCAACTTCAGCATCAGTCTTTCCAATGAATATTCAGGGTTAATTTCCTTTAGGCTTGACTGGTTGGATCTTCTTGCAGTACAAGGGATTCTTAAGAGTCTGCTCCAGCACCACAATTCAAAAATATCAATCCTCCGGTGCTCAGCCTTCTTTATGGTCCAACTCTCACATCTATATATGACTACTGGAAAAACCATAGCTTTGACTAAATGGACCTTTGTCAGCAAAGTTATATCTCAGCTTTTTAATATGCTGTCTAGGTTTGTCTTAGCTTTTCTTCCAAGGGGCAAGTATCTAAAGCTAAAACTATATTATAAAACTCAGATGATTCTATTTGTTTTAGTTGAATTACTAAATACTTGTTTGCTTCTCATGAATAAAGTATTTCATTATCATATTACACAATTTGAGCAATACATAACAAATTCCTGTGTGCCTAGAAAGAGACAAGGAGAGAGGATTGTTCAGTCACTAGTCATGTCCAACACTCTGCAACCCCATGAGCTGTAGCATGCCAGGCTTCCCTGCTCTTCACCATCTCCCAGAGCTTGCTTAAACTCATGTCCGTTAAGTCGGTGATACCAACCAACAATCTCATTCTCTGTTGCTCCCTTCTCTTCCTGCCCTCCATTTCCCCCAGCATCAGGTTAGCTCTTCCCATCAGGTGGCCAAAGTTTTGGAGCTTCAGCTTCAGCATCAGTCCTTCCAATGAATATTCAGGACTCATTTCCTTTAGGAGGGACAGGTTGGATCTCCTTGCAACCAAGGGACTCTCAAGAGTCTTCTCCAACACCACAGTTCAAGAGCATCAGTTTTTTTGCACTCAGCTTTCTTTATAGTCCAACTCTCACATCCATACATGACTACTGGAAAAATCATAGCTTGACTAGATGGACCTTTGTTGGCAATGTCATCGCTTTTTAATACACTGTCTAAGTTTGTCATAGATTTCCTCCAAGAAGCAAGCATCCTTTAATTTCATGACTGCAGTCACCATCTGTAGTGATTTTGGAACCCAAGAAAATAAAGTCTCTCACTGTTTTCATTGTTTCCCCATCTATTTGCCATAAAGTGATGAGACTGGATGCCATGATCTTTGTTTTCTGAATGCTGAGTTTTAAGCCAACTTTTTCACTCTCCTCTTTCACCTTCATCAAGAGACTCATTAGTTCCTCTTTGCTTTCTGTCATAACGGTGGTGTTATCTGCATATCTGAGGTTATTGATATTTCTTCTGGCAATATTAATTCCAGCTTGTGCTTCATCCAGCCTGGCATTTCACCTGATGTACTCTGCATATAAGTTTAATAAGCAGGTGACAACATACAGCCTTGACGTACTCCTTTCCCAATCTGTAACCAGTTCATTGTTCCATGTCCAGTTCTAGCTGCTTCTTCTTGAAACCTCCATACAGGTTTCACAGGAGGCAGGTAAGGCAGTCTGGTTTTCCCAGCTCTTGAAGAATTTTCCACAGTTTGTTGTGATCCACACAGTCAAAGGCTTTGGTGAAGTCAATGAAACAGAAGTAGATGTTTTTCTGGAACTCTCTTGCTTTTTCTATGATCCAACGGATGTTGGCAATTTAATCTCTGATTCCTCTGCTTTTTCTAAATTCAGCCTGAACATATGGAAGTTCACAGTTCATGTACTGTTGAAGCCTGGCTTGGAGAATTTTGAGCATTACTTGCTAGCATGTGAGATAAGTGCAATTGTTTGGTAGTTTGAACATTCTTTGGCATTGCCTTTCTTTGGGATTGGAATGAAAACTGACCTTTCCAGTCCTGTGGCCACTACCGAGTTTTCCAAATTTGCTGGCATATTGAGGGCAGAACTTTCACACCATCATCTTTTAGGATTTTATTTTATTTTTCCATTTATTTTTATTAGTTGGAGGCTAATTACTTTACAACATTGCAGCGGTTTTTAGCTCAGCTGGAATTCCATCACCTCCACCAGTTTTGTTCATAGTGATACTTCCTAAGAATCATTTGATTTCACACTCCAGGATGTCTGGCTCTAGGTGAGTTATCACACCATTGTGGTTATCTGGGTCATTAAGATATTTTTTGTATAGTTCTTCTGTGTATTCTTTTCACCCCTTCAAAGTAGCTTGTTCTGTTAGAGCCATTCTGTCCTTTATTGTGCCCATCTTTGCATGAAATTTTCCCTTGGTATCTCTAATTTTCTTGTGGAGATCTGTAGTCTTTCCCATTCTATTGTTTTCCTTTATTTTTTGCATTGATCACAGGCAGGCAATTGAATAAAAATGTTTAAAGAAAGCAAGTTTTTTCTCTCTCTCCTTTACATAATCATTCATATTTCGTTTAGTTTCCTTCATTAACACATCCAGTGTCACAAATGAAAGCCAAGAGGGAAGAACTTAAGGCTGCCTTCCAAGATCACGTAATGATCACATTCACGAGATGCTGTGAATTTCCTGTCCTGCCTCTCATCAATTGAAATTGAGCAACGAAAGGCAGGAATCTTGAAATGACCTTTACTGAGTCTCTAAGAGGCTTAGGAAATGTAATTTCAGAACAGAGAATGAAAAAAAATTCTATCCGGTATTTTCTCCAAAAGGTATTCTGCTTATTGAGTCACTGTCCCAATCTAGGATATGATAGTCATCTATTTGCATGCAGGTTCTGTCATGTCCAACTCTGTGTATTCTTATGGACTGTAGCCCACCAGGCTTCTCTGTCCACAGAATTTTCCAGGCAAGAATACTGGAGTGGCTTGCCATTTCCTACTTCAGAAGATCTTCCTGACCCAGGGATTGAACCCACATCTCTTGTGTTTCATGAATTGGCAGGCAGATTCTTTACCACAGGGCCACCTGGGAAGCCCATTTATCTATTTAAACTGATACAATTTCAATTCCTTTACAATTGTGGTTTTAAACTTGGCAACCATGGATCTATTGGTGTATGAGTGAGTTTCAGAAAGTCTATGAAATATCTACATTACTATATACATGATTTATTGAAGAATGGATATAGAGATTAAAAATAAACCCTCTAGAAGCTCTTTATCTCAGTGATTCTTAAGAGACAAATAGTGAAAAATACCTACATTAATTAAAAAAAAATAACCGCATAAAATTAAGGGCTGGAAGGAAACTCCTTAACCCATTGAAGCAGGAAATAAAGATTTGTACCTTAAGCTTTACAAACTTTACATATTAGACGCCTCCAACCAAGAACACTTAGAAACATGACCTGGTCTACAAAGTGATTCAGAAACCACAAAGCCACACCACTCACTGGTGGACGTTTTCTGACTCTCCAGATTCTATCTTTAGCAGAAGAGACTAGAAGAGTAAATTCAGTTTGAATGCTAGGTTAATCTTTTTCCAATTCCCGTACAAATAAAAGGAAATGAGCATCTATAGAATAAAATAGTACCACTGGAGTTTTGGGGAATTACAGTAAAGCATCACATGAGGCACAGTACTTTTCTTCTCATGGAACAATGAGCTCTCAGAAGCCAAGGTAAAATGATGTATGTAGCATCATTACGTAAAACTCTGCATATTAACTTCTGGCTTTACAGATATAAAGGGAAGGTTAGAAAGCCCACTAGCTGGAGATTTTTTGTTTCCCAAGCAGGTATCACTTGGGCCATTTCTGAGAGCAAACTGATACATTACTTCCTTTAGGAGAAGTAAATCTCCAAGTAATGGTCTTCTGTTGACTTTGCACTTTCTAACAAAGACTTCATGATTTGACATTTAGGTTCTTGATCTATTCTTGTGATGTCAATATGTCAGAATTTCAAGCCTACTGTAAGGATGTTAAGCTTCTAGAGAAAATAAATTAGATCACCTTTAGAGGAAAAAAAAAAGTGACCATGGAAGAGAGAAATTGGAAGTTATAGACCATGGAAGAGAGAAATCGGAAGTTATAGAATTCATCCTATTTGAAAACATGAAACTCTTTACTTGGATTTGTGTTTCTCAAGTACCAAAAGACATTTATTCTCAGATTTGACTGTTGCTCATTTATGATGGAGTATTAGCTATAAGAAGTGGCACATCTCTTTTCCACTTTTTTCTTAAATGCACAAGATTTGGCAGGAATGGGGAAGTAAAGAAAAAACAATTTAGTTAAGTTCTCCCCTTATCCTTAAGTTTACTTTTCTTTATGGCCAAATGCAAGTATGCTTTTTCTACTCATTCCCTTAAAGACTATTTGTTCTAGCTTCCTAAAAAGTAATGGACATTATGCTACTGTTCTCATCCTCATCCAGAAACATAGGAAGGATTCTCCACTGAGAAAAAAATTGCAGATGAAAAGCTATGAAGAGTAGTGAGTTAAAACGGCAGTTTCTCTGGACAAAGATGGACAACACTGATTGCCCTACTTGGCATTGTCCTAAGCCATGGAATATGAGTCATTACATTTCACTATTGTTCTCCACCTTTCCCCAGATATTATTACAAATTTGGAACCAACAGGGATGCAAGAGTTCAGACATAATTCAGTTTTAATACTATGATACACTTGCTCTCTTTTGTATGGCAGTGAATGTGTTTGCTTGCTTTTAACACTACCAAATTTATGAGGATGTAGATGACCTGAAAAACACTTGTCAATCCACAGAATCGCTATCACTAACTTGCCTATGAGGCTACAGTATTAAGATACAGGCTTCCTGTATCTTTGGACTAAATTGTTGATCTCTCCCTACTCCTGACTGATGAAGAGACACTTGAAATGCTTGCTATTAATAACACTGGTTAGCAACACATTGTTGGTTAATAACAGAGCCCCAAACCTTTATGTTATGGGTTCTCCAGCAAACTGCAAAGTCACTGGCTAACTGTCATACTTACAAGGAGAGCAACTCTTGCACATTCACAATACAGCAGACTCTTAGAGTCACAGATGTATTGATAATACACTGGGTAACAATAATACAAGAGAAAACAAACTTAAGGTTACTGGGGGAAAGGGAGGGATCAA
Source organism: Odocoileus virginianus (assembly GCF_023699985.2). Taxonomy (NCBI): domain Eukaryota; kingdom Metazoa; phylum Chordata; class Mammalia; order Artiodactyla; family Cervidae; genus Odocoileus; species Odocoileus virginianus. The sequence goes on from NC_069695.1 coordinate 28,375,594, forward strand.
AGAATAAATTGGGAGATTGGGATTAACATACACAGTGCTTATACATAAAACAGATAGCTAACAAGGACCAACTTTATAGCATAGGGAATTCAATACTCAGTAATGACCTATATGCAAAAAGAATCTAAAAAAAAGCAGATATATGTATATATATGCTGATTCACTTTGCTTTACAGTAGAAACCAACATAACATTATAAATCAGCTATACTCTTACAAAAATGTTTAAAATAGCAGAATCTCTTTTCATCGACTCCTTTTCCCTCCTCTTTCATTCCAAAGTCTAACAGGACTTCGTTTCAAAACTGTCATCTCAGTATCATTGCCATTTTGAGTGTTCAAGAAATGTTTTTGTAAACCACAGATGAGGCTTAGATGAGGTCACACAGGGTGACTGGGGTGTGTTTAAGACATAATATCATCTAAGTTTGTAAAACACCTTTCACTTGCTAAAGTGTTCATGCAAGCATCATGATCTAAGTATTAATCCATAAGCAGACTTAATCTCTGGGAGATTAACTACTGTGCCCAAGATCACAGCAGACTGTGTGCAGACCCATGATTTGGATTATGGCCTTGGAAGGCTGTGTTAGGGGTCCTTGTCACCACACCAAGTGGCGACTGTGTGTGCCTCCGTTTTGTTCCAAAGAGCAACTTTTTCAGTCAGACAAGTAGAGAATTTTATGAGGCCTATGGAGACGACAACGTGATTTGAGCACCTCCGTGTGACAGTGGGACAGGAAAGCTTACTCATCTTAAATCCCTCTTCGACTAAATTGTAACAAACGCCTAACATTTTCACATTAGTAATACATTCCCTGGAGCAAAGACTTAATTTTCAGACATACTCCTGTTAAAATGCAAATATTCCAAAAAGGTAAAAATTCAAATGATGAAATGAGTCCATTTGTTAAATTCATTTTCAGTGCTGGATGAGAAGAGATTGAACACATTCAGGTGAGTATCAAGTTTAATATATATATATATATATATATATATATATATATATATTCTTTTCAGGTTCTTTTCCATTACAAGTTATTACAAGATATTGAATATAGTTCCCTGTGCTATACAATAGGTCCTATTGTTTATCTATTTTGTATATATTAGTGTGTATCTGTTAACCCCCCAACTCCTAAATTATTCCTCCTCCCACTTTTCCCTTTGGAGTTGTTCAGTCGCTCAGTCATCTCCGACTCTTTGTGACCCCATGGATTGCAGCTTGCCAGGCTTTGCTGTCCTTCACCAACTCCCAGAGCTTGCTCAAACTCACATCCATTGAGTCGATGTTGCCATCGAACCATCTCATCCTCTGTCGTCCCCTTCTCCTCCTGCCTTCTATCTTTTCCAGCATCAGGGTCTTTTCTAATGAGTCAACTCATCACATCAGGTGGCCAAAGTACTGGAGCTTCAGCTTCAGCATCAGTCCTTCCAATGACTCTTCAGGGTTGATTTCCTTTAGGATTGACTGGTTTGATCTCCTTGCAGTCCAAGGGACTCCCTTTGGTTCCCATAATTTTATTTTCTATGTCTGTGAGTCTCTTTCTGTTTTGTAAATAAGTTCATTTGTATTATCTTTTAGATTCTGTGTATAAGTGATATCACATGATATTTGCCTTTCTTTGTCTGACCTGCTTCATTTATACCTACTACCTTTCTCAATCATTCTTTCTGTATTTGTCTTGGAAATCCCACTGTTCTGGTCAGAGGGTAAGACAATGGGAACAATTTAAGGAAACTAAAGGCTTAGGGTTTGGATTTGCTGGAAGAAACAAAACCACAGAAAGCCTGTTGGAATCTTGTTGAGATAGACTTACCACACCAGGAACTCAATCTTCTGAGTTACAAACATATTAATATACCTGATAAAAGCAATGGCTTTTCTCCCCCAGAAAAATGCATTTAACTTGACACAAATTTTAAGGAGAATTTTGAAGGGATCATCAGCTACTTGAACACCAAATATGAACTCCTAAGAGATCTATAGAATTTGCTTTAAACTCTTACACTAGATTCCATGATTCACAATTATAGGCACACCCATTCTGTTGTTACGGTAGCTTTAGGTGTTCAACAACCAATTTCTAAATACAACAGCTGCAGGAACTGTGTAGATCAGTGAGTCAAGAATAAACTACTGCTTTGCACAAACACATGCATTAATCTCAGGGAAAAGTCGATGATGCCAGAAGACAATTTTCTCTGGATTTCTCAGTCTTTCTGCATGGCCTGGGCATTCTGAATAAAGGGAAGGTATGAAATACAGAATACTTTCATTTAGTTAAGTATTATGCTCAGCAATAGCTATTACATTTTACACTTAACTCTGACTGGTCTAGTTCAAAATCGACAAGACTCAACATAATCCTCAGTGTTTATTTTTTTCTCTTAGGTGATTTCTATACAGCTTTAAAACTACTGTTCACATAAAAGAAAAAATTTTCCAACTACTGTGTTTTCTGGCTCCTGTGGTTGTTGTACTCATGCCCATTGTAAGAGAAATTTAGCAATCAGACAAATATCTCTCTAGATGAAAATATAGGAGTGGTGATGATTGTTGCTGACATTTATTGGAATATGCACGATACTTCTTACTATTAGTTTGTGAATAACTCTATTTTCTTGCTGAAAACTATGCCTCATGTTTACTAGCTTAGCAAATGGAGATCTAAATGTAATTCTTGGTGCAGCTCTCTAAAATGGTAAATAGCCCATGGGGCTATTTTACTTATATATTCCAAGTCCTTTTCTCAAAAAGTAAGGTCCACTTTGGGCTTCCCTGGTGGTTCAGATGGTAAAGAATCTACCTGCAATGCAGGAGACATAGGTTCAATCCCTGGTCGGGAAGATCCCCTGGAGAAGGAAATGGTAACCCACTTCAGTATTCTTGTCTGGAAAAATCCCAAGGACAGAGAAGCCTGGAGGGACACAGTCCATGAGCTAGATACGACTGAGAGACTAAAACTTTCACTTTTCATGGTCTACATTAATCAGTGTATATATTCATTGCTCTCTCTCTTTCTCCGGCCAGAGCTTTAAGAACAGTAGTATGGTGACCAGGAGAATGCACTTTACAAATCTCCACAGGAGAGCAACATCCTGCTTTAACATCCAAAGGAATTACAGTAGACACACCACGAACATTTAGATCTTATAATTCACCATATTCTTTAGTCTGTTTTTGGAAAGGTTTCCTGTTTCTGATTTGACATGCCATCTGCCTTCTTAGTTTTCCTTCCTTTCTTAATTTTTTTTTTTTTTTGCCTTTTAAAATAAACTCTAGAAGCAACCCAAAGTAAGGAAAAAAAACAATAATGAAGAAAAGTGTGCAAAAATGCTTTACTGTTACATATGTCCATTCATAGTGCCTTCAATTATTTGTCAGTTTGGTTGCTTGATTGAAACTCCATTAAATGGAAACGTAATTTCCACCATATTGATTGAATGCAAACACCATTAGTCACTATTTCTTAATACACAATCACAAAAGGGCTTACTTTTAGAAATGCAGAGGGAAATGTAATTAGGTGTTGATAATAGTTTGTCTTTTCTAGCCAAATATGTCTTAATAGCTTTGATTTATACACTATCTTGTAACTGTCAAAGCACTTTCATATATATCATTTGATGTAATATTCATGTTTACCAACCCTGGAATTAAATTAGGTTGTAGTTGAGGGAGTGGTGAGTCGATTTTATTTGGTAAAAGTTCTACCAAATAAAGATTCTGCCAAGTGATCTTTTTTTCTCTTTGGTTAAGCATTGGGCTGCAGGTGGAAAACTAACTTAGTCACAGGAAAAGAACAAACTTAACCTGCTCATTCTTGGTAAACATTTGCATTTTAAGTGCATTCAATTATCTCTGAAGCTCTGTCTTTGACCTATTCTGACTCCCCAAGAGCTAGGTGGGACAGGAAAACGTCATTTAGCATGCCAGGAGAAGCCTTAGGCAACTTGCCTAATATTTATTTAAAGGCTGAAAAATAATTACTTTGGCCTCAGTATAGGCAGTTCTTTTGGCTTGTATCCCTTCTGACCTATGAGCAAATTACTTTATTAGGAAATCATTAGAGCATAATTTGCTTCTATATGCTACTGACATCAATTTTCATTTCTTAAAATGAAACTACAAGTCCTCATGATATATTATTATTGTAAATAGCATGCTGCCAGATATTGATTGGAAATTGTCATTAACCCTAACACCTATGCCTTTCTTAAAAAGTGTATGAGTTTACTGAGTTTCTGTCACGTTTAGGCCTCCTTCACCTTATACACAAAGTGCTTTCTAAAGACAGACTAAGATGAGTCTCAAAATACATTTCCATAAATATTTCCCTTTGTGTTGTCTTAATTCTTGAAAGACATGAAAGCCCAGCTGAATTTTCTTTACAACTGAATGCGTTTCTTACTGATTGAGGAAATATAATCTAAGCAAAGGCAAAATTAGAGTCTCGGAAAGTTGGAATAGTAGAGAAAGTATACAAGTATGTTAGAAGAAAACTGGAAATCAAGATTTTCTTGAAATATTTCTTTTTAGTTATTTATTTAATTGGCTGCCCTGGGTCTTAATTGTGGCAAGCAAACTCTTGTTTTCTGACTAGGGATCAAACCTCAGTCCCCTGCATTGAGAGCATGCAGTTTTAGCCACTGGACCTCCAGGGAAGTCTCCCCCTGGAAATTAAGATTTTTAAGGGACAAGGATGCACAGAACCTCAGGCCTAAACTTTGTTAGAACATCAGTCTTGTCATCAAAGACATGCCCCAAAAGACAAATATGTCTTGTTTTTTCAACTCAACATATGCCAAAATTTTTACCTAACTGTAGATTTACAGATTATTTTAACCTGGGATGTTTGTTATGAGTATCAGAATGCTGAGCCCAGAAACCAGTTCAAATGCTTTTGGAAGAGATTTCCTTAGCCCTTCAGAAATGTGAGAAATACAAATCTGAAGAGGGAAAAAATATTTATTATTAATATTTCAACATACAAGTTCAGTACCAAAGCACATGAGTGTGATGAGTTTGGACTGACCATTAGGTCTTCTGGTTGTGCTTTTTTAAAATAATTTATTCATGTAAGGTTTAAAAATCATCCTGCATGTGCCCCTTTTCTTCATTGGCCATGGTTGCATTCAGCTATCATCAGTTAAAAATGGATTCACTTGCCCTCTTAACAATAGAGCAGATTTGAAGGAGAAAACAGGAATTTAAAGTATCTATCATCTTAATTACTAAGGATTCAGTTGGTGTCTGCTTCAGAAAACCTTGAAATTCGGCAATGAGTTCCTGACAATATATCAAAACCCCTTGTAGCCTCTTACGGTCAGTTTTAATTTATATCTTGTCATTTCATTTCCTTAGTGGTACAGGGATTCCTTCCATGAAAGGTTTTGGGTTTTTGGTGGTTTTTTTTTTTTGTTTTTTTGTAACAAGAACCTGATTTTTGTATGCCTTCCCTTGTGTAATTTGGTTATAGAAATCTTTATAGCCTAATATTTTATGGTTCTCAGACTCTAGATGAGAGGGGAAATGTAAGCATTCCAAATCTGACTTCCTGATTCTGCAGATGAGGAAAGACAAAGTCAACGATGGGCATCCAGCTGCTGTCGGCTGAGCCAGAACTAAAATCCAAGCTTCTTCACTTGGAGAATAGTAAAGAACCTGCCTGCCAATGCAGGAGATGAAAGACATGCGGGTTCGATCCCTGGGTCAGGAAGATCTCCCGGAGAAGGCAATGGCAACCCGCTCCAGCATTGTTGCCTGGAAATCCCACGCACAGAGGAACCTGGCAGGCTATGGGGTCCATGGGGCCGCGGAGAGTCAGACATGACTGACTGAGCACACACATCCACTATACCATGCCGTCTCAGAAATGCGTAACATGGAAAGAGACTTCCAGGAAAGGCAGACTGGATCCTCTCCCACTGGACTCTTCTCTAATAACCTTTCCTCCTGCCCTGGTCCCCGAGTACTCTGGCGTGCCCAGCTCACAAAGAGATTGACAGCCTCTCCATCATCCAGGAGCTGTCACTCCTCTTTCTAGGCTACACATTAAAAATCAATGGAGGCCTTCCCTAGTGGTCCAGTGGTTAAGAATCTGCCTTGCAATTAGGGGGCACTGGTTCCATCCCTGATCCAAAAGATGCCTCATGAGGCAAAGCAACTAAGCCTGTGAGTCACAAATACTGAGCCTGCAGCGCCTAGAGCATGCACTCTGCAACACAAGAAGGCACCGCAATGAGAAGCCCACACACTGCAACTAGAGGGTAGCCCCCACTCTCCATAACCAGAGAAAGCCTGTGTGCAACAATGAAGACCCGCCACAACCAAAAATTAAAATAAAGAATAAATAAATAAGTAAATCTTTAAAAGAAAATATTTTTTTATTGAAGGATAATTGCTTTACAGAATTTTGTTGTTTTCTGTGAAACCTCAACCTGAATCAGCCATAGGTAAAAAAACACTTAAGGGGTTGTCTAAAAACAAAAGAGGATTCCCATTTCTGGCCACGATGGAAAAATTGGTATCTAACTTATTCTACTGTTTGTGAATAAGTATAAAATGGGACCGAGCATATGAGAGAACCATTTCTGTGTATTGGACAATCAGAATCAAAGGATTGTGATATTTCAGAGTATAGAAACACAAGGGATGTGATTCATTTTGCCCTAGTTTTTGCCTGGCACTCCTTTCCCAGTCTCAGAACAGGGAAGTCGAGTCCAAGCAGAGAGATCTCTCTCTCTTGAGTTGAAGAGAGAAGATCCAGAGGGCAGTTTGGAACCTGCTGAAGCAACTGGAGAAGGAGGGAATTGTGAAGATGGTGGCACAAAAGATGGTGCAGGGTTTCCCTGTCAAACCCCAGCTGAAAGTTGCTCTCTGCCTGTGTAGGGGAAGCCTGGAAGGCTCAGTGGACAACATGCGCCACAGGGAGAGAGCTGCCCAGAAACACGAGAGGCCAGACACTGCTGGGAGAGGTTAGTGGTCTGGCCCACCCGGAGAAGTGGTGAATTGTGCTCTGGAAGCGTGTATCCTACTGAACTAGTCAGGCTTGGTTTTGTCTTCAGTCAATCTAGGTCTACAGCGTTTTCTTTCCTCTGTCCTAAATTATGGTCCTTACTCTCATCACAGGGCCTCCCAACTGGCACTAGGGGTAAAGAATCTGCTTACCAATGCAGGAGACATAAGAGACATGGGTTCAATCCCTGGGTCAGGCAGATTCCCTGGAGGAGGGCACGGTAACCCACTCCAGTATTCTTGCCTGGAGAATCCCATAGACAGAGGAGGCTGGTAGGCTATGGTCCATAGCATTGCAAAGTCAGACACAACCAAAGCGACTTAGCACACATTTTCATCACATGGCCTTTCTGGAAATGAGTTGAATGCCCAGTAGCCAAACAAAAACACGTTAAGCACATTATAGTCAAACTGCGGAAAACTAGAGCTGAACAGAAAATCTTAAATGTAGCCAGAGAGATGAACAATACTACAAGTGATGGCTAACTTCCAATAGATGTTATGGCTGCCAGAAGCCTATGAACAGCACACGTAATGTGCTGGAAAAAAATTCTAGGGTCAGAAATCTCATCTTCCATAATGAAGGTATCATCCAAAGATATTCAGTTAAATAATTTCTCAGAAAATTGACTGCCAGCAAAGCTGTACCACAGGAAACGCTGAAGGAAATTCTTCAAGCTGAAGGCAAATATTGTCAGATGGAAACTTATCACTGTTAGGAATTAGATTAAGTTATAATTAGGTAAGAAACTAAGAGAAATGGTCAATATGTGGCAAATAAAAAGGACTCTATTTCCTTAAAAGCTGAAAGACTATTTCAAGTAAGAATAATAGCATTTATTATGTCTATATAGAAATAAAATAGTGACAACGAAAGCACAAAGGATAAGGAATAGATGAAATTAAACTGTTACAAGGTTCTTATGTTTTGCATAAATTACTCCAATATTAATTTTAAGTAGACAATGAAAATTTCAGGATGCACTTTATAATCCCTAGTAGCACTAATATATATATATATGTGTGTGTGTGTGTGTGTGTGTGTGTGTATAAAACTAAAACATGATGGAAGTAGCAAATATAATACACACACACACACACACACACACACACACACACACATAGAGAGAGAGAGAGAGAGAAAAGAAAGCAGGGCTGAGAGTCGGGATCAATATGGCAGAGGAGCAGAAAGCAGAATCACAGAAACATTGAAAATACTTCTTCAAGTGGAACGATTCACGCTGAACAGCTACTGAGTGCCAACAGAAGGTCTCCCATAAAATGTAAAATGGAGAGAAATCATAAAAATCATATGAACATTTCCCCCTGCACAGCTTTCTCCCAGGGACACAGGCCCCAACGTAATTCCTTCTTTTTCCTTCTGTCCTACCTAGTTACAGAGAGGTGTGTTATATTTTACCCCATAGTAATAAAAAATGAGGGAAAGATCTAAGTAGACATTTCTCCGAAGAAGACACACAGACAGCCAGAAAGCTCATGAAAAGATGCTGAGCATCACTAACTACTAGAGAAACGCACATCAAAACTATAATAACATATCACCTCACACAGGTCAGAATGGCCATCATCAAAAAAAAAAATCCACAAACAATAAATGCTGGAGAGGGTGTGGAGAAAAGAGAATCCTCTTACACTGTTGGTGGGAATATAAATTGGTGGAGCCACTACAGAGAACAGTATGCAGTTTCCTTAATGAGCTACCACATGATCTAGCAATCCCATTCCTAAGCATATATCTGGAGAAAATCATAATTCAAAAGCATGCATGCACCCTGATGTTCATTGTGCCACTATTTATATCATATTAACAAACTGAAGAATAGAATAGCACAGATGAACTTATTGCCAAAGCAGAAAGAGAGTCACAGATGTAGAAAACAAACATGGTTACCAAGATGGGGGAAGGGGTGGACAAATTGAGAGACTGGGATTGACATATATATACTACTATATATAAAATAGATAACAATTGAGAACCTACTGTATAGCACAAGGAACGCTATTCAATGATCCTTGGTGATCTAAATGGAAGGAAATCTATAAAAGAGCAGATATGTGTAAATAGGTATAATCAATTCACTTTGCTGTCCAGCAGAAACTAACATTGTAAAACAGCTATATTCCAATTAAAACTTAAAAAATAAAAATATACAGTTCACAAAAAGTATATATCTTAAACAAACAAACAAAAGAAAGGGGCAGGAGAACAAAAGAGCCAGAAAGACATAGGACAAATAAAAATGCAAACAAAACTTTGGCAAAATTAATCCAAGCATAGCAAAATCACATTTAATGTAAGTGGGGTAGAAACTCAAATTTAAACAGCATTACCTAACTGTACCCTCACTATAAGAGATGTGCTTTAATGACACTGATAGTTTGAAAATAAATGAATAAAAGAGGTTTAGAATGTGAATGGTAAATATAAACGGTAAGCATAAAAAAGTCAGTGTTTAACATCAGATAAAGTAGATATCAAGAAAAAGAGTATTACTAGTGATAAAGAATGTCATTTTATATTGATAAAATGGTCAATTCATTAGAAAGACACTATAATCCAAATGTGTATTACCTAATAACAGCACTCTAAAATATGTAATACTGACAGAACTAAAAAGAGAAATAGAGACTTCCTTGGTAGTTCAGTGGTTACAAGTCCATGCTCCCAATTCAAGGGGTCTGGATTCAATACCTGGTCAGGGAATATACCTGCAGTATATGTTGCCCATATACTGCAACAAAAAACGTGCACTGCAAAAATCCAGCACAGTCTAAATAAATAAGTTAAATAAAATAAATGAAAGATAAAATAAAATAAAATGTCATTACTAGATAACTTTAAAAAAGAGACAGATACACAAATCCATAATTA